>NC_132782.1:66064455-66668518 GCF_048418805.1 Vulpes vulpes | reverse complement strand
CTCGTGGAGGAAAACCCAAGAAAAGGAAAACAGGCTCTGGGTGTGCCAGGAACAAGGGGCAGTTTCAGAACCGTTAAGACCGGGACCCAGAAACGGGTTTGAGAGGTATGGAACCATGTGCTCTTCCACAAACTGACGCACAAACTGACGCCAGCACCTGGTGCAAAGGTGGCTGCGGAGCCCTTAGGTAGAGACTGAAGGTGGGAGTCGGGACTCTTATCTTTTCCCTTTAGCGAGTTTTCTCCGCGTGCTGTCCAGGCTTTCCTCAGGGAAAGTGGAAGGGTGCTGAGGACTTTCCCTCTCCTTGTCATGGCTTATTTCTCTCCCTGGTTCAGCCCCTTCTCTTTCCTGGTGTGTGCGTTTTGAAGTATAATCGGAGCCCTCCTACACATCACGGAGTGTGGGATGTAGGGTTCATTGAACAGGGCTCTTGGAGCCAAAACGATAGACCAGTGGCAGACCTGGAAGGAAACAATGATTTGCAAGGCCCTTGGTAAGGGGCACATGAGTCACATGGTAACTGCCGGCTGTCTCAGCCAAGAAAGGGGGCTTGCTGCCGCCTGGCAAGCAGGTGGACACGTCTGTGGCAGGATGGAGCAGGCTCAGGGAGGTGGGGGTGCTTTGGGCCCTGAGAACACTGCACGCTGGAAACGGGAGGCATGGGGTCCTGGGGCCTGTCCTGTGATGTGTGATGTGGCGGGGGGTTAACTGAGAAGAGTTGGGGTCACCCAGCCGGCAGGAGGGAAAGCACTGAGTGGCAACAGTGTGGGCGGTCTGGCTCCCCGTCCGGCTCTGCAGACGTGAGGCCTCACAGGTTGGTCTCCTGTGGAGATGGAAGTATTTGGAAATTCTGATGTTGAAAGTGTGTGTGAATTCTGGATTTGGGGTTTATTCCTTTAGAGCTTTGAGAAGGAAAAACTGGTCAACATGAACATGTTGAGAGTGTTTAGGACCTGAAACGGGCTGATCTTCCTTTGAGAAAACCCTCCGCAGGATCGCAGGCTAGAACGGCTCCCAGGGCTCGGGGAATATTGTTTTTGGAAAGGTTGCCTGTTAATACCTGCTTTGGTGTGTCAGGAGGATGCTTGATACTGACGCTCGGCCACTTCATTTGTAGGAAACCAGACACCCTCCAGTGCCCCATCGTGCTGTGTGGATGGCGGGGAAAGGCCTCCATTCGGACTTTTGTGCCCAAGAACGAACGGCTTCATTATCTCAGGATGATGGGGCTGGAGGTGTTGGCAGAAAAGAAGAAGGAGGGGACTTCTCTGGCACAGGAGAGTACGGGCAGCTCTGGGCCGCCAGAGGACGAGGTGAGTGCTGAATCTGGAGCAGACCCAGCAGCCAATGTGGACGTCAGCACAGATGCCACCGTGGACGCCCCTTTGGACGCCAGCACGGGTTCCTCAGGCTCTGCCCCGACGGAGACCTCCCTGCCCCGGTGAGGCCATCCTGCGCCGACAAGGATGCCCCGGCAGCACCTATGCACACAGGTTGCAGGGGCCTCCACCTCGGTGTCCAAAGCCAGACCCAGAACTTCTCATCTGTGTGAAGTACAGATTTTTGAAGACTGGAGAGGATAGAATGACCTCAGTACTGCTTTTATATATATTTTTTAGCTTGTTAGAAGTTGCTCATTTTCCTGTTTCTTTGGCAAAGCTGGGTCCCTTGTGCCTGTGGCTGGTGATAGACCGTCACTGTTACAGTCTTATTCCTGTCAAGACACACAGCTGCCCTGGCGGGAAGTTTCAGGTCCCTTTTATTATGGCTATGTTGGTTTTATGGTCCCGTGTTTCTTTTAATTATTATTTATAGAAAGAATCTATAACTCATGGGTCTCGTAGACTGCGAGGACTATGGAGTTGCACATTCACAGTGCTCGGTACTGTGGTCTCAGATGACTTCTGTGCCTTTGTAACAAAAGGTGAAATAAACTTTTTCTCAGAGTAAGAGCTGTCTTATGATACTAATTGTGGGGGTTTTATGTGCTTTTGCTGATGGAGTGCTTTGCAATTCTGGTTTTTAAATGAGGTTGGGGTCCCTGGAACGGATAAATAAATTATTAATGACAATGTGTAGGACTTGTTTTACTCTTCGTGAGGCGGAAGGAACAAACTTAGTTTTGGGTAAAGGGACGTGTTGGAGTTCCAGCATTCTCAGCTAGTAAAAAGAATCTTTCACGCGGAGGGTGATCAGGTAGTGGTTTGGGGGCCACAGGACCTGAAGCAGCGGTGTGTGTGGTCAGCGGCCAGGCCCTCTGTGTCCGCTCGGATGGGTGACGAACGGTCCTCAGTCAGGCTTCTGAGATCATGTCGCTTCTGGGGGGTGCGGGTCGGTGACTTTGTAGACTGCTTTGTGTCCTCGTGATCATCACGGGTGTGATAAGAATACGTGAGAGGTGCTGCTCCGTTCCTGTTGCTAGAACGTAGGCTACGGCCCCGTGCATGTGTTCTGCCTCCTCGGCGTGAGTTTCATGTCATCAGCACAGGGTCTGCCTGCCTTGTTTCTCTGCTGAAAAGGTCAGTGTTTCTTCAGGACTCCACTACACCTGTTCTTACCACACTTGACCAGCGTGAGCATCTCTTGGCGGTTCTTCCCTGAACTGGTTTCCACCACGGTAGCCGCACTCATGTCTCGCTGCCACCGCCGCCTTACTAAATGGTACCCTATGTTACTGCTCCTCCCTCCTTTTTCTGCATGCTCGTTCATGTCCTGTGGACTCCAGGACTCCCATTTCAGTTTGTTATCCATGCTCTTGCCCACATTGTCCAGACACAGCTGATGGCAGCTGCTTCTGCTCAGACCTCGTGTCCTTCCATGTGCACCCATCGCCGACATTCTGGTGCAGTGAGACATGCCAGTCCTAGAGTCACTCCTGGAGCCCCAGCTCCCTTGAACGGAGCATGGGGGGTTAGAAAGTAGGATCTGGAATTAGGGTTGTGCATTGCTGTGGAGGAGTCGTGTCTCACCAGACAGAACTAGGAATTGAATGTGTCTCTGGACACACACATTGTACATGCAAACACGTGCGTGTTACCCGTGAATGGTTTAAACCTGTCCCACCAATACATCTGATTCCAGCGCTGCCCTGGGTTCCTCTGTCACCTGTCCATCTGTATCACCCTCCTTCTACCCACTTCCTAAGGACCGGCACTGATCAAGGCCAGTATGACCTTCACACCGGCTAAAGGGGAAGGGAAACCCTTAGTTCTCCTGGAGGATCTCCTCCAGAGCCTCCTCAGAGTAGGGATCTCTGGCCCTACGTCGCAGAGATTCGACTGCGTACGGCTGGTGTGGACTCTCAGCCCCACACCATTCTAATGTGCGGCCAGGTCAAGAGACCTGGTTTTAATAACTAGCCCAGGAAACAGTGTGATGCCCTGTGGCAAATGACCACCATTGGTGTTTTCTCTGCAGTGAACATGGCCAACGTTTGTGTAGTCCAGGTGCTATACAAACATTTAGTGCCATTGTAATCCGCGGGCGTGGTTAGGTGGCTGGGACCAGATGCCTCAGGGCTGTCCACACTGTATCCTAATTACTCTGGCCTCATTGGGACAATAAACACCCTGTGTATTTGGGCAGATCTCTTCCCATTTTGACATGTAAGAAAACCGAGGCCTGAATAGTAGCAGACGTCCGACAGGATGGTGCCTGGCCATTGCAGGTGCAACGTAAGTGATTTAGTTTTCAAGAGAAGCCACGCAGTAACTTCACAGGGAAAGTTTAATAGCATTGTTCTCGAATGGGGTTGGAGCGATGAGGGGCTGGCCAGTAAGAAGAGCTGCTAAGGAATATAGGAGTGACCGGAACAGCCCCAGGGAGACAGCACGTCCAGAGGCGCCTGCCCCCCCCCCCCCCACCCCCGGCTCTGTCGAGAGGGCTGTGACTGCCACTCACAGGATAGCACACAAGTTGCTGCTATTTGTATTAGCTGACCTTGCTAGAAAAGTGCCCTTCAAGGCTGCCAGGGGGAATCCCTTCACACAGCGGCGCTGTGCTACAAAGACGGGGGTGCTGGGGAAGGGTGCTGGCTGGGGTGTGCCGCTGGCCACTGTGCTGCGGAGTAGCCTGGGGCCCCGGGCACCACAGCCAAGCAACAAAGGCCTGCTTCCTACAGAGTATCTGGTGCCCCTACAGACAGGGCCACAAGGCGCCAGCTGGCAGGAGTGCTTAGGGCCACAGAGCCCTGCGGATGGAGGGTAATGACTGGTGGTGCATGTGGAGGCCTGAGACCCTCTAGTGGTCAGGCTTAGACTCACCTGTGACTTGCTCCAGCAACCTGACCCGCGGAGGGGGTTGCTATTCCTCACCCTGCTTACAGATAAGAAAATTAAAGCAATGATGGTCAGAGTGTGACAAAGCCAGGAGTCCCAGTTCTGAAAAAAGTCTTGGCCAACAGGAGTGGAGCCAGTTCAGTTGGATGTGGGGTCCCTGCCCCAGGATGCGCCCCCTTTCATGGGCAGGTACGTGACAGCAGCCACTTCCTCATCCTCTAGTCGAGATTTTAGCAGCTTCTCACAATGGCCAGACAGGAACGAAGCTACAGAGGAACAGAGGTCGTATTTGCGTATATGTCTTTTTAAGTTATTATTAAGGCTGTTTAAAGTCTTTTAAGCTTCTTTGTCAAATGTGAACTTGAACTTTTTTCAAAGCAGGGAATAATTAGGGTCTGAGTTGAGGTATGAATTGAATCCACACATATAAATTCACTGCCTCCCAAACTTGCATAAAACTACAGTAAAGAGATTTTAACACCAACAGGGAAGGGGAGTGCAGACAGCGGGCAAGCAGGAGGAAAGGGGATCACGGAGAAGGAAGAGAGCAAAACCCCATCTGCCATGAGAATAGCTGAGAAGCTGTCCTGTGCCCCACAGAATTCTCACTGGCGGGGCTCGCGAGGCAGTGCTCCAGGTGTCCCTCATCTGCATGGCTGTCTGCACACCCACACCCCCTTCCCTCTGCTCCCAGAATCTTCAGGGCAGCCAGACCGCGGTGTCCCAGCCAGGGATCATTGGAAGACGCTCTTCTGGAACCTGCCCAGCTCTAGAGAGGAGACTTCAAAACCGTGGCCTCCCTCTTGCAGCTCTCAAGGTAGGGCCTGTTGCATCCCTTTCCAAGAGAACAAGACGTTCAGCACACTGCTTCCCATCCCGCATGCCGCGCAGCCCAGCACCTGACCAGAAGCAGACCACCACCAGGATCTGCGACATCTGACAACAGCTGCTGGCCTCGAGGACGGAGCAAAGCAAACAGGGAAAGGCAGCTAGGAAGCTGCAGAGACTACAAATGGAGCCGCAAAGTTTTTAAAAAGTCCCCGTTACTGAAAAATGAGCTAGGCAAAGCCTGATGGGACTGTTTAAAAACAAAAAAAGAGTGCTGCTAACATGAACCAATTTTTTTTTCCCTCCAATTTTAATTGACATTTTGGGAAGGGGCTCCCCCAGAAAGCAGGCACTGCCGATGGCAGATCTGGCTGCTGAAGGTTCTCGTCCATAGAGCCACAAGCCCATATGTGCTTGGGCCACCTCTGGAGTGGACCCACTTGAGACCCTCTCTGCCCTTTGAACTTTGAAACGCCTATTGAGACGAATAAAATAAATTTCCTGAAAAGAATAGCAAATGTGCGTCACTTTGGCCCAGTACAACGGCAGAAAACCAGAGGGCCCTGGTCCACGCCTGGAGGAGCTGCGGTGAGCCGAGTGAGCCGTAGCCGCCCCGTGGAGCCCCCCATGTCCCGGGGTCTAGGGACCACCGAGAACAGCGACAGAGGCAGGGTGCAGGGAAGTGTGTTTATCCTGCTGCCATTTGTGTAAACAGAACCACATGTACTTCGGAAAGCGTGTAGACTAACCAGGGAAGGGCACAGAAGAGGGTGACAGGATCTAGGTGGCCAAGGCCAAGGTTAACATGGAGCTTGTGAACATTGGACCCATTCAAAAAATGAATGCAAGTGATACAGGAAGTGTGCGTGCACACCTGAGGCCAGAGGGCAGGATTCTTGATGGGCGTCCATCCCTTGATAGGCGTCCATGACCCACGGCTCATGCTTCACGTTAGTAAATGCAAGTCCATCCTCTGTCTTCTCAGGAGACAGAGCTCCAGCTGCCCTCCTGCCCTTGCTCAGGGCATCTTGGCACATGGTGAGCAGCTGGGCATGGAGGGTAGGCTCCTGGCTCCTGGCTCCTGGCCCCTGGAGGTAACGATCACATCGAATCCTGGCTCGGCCGCCCACCCCCTATGGTAGCAGCTTCCAGAACTGCCCCCCACTGATCCCTCCCCTGGTGCCTCTCTGTGGCTGCGGCTGGACCTATGGGGTGGCTCCCAAGGCAGAGAGTTGAAGATAAGTTTCTAGAGATGGCGACTTCTGTCTCTCTAGAACTCTCTTTTGCTGAGTCGGGAGTCCCAGGACCATCCCTAAGTCGATGGTTCCTGGGAGGATTGGGATTGTAGTTGGACTCACAGCCCTGATTATTACAGGGAGGGAGCTCAGACTCACAGAGGGAAAGGTGCACAGGTTGACGTCCAGAGGGAACCAGGCTCGAAGATGCAAGAGCCCTCTCCTGGGGGGTGTGGCGTAGCATGCACCTGCTTCATCAGCAGGATGGGACAGCGTGAGTGACACGTTGTCTGCCAGGGAGGCTCCCAGGAGACTGCGCCCAGGCCACACAGGTTCATCCAAAGGTCTAGACCACAGGGGATGCCAGTGTTCAGTGTATTGTTAGGGCACAAAGCAGAGGTGGGGTTTTCAGGCTCAGGCGGAGAGAAGGCACTCGGTTCTTTCTGGAATTGGGTAAAACCTTTTGATGAGGGGAGACAGATCATGTGGGTGAAGTGTGTATTGGCTTAAGCTGTGGGTTTTGCTCGCATGTCTGCTGCTTAGGTCCTCGCCTTGGCAGTGCAGCCAGTCGCCGAAGTGAGGCCCTTACAACCAAGCATCAGTGCGGGGTATTCGGGATGCTTTCCCTAAGCTGTCAGGGGCACACAGCCCAGCCGCTGGCCGCAGCAGCAAATAGGGCATCGCGCACCCCACTCAACTCCTGGCTTTCAACCATGGCTCCCATCCTCAACGCCAATGTTAGCATCAACAATTATTTTCAATGAGTGGATGAAAACCTAATAAAAACTGCAGCACACTGGCCCAGCATTCAAAGTATCCAAGCACCTGGGAAGTAGTGCAAATTTGTGTTCTGATGTGATTTTTTTTATAAGATTCATTGTCGGTGTCTGGAGGAGGACTGTACTTCTTAAAAATAAATACCCATGGTTTGATTTTCCAGGTGGACTTTAGTTGCGAAAAATAGCATTTCCCAATAACGGAATTTCTAAGTAGCTCAACTAGTTTTAAACAGTGACAACCAAGGCAGTACAAAGCACCCAGAGCCCATACTGAAGGGACCTGTCCAGTACCGGCGTGCGGATATGCTTTATCTTTTTTTTCCTAAAGATTTTATTTATTTATCATAAGAGACACAGAGAGAAAGGCAGAGACAAAGGCAGAGGGAGAAGCAGGCTGATGTGGGACTCGATCCCAGGACCCCAGGATCACAACCTGAGCCGAAGGCAGACGCTCAACCCCTGAGCCACCCAGGTGCCCCCGGATACACTTAATAACCCATCATCTCTCACTGATCGCACTGGACCCATTTAACGTTTTTGTGGGGCTCTTTGAACTTATTAAACAAACCAATCTTTGCAGAAGCAGAGACCTAAAGTGTAAATCATAATAGTGCAGGGTCTTGTCCCATGGGGAGTGCAGGAATCAGGTCCGGGTGGGTGAGGGACTGGCCTGTGTGGGAGGGAGGCCACAGTTTTCCTGAGGCCCGTGAAGCAATGTTTCTTTTTGTAGGTTCCCCCGGAGACAGACTCTAGGCTGGAGATTTGCACGTGGGAAATTTGGCTCAGTCCTTTGGGGTTGGGTCCACACACAGAGGCAAGTGCTGGCATCTGCCTGCCGGTGAGATGCTTGTCAGCACGGCAGGAAGGCAGAGGCCCCACGCCTTCCAAACCGCTAGAGGGGAAGCATCCCCAAAATTATATCTGTCCAACTAAGGAAAAGGGAGGAAGGGGAAAAGACAGAAATGAGGAAACATAATAAACACAAAACACAAATAGCTCAAAAACATGGAAACGGGACTGATGATGCTCATGGGAGATGCAGGTGGAGCTTTTGCTTTTTGTTGTTTTAAATTTTAATTGTGTTTTGAAGAGTTCAATATGCAGAGAGTTCAGTATTTGAGGTTCCAGTCGGCGAGCCGCCTCCAGGCCTCCTCCTCCTCCACCAGGCCGCCAGCGAGCAGTTTGTCCGTCCTTCCAGGTATCCCACGCAGGTACAGGGACTGTTAGCTCCCCTATCACACAAATGCTGACGTATATGCTGAACGTTCAGCTTCCAGCGGTTGTTTTCACGTGATACAACAGCCTAGAGACCACTTCCCATCACTACATCCAGAGCTGCCTTCTTCCATGAGATGCAGAGGAGCCCTTAAGCCAGACCCCGGGAATGGGTGCTGGGCTCGATTCCAGGTTTTTGCTACTACCCAAAGCCTGTAGTGAATAAACTGTGCCTTTCATTTCAAGTGTTGCCCAGGCACGTGGATGAGAATAAATTAGAGAGGGAGACAAACTATGAGAGACTCCTAACTCTGGGAAAGGAACAAAGGGCTGCGGAAGGGGAGGGGGCAGGGGGGTGGGGTGACTGGATGACGGGCACTGAGGGGAGCACTTGATGGGGTGAGCACTGGGTGTCATACTATATGTTGGCAAATTGAATTTAAATTAAAAAAATTAATGAATTCTTATAAGTACTACTTTCTCGCCAAGGAGTATGTGCATCTTAAATTATGGTAAGTATTAGGTGTGTCTGTATTAACAGCAAATAAAATGAAATTCATGATAAGACATTAAGTGGGAAAAACGGATACTTTATAGATTTTATAGTTCTAACATGTAGAACATGTTTTGTAAGAATATACAACTTTTAACCTTAAGGCATTTTACAACAAAATATCGAAAAAGGAGAAAATATTATCAGTAGAAGAAATGAAAAGACCTACAATTATATCAAGAAATTTTAATAACAGCTTCCATCAGAAATTGACAAAATAGGATAAAAGGGTCTAAGTTGTCAATAAGCAAGTGCATGTAAGCACAGAGTCAGAGAACAACACATCTTCAGGGTGATCAATAATTCAAAAGCTTCTGGAAAAACCAATGAAATAGATCTTTGGTACCCAATCAGGGAAGACAAAGACAGGGAGGGAGAAGGCCACTCCAACTACCGAAGGACCCATGCTTGCGAGAACGCCGCATTGCCGTTCATGCCAGCGACTTGAAAACGTAGCTGAAATGAAAATTCCCCGGGAAAGCATAAGTTATCAGCCTTCTTTTAAGGGCAGGAGAAAAACCCCCAAAGGGGGCCCAGGGCCCAGGAAGTCTTCAGGCCAGCTTTGCTGCATTTTCAGGAAACACCCATGTCCTCTGTTAAATTCATTTGATAGAAACAGAACGTTTCCCCCGTTATTCCAGGTGGGCACACCCAGGGCCCTGCACGGACACGGATGCCACGCAGGGAAGGCCGTCTGCCAACAGGGTCATCACCGCTCAGGTGAGAATACCTGAGCATTTGTGAAACAGAACAGATGGGCAGAACAGGTTCAGCGTGATGTTTTCATAGAGTAAGAGGAATTAAACACTTTATAGAACTGCACAGTCTATTCCATGTGTTGTAGATAGTACTCATTACATACCTGCGTTACAAAATACATGATCTACGAATTTCTATATTGTGATATAATTATGTAGGAATCATAAAGAGTAGTAAGAGGTCAAGGAGAAAAACTGAAATTTCGATTTAAATTAAATTTTCGATTTTAAATTTAAAATTCGTGACTCATTCCTTATTTTAAAAAATAGCAACAAGCAAAGAATGGATGGGAACTTATTTAACTTGATAAAGGATATTTATCAGAAATCCTACGTCAAACACCCTATACTGGACAGTAAAATACTAGAAGCAGGAACCAGCTCGTCCACACTGAAAATCCTCCTCAGTGTGAGGAGACCAAGAGAAGAAAGCAGGTTTAGTAGGAAGAAGGCTGAGACTAATCCTGCCATTACTTGCAGGTCGGACAACTATCCATGCGTGAAAATCCAAAAGACTAAATAGGGAACATATAAAAACTCATAATAGTTCAGTAATTTGATAAAGCTGAAAGATATAAAGATTTTGACAGAGCAGCACATTGGGAGAGAATATTCACCATATATTTATATCTATATAGTAGGTGCCACATCGTGTCCATACCATATGTAAATAGCTCCCACAAATCAATAAGAAAACAGATGAGCAGTTTACAAGTAGCCAAAGGATATAAACAGGTAATTTGCAGAAGAAGACATAGAGTAGATAGCTCCACTCCTACTAAAAAATGAATAATGGTATCAAAAAATTCCATTTTTCACTCATCCAAGTGACAAAAGTTTGAGGTGTAATAATATCCAGTGATGATGATGGTGGGGAAATGGGCACTTTCCGTTTAGTGCTATCTCTTTGGAAGGTGGGCCGTCCCTGTGCTTCTGGTTTGATTTCTGAAATCAGGGGAGGCTGTGTCGCTGACACCACCAGTCACGCCCTCGGGTCAAGTGAATGTCAGCACGTGGGTCACGGTTGCGCTGGGACTTGGGTCCCGGGAGCTGCAAATCGCCAGGGGTTAGATGGATGAGGACTTTCCTCTGAGCAGCCTCATCCTCTTGGGGTGCTGAACAGCAGCCGACTGTAGGGAGGCTCTAGTTTCCATCCTGCTGGCTGTGACACCTCTAGAGGTGACAATCGCCGTGGAGCTCTTCACTAGCATGAGATCCACAGAGAATCCACACAGAGGCCGTCATGATGTTCTCAGGTGTCACCCAGAAGTCTGAGAGCTGAGGGGTTCCCCGGCTCTTCCCCCAGCTCCAGTTCTGGGTAGGCCTCCCGTGCTCACGTCAGCTCACCCTAAACCGGTGAAGTGGCTTGGGGACCTGTCCTCTGGCACGCTCTGCATCGGCTGGCTTCATTCGCTTCCTGTTAGCCTCCCGCCCTCTGGACGGCAAGTTCCATGAGGCCTGGCAAGTGGCCCATGCCCGGTGCCCCGTGGGCACCTGCCAGCATCTGTTGAGTGGGTGCTGCTGAGCATATCCCCAGCAGCAGGTGTCCTGTGTGATGGCAGCCTCTCGAGGGGGCCCCTGGATTTCCCGTCCTGGCCTTGTGAGGTGTCTCAGCCTCAGGGCTACAGTTGGGAAGGAAGCAAGTGGGGGAGTCACTGCTTTGCCTGCAGCTGGTCACAGGATGCAGGGAGGGGCCTCTGACAAGCCCCCTCAGGGCCACCAGCCCCTGCTCGCCAGGAGGAGCTGGCCCTGCCTGAGCAGGGCTGGTGAAGCGCCTACCTGGTGGGTGGTCACCTGCATCCCCCACTCGTCTCCTGGGCCAGCAAGTGCTGAGCGCCCATCGCCTCTTTTCGGCAGAGAAACCTGCTCCGTGGTGGGGCTCGCCACCTGGCCCATTTAGGCTAAGGATGCAGGAGGATGCTCGGGGTGGGGGGTGGGGGGGGCTGTCCCCTGCGCTAGGAGCAGACACTCCTTTCGGAGCCTTGCAGGGATGTGGTTTAAAACACATTCAGCTTATGAACGTGGAAGATGACACTAAAAACATTTAAAAGAAACAATTGCAGAAAGTGAAGCTCATTAGAATCATCTCGGCCCGTGGAGCTGTGTTAGAAGACTCCCCTCTCCGGGCCGCAGCCCACCTGTGCACGGAGTGGGACTAAAGCCTGGGGCCCGGGGTAGGGGACACAGGCTAGGGCTTCATCTGAAAGGGATGCTGAGGGTCCGGAGCCACCCGGAGCTGTGGAACAAGAAGGGGAGCAGGGCTGGTGAGCATGCAGGCCTGGTGGGCTCGGGTGCCCCATGCCCACACCCATCACACACTTCGGGCTCTGGAGGGGTATGGAGGGGCTCTGGAGTGGAGCTGTCTGGCCCGCTGCGGGAGCTGCCACCCTAACTGAGCTGCCTTGGGTAAGGGCACAGGTGCAGAGGGACCAGGGTCCCCAGTCTCCAGAACAAACCCACAACTACCAACAGCTGCAGGAGGAAGTGCAGACCTCAGACCATGGAGACCTGCCTGCCGGTGGCCCCTGTGCTCCCCAACCCTGTGCTGAGACCTGTGCTGAGGCCCCGCTGGTTAAGGCGACCTCGCCCATCCCCAGAGGGTCAGTGAGAGGACGACGGGGCAGCTCGGATCTTCAGTCCAGGTGGGCTGCTCTGGAGGAGGGCCCCGTGTGCTCAGCAGCCTCCGGCTGGCCCAGGAGAGGGGGTGGCAGGAGCTGGCTGGGTCCGTGCTGGGAAGGTGGGTATGGTGTATGCTGTGGCTACAGGCTAGGGCTTCATCTGAAGCCTGGCTTCTTCCCCATGACCAGGGAGGGTGAGCCTTTGGAGCCTGGGGAGGTGAGCTCCTTCTGCTTGTGGGGGCGCCCTGGGGAAGGCCTGGGCATGGGGCATGGGTGGGGTGGTAGGAGGTCACACAGGTAAGGGCCTTTCCAATGTCTTCATGTGGGGCTAAGACCTGCCGGGTGGGGACCAGCTGCAGGCCACGGGGCCCCTGATGTACATGAATGCAAAGGTCAGACCAACAGGAGGTTATGATGCTCTCTGGACAATCTCCCTTCCCCACGGACCCCCACTCGCTCACCTCCAGCCTCCCAACCCGGTTTCAGCTCTGGCCAGCACTGAACAGGCTTCCCTCCGAGGCCTGAAGTCCCCTGACCTGGCTCATAGCACCCAGCTCTGCATGTGGGGATGGTTTTGCCCTGCCTTAACCACAGCGGGGCCCGGGCCCCACCGTTGGAGTCCTGGGCCCCCGTGAGTAAGGGGGGAGCCAAAGGTCACATGGATCTATTTGAGATCATGTACCAGATGGTTAGACAGCAGTACTCTGACCTAGAGACACTGGGAAGTGAATCGTCTCTTGCGGTGGATAACAAAATACTTTATTTTATAGACAAGGAAAGAGAAACATGCCAGAAAATCAGCCACAACCACCCCCCCGGTCCGGGAGCCTCTCTTAGACCAAAGTAAAGTAGGTGGTGGGTGGCCAGATTCCACGGAGCTGCAAGCAAGCAGTCATTCATCCTCAGGATCAAAAAACAGCTGCAGTGTCGCCATTCTGCGCAGCCCCTGTCCCTTTGCACCGCCCGCTGCGGCTGTCAGGCCCGCAGGTGTCCCCCTCTGTGTTCTCCCCAAGGGCGTCATGGGGTGGGCACAGTGCCCCCCTCCTTCCTGAGCTCTCAATCCCGTGTTGTCACGAGTGTCGTTCTTCTAGGCAGAGCCACAGCCTCTTCCTATTCCCCTGAAAGGATCAGCAGGAAAAGCGTTTCTCCTCTTTCCTCCCTGCTGTTGTATTTGTGCCTTCGAACTCTGGCCAAAGCCCACAATCCAAGGCCTTGCAGTATTGTCAATTCCATTGAATTTTGCCCAGAAACTGACTGTGGAAGCCACTCTGCTGCACTTCCACTGGGTTCCTCAGTGAGGCTGGGCGTGGGCGGAATTGGGGGCCCTGAGATGGGTTTGCTGTGCTCACTGGGCCATGTGGCCAGCTGGCTGTGTGCCTGCAGGTGACAGTAGTGTCCCCTCGGTTCTGTTGCTGTGAACACAGGGGCCCGGACACACTGATCTCTGACCTCCCTCCCGGCTTGGAAGATGGGTAGTCCACGGGTAGATGGTGAGCAGTGCAAGTGCACTAGACCTTACATCGAGTGTAGTTTGTATATGTGCAGACGGGAATTTCAGGTCAGCTGTGTTTTGCAACGTTGGACTGGGGGAGGCTTTTCAAAATATTACCCTGAACCTAGAAACGTGAAAAAAACTTCATGAATTCAACCACATAAAAATCTCCTCTATGAAAAAAAAAAAAAACAACTCCTCTATGGGACACGGGTGGCTCAGCGGTTGAGCATCTGCCTTTGGCTCAGGGTGTGACCCCAGGGTCCTGGGATCAAGTCCTTCCTCAGGCTCCCCGGAGGGAGCCTGCTTCTCCCTCTGCCTGTGCCTCTGCATCTCTGTCTCTCATGAATAAACAAAATCTTAAAAAAAGACAACTCCTCTATGGAAAAAAACAAAACAAAACAAAAAGCACACAACCCTGTGTAAGATAGTCAGGAAGACAAATGGAAAGGCGTGTTCCAAATCAGAGGACCCATTTCTTTAATAAATAGAGGGCCTCAAGTCAAAAAGAAAAATAAATAGGCAAAATATATACATAGTCATGGCCAGTAAGCACGTGGAGTAGGCTCAGTCTCGTGGGGGACTGCAAACTGAGGCAATGAGGTGCGTTTTTGCCTTTTTGTCTGGTATTGGCCAGGCGCCCTCACACATGGCTCCCGCTGCCGACTGGAGCTCTGCATGGCAGCTGGACAGTCGCTGTTGAATTTAAAATGCCCGTGCCCTTCGCCTTGGGAATTCTGCTTCTGGGAACTCATCCGGCAGCTGTGTCGGTAAGTGCAAGGGTGTCTATGTAGGGTTTCACCCCCTGGCGAAGGAGGAGGCGAGGATCGCCACCGGCAGCCAGTCGGGCATCGGTTAGGTAGGCGACCGTGTGTCCACCGTAGACTAAGAGGTCCCAGTTGCTGACAGAGTAAGACGGCCCTGTATTCCCGATGCAGGCATGTGTTTGTTTTTATTTGGGGCTGTCCTCTCTTACCCTCGGTGTAGGAGGGATCTGTGGGGGGGGGCGGGGAGTTACCTGGGCGCCCCTGTCTCTTGGACATCATCCAGAGTAAAGGGGAAGTGACAACGTGTCGCACGTGAGGTCCCATACCCATTATTCATTCTGGAGGCTGCTGTCCAGTCCTGCATCCACATTCCTCGGGCAGTCGTAGGGGCTGCTCCCAGGCTCAGTTTCTCCTCTGTAACAGCAGGGCTGGCAAGAGGCTAGAGGGGCTGAGACCTGGAAGCTTCTCGTGCGTTCTTACCTGGTGCTCTCTCACTTTGGGTGGGAGGATGGAGGACAGGGCTCTTGTCCCCACAATTCACAGGATGGCTGAGGGGCCGTTGTGTGTATCCTGTGGCCTGGGGGCAGCTCGCACACCAGCGCTCCTGATGACGGGCAGCTCACGAAGGCGGGACCAATGCCTGCTCTGCTGGGAAGGTTAACGCTATTGTGTTCACAACGGTCAGTCCCATGCGATGCCCTGGCTTGAGCTGTCCCCCCCACATCTAGTATTCTGTGCAGCTGTTTGTAGTCAAGGGGGTTACCCGGCATGGTGTGGGTGGGCCTCTTCCAATCAGTTGAAGGCCTTAGGAGCCAAACTGAGGATTCCCTGAGAAAGAGCTTCTGCCTCAAACGGTGGCCTCAGCCCCTGCCCCTCTAGCCTGCCCTCCCTGCTGGCCTGCCCTATGGGTTCTACGCGTGTCAGCCCCACGACCGCAGAAGCTGTTGCTTAAGTCTCTCTCCTGCCCGCCTCCCCTCCCTCTGCGCCTCTGTGGGTCTCCTGCTGGTTTTCTTCCCCGGCTTCTCTGCCGGAACCGGGTTGTAGAGCCCTCCCAGACCACGAGCTTGCAGACCGCGTTAGCAACCCGCGGTCAGCGTGTGTATTTCTGCTGTGTGTTTCCCCTCCGGATGCTTTTTGGAATCACTTAGGAGGTGAGACGCCCGGGGAGGGGACTGTGCTCCCCTCATGGTTCTGTGAATCCGAAGCCCACCGAGGACAGAGACTGGAGAGAAAGGTGGCACAGGAGCCTCGAGAAAGGCCAACGGGGCAAAAGAGATTGGCTTGAGAAGACACTGTTTCCTAACGTCGGACGCCTGAGATCTGTGAAAACCCAGCGCTGTCTGGGAACACCGTCGGGCTCTTCACCTTGACCAGCGCGTTTGAGGGACAGCACAGCTTTGCTTCCAGGAGCTCTGAGACCGCCTCTGCCCACAACCAGGGTGGGGCCCATCCACCTGCTTCGCTGTGCGGGCACGTGGGGTCCCCGGGCCCTGAGCCCAGGTCTCTGAGTCCCAGCCCACAGCCCCCTCTGCGATCCAGGTCATTTCAGACAATTGGCTCGCTCTGCCTCGCAGTGGGGTCTCGCTGGATGCAACCCCTGTGGGCTATTGTCCCCTTCAAATTAGGTTACGCAGGAGGATCATCATAGTCACTGCTCCTCAGAATAGCCTGGCTCCTCTGTGCTCTCCAGACCCCGACACAGCATCGTAGTCTGTGTCCCAGCACGCCTTTTCTGTTCTTAAAAAAAAAGTCATGCTGGTATTTGAGGACAACACGAACATCAGCCTGTAGACTCATCGTAATGTCAGTACTTTACTGAGTGGGTTTTCTCTCGAACGCAGCTTGATTTGCAGCATCTCTGATGCCTGGTAAACACAAGTGTATCATCATGAGGTTCAAGTATAATTTCAAAAATTGCAAAACATGACTCAGAGTCAAGGATACGGTGAGCATGGATCCCAGGACCCATGGACGACTCACTCAGCTCAGCGATGGGATGCAGGAGCAGGTGGCCAAGTGGGTTCCTGGGCATTTGAGGAGGTGATAGAGTCAATGGGACGGGAGATGCTTGAAAAAGCTGGAACCGGATATTCCAAACTGGGTAACAGGCCACAGGGCAGTCAAGGTAGGGCCTTTGAGGTCATCTTTTCTACCAGATGAATGTCACTGCAGCTTATTAAGCTACCAGCCAGCATCTGGGAGTGCGGCTCGGATCAGGGCACAGACATGTGTGTCCCGAGCGCAGCAGGTAGCTGTTGGCAGGTGAGTTAAGCGCTCCCGCCCTCAGCCGGGTCTTTCTGCCTCTGTCTTCTCCGCTCACTGTCTGTTGGGCAAGGTGGGCACCCAGTCTGATGACGCTGAGTGGTTGAGCGAATTGAGCCCTGCTGTGAGCTCAGTTTCCCCATCTGAACCACAGGGAAACCTGACCACATATTGTTTTGAGGATGAGATTCATGACACATCTCTAACCGTGTGACGCTGAGGCAGTAGGCAGGGCCCCCTTTCCTGCTTTGGGGAAGTGCAGATGGGGGGATCCCCGCAGCTCCTCAGTGTGGGGTCACCTCCAGCAGCTCTGGTGCACGTGGTGTGTGCTCCAGGGGGCACTTCAGCACCCTGATCTTCCTCCCTCCTTGGAAGTCTTGGAGTGGGGGTGGCTCTGTTGCCAGAGGCTATCTTTTCTTGTCCTGGGGGGTACATATTTCCTGGGGGGCCTGGGGGGTACATATTTCCTCTTGGCAGCTGGAGAAGGACTTGGAGAAGTGCAGGGGGAAGTGCTGAGAGAGAGCAGCAGAGGGAGCAGAGAGGCCAGGGCTGTCTGGACATCCAAAGTGTCCACATGTGGCACCAGCCCACAGGCCAGCTGGGGCAGCCTCGGGTAAGGTCACTGGATTGAGCAAATAAAAACACAGGACACCCAGATAAATCTGAGCGCCAGATAAACACCGTGTACCGATTTTGTGTGAGTATATCCCATGCAATATTTGGGATATACTTATGCCAATAAATAATTTGTTGTTTCTCTGAAATTCACATTTAACTCCCATCCTGTATTTTATCTGGTAACTTTAGTCCTGAGGCCAGCAAGGGCAGAAAGAGGAACAGGACCAGGGAGTGAGGGGGTAGGTGCTTTGAGAGGATGTCCCCGGGGGGACTGGGAGTGTGGGGGCAGATGTCAGAGGACAGGTGACCTGTGGAGCTGCAACAGAGGAGGAGCAGAAGGAGACCATGCCTGCCACGCGTGATGTGCAGGGGGAGGAGGAAATGACCTGGGGGAGGGCTGTGGACATGGATGAGGATTGCCAAATGAGAAAAGCACAGGCTGTTTATTCCCAACATGCTGTGACCAGGAGTCAGCCACTGTCACTGGTGTTTGGAGCGACTCAGGCAGACTGAGCAGGGAGGGGGCCCACGGTGGCCAAAGGGGTGGTTTGGAGGGTGTGTTTAGGGGCTGTCAGCGTGGGGAGGCTGGACACAGATGACTAGAAGCGGGGTGCCCCGGGTGATGGCTGAGGGGAGCATGTTTGCCTTTCTCCATCTGGTCCTGAGTAGGAAATGGCAAAAACAAAATGAAAAACTATGCAACAGGAACTGATGAAAGCTGTCGGCTGTTAATCAAGTCCTGTCCACGAGCCTCCTGGGCTGTCACTAGTGGCCGTAGGCTGACCAGAGAGCCGGGTGGCGACTGCGCTCCCAGCCCCGCACCGGGACATCAGGTCCGTGTCCGCTGATGACGCACACGATTTGAAAGTTCAGTGTTGTGGAGGGTCTTGTGGTCCACGCGGTCCTTGGCCCCACTTTGACCTCTGCTTTTTCTTTTCCATTTGCCTTTAAAGTTTTAATTGCTCTGTTATCCTTTTGCCTGTCGATTCACCAACTGAATTGTGTTGACTTTTTGTCATGGAAAAGTTCACACGCCGGTACGTGGGGAGGATGGTACAGTGAACCTCCTCAGGGAGCATCATCCAGCTCCAACAAGTGACTTTTGGGCCCATCTTGTTGCATCTGTTCGCAGACTCTTCTTCCGGACACAGACAGACACACATACACACATACACACCTGCCCCAGATGATTGCAAAACAAACCCAAGACCGCCTGTCGCTCCATTCATACATTTCTGGAGAAACAGATGCCATCGTTCTTACCACCCCGTGATATGGTTTTCTCACCTAAAAAGTGCGAGATGGGAGAGCTGAACCTACCCTGCTCCAGGTAAGAGGAGCCCAGCCGGATCGTAGCAGCCGCAGCAGGCAGGTTGTGTTGCTGCCGCACATTCCCGGGAGGCCGTCAGCTCCGTGCGGGCTCGTGCACAACTGGCTGTATCCCGAGCACCTGCACTGGGGAGCGCTCTGGAAGTCCTCATCCAGGGACTGTGGATGTCCTGAAAAAAGCCATTTCCTCCCCAGTGTGCACCAAACCGATTTCCTCCCACACTGCATTACCGCTCCCTGCAGGGCTTCGCTTCGTGCTCTGATAAGCTGAATACACTTTGATGAAACCAGCTTTTTTTTTTTTTTTAATCTTATTAGGACGTGTTCCCCAAATGATTATCCAACCTACTGGTTCCCCACCCTGGCCGCCCATTAGAATCACCTGAGCAGTGCAGAGAACACCCTGGAGACCCTGAGCTCGCCGGGCGACGGGTGTAGAACGCAGGCTCGGGGGTGTCCAGGATTCTCAGTGCTCTACTGGGCGGCCTGGGCAGAGACCACGGGCCCCACATCCTCCGTCCACTGACAGTGTCCAGACCACAGAGCCGATGATCAACAGAAATACTGCTCGAGTTGCCTAAGATCATTTGTTTGGCCCCGTTTTTTACATCAGAGCCCAGGCAACAGCTGGGGCCAGCCTATTAAGCCAGCCAGCGCAGCTAATTGAAAACCACAAGGGCTCCCTTTTCCAGAGAGATGGAGCAGCTCTCACTGGCCCGCCCAGCTGTTTAGGTCTTGCATTTGATGCAGACTGAGCCCTTCAGAGGGGCAAGGACTCGTCTTTATTCCTTCTGCCTCCCTCAGTGAAGGCACCACAAGCCCAGCAGAGAACCTCAGTGGGCACCCATCACTGCCTGACTAAACCTGATTTAGTGGGACGTTCAATACACATAAGAAGGTGGGGTATGCACAATTCTAGGGGGACCCCCATGAGTCTGGTCCCCTGCTGGGGATGCCCTTTACAGTCTAGTCCCTGGATTGCGGGCAGAACCAGTGACTATGATGAGATATCGTGCCTGTAAGTAGCAGGTGTAATCAGCTGACTTTGACTTAATCTCAAGGGAGCCGATCCTGGTGGGCCTGGTCTAATCAGGTGAGCCCTCACAAGGGACTGGGCCCTTCCTGGAGTGAGTGTTTAGATGTGTGAGAGGCTTATGGAGGGGACCACGTGGCAAGGACCTGAGGGTGGCTTTGAGACACTGAGAGTGCTCTCTGGCTGACAGCTTGCAAGGCGACAGGGACCTCAGTACTCTGACCATAAGGAAGTACATTCTGTCAACAACCTGAGTGACACTGAAGTGGATCTTTCCCCAGGTGAGCTTCCAGACAGGGACATTGTTGGCTGCCACCCTAGCAGAGGATTCAGCTACCACGAGATAATACGTCCGTGGGGTTTTTGTTTGTTTGTTTATCTATTGTAAACTATATATAACATCGATCATTTAAATCATCTGCAGGCACAGAACTCCATGGCATTGAACACAGAGTACCAAGCGACTATCAGCACGATTTCCAGAAAAATTCTCATCTTCCTTACTCAAACCCTGTTCCCCATCCCGCAGCTCCGGCAACCTTTGTCCTACTTTCTGACTCCAGGAATTTGACTACTGTAGGGATCTCATACACCTGGAACCACACAGTCTTTGCCTTTTTGGTGACTGGCTTCGCTCACCCAGCAGAACGTCTTCAGGCTTCATCCATGTTGTAGCAGGTGTCAGAATTGTCTTCCTTTTTATGGTTGAATGATACTCCATCCTGTGGATGGACCACGTTGTGTCTACCCATCCATTCATCTCCTGATTGTTTCCACCTTCAGGCCGTCGCCAATGTCGCCTCTGCAAACATGGTGACAAGAATCTGCTGAGTTCCCAGGTTGCCTGATGCTTTATAGGTTGTTACACAGCCCTAAAAAACTGATCCAGAAGGGAAACTGGATTCTAAAAGGGCAGCCTTCGTGCGGCATGTGGTGTTTGTGGCACGTAAGCTTTGGAAGTGTTTCGAGGCTTGTGTATACTTGCCCTGCTTTGCTTTGCCAGTGGCTGGGGGTGAAGAGCCTGAGCTGAAGTGGCCTGTGGCGTCTCTGGCACTTGGATTGCAAGATCTCGTGCAATAGTCCCTCTGCATCTAGCCCCCCTTCCGCCAGCCTCCCCCAGCTTCTTCCAGACTGGTAGGTCCCTGTGACTCCATGCCCTGTGCCAGGGAGGTGTGACACAGTGTCTTCCTTCCATCCCTGGTCTGTCAGGGCTCATGGCTGAGTGGGCTCCTGCTTGGGCTACTACCTGCAGGAACAGAGGGGGCCACACATGTGTTCCCAGGCTGGAGCGCAGGAAGGCTGCAAGGGGACCGGCTGGCAGCTCCATCTCCTGGGTGGGCGTAAAATCCCGGCTCTTCATTTCACAGGGTGATTACGATGACACATTTTTGAAAACAGTTCTTTTTATTCCCCCCCCCCGCCCCCTCCCAGGAAACAGCCAAGGAATAAATAACATATTTCTAAGTCAAATGGAGAGGGATATCTGGGGGCTCAGTGGTTGAGCATCTGCCTTGGTTCAAGTCATGACTCCAGGGTCCTGGGATCGAGCCCCACATCAGGCTCCCTGCTCCGAGGGGAGCCTGCTTCTCCCTCTCCCTCTCTGTCAAATAAATATATAAAATCTTTTAAAAAATCAATCAAATGGAGGGCCTCTTCCTAGAAAATATTTCTATGGGACATGCAACCATGCTGGCAGGATGATGGCCATGACAGCTAGTAATGCTTCTAGAATGAATTTTGAGGGTGTCCATGCATTTTAACTTTGTGTAAAGGTCATTCTGCAGAGTTCACACCCGTGAGAATGGAGACATTTTTAGCATGATGGATTTATGTGTGGAACTGCTGCCCAGCTCAAGAGGAGAAAGAGGACAGACGGCCACCAAGGTCGGTTTTGCCCCAGGCGGTCTTTTGCTAGTTCTGTGGAACCGAGTACATGATAAGCTTCGGGTGCCCACCCTGGCCAGTGCGGGGGCTGATCTGCTTGGCTGGAGAAAGCCGTGTGGACCTAGGGGGCTGTCAGGGGCTGCTTCGCGGGTCTGTGGACCTGGAAGTGGATAAAGTGGGAAGGTGCTCACACACTCCTGGGTGCCAGGAAGGGCACACAGGGTGCTGCCGCCTCAGCCGATGTTTCGACCCGCAGCGCTTGTGCTCCAGAGGACGTTTGCAGACAGCGTCTCCCGCGGTAACGTTCTAAGGTCCGGCCTTGGGGCGTGTGGCTGCAGGTAATGGGGAACTGGGGAGGGGCTTTGAGGGGCTTTGAGCGGGGAGCAGGCCTGGCCAGCGGGCAGTTTAAAGGGTGGCCGTGGCTGTTTGCTGACCTGGGCCACAGTGCAGCAGACACCTGAGCAGGCCTGGCGTCGCAGAAGGCAGTGTGGTCATGCAGAAAGCTGGGGAGGTCCTGCCCAGGAGGTGGCTGTGGGAGGGGAGAGACAAAGGTGCATAGCACATAGGAAGCAGGAGGGAGCTGAGCTGGGGATGCTGATGCCCTGATGCCCCACGTGGAACCCCAGAGGAGCGCAGGCTCGAGGGCAGAGGCACAGCAATGCGGCTGGGGTACCCTGAATTTGAATGTGGAGGTTGATACGTGCCCCTGACCTCTGTGCCTCATGTCCCTCATTTATAAGTGGGAACAAGGGTGGCCTCAGTGGGTCGGCAAGTGCCAAGACCCCACCCATTGTGGACCGGCTCAGAGTGAGCGTTTGATGAACCTGCCAACCGTGGAGGTACCTCCTGCAGGGAGCTGGAGGTGGGGTTCAGTTCTCTCTCTGCAGTGGCCCCCACTCCGGTGCGTCAGTATGTCCAGCCTCTGTCTCCTCAGGCTGGGCTGGCCAGGACAGTCAAATCCAAGCTCGGTGACGGCAAAGGTGGAGGGCCAGCCACTGCCTGTCCCAGCCTCTGCCTGTCCCAGCCTCATGTTCAGAAGGGCCCTGGGCCCTGCCCACCCCACCCCACCCCCGACGTCCGCCGCCTCCGTCTGTCTTCCGAGGAGTCCATCATCTTCACTGCAGTCAGCCTACCTCCCTGCTGGCTCCTGGACAGCCAGGCTCAGCCCGCGCTGAATGTCCCTGTTCTCCTCTGCCCCCCGGGTGATGCTGAGGTCTAATTGCACATCTCCAGCAGGTCATAACACTTTCTGGTTTATTTTATTTTAAGATTTTATTTACTTATTCATCAGAGACACAGAGAGAGACAGAGACACAGGCAGAGGGAGAAGCAGGCTCCCTGCGGGGAGTCCGATGCGGGACTCAATCCCGGGACCCCGGGGTCACGCCCTGAGCTGAAGGCAGATGTTCAGCCACTGACCCACCCAGGTGCCCCCACTTCCTGGTGTATAGTGAACATTTGCTAGAAGTTTCATTCTCAACTGTCTGAGGTGGTTTCATTATGTCCCTGTTTATAAATGACAAACTGAGGTGTTACGAGGTTAGCGACTTGCCTAAAGGGATGGCACTGAAGTCAAAAGATCATGTGGCCCTAACTAGTGTCCAAGGCCCTGCACAGTGGACTATGCACCCAGGGAAACTGGATTTCCAGGGAGACTGAGGCAGTAGTGGGTTTTTGGAGACAGTGAGACAGGAACCCAGACAAGGGGCTACACCTGAATTTCTAGGTCTTACATCCTTATCAGCTTGACTTGGTTCAGTTCTTGATGTCTGTGAGAGTCCCACACAAAATCCCAGGCTCCCCAAACACTAGAGTTAACATGAGCAAATGTTTCCTTGGAACACAAGTGTCTTCAGTAAAACTATGATTATGTAACTGTTGTCTCTTAGTACATTTTCCATTTATTTTTTTTCACATAAGAAATTTTTATGCATTTCATATGGGCAAGGGGAAAAAAAAACAAAAAAAGCAAACTAAAACAATTCCTACTTTCAAAATAAATCAGTTAATGTGTTTATTTGTTGCTTATCTATGCAACTTTTTTCTGTATCTAAATATTTTATGAAATGTTATGATAGCACTACTGTTTTGTCATCTGCATGAACTGGAGATCACTAACATCTTTGTAAAACTTTCTTTTGGTGGCTGCATAGATTCCGTTGAATAAATGAGGCACGGTTTATTTGACTGCATACCGTTGAGTGTCTGTTGTCATCAGCACCCTCATTAGCATGCAAAATATGTCAGCAGTCAGCAGATACTGGTTGATAGATTGACGGACTGATTCATTAACAAGATGGAAATCTGTGAGACCACTTCATGGAGAGAAAACCTCAAATTCTTATGTGCCACTATTTCAAATTCTGGCTGCAGATTAGACATACTTGGGGGCTTTTAATAAATACTGGTCCCAATCCAGGAGATTCAAACTTCATTGGCCTGTGTGTCCATCATAGTTTTGTGGTTTTTTTTTTTTTTTATTAAAGCTCATTTTAATCTGGAAGGTTGAGAAACTGAAATAGGCAGGGTTTTTTTTTGTTTGTTTTTGTTTTCTTTTTTTTTTTTGTGGTAGCTTTGACTTAATTAAAACATCATTAGAATTATTATTTTTATGGTCAGGCAACTCCATGACCACTGCCAGATGACATAGGCAGTTTTTATAAAACAGGTCTTCTTTATGTCTTAATAACTTGTAAAATGCCCCTCTTGCTTCTTCTTGAACTCCTTCCCATCTTACTTACTGGGGTAGCCAGGTTAACTTGAGGAGGTCAACCAATGGAGATAATTTATTTGAGACAACTATCCTTTGCTCATTTGAGGAGACAGGTATGACCTTGAAACCAAACTAATTAATGATAGAGCAAGACAACCAAAGGGCATGCTCACCTCCCTCATAAAGATGGACCCCTAGCAAAATAGCAGACTGAACCCCAGAGTATATGAAAATCAAAATAACCAATACCTAAGACTTGCCCAGCAATGTAAAGAAGATTTAATATTAGAAAATCTTAAATTGTTATTGTTCTGAAAGAGAAATGATCTCAGTGGATGTAGAAAAAGCATTTGACGAAGTTAAGCATTCATGACAAAAAATCGAAAACTTTCTTATTAAACTAGGAGTGATAGTAAATGCTCTTCACCTGACAAAAGATATCTAAAAATACACAAATTGAATCATTCTGCTGGTGAAATATTGAAGGCGTCCACTTTAAAGTCAGCAACGAGACAAGGATGTCCTATATTTCTATGCTCCTTTTTCACATTATATGGAAAAAGGAATTAATAGCATAGGATAGAAAAACAGGGAAATTTGTCAGTATTTGCAGAAATGACACAGGTCTATAAATTATTAGAAAAATATGTGTTTATAGAGGCGCCTGGGTGGCTCAGTCAGTTAAGAAAAATATGTGCTTATCAAGATGGCTGGGTATAAAATTGATATATAATAATAACAAAAAATTATAATAGAAAAAAATCTGTAAAAAAAAGAAAAAAATCATAGGTAACTTTGGAACAAATTCAAGAAGTCACTTGTAAAACTCCTACACAGAAAGCCCATGCCCCCCCCAAAAAAACAGTAAAGGGGACCAAATTCATGGATGCATATCTGTGTTTATGAGGAGGGAAACTTAATAGCATAAGGATATAAACTCTCTCCACAGAGATCTCTAGGTTCAGTGCCACTCCGTTTAGAATCGCAGCAGGGTTTCATGAGCTTGACACTTGAATTCTAACATGGATAGTGAAGATCAAGGAACTGAGAACAGCCATGAATATTCTAAAGAAGAAGAAGGGGAGGAGGATGTGTCTAGCAGATGTCAGGGCTTCTCATGCATCACAATTGTAGTAATAAAATGGTATGCTGCTGGGCTAAGCAAAACAAGTCATCCAATGGGACATAATACAGAACCACAAACACACGACCAGTTGTCATGTCAAACATGACAGAAATGAGACGGAACATCACGGTTTGAAGGGGAGACTGTTCAGTAAATGGAGCTAGAAAAGTTGGTTTTCCTTTGCCCATATAGAATACAGAAGAATGGGATTCCCTACCTCACACCATACCAAAAAAGCTAACTATACTTTGAGCTTCCACAAATTAATAAGACAACTGACTTTAAAAAAAATGAGTAAAAGACATCAATAAGTATGTCAAAGAAGAAGAAATACATGGAGCCAGCAGGCTAAGAGGAGATGATAAGCCCCATTAGAAAGCAGAGACATGCCAGTCCCACGATGATCACCATTACGCACCATATTTGACTGGCAAAACTAGGAAGTCTGATGGTGCCAAGTCTTGGAGAGAAAGTGAATATAGAGTGTAGTTTGTCTCCATGGCAATTCTGCTCTACACATGAAATGAATGTAACACTGTGTGTCAACTATACTTAGAAAGTTTTTCGAAAAGATTGTATTTATGTGTTGCTGATGAGATTGGAGATCATTATGACAACTTTGGAAATCAATCTTGTAAATTTGAACATTAGCATACCTTACAATCTGGCAATTCCATTTCTAGGTATAGAGCTGAGACAAACACAGATGCATATACAAAATTATGAACGAGAACGTAGAGAGCAGCACCTATTCCTAATACAAACCTGGAAACATCCCAATGCCTATGAAAATTGGAGTCCATTTACACAATACAGTACTAGATCTATAGTGGTGAAAAGGAATGAACTACAGCCACTTTAAAAACGTGGTTGCCTCGTTGGGAACATGGATGAGAAAGCAAGTTCTGAAAGGCTTCATATGGTATGGGATCCTTTTCATATAGTATTTTTTTGAGATCCTTTTTATATAGTTTTAAAAATGTACAGCTGAACAAAAATGTTTAGACCTCCATATATATGTCATAATAGTTTTTTCTTAGAGCAAAGAAATGATGGACCCCAAATGCAAGGCAGCAGCTGCCTCTGGGGAAGAGGTGGAGTGATAATGACAAGTGTGCACGTGAAGGTATTAGGTATCTGTGGTGTTCTCTGCCTTGGGTTGGCTGCCGAGTTCAGGGTGCTCATACATAATACAGACGGATGGACAGATGGACATAACAAAGTGGGCCCTGTGTGGACCAGTGCTGATATTGTAACCTGAACCTAGGATTGTGCACAGATCTCAATTCTGCCAAAAAAAAAAAAAAAGAAAGCTTACTTGAATTGAGCTCCTGCACATGCCAAGAAGCCCAGGACCAAATGCACTGTTTATAAATCTAGTGAGTTGGTCTCAGTTCCCAAATCTATCTTAAATCTACCTCCCAGGTTGGGCAGACACTGTCAAAGGCTGTGTTGGGCAAGATGGAAAGGTCTTGAGTCAGCACACAAACATCTTTCAGATGATCTTGGTGATCATTCCCACCCAAGTGGATGCACGTTGTGTCTGTGCCTCTCTGTGCCGTTCTGGGGCCTAGGGAGAGAGTCTACATGGAGCCGTTGGGGGGCTGTCAGCAACGTCCTCTGGCAACACGGAGTGGCATCGTGTTCCAGAGCTCGTCTGTGTACGAAGTCCACAGGTTGTGCCCTGGAAAGACTCAGTCTTGGGAGAAGTTCCTGCAGAGCCCTTCCTTCTCAGATGTTAAACTGCCCCTTGCCTGTTCCCTGCTCCTGGCTGACACCTCTGACCCTCCTGAAGGAGTGGGAGGTGACTGACCTTTGGTGGAGAAGCACTGGCCTGCCTGACATGACGGGGGTCTTCTCCATAGCGATGTTTCTAACCTGCCCCATTTGCAATCAGGCGTTTCACTTGTGCTTTGCTCTAACTTACATTCTCTATTGAAGTTATTCAATTATCAATTATTAAAGCAACCTGTTCATGCTCAAACAGTGGGTCCTTGAGCAAACAGTTTTATGTTGCTCAAAGAGAGAGCCTGGCGGAAAATACCGTATTAATGAACAAACTGAATAGACTCGCGGAGGTATTGGGTACGTGTAGCCTTTAGGGCATGCATTGCAAATGGACTCTTTAAAATTTAAAGACCCCTCAAGTGATCTAACTGCTGTCTGCTCTGGCACAGAGTGTTGGGGAGGCCTAGTGGTATATCTCAAAAGAGATTCAAAGGGATGAGAAAGAGTACCGTGATTTGCTAAGAGGTACAGCTTTCTCATCCTACGCAGAGCCGCTGTGTGGGCTTGGTTGAAGATGGCCAGCTGATGAGCGACTGCCACAGGTCTCGAAACCCTTCCCAGCTGACCATTTCAGTTTTATTGTTGAATAGCTAATCATCCTGAAACTCTGTGGATTAAAGTGAAACAGTGATTTTATCTCTTTGTATTATTGCCCCTCTTCCTCTCCGTTGAAGGGGATGACCGGGCTCAGCTGGCTGGTGCCTGGGACCTCTTGCATGCCGGGCAGTGGCTGGGGCAGGTGTCCTCAGTTACACAGCCGGTGGTGGTGGGACCTCAGGAGGGGCTGTTGTGTGGCCCCTCCACGCAATCTGCATGGCAGCTGCTTATGACTACGTTGCAGGATACAGAGCGCAGAAGCTTCTCTTCCTTGGGGCCTGGGCTTGACAAAACTGGTGCTTGGGTTCATGCTGTAGCTCCACTGACAGGACGTGAGCACACAGCAGAGGAGGCATTTCCACGGGGCCTTGGCAGTTGACAGGATGGACGCACTTCCATCAGCTGAGTACCCTGAAGACTGGGCATGGGGTTGGAGAGCATGAGCAGCGCAGGAAATGGTTCCAGCTTCATCTCTTCAGGGGCTTTAGAGCGTCATTCATTCATTCTCTCCCTCCCTCCCTCCGTGAGCATTTGGAGACTGTGCCTACCGGCCAGGCCAGGTGTTAGAAGCACAGCCGTGGTGGAAGGGAGCTGGACCAGGTGGCCCACGGCTGCTCCAGGTCCAGGCGTGAGAGATGAGCCATCATCCTTGTGCCCAGCAGGTGAGTTAAGTTGTATGTGCGGGGCCCAGCAGGGGGGCCTACAGCTGGCGGCAGGGGCTGACCTTCCCAGGGAGACCCCATCCCGGTGCCTGTGCCATGGCTCAGCCTGGGGGGCAGTTAGCAGCAGCCCTGACGCTCCCTTCTGAGGCTGGCTCCCACTCAGCCTCTTCCCAGAATCTTCACCCCACAGAAGAGCTTGGAGGCCCCCAAATTAACATCAAAAATGAATCGGGTGGCAAGATGGTCAATGAGATCCAGGAGCCAAACGGGAGGTAACAGTCAAGCCCTGGTTCCCTCCCTGTCATAGCGTGAGGCTCCCTGGGTTCCCTTTCTCCCTAGATGGCACTGGGTGGGGCTCAGGTGACCACCTGCTGCCAAGGAGCCCCAGGCCACTGGCTCTTGCCTCTTTGCAGACTTGGACTCAGGAGCCTGGGGGAGAGGGGAAGGGAGGGGGAGGTGTTGAGTGGGAGTGGAGATCAGAGCCCCAGCGAGGAGGCAGGTGAAGGCACCTGGTCTGGGAATTCAGCCTCAGGTGTCAGCACGTCTGCTTGGGGGCTTCAGTCCCAGACTTGAAGTCCCTCCGGGAAACCAATGCACCTGCTGCCCACCTGGTCAGGTCGGGGGATGAGCAGCTCCCCGCAGGTGCCCACGGGCAAAGCCTCGCCACCTCCATGGCCTGGCCTGAGAGCTCACAGGTAGGATTTCAGCCTGGGGCTGGATCCTTAGAGACTCAAGCTAGCTCCACAGGTGAGGCTGGAGAGCGTGGGATGGGAGGGACCCCAGCTCCAGGGCTGGTGGCTAGAAGGATGTCAGAGAGAGTGGGCAAGACCCCTGGGGGTGGGTTCCACAGCCCCTCTGTCCTTGGGATCTTATTCATCAACTTATCACCCCCGTCCCCCAGACAGTCTCCCCCAGCTCCCTCCCACCACCATAGTACGCCGCCTTGCTTTCCTGTCCTAAGTAGGCACACAGCCTTCTTTCTCTCCCTGCTTTGCAACCTGAGAGCATCGGCTGCACCTGCTGCCTGCCCTTCCGGCCTGGCACCACTGCCTGTCCACTGCTACAGGGTCACTGAGTCCCCCCCATCCTCCTGAAGGGCCTTCTCTGCATTTGGGGCATGCTCATTCCCAGCTTCCTTACCAATGGAAACCCAATTTCATGTGAAGCAACATTGTCTCTTGAAAAAAAATGAATGATTCCAGAGCCTCTTGCAGCTAATTTGGGAGGGATACTGACCACCCTTGGCACAGCCCGGTGGAGATGCAGCGAGGCCTGCCAGGAGCCTCCACCACGTGCTGTCAGGGCTGGGTGCTCCGCTGGCTAGGTCCGTCCCTGCAGACGGCCCTGTCCATCAAGCATGGCACCTATCTTGGAGGTGGGGTTGGCGGAGGGGTCCCCAGGGCTATTTGGTGTCAGGTCAGGTTTCACGTCTTCAATTTGTCACTGTGGTGGACTGAGCCAAGGCACGATTCCCTGGGAAACTGGGCTTCCGGAGGCTTTGCTGGTGGGAAACTCTTGTGAGTGAGTTGGAGCATCAGTCGCTCTGCGAGTGTCATGGGCTGTGCCATGGGGGGAAGGCCATTCTCTTTCATCTCTGCCAAGAATGCCACGAGCAGCTTGTCTTGGCCAGAGCCATTGGCGGCTAGACAGCCGGCTCGCTGGGGCCCAGAGCCTGCACCAAATGAAATGAAGGAAGTAAAAAAAAAAAAAAGAAATGAAGGAAGTGGCAGGCAGTGTAGAGCGCGGAGCAGCTCTTGGAGCCGACTCACGCAAACAAACGCTCTAGGCCAGGAAAGGTGCCCTGGTGGGCTGCCCAGTCTCCCAGGCAACGGCCCCCTCCAGCCACTTGAGCTTAGCTGGAGAGCACAGACTCCCCGGAGCACGGCCTGGGAGGCAAGGGTGGGTCTTGTCACCTCCCCCGTGGCCCTGGCCACCCCAGGCTGCATTCAGTGACACTGGCACTGTGGCCTCTGTGGGGACAGGTCTCTTCTTCTCAGAAGGCCTCTGTGCCGAGCTGTGGGCGGCTTTGCCCAGAACGGGGGAGGGGGCTTTGCCCAGCAGACCCATCCCCTCTCCAGCTGACCCATAGTGTCTCATGAAGGCAAGACACGGAGATACCTGTGAGGCTGTTTGCAGGCTGGTGTTTCAGCCTCTTCAGCTGGGTCAGGGCTACCATTACCCTGGGCAGGAGATCGGTGAGTTGGGGGACAGCCGAGTCACAGCTGGGTCAGGCCAGCCAGGCCACACAGGCTTGTCCTTGTCCTAGCGGTGGCTTGTAGGAACCCAGGGAGGCCTGTGCGGTCCCACAGGCCCAGGCAGCATCCTCTTTGCATCCCATCCTCACTCCTGCTCCCACCCAGGACAAGCCACCCCCATGGTCTCTGGTCGTCGACCTGGAATGCTCTGGAACAGCCAGCAGAGTCCATCTTGATTGTCATTTCTCTCCCAGCACAGAACAGAGAATCGGGTAGGGGCCACCGGGCAATGTGAGTAGCTCACTTCAAAATTAGTTTTCTTGGACAATTTGGAAGTGCCCCAGATGCAAAGCACTGAGCATTTTATTCAAGTAAACACTAAAATGTTAATATTAAACATGTAGAGCTGCCCTACAGGTTTTAGGATCATCTAAAAGAAATGGTCTATAGCTTTTCTTGGAGACATTTATTCATTTTTTTCCCTAAGAAATAACTTTGCGCCTCTCTTCGGTACCAGGGCTTCCTAGATGCCCCTTTGCTGCGATGTGAAATGAGAAGGCGGATCACTGTCCCTGGGGGTCTGGACTCATCTGAGGACGAGAGGGGAAGGAACAATGAGCCACGGCTCTGAACAAGTTTTTAAGGCACAGCCGTGAGGCGTTTACACTTGCCTGTCTGGAGGGGACAGCGAGGGAGGGACTGAGGAGAGCCCAGGTTCAATCATGTCCTGATGCAGACCCAGCCTGCATAGGGGTCTGAGTGTCAGGGTGGGGACAGTGAGATGTGGATGGGAGGCGAGGCAGGTGATGGTGGGGCGGGGGTCACCTGTGGTGGGAGACGTGGGTGCAGGCAGCACTGGGGCCATCTTGGTGACAGCAGGGTGAGCGAGGTGGGAATGAGAGGCTAAGAGGCCATGCAGAGCAGCAAGGACCTCCTGATGTCACTGAAGGTGGCGCATAGCCTAAGAGAGGCCCAGGTGGCTTGGGGAGGGCAGGGGTCCCACAGGAGAGGAGGGTCCCCCAACAGGTGCCATGTCTGCGTGGCATGGAGGAGGGCCCTGGAGACCCTGCTCATCCTTGAGCCTGTGCTCCCGGTCCCACTTCACCAGCAGCTGTATCTTCCCCACCTCCGTTCCCTCCCACCTGCCTCTCCTGATGGAAATCCAGGTGGGTGAAATCATCTCCTTCCTCCCCCTACTGCCTGGTGACCCGCCCATCCCTGTCAGAACCCATGGTGCTCCACCCCGAGTCCATGCAGACCCCTCCCTAGCACCCCTGGCCCACCCACAGGGTCTCACCCTCCACATGGCCTCTCTCCAGGGAGGGTTCCCCTCATGCAGGGCCTGGGGCTATGGACCCAATGACTGTGGATTCCAGATTCCCATGTTGAAGCCCTAACCCCTGAGGTGACAGTGTTTGGAGGAGCCTTTGGGACGTGATCCGGTTTGCATGAGCGGCATGGTGGAGCCTCAGACTTGCTCCCTCCCTTCCCTTTCCACTCCTGCTCCCCAACCTGCAGGGCTTTGCTGCTTGGGACAGCCACCTGTCCTCCCATTCCAGGCCACATGGGACATGTTATCCTCCACGCAAATATTTTTTCACTGATTTACAAACCGTGAACTAGTCACCACTCTGTTCATCACACCCCTAGGACTGACTGGTCTTATAACAGGAAGTTTTGGGTCCTTGGCCCCCTTCATTCTCACTCCCCCACCCCACTCTGCCCCTTGGCAACCACCAATCTGTTCTCTGTATCCATGAGCTCAATTGTTTCAGATTCTACATGTAAGTGGGATCAGACTCCTGCCTGCCTATCTTACCCAGCATCACACCCTCAAGGTCCAACCAAGTTCCCACACATGTATCCAGCACATGACCTCCCCCCATCTATCCATCCATCCATCCGTCTGTCCATCCATCCGTCTGTCCATCCATCTGTCCATCCATCCATCCATCCATCCATCCATGGACTTAGGCTGTCTTATGTCTTGGCTACTGTGAATCATGCTGCTATGACAATGGGGTCCCAGATAGCTTTTCAGATTAGCGTTTCCCATGGGTGAATGCCCCGGAGTGGGGCTGCTGGGTCAGGCGCATTCCTCTCTGTCATGTTCTTGGGGGCGTGGCCGCAGCCGTCTGCCTGCCCACCGATGGGTCCTTTCCTCCACGGTCTTGATGTGTCCTTTCCCCTGGGTCCTTGCTCGCATCGTTTCTTGTCTTGCTTCTTCCTTTGTTTCCTCTGTCACATTGGGAATAGACTGGGAGCTGGCCAGCAGGGAGGGCCTCGAGTAGATGCCATCTGCATGCCCCGCACTAGCGGGTCCCTCATTCTAGATCTGTGAGCAGAAACAAGATGAGGGTGAGGGAGGGTGTCTGCTTCTGTTTCCTGCAGTGCTCTGTCCATCGCGGGTATCAATGAGGGCGTGGGGTGCTTACTGCCTGGTCCTTCCTCTCCACCAACGTCAAAGCAGGGGACAGGAATAATAAGGTAACATCTAGAGAAAGCCACTTCTTCACTTGACTTACGGCGACAATAAAAGGAAAAAGTGCAATTTGGAAAATGTTGGGGGAAAAAAATTCCCTGCCTGCTCTAAGTGTCCAGTTTTTAATATGAGTTTTCTCTGCTTGGCTCTGCTGCAGTTCCGCAAATGCCTGGTGAGAGAGGGCCCGCCATGACCTTGATGGGGGCTTTTTATTAGCACTCAGCAATTTTCAAAGACTTGGCAGATATAAATGCTCTGGGGTAACTTTTGTTTATTGCATTCTTAGCACAAACAGATTCCTGAAAGATCTGTGCCTGTGACCTCTGATGCCGAGCGACAAGGGCAAGGACAGGGTGGCTGAGCGGCGGAATGGCTTGCTCCCTCCGGGTCAGGGAGCAAGCAGTGGCACAGCCGCCCGAGGGCTCTGGGACTCCCTAAATCGATCTGCCACTTTCAGAGTGCTTTCCTGCCCAAGCCTCGAAACCATCTCCAACTAATGGGGGGTCCCTGAGATGGTGCAGTAGGTGAGGATGAATTTCTTCTCCCACCCAGCTCCCAAAATGCTGAGATTCCAGCTCTGGGCCGGTGACCTCAACATTTCCTGCTCTGCCTGTTCCCTCGCTCTTCGTCCTCTTACTGGCACTGAACGCAGAGGGCTGGCATCTTGCAGGGTATCTGCCAAGAGATCAGCCCACGTCCTTATCCTCTGGGCTTAAGCAAAGAGTTGTTATTTTGTGCGACAACCAAGGAGCCAGGGAGACTCCCAAGCCCTGCCTCCCCTGGGGGTTAGTGCAGGGAGCCTGGTTCAGTACCCAGGCGGGCAGGGCCAATGGGATTTACGCATCTTCTAGTCATACCCTATTAAACATCCAGGTTAAATATTTACATGCTAGGGCGTGCACCCTGTATTCAAACCTGGCAGCAAACTCTGCCCAGAGGAGGGGATCTTTGCATTGTCAGGACTTAAAGGTAACCTCAGGACACCTGGGGGGGCTCTTCTCTGTGGGTCCCCAGCTCCAACCCTGCTTAGACTGGCTTCCATCAGAGGCCACCAGATAAAACACCTCGTGGGGGCATCCTGGGCAGGTGCTGCTGGTTCTATTTCTTTTTTTCTTCATGATTTTATTTATTTATTTGAGAGAGAGAGAGAGAGAGCACAAGCAGCGGGGAGAGGCAGACAGAGAGGGAGAAGCAGACTCTCCGCTTCCCACCCTCCACCCTGAGCAGGGAGCCCGACCTGGGGCTCGATCCCAGGACCCCAAGATCATGACCCCAAACAAAGGCAGATGCTTAACTGACTGACCCCCCCCCCCCAGGTGCCTCGGAACTTTTGATTGTGCAAAATAGACGGCCTTCTTCCATGCTGTCACCCTCTCTCCCCTCCTACCCTCTGCGGGTAGCTTTCAGCCTCCCGTGCAAGCAGCTCCCTGATGCATCCCAGGAACGTCAGTCCCTACACCTGTGTATTTGGAGCCCAGCTGGCTGCAGGCCCGGGGGGGACCAGAGAGGACCGAGCTGACTCCTATGACCCAGATGCTACGCCTACACCTGCTGGGATTTGCCTTCTTCTGCCCTTTCCAGCTCCCATGGGCAGTATTTCACGAGTCTGCCAATGCTTCCATGCAAATGACACTTTCACAACAGCCTTATTGAGCTAGAATTCACATACCATGCATTTCACCATGTAGAGTGTAAAATTCAGTAGTTTCAGGGTATTCAGGTAATCAATTCTAGATTATTTCATCACCTGCAAGAGAAACCCCATAGCCTTTGCTGTCACCCTCCTGCCCCCACCGTCCTCTGCCCTGAACACCCACTGATCCCTCTTGTCTCCCTGGATTCCCCTATTCTGGACATTTCTTATACATGGAATCACACAACATGTGTCCTTTTGCAACTGCTTATTGCACTGAGCAGAATGTTTTCAGTTCTCCTCGGTGCTTCATTCCTTCTTATGGACAGACACTCCACATACTCTGTCCCCGTTGGGATAGACCACATTCGGTTTGGACAGGTTTTTGCGTGGACGTGCACTTTCACTTCTCTTGGCATCTACCTAGGAGTGGAGCTGCTGGGCCACAAGGCAATGCCACGTTGAACTGTTTTAAGAACCCCCAGATGGGGGCAGCCCAGGTGGCTCAGTGGTTTAGCGCCACCTTCAGCCCAGGGCATGATCCTGGTCTCCCTGCTGGGAGCCTGCTTCTCCCTCTGCCTACGTCTCTGCCTCTCTCTCTCTGTGTCTCTCATGAATAAAAAAATAAAAAAAAAAAAAAAAAAAAAAGAACCCCCAGAGGGTTTTCCAGAGTGGCTGCCGCCTTTTCCATTCCCACCAAGAGTGTGTGTGGTTCTGATTCTCCGTGAAGTGTCTCTTCACCGCATGCAGGCCCCATTTGTTCCTAGTGCCACATCCTGAGTCGAGGCCCTCCACCCTCAGATCCAGATGACTGCTAGGGCGACTTTGCCATCCTGGGCTCAGCATCGTTCCCTGCAATCCATGACACCTGCTGCTCCACAGTGGCCATCCCACCACAGGGCTGCCATCCTGCCACCCCACATCCCAACATTTGACCCCATTGGGTAGCATGGTGACCCCACCAATCACGAGCCTCTATAGTCTGCACCACCTAGGCCGAGGTCACTCCAAATCTTCCCTTCCCAAGCTGCCTTTTCCCCAGTGTGAACCTCTACTTCCAGCCCACCCTCGCACTCACCATGCCATGCCTGTCAGGGGACCCCACCCCAGGACAAGAAATTCCTGGCATCCAGGAAGTATCTCTGTTCTTCCTGTCTCAATGCCTACACTGGCGGAACGGAATCTCTGTCCTGACCTGCAACACTGTAGCTCTGTTTGACTACATGAAGTATCGGTCTTTACATTATTTCTTCTGCTGCCCTGTCTCTGGCCTCCAACATGAGCTGAGAGATGTATCTGCCAACACATCCCCCATCCGGGTTCTCAAAATGACCCCACCAATGATCCTACTCTCAGTTTCTACTGCTTTATGTATACCCCACCTTGCGCTCTTATGGACGTGTGCTCCAATACTGCACAAAATGTTACGGTGCTCAAAATACTTTTTAGTCACCTGTATACCTCAGGAGCCCCCTTGCAGGTAAAGACTGCATCTTATGGAAACTTTTCTCCTGTCAAGGTTGCAGAAAGTGAAGATGATAAGTCTGCAATGAATATTTAGTGAGTTGAATTTTACCAAATCACCCTGAAATGAACTAAAAGGCCTGTGTAAGAGCTGCAGACAGAGTACGTCGGAAGCTAACTGAACGGACAGTACCTGGTTTGGGAGAACCTCTAGTAGGAACTGCTGCATACTGGTGTAGGAAGGGGCTCAGATCTGTGTATCGGGTGGGCTGAGCCCCAGCTGGGACCCAGGTCACACAGAGAGGAATCACAGCTCGCTGCCCTCTCCCCTGCAGGAACTCAGGACACTGTGCTAACCGGCTCCCCTCTCCCTCCAGGCACCCTGTTCACCTCTATACCCGCAGCACCCCAATGCATGCAGCACAAAGCAGGGTCCGATACACATTTGTGGGACAAATAAAGCCAACCACACACTCTTCCAACTATTGCATTGACTTGACTTCTTAGTGGGAAGAGGAAGTGAAGCAGGAAGGGCAGAGAAGGGACTGGGGGCACCTCAGGGTCACATTCAACACGGACATACCAGGTGCCTGGGGCCGCTTTAGCACTTTACGTGGGTGAACCTATTTTACAGGCTCAGCAGCCCCAGGCTGCCCCAGCAGCCCTAAGGACACTGGGGCGCAGAGAAGTGTAGACACTTGAGCAGGTCACACAGCAGGCAGGCAGGGCCTTGGCTTCACCTCTGCCGTCTGCTTTCTTGTTTGCAAACTCCCCCGAAGCCCAGAAAACAGAAAGGACTCACGAGAAACACCCGGAGCCTTCATTTTGGTCCCGGTTGACATGATGCAGTCGCACAGTAAGTGTCAGTTTGTGGCTCTGCGTCCACAAGATATTTTCATTTAATCCTTGGTTAGAATAGACACTCACCAGGTTTTGGATCATTCATTCCCCGCTGTGCATGGGGGGTTTTTACAGAGGCCCCATGGGCCGTGGGGACCAGGTTTCAGGTGCCTTCGTGCCTGACTCCTAGGGCATAGTCACATCCTGGGAGCAGAGGCTGTGGACGTTGACTAGGAAGGAAGATAGTGGGCCACTGCCCAATGGGGTGACTTTTATAACCTTCCCTCGTCTCTGCAAGGGCAGGGTGTACAAACTGTGTGGAAGAGCACTAGACCAGGACTTGGGACACGAGACGCTGCTCCAGCCACCCCCTAGCAAGTCCTTGCCCTGCCCAAGCCCTTCTTTCTCCTTCTGCTCAGTGCCAGTGTCCACACCGCACCTTAGAGCCACTTTAAAACGTAACTCCCCCCAGAGAACCTTACTTCACGCCCTGGACAATGTCTGGCCATCAGCATTTCAAAGGCTCCCCTGGGTAGCTAGGTTGGAGAACCACAGGCCAGATGAGCCCTAGGGCTTCTCCAACTCCACAACTAGACACTGTTTCATCGGGGGGGAAATAACCAGGTTCCCCAAATAGCAGATCTTGTCTGGCAAGGGAGAAACATCAATAAACTTATTTATTCAACAAATATTTGTCAGCTGTCTCCTGTGTGCAGAGCCCTGGGCTGGGTGCTGGTGGTGGGAAGGTAGAGGTGACAGCTCATGTTTATCCAGGGCTTTCTGGGCGCCGAGTGTTCTGTTAAGCACACCAGGCTGTCAGTTTATCTCACCTCCCCAGCCCTGGCAGGGGAGCACTGGTCCCCATCATCACCTCCCCAAGGAAACATGTCTCTGCCAGAAAGTAGGAAATCACACAGAGTTACAAGGCCAGTTCTAAGTGGGCACATGGGTGTACCCACTGTGGCAGGAAACTTGGGTTACCTGAGCAGACATCTGCTCCTCTCCCACCAAACATTTACAGCTCTGGACATATCATCCCAGAAGTTACCAAAAATCTGCAGAGAGTGGGGCTTTCATCTTCCTGAGCCCTGAACCTTTCAGTTCCTCTGGACTGAGGGAGTCTATCCTCCTGGTGGGATGGAGCTCAAGCAGTTAGGCAGAGAGCCAGTAGACCTTCCCTCCTTCCACTTTTTTGTTTTATTCAGGCCCCCAAAGAATTGGATGATGCCCATCCACATTGGGAAGGGCAATCTACTTTAATACAAATTCTATAGATTCAAATGCCAATCTCTTCGGGAGATACTCTAATAAGCACATCTAGAAATAATACTGAGCATCTCATAATGCTGCCAAACATTAACAATCACACCAACCATCAAATTATCCATCCATGCATCCATGCATCCCTGCATCCATCCCTGCATCCATCCATACATACATACATCCACCTTTCTGGTAGATGATGTTGTGAGAATCTGGGGTGAGGAGGAACTTGGTTTTCTTTTATGTATGTATGGGAGAAAAGTTTCAGATCTCCCAAGTATCCATGGGCTATATTCTACTGTTCATAAGCAATGTTCTGTGAGGACCTGGGTATTTCTCTCCAGAAGAAGAAAAATGATACGTAGGGGAGAGAACAGCTCACATCTACAAATTTCTAGCAAGAATCTTCTCTGCCTGCAGATTTGACCTGCTAACATTGGTACATCATCATGAAACCAGCCCTAAATTGGAAGGTCGAAGAGCAGCGAAAGAGATGAGAAGGTCCATGCTGTAGGATCGCCACCTGGTGAAGCCAGCAGAGACTCTGCCACAGCTCATTTGCCCCCACAGACTGAGAGACCGAGCTTGTTCAGAAGTCCTGGACAGCTTGAGGCCTGCGGATCTGTGCTCTTGGTCAGGAGAGCAGAGCAGGCCATAATGAGGTGTTGCTGGACATGGTATTCTGTCCCAGACAAGGAAGACCATTGGGCTGGTCCTCATCCCTTGGTATTCTCCAAATACCCCAAGGTGATGACAGCAACTTCAAGTTCAGAATGGCCCAGGGAGAGGAGAATCCTTCACTTGCGGGGGAGGGGAGTGGTTCCTACAATGTGAACAGTGGAGAAACAGGGTGCCTGGATGGCTGGAGGCAGGGCAAAGACAGTGGGTCTTGCTGCATCTGACTTCAGCTCTCTATCCCCACAGGAGACTCCACGAGCAGCTCTGGGCAGCAGTTTGAAACCTGAGCTGTTCATGGGCGCAGAGGAGTTCTTTGTGGAGGCTGACGTGCCAGGCAGGGTTAGAAGACCCCATGGGGGGGAAGACACAACAGTGCCCCAGCTTCTGGCTCCTCAGTGTGTGAGAAGTGTGTGCTTGCTGAGGGGCCTTGCCAGGCTGGTCCTCACTGGATTCTCAGGGGAGGAATGGTTTTCTTTTCATCATCAGAACAAAAAGCAGGCCAGGGAGGAATAGGACATTTGGCTCTTCTTGGCTTGGGGACCTAGAAGACAAGCAGGGCACAATGCTGCCCCTTCCAACATCCATCTGGGTCCCTTCCTTGGCCCTTCAAGACCCTTCGACAGTGCCTCATGGGGACCAAGTGTCCCCAGGTCGCCCATTACCAGAGGTGAGCTAGACCTGGTGAGAGCTAAGGATGGTGAACAGGTAAGTGTTTTGGGGGAGGAGAGATGAATGAGTAACCCAAGTAGATGGTTGAGTAGAAGCATGCGGATAGGAAGTGCCTGCTCAGAGCTGTGGCCACTGACTTGCACCACTTATTGCAACTATTGCAAAAGTTGTATTATAGCTACTTATTTACTTGTCGTTTGTCTTTTAGTCATTTGTCCCTACTGTCTTTATGTCTGTTGATTTGACTATGGTTTCTCTTTGATAATAAGTCCCCAAAGATGCATGCCTTGAATTAGATTCAATCAGACACCCGTGACAATCAGACATGTGTGTTTTTGGCTCCACCCAATTTCAAAACCCAATTTGACAGAATTTTTCACTTCTGAAAGGCTTCAATGTTCAGCATATTCTTTTGATGACTCATCATTCATTTATATATCTGGTGACTATTAGTCGAATATCTTGGCACTTTGCTTTGGTGCCATGGTGATAAAGCATGGGTCATGGATGACTCTGCCAAAGTCCAAGGACGACTTTGCAAAACAAAACAAAGCAAAACAAGAACCCAACCAGTAGAATCAGCAAAGATTACAATGATAAGACGGCTTAACGATGTTGATGACTATCTGATTAAGTTAAATGATGAACAGTGTTCCTTCACTCCAGAAATAATCAACTAGGAGAGATAAAGATATTACCTGCCATAATAATGAAGACTAGAAAATGTGTAGGAATCATCTAAGACTATATGAAATTTCAATGATAATCACTTAAAACTCCAGGGAGGGATCTAGAAGCTGGTGTGAATAAACAGCAAATAATCCGTACTGAGGACAGCATGCCAGGGTGTCAGGAAGACGCGTCTCCCCAAAGGAAGCCATAAATCCAGAGCAAACCCAATCACAGTTCTGGTTGACTATTTTCAGGGGCTTGATAAACTTACCATACAATTTGTTTGTGAGCTCTGGGGACTTTGAAGTACCAGGACCTTCTGGAAACATGAAATAATGAAAAAAATATGGTACGTTTGAAAGTATAAAGAACCAATGAATCAAAAGAACCTGGAAAGGGACCCCCCATCTACACAGAGATATAATATAAAGCAAAAGTATCACCTCCTAGAAATAATAGAAGAGAATGTGAACGGTTATCTTTGTAACACAGAGGTGGAGAGGGCTCGTTGGTTAAAATCTCCAAACACAACACAGCAAGAAACTGTTGACGAACTTAGTGCTACCACGAGAGATGTTCTGTTCAGTGTTTACTGGGGGAAAATCTTTCTAACACCTGAAATAAGTTACAGAGAGGGACATTGAAGTTAACAAGAAACAGTCAAGAATCCCAGTAGAAAAATGAGCTAAAGTTACAAAGAGGTATCGTACAGAGAGGAAACTTCAAAGACTTACAGAAATAGAATTGTTTAAACTCACTTGTAATTAAAGAATTGCAAATTGAAAAAACACTCTCACTTTGCACCCATTAACGTGATCACTTTACACCCATGAGACTTGCAAACATTTGAAAGCTGGGTGATGCCGTTGGCGCCTGTGGAGAGAGCCCTGCTTCCTTTTTTTTTTTTTTTTTTTTGATTTTATTTATTTATTCATGAGAGAGAGAGAGAGAGAGGCAGAGACACAGGCAGAGGGAGAAGCAGGCTCCATGCAGGGAGCCCGATGCGGGACTCGATCCCGGGATCCGGGGATCACGCCCTGAGCCAGAGGCAGATGCTCAACCGCTGAGCTACCCCGGCGTCCCTAGAGCCCTGCTTCCTATTCGGGGGGAGCACGGACTGGGGTGGTTACTCTTTGGTACGACCCATCAGGAATCGGGAAAACTCAGTGTACGAGTCCCCATGGCCCAGCAGGTCTGCTCCCAGGCGTGGATCCAACAGGAAGTCCCACTAGGGTTCTTGGGGCTACTTGTGAGAAGATGTTCATCACCGCGTTCTCCACGTGGTGGGGAGGGGGCGGGCTCGGGAGGGGGGAATCCTCTGCAGGCGGGAGGGTGGCAGGGTGGGGCGCCAGCACCTGGAAGGGGGAGTCGGCTGTGGACCTCAGTTATTCGGACGCTGTTTCATTGTCACCACGAAGGAATCTCAGAGCCGTGATTAAGATCTCTCATCAATTGGAGGGAGGACGATTGTTGGGGGTAATCTGCCTGGCCCTCAGCCCATCAGATGAAAGACCTTAAAAGCAGAGCCGGGGCTCCCTGAAGAAATTCACACCTGCCCCTCCTCCCCCCTGCAGCAGCCCCCTTGGTGTATGTGCGCCCCCTGATGTCGTGCAGCCCCGGGGTGCACACACCTGCAAGCCCCAAAGACAGCCAGAGGCCACAGGGTTGTATATCCGGCAACAGGCTTAGCAACCTCGGGCTGGATGGCAGAAGCAAGGAACAGCCCGAGACCCACAGCCGAATCCACATAAATCGCAGGAGCACCACGCACGCACCCCAAACACCACCATGTGTCACCGCTGGCTGCAAACCAAAGGCCGGGCATCACTCACCCTTGTCAGCGTGTGTGTGTGTGTGTGTGTGTGTGTGTGTATTAGGATCTGGGAGGAGGACTGTCAGGGATAAAGCAGGACAGGTGCTTCCGTGGACCTGGGGTGGAGGGAGAGAGTGGGGATCCATGAAGGGGGCTTGGGGTGGGGATGGGGCTATGGGGAGTGAGGATGGGGGGAGGTAACGCAGTCACAGCGGAGGCACTGGGGAGGCACAGCCTACGTGCATGTCCAGCCGGGGTGAGAGGTGGGGGACAGACACCACTGTGCCTGCTCTGTCGGGGGGGGGGGGGTGTGGGAGGGAACCTGCATTTCCTGTGCGCTGCCCCATGTAGCTTTGTGCTCCCTGTTCCATGGAGGCATCTACCCGGTACCTGCACGCTCAGCCCACTTTGTCTTCTTTCTCTCTCTCTCTTTTTTTTTTCTCCTAAAGATTTGATTTATTTATTTGACACAGAGAGAGAGAGGTTGAGAGAGAAAGAGAGAGACTGAGGATTGGCAAGGGGAGCGGCTGACAGAAGGTAAAGGAGAAGCAGATTCCAGGCTGAGGAGGGAGCCTGACGCGGGACTCGATCCCAGGACCCTGACATCATGACCTGAGCTGAAGGCAGGTGCTTAACCAACTGAGCCACCCGGGTGCCCCCTCTTCCTTCCTCCCTCCCTCCCTCCCTCCCTTCCTTCCTTCCTTCCTTCCTTCCTTCCTTCCTTCCTTCCTTCCTTCCATCCTTCCTTCCTCTTTCCTTCTTTCCTTCCTTCCTCTCTCTGTCTCCCTCTGTCTCTGTCTCTGTGTCTCTCTAAAACACAATAGGACCCTCAAGTGTGAGCACACTACTTCATTTGGCCTCAGTTGGAGAAAAGCGCTTTGGTGTGGGTGTGGTCACGATGCCTGGTTGTTTCCCTTTATCTCTACGCCCCCCCCCCCCCATCTCCCACAGTAACAAATCCTGGTTTAATTGGGGATCAATGAAAGACACACATTTTTAACTTCCGATGCCATCAGGTTCTGGACGATAAGATATAAATCGAGATGCTGTGCAAGGTGTCTGGGAACTATTTTGAAAAGATAGAGAGCCTACCCTTCTTTCCTTCCATCTTCTTTCCTGTTGTCTGGAATGTGAATGCGATGCCTGGAGCTCTAGCAGCTCTTTTGGACCATAAGGCAACACACTGAGGATGGTGGAAGACATGGACAGAAGGAGCCTGATCCTGGACATCCATGGGGTCACGATGGATGAGCTGAAGGCAGGTGCTTAAACCCAAATAAACCCCAGGTGGGAACTCCAGGCTTTCAATGCCAGAGACTAAGTCAGAACTTCTGCTGGAAGTGAAATCTCTAAGTTGGTTTTTTGTGAGAGAAGGAACCCTCATGTTTAGTGTGTGCTGTTTGGAGGTTTTCTGTTAGGAGCAGCTGAACCAAATCCTAGCACTCTTGGGGAGAGGAGGTTAGGGCTAATGTTGATACACCCTGGTAGCACATGACGCACGTCTTGATGTCTAACTGCTATGGAAGGTGTGGGGAAAAGAAAGGTTTAGGTGAGGTGCCCAAGTTTCGTGCTTGATAACCGGGAAGGTGGCAGGAGGAGCATGTTAGGGATGTTTGGTCGATTTGGGGCAGAGATCCCTCAGGCTGTTGGAAGTGGGGCTTAGACACTGAGGGGCAGGCCTGGGTAGAGATCATGGCCACAGGGAGGGGAGCCCTGAGTGTGCGGTGCCCCAGAGGGAACAGACGTCGAAGGGTAGGCACTGCAGCCAGCAGGCAGGAAGGGCAAGGGGAGGCAGGGCAGAGAGGCAGGCAGGGGCAGCAGGATGGGGAGCTGGGATGCCGGGTGGAGGGACTGGGGCTAGCCAGCCACCTGGCACGAGCTGGTCGTCCTGCAGACCGTGGTTATTTATTTATTTTTTCTGGTAAAACCCCAAAGGCTGAAGGAGCCGTAGAGAGAGGAGATGGGTACCGCAAAGCAGGAAGAGCCACAAGGACTCCATCAGGAGTGGAGTGGAGAGGTCCTGGGTGCAGGTGGCTGGGGACAGGGGTGTAGCCCAAAGGGACCCACAGAGAGGGTGCCTGGAAGGGGCAAAGGTGGGGCAGAGGATGCCGTGGGGATGCCCAGCAGATCTGGGAAGGAAAGAGGGGGGGAAAGGGGGTGGAGGGGTTCCGGGTGGGGGGGATCAGAGCTCTGGAGCTCAGAAGGGGACAGGGGTGCGGATACACGCGCTCGGGAACCTGGGCTCTGGGGATGTCTTCTTCAGATGGTAGCAGGACCCGCTCAGCACGGCGTCTACACTACTTGCCCGGAGAACTGAAACCCAGCCTAGCTGATCCAAAGACCAGAGACCAGAGGGTCTTGTGAACCCTTGTGGGGTGGGGGTGGAGGGCTGTTATTCATCGTCTGTGGCTGCAAAACAAATTACCTTCAAACTTGGTGGCTTCAAGCAACACCTGCTAGCTCCATGCCAGTCTCCGGGGGCCGGGAATCAGGGCCCTGCCTTGTTGGGTCCTCTGCTGCCATCAAGGTGTTGACAAGGCCTCAATCATGTTGGGCTTCCCAGAAGGATTGGCCCCCAACCGTCTCGGTGGTTGTTGGCAGGACCCCGTTCTCTGTGGGCTACTGGCAGGGGGCGGCCTCAGGGTCCTGCCCTGTGAGTCCCCCCAACATGGCAGTTTGCTGCATCAGAGAGAGGTTGCCAGCAACACGGAGTCACGAGCTTTTGTAATCGAATCACAGAAGCTTACTGCCCTCAACGTTGCCGTGTTCTTGTGGCTTGAGGCCGTCCCTCCAGGGGCAGCGTCCCTCCAGGGGCGGGGACGACAGGTGGCCGTGGCTGCCAGGAGGCGAGTATCCTCGAGGCATCCTCGAGGCTGCAGCCCTAGGCCTGGAGCAACGCCATTCAACAGAAATATGATGCAGGCTGCGTATGTTTAAAAAGTAAACACCCAGTTTTCTCTTTAACTACGGGAGTCCAAGAAAACGGTTCAGTGGACCCCCGCCCCCAAATGCACACCCCGCCAGCTACAGGAGTGGCCAGCTGACAGCCTGCCTCTCCTGCGTCCTCCCCTGGCTGTCCCCCAGCCTGGTGCTTGCTCCCTCCCTGAGCAGAGATGCCAGGCTGGCGACAGAACATGGCAGGATTGCTCCAGCATGTTCTCTTCCTAAAACCTTCCATTGCGGTGATGCAATGTGGGGATTTTCATTCACCACTTAAAACCACGTCTGAGTGGCAATTACAGAACAATGAAGACAGATCAAAACCTGTCAGTAGATGTACATTTTAGTGGGAAAAGAATCCCATTCAGTATTTCGAAATAACGATAAACAAGACTGGAACCAACATGCGCCCACACAGAGCGCCACCCGCACCCCTGCACTAATGCTGGGTTGAGGGAGAGCTTACGGTTGGTCGAGTCCCAAGCCGGGATGCTCCCAGTGAAAGCAGGGACGCTACGGGCGGGGTGAGGCCCTGCTTGGTGACCTCATGCCAGCAGCCTGACAGGGTCCCGAGGCTCGTTACCATCTTGGTCCTTGAAGTCTCAGGCCAAGGTTGTGGGGTGCTTGGGAAAGCCTCCCATGCCACCCACATATAGGTGGGTGTCTGGTCAGCGTGTTGCAGAGGAACAGAACCAGCAGGATACAGACACGGAGGAGTCAATGTTGGGGACTTGAGTGCGAATCCCGCAGGGCAGCTAGGGGGAAAGTCAAGCAGGTTTTCTCTAGTCAGTCTTGAGGCCGAATTGCTTCTCCTTTGGAAAACCTCAGTGTTTGCTCTTGAGGCCTTAACTGATTGGATGAGACCCACCCATGCTGTGGAGGGTCATCTGCTTTACTCAAAAATCAACCGACGTAAATGGTTATCGCATCTAAAAAAGCACCTTCAGAGCAACATCTAGCTTGGTGTTGGGCTGCACAGGTGAGCACCATGTCCCGGGCCAGCTGACACATAAAGATAGCCGCCACACTGGAGGGCCTGCCTCTGTGGACCACAGCCTGGTAGGTGAGGCTTCTGATTTCATGTTCTCTGCTGGGAAGCCTTGGGCAGGTCTCTTAGCACAGCCACACGTCACTTTCCCGTCCCCAAATGGATTAATAATCAGACCCTTCTCTGGGGGACGTGTAAGGGCTGGTGAGGTGAGGATGAACAGTACGTGTCTGTGGCCTCAGGCAGGGAGGGGTGCGTAACCTCACGTGGTCAACAGCAGAGGCTGTCTGCAAGGATCTTCCCTCCCTGAATTTTGAGCAAGCTGAGGCCAAGGGTGCTCAGAGGAGTGAGTCTTGAAGACAGAGGGCCCAGGCACAGGGACTTGGGGTCCCTGGAGAGAGGGCTGGATGGCAGAGGGAAGAGCTGCAGACCCTCAGGGGGACCGGCCCCAATCAGGGCCGCTGGGGTTCCTGTCCGGGGGCAGCACAGTCCAAGGCCCACAGGGACCAGTTTGGGGGGATGCTGAACAAGGCCTCCAGGGCCTTGGCTCTGTGAGGACCCCCAGATTCTCACACCCTTGGCTGAGACTCCGGGTCCCACCCTCACCGCAGACTGGAGACCCAAGTCAGAATGAAATGGTGTTAAAGAAGTTTCTGGAAAGGAAGGGCTCGGTCTTCTGCGCCCGGGTTCACGGCCTACAGTCTGCCTGCCTTCACTCAAATGTCACCGTCACAGTGGTTTGCAGAATCCTGCAGACGGTCCTCCTGCCTGACCCTGCGGTCCGGTGGGGGCCGAGTGGGGCCTCTGCCCTTGGCAAGACTGCGTGGCCCCGTCTCCCTGGGGTGGCTTCCTGGGAGAGCCTGCGTCATGGAGACGGGCCTCGGCCAAAGCCCGACGGGAGGCGGCCGTGCTCCCCACCCCCCGCCTCGGGGCTCCCACGTGAGGGCCTGCACCTGCTTGGTGCCGTGGACAAGGCCGACGGGGACGGGGGTGCCAGCCTGGGAGGCGAGGTGGCGAGCCCTGAGAGGGCGTGTGCCCTGGGCTGCACGCCTGCCTGCGCTCGGTGGGGAGCCGGCAACCCTCCTGTCTCCTCCCAGGGCCAGGCTCCCTTGCACGAGCTCCACCTTCCCCTGCGCCGCAGCAGCTCCTGCTTCTTTCCCCGACCATGAAGCTGTTTTCACCCTGCTGCGGCGTGGAGGCCGAGGCCTGTCTTGTCACTGGTCCTGGAGGTGGGAAAGGACCTTCATTCCCCAGCCTCCTCACTCACAGACCTCTTTACCACCTCCTCCCTCCCTCCTGGTTTGCTAACCATTGAATGCTCCCCAAGATGGGGAGCTTACTACTCCCCGAGGGTGATTTCTCCCTGTGTAACCACTCCCTGCCTCAGAAAGTTCTGCGTCACGTCGGCCGGGGTTGTAACATGGCTCAGTTCAGACACACGAAAGGTCAACCCGTCTTTCAGGGGCCACTCCTCCGGTGTTGAGATGTTGTGGGTCTGCAGGGAGGAGGCCTCTGGACCACGGCCCAGCGCTCCCTGGGGACAAGACCAGCTGTGGAGCGAGGAGCCGGAGGCCACAGTGCCGACGCCAGCGAGCTGGGGACGCGCTGTTATTTCTCCGTCTAGACAGACACCTTGTGATTTTTGTCTCTGCCTGAGCACACAGCATAGCAGGGAGCAGAGCTGGGACACACATGGCTGTCCCCGTGACAAGGGCGTGCAGCCCTGGGTAAGGCGTCTTCACGTGCTCTGGGCAGAGAAAGCAACCCAAGTGTCCACGGATGGATGATCGGATCAACAGTGCTCATCCATACAGGGGATTTTATTCAGCCTTAGAAAGGAGAAATCTGGACTTCTGCTGCAACATGGATGAAGCTCGAGGGCATCCCGCCGAGTGAAGTAGGCCAGTCACAAAGGGACGGATCTCAGTGCTTCGGCTCACATGAAGTCCCCAGAGTGCACAGAATCAGACACGGAAAGTAGATGGTGGCCGCCTGGGCCCGGGGAATGGGAGTGTGGGGCTGGTGTTCATGGGCTCAGACTTGGGGTGCAAGAAGAGGGAGCAGCTCGGGGGTGGTGGTGATGGTGGGGTGGTGGGGATGGTGGGAATGGTGGGGATGGGGGGATGGAAAGGATGAGGGGATGAGGGGATGGAGAGGAGAGGAGGGGATGGCCCCACGAGAGACGATGAGGGCACACGTCCCCTGGGGCTCATGGAGCCAGGCCACGAGCAACAGGGGGCAGCAGCGCAGTGCAGGGGCCATGGCTCAGTGGATGGTGAGGGGGCAGAGTGTCCCGCTCAGGACAGCCTGGGGAATGCGCCATCCTGGGACGGGCTGGTCAGCTCCACTCAGGGCTTCGTCAGGGGGCCATGAGCCGCTGGGGTCTTGGAGGGCCGCGCTCTGCTGGGCCCCATCCACCCCCTTGGCGCCAGACACTCCCAGGGCCCACCCTGACCTCGCAGCCTCTGTGTGCAGACAGGACCGTGGGCTCACTGGCTCCCAGGGCGACTGTCGCTGGAGATGGGTCCTGCTGGGACCCAGTTAGGGCTGCAGTGACCTGAGGCTAGGGGGCCCTAGGAAGAGGAAGTCCTCCTAGGAAGAGGAAGCCACAGCCATGTGAAGACAGGCCCCATCCTGTGAAGGGGACAGGCCATGTGAAGACACGAGAAGACTGTCACCTGGGGCCCAGGAACCAAGCTGGACCTGGATCCCAGACGTCCAGTCTCCAGGCGATGAGAAAATTAAAGTTGTCTGCAGCTTACGCCTCCTGGTCCGTGGTGATTGTTGTGGGGGCCCGAGAAGCATTCCTGTGACAGCCACCCCTGTCGTCTTCCTGCTGGGACCAGCCCTGTCCTGCGCTGGCCTGGAGCCAAGCATGCGCGGCTCCTAGAGCCTCAGACACCTGCTTGGTTCCATTCAGACACATCAGGTTCTCAGCTCTGCGTCCTGCTCAGGGCCCCACTGGGACCAGGCCAGTGTCGCTGCTGCCTGGGTGCCCCCCCCCCCCCGTGTGCCCCCCGGGCCCTCTCCCCATGTCCTCTGTCAGCCTTGCCCAGGGACTGGCTCCTGTCACCACCATCCCCCCCACCCCGGGTCTGCAGCACCTGAGTTAGAAGCTGGGCCTCCTGCCCGAGCCCCGGCCCCGGGCTGAGCCTCACATTCTCCTGAGACTGGATGCAAAGCTGCGAGCTCTCCTAGCTTGGACAGCACCCCTGTCCTCCTCCATGCCCCCTCGTGGCTGAGCTTGTGGCCCCCACCCCCGCCCACAGCCTGTGTCCTGCCTGTTGGTGATGGAGCCCTCGGGCCACGACCCCAGGCCTGCAGGTGCTGGTATTCCTCGCTGGGTGACCGGAACCAGGGGTCCCGGGCTCCGCGCTGCTGCCGACGGCCGCCATGCCCAGGTGTCCCCTGTTGGCTCTGTGCCCGCTCCCTTCCCTGCATCACCTTTAGTGAGGGGAGGCCTCCAGGGGTCCCGGCTCTGTGGGATGTGTCTCCTCAAGGGCTTGCATCCTGTCCCCACATATCCAGACAAACGGACACCCCCGGGGACAGGAATCACCAGGGCTTCTGGCTCAGGGCCTCCTAACTTCTCTGGATCTGGGGTCGAGCCTTCAGCTCTCTGGATCTGAGATTTGCCTTATTGTCCTGTAAGCTCCACCATGTGTCGGAAAACCAGGCGCCACCCAGGCTCGTCAGGTGCGCTGGGGCGGGAGAGGTTCTGGAATCTTTCCCCGCCTGGACAGGGCGAGCAGGGAGGCATGGAGTCTAGACTTAAAACAATTCACTTTGTGCGGCTCCAGCGAGGCAGACACAGTGGCTGCTCCTCCTGGATCCACGAGGACCCGTCTACACCACGGCGGCTGGCATCAGCCCCGCAGCCCAGAGCCTGTCGCCCTTTTGGATGCCAGGTCCTAATTCGCTGAGTTACAGGCGGCGCCTCAACCCGTGTGGCCACCCGCAGGAGTTCCCGCCAGTGCCAGCCCAGCTCCCCACAGCCGGCTCTGTGGCCCCCGGCCCCCAGGCTCCAGGCCTTCCCTCTGCCCCGCGTGGGTCTGGATCTCCCTCCCGACACTGCACCCCTGGCGCTGGACCTCCTGCATCCCCAGCCATGTGCCCACCGCTGGGCAGGCATCCTTGGTGAGAAACCCCGTGAGGAGCCAGGGAGCACGGTTGACACTCCAGCATGACATCAAAAAGGTGATGGCACTCCCGGGGGGTCTCCTGCTCAGATGCCACTGATGACGCCGTGACTCACTCTGCTGACTATGGGGTATGGAGACCCAGGGAGGGGGACCCGCTGGGCATGGGGTGTGGATCCCTGGGGAGGGGGACACGCTGGGCATGGAGTGTGGAGACCCAGGGAAGGGGACTCGCTGGGCATTGGGTGTGGATCCCTGAGGATGGGGCCTGCTGGGCATGGGGTGTAGAGGCCCAGGGTCAGGCTGCCTGAGCTCAGGGACTGTGGGGCCAGCATGTTGTTCCTGAGCAAGAAGAAAGAGGCTCAAGCTTCTAACTCATCACATGGCTGAGGATTTGGGGTCTGCCTTCTGGCAGCTTCCAGGGCCGGTCTCAGGGTCCCCTGCTTGAGGAGCACGGGGTGACCAGGAATCAAGGCTCGTGCTCACTTTCCTTGCTCTGCCGGGCACTGGGCTCCCAACTTCCCTCTCATCTGCTCCCAGGTCATCCCACCACCTGCTGGAGGCACTTCTGTGGGCTGCGTGGTTTTTATTTTTTATTTTTATTTATTTATTTTTTTGGCTGCGTGGTTTTTTTTTTTAAGATTTTATTATTCATTCATTCATTCATTCATTCATTCATTCATTCATTCATGAAAAACACAGAGAGAGGCAGAGACACAGGCAGAGGGAGAAGCAGGCTCCACATAGGAAGCCCGATGTGGGACTTGATCCCGGGTCTCTAGGATCATGCCCTGGGCTGAAGGCAGGCACTGAACCGCTGGGCCACCCGGGAAGGCTGCGTGGTTTTTAAAGGCAGTTAGGGGTTTGCCCCTGGTGCCCTGTCCCCACCAGGGAGCAGGACTGGAGAGGGCAGCCAGGGGGCTGAGGTGGGCAGAAGGGGCCGCCAGCCGATGGGTGCCCTCAAAGCCAGCACTGGGACCTCTCCCGGGGGGGCCACCCCCTCCTGCTGTGCTAGGAGCCAGGGATCTGGGCTGGGGCGGGCAGTGAGGTGGAACAGAATGGGGGGGCGGGGGGACTCTCCCAGCGGGGCCCAAGCTCCACTGCTGTTAGACCCATGCTGCCTCCAAGCCTCCCCAGAGTCTCGCTTCTGCGCATCATCTGGGATGTCCGGGGGCAACAGGTGAAATAAATTGCCAGATAACATAGGGGATGCCCAATCGAATTTAGATTTCAGATGAAAAGTTTTCGGGCTCACTATTCCCCATACAATATGTGGTGCATACTTGATTTATCCATTGTCACCTGAAATTGAACTTTAACTGGTTTCCTGTGGGGCTCTTTTTTGCTGGATCTGGCCACCCTCCTGGAGTGGCAAGTCCGTCCCTGCGGGAAGGGTCATGGCTCAATAATCCAGGAGCCCTTTCTTCTTCCTCACTCGCATAGGGCCGGACCTATGCGGCCCCACCAGAACCCCTGGGAACTTCACTCTGCTAACAGACACGTATCAAGCACCCGCTGTGTGTCTGTAGAGGGACCCCCAGGGCATCTGCCGGGGTGGATGCTACGGTCTCCAGGTCAGGTGCGATAGTGGGCTGGGTGCCGGGGGCACAGGGGCTGCAGGGCCCTGGGTGCGAGGAGGACGACGAGGGGTAGAAGGGCAGGACCAGCCCGACGCCTGAGGACACAGCCCCATTCTAGAACCCCAGTGAGTGCTGTGAGGAGTGGGGGTGGGGCGGAGGGAGGTTGTGGTTACAGTGTCTGGGAGGCCCTTGCTGATCCAAGGCCTGCAGGGAGGGTCCTCGGGGCCGGGGCGACCCACACACAGGTGCAGCCCCCACGGTGGCCTCCTCTGTCTGCCCTGCTCCCCCAGGTTTGGATCTGAGGGCTAATGGCTCAGGTGTTCCTTGACCCAGGTCCCAGAACTGTCCTTGGGCCCCCCTGCCCCCCACTTTCGTCCACCTTTTCCTGGGATCAGTCCCCCTGCACATCCTGTTTCCTGGGAGCCCGGCTGGATGATGGAAAGGATCACTGACACACCCGGCCCTGGGGGACGCTCCTCACCTGGGCTGGGCTTGCGACCAACTGTCTGGGCCTCTCCTCCCACCGCCACGCCACCCCGGGATGCCTGTGGGGACCTGCAGCTGAGCCAGCTGGCTCTGGCATACCCGGGGGTGTGGGCTTCCTGAGGCTGCTGTCGCAGTGCCACGACCAGTGGCTTCAAACAACACACATCTGTTACCTCACAGCTCTGAGAATCAGAAATCCCCAAGTCAAGACGTTGGCAGGACCATGACTTCTAGAGGCTAAGGAAGAATGCCTGTCTTGCTTTTTCTGAGTTCTAGGGGTCGCCTGCCCCCCTTGGCCAGCGTCACTTCTGCTTCTGTCATCACATGTCTGACTGTGATGCTCCTACCCCCTCTTATAAAATCACACTTTGGTCACCCTGGACCCACCCAGATAATCCAGGACAATCTCTCCATCTGAGGGTCCTCAACTTGATCACACCTGAAAAGTTGCTTTTGCCATGGAAGGTCACAATGGAACAGCTCCTGAGGTTAGGATCCCTCTAGCATGCCTGCAGTCACATTCGCTGGGGCTCCCGCCGTGGGCAGGGGTGCCGGCCCGTAGTATGGGTGTCCGCTGCCCTGGCACCGACCAGTCTGCAAGCCGTCTTCTCACACGCTTAGACTTCCACATGTGGGGCAGCTGACGTATGTCTGCCGGGGGTAAAAGGGCCTTGTGACCACTGACCCCAGGCTGGTCTGGGCATCCCCCACCCCCCATACCCCCTCGAGGCGTGCAGAGCTGCTGCGTTCCTGCAGAAGCCGCTGGGGAGCGAGGAGGAACCACTGTCCTGCCACAGCCTTGCTTTATTCCTTTATTTACCCCTTACCAGCCTCCGAGGTAAATCAGGAGCCTCCCATCCCTGCTCCCCTTTATTTGCCTGGTTTGGGGACAGCACCCTAACTATACCGGCTTTCTTCCCTACCCGTCTGGCTCGAACAGACGCCCTCTGGGTGTCCTGACATGTTGTTTCTTGTCCCTGTCTCTTCTCTCATTGCTCTGGCACCTTTCTTTTTTCTTTTCCTTTTTTTTTTTTTTTTTTTTTGGCTTTTAGTAAAAAATTAGAGGAAATATACGGCTTTCTCCCCCACTGAAATGGAACAAATGGAAAAGAAAAAAGGGCCCACACGAATAGCACCTTGGGAAGCTCCCTTGGGCAGTGTGGACCCGCTCTGTGCGAATTCTATGGTTTGCAGGCCCACGCGGCCTCGCTCCCTGCCACGGCTCGTTCTGACGGCCCCGCTGGGTCCAGGCACCCCCTGCGGGACAGGAAGGCTTTGGTGGGGCATCTCCTACTTCTGTCTGATGTTTAGCATCATGGGGAAGGAGAGGAAGATTTTGAAAGAAAGAAAATACAGTTCTCTGTACAAGAGAGGAAGGAATTACAGGGCGAACTCCAGACGGGTATTTCCGCATCGCTCCCGTTTCTGTGCCTGCTTGCTGTCGTGTTCGTGGTTGGGAAATGCCGGTCTTCTGTCAGGCTTGGAATGGAAAGGCAGGTGCCCTCCCACGCCCGTCTCACCAGCAGACCCCGCGGAGCCATGTGGCCCTGGCGCCAAGGGCACCCTCACCCCGGGGTCCCCGGCAGGCGTGGTCGCTGGGACCCTGGGCTCCGGTGGAACCGTCAGAACCAGCTCCAAGCTCCCTCCTTATCTCGGTGAGAGGATCTGATCCGACCGCAGTGTGATTACTCCACATAGACTCGGTGCTTCATTTAGCCTGGGTGAGGATCAGCTTTGGGGGGACGAGTAATTAGCATCGCCTAGAACCACCCATAGTCCCCACATGGCGTTGAGGAGCTGCCAGCCACAGAGGAAGGGGGATACCCAGCCTATCTCTCTCCCTTGTCCCTATTCCTGACCTCCGGCTGATTAGAACCTTCTCTCTTCCTACTGAACTCCTCCCCAGGCCTCCCAGCCTGGACTGTGCACACTGGGGCCCAGCCGACAGTGCGTAGGGCTGAATTCTGGCCACAGGTGACAAGGATGACGGCTACGAGGGCCACCGGTATGGGGGGCACTGTCCCTGTGGATTCATCCTGGGAGGAGTTGGGACTTCCTGGGGTGGAGAGAGAGGAGCAGGTAGTGAAGGTGACCAGGAGGGCAAGAGGGGAATGGGGGTGGGAGGGTGGGCTTTCTCCCTTGGGGGTCCCGGGTGGTGGTGGGGGCCTGCCATGTGCTCCAGGGGCACCCAGGCAGGTGTACTTCTCCGAAGGCAGCCGTGTCTCCTAGCAGTTGTTGGTGACGAATTTGTAGGGCTGGGGGTTTTTCTTCCTGGAGGAGATTGACCTTTTTATAGCAAAATTAGTCTCCTTTTCTTTTTCTTCTGATGTTGTAACTGAGATGTCATCAGTTGACAGCCAGGTGGGTGGCAGGCAGCGGAGGTGTCGAGCCAGGACTGTGGGAAGGCGTCTGCAGGGCCACAGGGCGGGACGATTGCCCTCGGCTGGTGACCCAGTGAACACCTCCCTGTGGACACATGGCAGATCAATGGCATCACTCGGAGCCATTTGATTTGGTAAAATCAAATCCAGCACAAGGAAGGTGCACTTGGGCATTTGGTGATCCACTCCCCCAAAGGAGTCACCGTGGGGTTTCCTAGTGAAATAAGCTCACCTGGAGTTGCTTCGGTGGATGTTTATTCAGATCGAGCTGACCCTGGTAGGCCTCTCCTCCTGCTTCCTCCCCAAAGTGTCCACTATAGAAGCTATGGCCCATGAGTCCCTCCTGTGGCAGGGACTTGGGTGACCTGATGTGCTGAATGCGGCAAGACATGGCCCAGCCTGCACCCCAGCTCCCACTAGCGCCCGGATGCCATGAAGATGACTTGAGCTTGGGCTTCCACTGTGAAGGCATGATGCCTATGGGGATGCAAGCTCGGTCAGCAGTACCTAGAGAGTGTGGTCTGTAGATCACGGAGGAGGGAGGGCTTTGCCCCAGAGCCAAAGGCCTGCCAAGCTGGGATATGCATGTGAGTGCAAATTTCCACACTGACAAAGACATCTGGAGTGGGTTGAATGGTGCCCCCTCAAAAAAGAAAGGTCTAAGGCCTAACCTCTCCATACCTGGGAATGTGACCTTATTTGGAAAAAGAGTCTTTGCAGTTGTTGTTATATGAAGGGTCCTGAGATGAGGAGATCATCTTGGATTATCAAGGTGGGCCCTATATCCAACAAGTGTTCTTCTAAAAGCCAGGGGAAACCTCAACACAGACGAGGCAGGAATGGGAGGGGCAAATCTATGAGCCAAGGAATGCCAAGAGCCACCAGAAGCTGGACGAGGCAAGAGAAATCTGCCCCCAAAGCCCTCAGAGCGAGCATGGCCCTGCCTGCACCATGATCTTGGACTTTAGGCCTCTAGAACCTGTGGTTTTAATCCACCTAGTTCGTGGTGATCTGTTGTGGTGGTCCCAGGAAATAAATACAATGGCCAAGGATCCCAAAGAAACAAACCATAACTAAACATCTGGGCAAGGTCCACCCTCCTCTATCAGAACCTTCTCTTCCCCATGGAGTTCCATGTCTCCGGGTAGGGGCAGAGCAGGGCAAAAATGTGAGGTTTGACTGGTATATTCTTTTTTATTGCTGTGTAAGTTTCAGGAGTTAAAGTAACACACATGTGCTATCTCACGATTCCCGTGGGCCCGGAGCCCAGGTCTGGCTCTGCAGGTCCCTGGCTCCGGGTCACACCAGTTTGCAATCCAGGTGTCAGCTGGGCTCCATTCCTTTCTGGAGCCTGGGCTCTTCCCCAAGCTCAGTTCTTGGCAGAGTGTAGTCCCTTCCACCATTGGACTGGGACCCCTGGTTCTTGTTGGTGTCAGCCGGAGCCTCCCTCAACTCCCAGAGACCCTAGCGTCAACCCCACGTGGCCCCTCGTGATGTGGCAGCTTACTTCTTCAAGGCCGACAGGAGAATATCTTGTTTCAGGGAAGGTCTAGACTCCTCCCGTCCTTCTTGCCATATAGCATGATGTAATCATATGCGCTATCCCATTAGCATTACATGTTCTACTGGCTTGTCCCCACCGTGGAAAGGGGACTGTACAACAGTGTGACTCATCCAGGGGTGGCCTCCAGGGGTGGCTGATGCAGCTGGGGCATCTTTGTTCCTGGCTCTGCAGTCCAGCAGCCTTCAATTTCTTCCAGCTTTATTCTTCCCACACCTGGAGCCCACTGTCACACCATCGTGACCCTTTCTCCTTCCCTAAGAAAATACCAATGCCCCTAAAATCTCAGTATTTAACTAGAGGGTATTGTGCTGAGTGAAATAAGTCAACTGGAGAAAGACAATTATTGTATGGTTTCACTCATATGAGGAATATAAGGAACAGCACAGAGGATCGTAGGGGAAGGGAGGGAAAACTGAACGGGAAGAAATCAGAGAGGGAGACAGACCACGAGAAACTCTCAACTCTGGGAAACACACTGAGGGTCGCTGGAGGGGTGGTGGGTGCGGCACGGGGTCACTAGGTGACGGGCTTGAAGGAGGGCATGTGGTGGGAAGAGCACTGGGTGTTACATGCAACTGATAAATCACTGACTTCTACCTCTGAAACTAATGATACACTATATGTTGGCTAATGGAATTTAAATTTTAAAAAATTAAAAAAGAAAGATCTTGGTACTTAAACGTTTTTGGAGATTTAAAGAGAGAAGTTCAAGAGGGATAGCTTTTGGAGAGAGAACACCGAATCATCTGCCAGTCCATGAAGGAGGGCCACAAGTCTCAAATCGGGCATAGTTCCTTTTGGAGGTTCAGAGGGCAAATCCATCCAATGTCTCGCTCCTAGATGTCTCTCTCTTCTCTGGCATTTCTGTCCACCCTTGGTGTTCCTTGGCGTTGACTCATCCCTCCCATCTCTGCTTCCCTATTCATACCACCTTCCCTGTGTCTCTGTTTCAAGCTTCCCCGTGCCTTTCTCCCATAAGGATACCTGTCATTGGATTTGGGGCCCAGCCTGAATCCAGAGGGGTCTCATCTTGGGATCCTTACCTTCAGTGCATCTGCAAAGACATTTTTTTTACCCAAATACAGTTGAGTCCACAGGCTCCGGGGCTTAGGACTTGGCCATATTGTTTTGGGGACCACTATTCAACCCACTCCTGTATGTGTATGTATCTTTTCCTTCATGCTCTAAGATAGTACCTAGTTCTTGGATGCACCACGTGTGTGTGTGTTTAGACATATTTTACATTTGTAAGGCAACACAACTAGAAGGCCCCCATATCTGATCCTATCTTTATAATGCATTAGATGAAGACCCTGGACTCTGAATGTAACTTCCTACACCTTAAAACACCTTCGGAAAAATGAGATCTCTGGGTTATAAAGAATCCGTTCACTATTAGAAGTTACTGGCATAGCCTCATTTTAAACCCTCTGTGTGCTAGGAAGGAAATGTTTGAACAGCTCTGAGCTGAGGGCTCAGCCGAGGGCAGACGGAACCAAAGTAAATGACAGAGTTATTTCCAGTGCTCTCTGAGGCCCTTTCCAGTTCATTTGTTAAATAAATCATTGGCATGAAGATCAGAAGTGGGAGCCTTTGCTTTTATTTCCAACACTTTCTAGAGTAAATTTAGCAAGCTCCAAGCCGTCATTTACTAAAAACAGCTTTTATCCCCCCCCCCCCCCCCACCCATTTGAATGTGGTAGAAAGATCTGACACTGGATGCCATGGAATGCCGTGGAGTCCAGAGCTCCGGGGACCACAGACAGAGGACACGAGCTTCCCAGCAGGTGACACAGGGACCCCCAGGGAGGCTCTAATGGCAGGAATATGAAGGAGACAGCCTGCATGGGATTGTATCTTGTTTGGGAAGGTAATGCGTTTTGTGGAAAAACAACATCGAGAAAGGTTGAAACCAGAGTCAAGTGAAAAGAGAAACCTGGAAACAATGAGAATGAGATCTCATAAATCAGGTGGGCACACGCGCGTGTGGATTTGGTAGAGGTAAGAAGTACTGTCACGTGAAGAGTGATCCGTATCACTTACGAGGAATAAACTCTGGAATGTTGTAGCTAGAAATATTCCCTGAGGGTAGAGACTTAACAATTGTTTTAGGATTGACTTAAAGTAATATTTTAGTGACACAGGAAATCAATTGACCATGTTTAAGTAAAATCAGATTAGAAAAATCAATTCACACTTTTCACGCCTGTTTCCTGTCTTAAAGCTTGACCAGCACTGCCTGCGCAATCTACCTCGCAGCCTTGCTTACGGAGAGGATATGAGGAGAGAGTTCTAAAAGGTCTTTGAGAAATTATAAGCTTTGCAAATGTAGAAACAGAAAAAAAAAAGGAATGTTTCCTACGGGAAAGTTTATTCCTATTGTTTAGAATTATTTGATTGGATTTAACCTTCAAAATGATTTATTAGAAAATCTTTCATGACCCTCCCCAAAATCGTTTTAAAAATTGCTCTGGGATAAATTTAAACAACAACAACAACAAAAAGTTGTATTTCCAAAACACACTGTATCCTGACCCTGTTGCCTCTGTGCTGGCCAATCCTGCATGGTTGTCCAGGACCCTACACTTGTAGGCTGAGCAGACTAAGCACCATCTGTTTGATAAATAAAAGACTCCATTTTGGTAAATAGATTGTGTGTATGTCCACCTCAGTATCTCACCATTTCCTCGTGTCTAAGGAAAAATAACTTGTCCTCATTAGCATGTTGCCTTTATTCTGGCAGGAATAGAATTCTTTAAGAGAGAGAGAGGGTGTGGCAAGTAAGAGTGGGGGCGGCGGGAGAGGGGGAGAAGGAGACTCCCCACTGAGCATGGAGCAAGGAGCCCAATGTGGGGCTCGATCCCAGGACTCTGAGATCATGACCTGAGCTGAAATCAAGAGTTGGATTTTTAACCAACTGAGCCACTCAGGTGCCCCCATTTTGTCCTTTTAGATCAGGCCCTACCTACTGACTCAGAAACCACACCTTAAATTCTTAGTGTCAAGGTCTGAGTGCAATCCTGTTGGGTCTCTAACTTCTGCCTTAAGAAAACTATGTCCCTAGACAGAGACTACCCAAGCCACTGCCATCAACTCTGGGACCCAGCGGAGCTGAGTCTGCTCTGGGGAGAGTATGTGATGGGTCCCATACTCATTTCCATTGCCCAAGAGAAATTCAGAGCCAATGCCTTCTTGAGGGTGGATGTAACATGCCTTCGCTCCAAAGAGATGAAACCAACAACCTCAAGTGGATTCCAACGTGCAACTCAAGCTGTCGACTGGATCATTCCAGATCAATCTCACTGTTATTTCTAAAGTGATGTATTGAGTATCTGTTTCAGGCCAGGCATGGGCTTCATGCTTCCCATATACTGCCTGTCTTGCCACAGCCACCCTCAAGAGCAGATATCCACTTCCAAGTTTAGGTAAGAAAGTGGCAGGTAAGAAAAATTAAGTGATTGTCTGGGAGGCTAACTTCCTTATCCGAGTGCGACAAGAGGCAGAGGGTGGGTTCAAGGCTGTGATCCCAGAGCCCTCACCTACTCAATACTAAAACAGTTTCAGATTTTAAGAGAAAAATGTACTCTTGATTGGAAAATGATTTAAAATATTCACACAAAGACTGGGCAATTCCTCTGATAAACAGTTTAAAATAAAAACTAGAAACCAACTTCTAGTGCGAAAAATTAGCTGTAGTACCTTTTAAATAGATTGAATTTAGGGTGTGTGAAAACGGTCATGTTCTAGAATTACTACTCTATAACAGTTTTTCAGAGAAGTCTCTCTGTAATTCAGTATTAGTTTAGGCTAGAGTAGTGAGCTAAGCACACAATTTCAACCTTAATGGGACTCTTTGGCAAACATGTTCGACAATCTTTTATAATGCAAATGGCAGCTGAAGGAGAAATCTAAATCACAGCGATGCCCAATGAGATGTGGTTCAGTTACATTTCATTGATTTTTATAGAGAACACTAGTGACACACTTCAAAGTTCTGATTTAGCAAACCACAAACAAATCAAAGCACAAAAGATCAGCACATACAGGGCAGCACATACGTGATGCACCCCCCACCCACCCACCGCAGTGGACTACACTGGATAATGTATATGGAGACCCAGAGAAATTCCAACAAATACTGAACATAGACCATGGAAGGACTCAACAAACATCCCATGGAAAGACATTTTATTTTAAAGTCTTGCTTTTCTGAATCGTTGTTTTTCCCATGAGGACAGTGCCTCTAGATTACTTGACTCATGCATTCACCCTCTTCTGAAAGTCAACATTTCTTTCCTATTTCCTCCCGCTTCTTTTGAGGACAACAGAATTGGGCGACTTTAGAAAAAGTATACTCCAGGGGATCCCTGGGTGGCTCAGCGGTTTAGTGCCTGCCTTTCGCCCAGGGTGCGATCCTGGAGTCCCGGGATCGAGTCCTGCGTCGGGCTCCCAGCATTCCCGGCATGGAGCCTGCTTCTCCCTCCTCCTGTGTCTGCCTCTCTCTCTCTCTCTCTAGGTCTATCATGAATAAATAAATAAATAAATCTAAAAAAGAAAAAGTATACTCCAAAGGCTCTGTCTGGAAGTCTGAGGCAGCGCAAGATGTGTAGATCAGCATCCTACTATGGTCATAATGGGGACAATGTACATGAATGAAGTCATGTTGGTGGAGCAGGTGAGCAGAAATAAAACCAAGCACACTCAGCTGCAGTGGCTCTATTGTTGCTCAGTTATTGACATCACCAGATCTAGTGATACAAAGTGATTGCATGTCTACAAAACAGACAGCCACTTAATTTCCTTCAGTAGAAGAAATGAGGAAGCATCCTCTTTTTTTTCCTTTCTTTTTAATTCTCTAGGAGAAACAAGGTCAGTCTGCAGGGGGAAGCTGTGCAGGTATTTATCCCCTCAACACATACTGCCTTACTGACCCAAGAGGATGACCTTGGAACCTGACTCCCCGCAGTGCACTCTGCCATTTGTCCACCCCTGCTATGACCTTGAAATTAAACCTTGCCTCCCTTTGTACCTACACTCTATTCAAGTGCTCTGCCTTGATTATGTCTCTTTGCCCAGCATACTTCGTTTCTGTGTTTGTTTTTTTTTCTGGAACCAAAGGAACATTGCTTATAGCCTTCCTGGATGTCAACAGTGTTTGTCTAGCCTTTCCAGGTCATTGGCCACATCCTGTGGGTCAGATGGATCCTAGGGTTGAGTGAAACTCTGTACTATGTAAACTGGAGGTGGTAAAAATCAGAAAGAGAGGATAGAACATAACATAAAGCTAAGGAATGGAGCTGTATGTTACATTAATGTCTTTGGAGGGAAAGACTATGGCCACATGGGCTGAGCTCCAAGCCATAGCTCCCCAGAGCACTTGGGAGAGCAAACTGCCTTCTCACCAACTTGCTTCTCTTGTGTAATGGATCACTCTGGGTGTTTCTCAACCAGCTGGGAAGGTCAGTGGCTCACAGGCAACCCAATGGTAAGCTCAAAAGTGAGTGCTTGAATGTGGGCTAAGTGAACTGCCTCAGGGTCCATGGGAAGCATCATGGAGGATTGGAAAGCACCAGCGAGATGGTGGCCTTGGCCTCATCCCTCTGGTTGACTTTGGAAAAGCCACTCAATCCATCTGGGTTTGTTTCCTCCCCTGCAGAGTGTCTGAAGGTAGACTAAGTTGACCTCCAAGATTCAGTGGTCAACCCTCAATGCAGTTGGGAAGGAAGTATTTTGCCCCTTTAGAAAGCATAGTCCATTGAAATTTTGCATGCTGTTAGAAGGGTTCAGATAAAACACAGACATCTAATTTAGAGAAGGGGCCAGCCCCACATGCCCTGTTAGGCTCTAAGGTTAGCCCGTGTCTTGCCTACTGAAAGATCTATAGAGAGGGCTCCTGCAGGTGAGAGAGGCAAGGAACTGCCTGGGCGTCCTCTCTAGGGGAACATCATGCTCTCTACAAGGGCATCCCTGGCCCTCCCCCACTTCTATACCTGCCCCTCTTCCCTCTTGCTTAGCCATCGCTCACCCCTGACTTCTCTGTGGAGTCCACCCTGGCTGCCAATCCGTGAACCTCTGGGCTCGTACAAGGTCTACAATTTCCACAGTGCAGTGAAGCATTTAGCGGTCTCTGGTCTCAACTCATTGTTGGTGGCTCCTGCACGTTATTCTTGTCTCCTAAGATCTCTAGGGAAGGAGCATGTCTAAAACTTGTCCCTTCCCTATGTCTGGGCACGTGGAGACATGGCCAATAAGTCTGGCAGGGGACTGGGGACAGGACACCAGTATGTGATCACAAGTCCGTTCTATTTGAATCATTGCAATTACTCAATCAGAGCCACTATTTAAAGGTGTTCTAATTAAAACCCGTTGTTTAACGTGAAGCTCCTCATACTAGAAAAGCAACGCACAAAGTTCAAGTGACAATTTCTGGTTTTCCCAAGCATTTTCCCTCCTGGCTTAGGTCAGGTCTCACAGTAATCCCATAGGAGGCTACAGCCCAAGAAACTGAGGCTTGAACAGGTGGTGTTACCTGCCAGAGTCACACAGACACACGGACATAGGGCCACCTGCCCTTCTATCTGGGTCTCTGTCACGAGGCTTTAGATTTCCCTCTCGAAAAATAAGGTTGAATTTTGATAGAGGGTGTGAACTTGGGAGCTAAAAAATTGGGGCCTTTTTTTTCCTGAGTAATGGATTTTAGGGACTGTGAGTCTTCTGGGGGCACTTGTTCATGTGCCTGTGTGTGTGTGTGTGTGTGTGTGTGTGTGAGTGTATGTGTGTGGTGCTAGGCCAATCATCTTGCTGTTCTCATGGAACTTGAGCAGCCCGAGGCCTGCAGTGTGGGGGACACCCCAGACCGACTGGAGGGGACCCGGGAACCCCGCTGGGTGGGCAGGGGTTAGACTCTTTCCTTCCTCTGGCTCTGTGGCTCTGAGGACATGATGTCTGCACTCCTGGCCAGTCGTCCCCCTGCTGTCTGTCTAAAGAGGGACAGCTTTCTTGGCCCATGTGGGAAGATGACCCCAGCCAACCACTTGCTGGGTCTGGAGCAAGCGTCCCTCCCACCCTGGGCCCCAAGGTCGGCGGGGTCAGCAGGCCTTGGCCATGGCCAGGCTCCCCACTGTTTGGCCAACGCTGTCTGCCTGCGATGCCTCCAGCTGCTGAAAAGGTAGTTCTTCCGAGGAAGGGTCAAAGCAATAGTTGTGTGTTCAATTATTCTCCCCTGCTTTTCAAATGAGAAAGTCTTATCAATTTAAGCAAAAAATGGCATTTCTTTCACTAAAGAATATTTCTTCTACAACTTTCAGTTTTTAACAAACCTAATGGAAATCACAAGCAAAAGAAATCAAATTCAGGGTGTGTGGAGGGCTTGAGACTGGGCCACATGTCCCCCACCCCCACCCCCATCACTGTTGGCAGTGACCCAGCCCACCCTCAGGTGGTCACGAATCTCCTGGCCACATGCAAGTGTGGCAGACCCAGAACCAACCGTGGACGTGTCTTCGATCAGCTGGCAGCCAGCACGGAGCAGCAGGCTCCTGATACACACTCCCTGTGGTATACACACGGTGTATACTTTATGTGTATCTACACAGTATATACTCTGTTTATTCAAACACATCCGTATGTCTCTAGAAAGAAAGTTACTTTACGTTTTACATCAGAAGAGGGAAGCATCCAGGAAGAAATAAGCTCGGGTGCTTCCCCCAGTAGGCTGCTCCTGTCCTGTATCTTTGACACTCACTCTTCCAATATCCCAGGACGACAAGTGGCCCGAGGGCCCAAGACCATGCACTAAAATGTCAGGTTTCAGGATGGAGAGTGCCACTTGGGAGGATCGGATGAAAGAATGGTTTCAGTTCTTTGTCATCGAATTTAGTGACTATAATTACTCAGCAGGAATGTGAGTGGGCAGCCATGCGTCCTCAACGCATTGTCGTCCTGGTGGACAGAGCTGCATGTGTATTAGGGGCACAGGAGAAAGTGGTTAAAAATAAAAGCAGCAAAAAACGGGTCGATTTGGTGAATGGTCGGTCATGCTGGGAGCTGACTCCTGTCCTCTGAGGCTGGGTCACTGGGACCTCTGACAACCTGGGACAGGTGAACAGGTCCGCGACTTAGCCAAAACTGCCCTAAGGATTTTATGTAATCAGCAAAGATTTCTTTTCCTTTGCAATGGGAAAATATAGTTAGCAACACCCAAGTCTGGCCCAATCAACCCTTAATGCTTCCTGTTAGCTTCTAATTGCCTCCCTGATGGCTTCTGGGGACCCTGCTAATCCACTGGAGTTTTGCAAAGACCGTGGGTTCCTAAGACTCATGTTTTGTACCTCGTTGTACAATGTCATCGTGGCCTTCGGAATATTAAGTTCTAAAAACAGATTAGATGTATTCAGTGGCAGGATAGCCCCCAATGACTGGATTCTTGAGGCCGTGTGTCAGGTATGCATGATTTTATTTAAAATGTGTCCAATAAGATTTTCCACCTGGTATGAACATTTTACCTCTTCCCACGTATTATTATAAACAGTGTTTCCTCACTTCATGGAGTTTCTTAGAAAGTTCTAAGTAACTTAACAGAAGAGAAAAATGAAAGTGTGGGAGATGGAATAATGGGGAGTTTATATCACAGCGAGGGTGCTCACGCATCACGCAGCCCGGCCCCCCCGGGACACACAAGTGACAGGAGGGTGAGGGAATAGACCCGGTCATGCAAGTCCTCGTACCGTCACTTGGGATCCGTTGGCAGTTCTGGCATTCCCTGTCACTAGCACGTAGAATAGGATGAGTCAGCTGACTTCAGGGAATGGGAAATCGTCTCTTGCTCTGGGTGGCGGGTTGACCAGCTGGGAGAAGACAGGAACACGAATGCGGTGTCGTAGGAGCGTTTCAGAGTACCGAGGGGGCTGTCCCACTGCCGGCGCGTCGGGGAGCTCGCCCCGCGTCCGCACGGCTGCATGTCCACGGCGGCCACAGCGGCCCTGCCTTTTGTCCCCGGGCACCGGATTATCTGGGGACAGCCGCACACCACAGCGTCAGCAGAGAGCGCACGTTTTCACCCAGTGGGCAGTTGTAGTTTTAAGTCGCTAGAACCTGGCAATGTGAAATTTTTTTCAGGAGCCAGAGGCCAGGGCACGAATGAAGTCTACATGTCGTCACACGGGGCCACGGAAGGACACGTCTCCGAGTTACGCTGACCTGCCAGGGAGAGAAACAGAGACACAGAGCACAGCGATGCAGGACGTTCCTAGCGAATGTGAGCGGTGCCATGGGCGTGAAGTGGGTGGAGCAGCAGGCGCTGGTCTCCTGTCTGCTCTTCGGAGCTGCTGTCTGGGTAGAAGCCAAGGGCGGTGTGAGGGGGCGGGCGGAGGGGCGGGCGGGCTGGGGAACGTCACCAGCTCAACATGGGTTCTAAGGTGACTTCGAGATGGCCACTCATTTACCATCGAAACCTAATCCCGAACAGCGTTCGCTCCCTCGTTCTCCCTGTAAACACATCTGTTCATAAATAACTTAAACGTCTCCTTGGCATTCAGGATTCAGTTCCGGCTGGAGTAGAAAAGGGTGAGGATGCTCGGCGTTGAGGAGGAGATGTCGGGAACTCGTGTGTGTGGACAGGTGGCTGGAGCGTCTCCCGCACGTCGAGGACATCAGCCATCAGACACGGGCGGGGTGACCCAGCCGTACTTTTCATGCGTCTTCACCAAACTCTTAAAGGTAGCTTCGGCTTCCTTGCGGCTGAAGGACTTTTTGGATTTGCCGGCCTTTCTACAGATCCGCCCCTGCGGGAGAGGGAAAGGAACACCAGGTTAGAACCCCCTAGACGGGCGCCAAGCAGAGCAGGGCCGCCGAGCTGTCGGGACGGGAGGGGTGCAGCCAGGCTTCCACCGGCGCCTCATCCCTGGGCCCGGGAAGCACCTGCTCTGTGTCCTCGGCTCCCCACGGCTGTCCCAGGAGAGGTAGACGGGGTCCCTGGGTGGGGGGGCTCCTACGGCCATTCCTCCTCGCTCCCCGAGGATGCTTCCCTGTGACTTCCAGCCTCCCCCACAACCGAAGAGGCAGAGATTCAAAGTTAGATGTGTCCGTGCAGCTATTCACACGCACATTTCAAAAGTCAAGCTCAGGACCAATGGGTGAATTTCTTGTCATTCATGACACGTGGGAGCCACTTCATGAGAAGACGGGGAGGGCATTTTTGAGGAGGAGGGAGTCTGTCTGGAGTCCCAAGAGGGAGCAAAGATGAGGGTTGGTTGTCCTTTACACAATCCGGGAGACAGATCGGGGCACCGGGACCAGGCGTTCCTGACCCAAAAGATGGGACATCTGCATCTGCAGTGGACAAGAGCATCTAAACCATCTCAGAATGGATGCAGAAAGCTCTAGATCATGAGGGAGAAGGAACCTGCAGGCACTACTGACATGACTGTGTCTCAGGCTACGCTCTCCTTTCCAGAAACCAGTGGGAATGAGGTTTATTTGGCATCTGAGGGAAGGAACACATGGAAGACAAAGAGGAGCTCCAGCCGGGCGGGAGCCTCGGTCGGCAAGGGCCAGCACGGCTCTCACCACCCAGCCTCAGGGTCCTTCACGAGGCCTCCTGGTCACCAGGAACACCCGGAGCCTCTCCTGCACGCTCCCCGGTGCTCACTTCTTTGGGCCCCTCCTGGGAGACCTGCATGTCTTTCTGAGCATCTCATGCATGCATGTTGCAGGTGGAGTGGAGGAGTTCGTTGACATCTACCCGCCTGCAAGCTGCACACACCGTCTCCAACCATCTCCTCCACTAACAAGTCTCTGTGAACAGGCCCTCTGCCTTTCGACACCTAACAGTTCTGTTGCGGCACACCTGTGTCATCTGTGTCGCAAGGTGACCTGAACTGGAACCGGGCCTCACCACCAGCAGCCTGACTGGTGCTCCCTTGGACGGGCATCCAGGACAGTGGCCACTGGGCCTGTGTGACTACAGGCAGGCAAGGCCTACCCCATCTTAGTGGTGTCGGATAATCCACTGACGATTCTGGGGGGAAGGCCGTCGTACCGGCCTTGTCATTCAAGGGGAAAATGGTGCCCAATCGCCAGAAACCGGGAATGAAAGAGTGTTTCGTGTTCTTAAATTCAGAACATCTGGTTCAACATTTGGTGTTTTAACACTGGAGACTCAGACCAATGCCCAGGGAAGGAGCCAGAAATCCAGAGTTGCCGCTGGGCCTGCCCTCTCTGGACATCTTTCTGGCTGGGCTTATCTGCTGATGGGGGGCAGTGCCACCATCTAATCTGCTGCTCGCTTCACACCAAAAGTGGTGCTAAAGGAGCAAAGGAAGGATGAAAGAGAAGAAGGCGGGAGATTGCCACTCACTGACTTCCAGAAACCTCCCCAGGCCTCTCCAGCATGCGACTCCTAGTTTGAATTTTATAACTTCCTCCATTGCTTACGCGGCATAGTCACATTTGATATAAAGGGACCATGGGAAGCTAATACATTTATAATGATCATCCTGATGGCTTGAGATCAAAGTCTAAAGTTGCTTGATTAAACAAGCAAACACATCTTTGCAGGGATACCAGCATCAATTTCTACATCAAATAGGAACAAATATCAAGCTTTATTCTTTTGCCTAAAATGCAAATCCTAGCCATCTCTATCAGTCCTGTCTCTAACCCCAAAAGTCTGTGGTATGGTTTGACAATTCTGAACTGAAAACAGACAGGCAAACACAAACTCACCATAATCTTGGAATATTCTGTTGTTTTTGGCGTGAACATACACTTTGCCTGTTCTTTCTGAAAGTCCCAACTATTACAAAACACAACGGACAAAACCCCAAATGAACAGACCACTCTTTGTTTCCCTTTCTTCCCAGGAAACATTATGAACATCAAGCCCCAGCACTCAGTCAATTCAGCAACCAGGAGACAGAGCCTATTGTAACCCCGCCAGGTCTCTGTGCCCTCGCTGTCCTCAACTGCCCACGAAGACCTTTCTCCTCATCTGGTGTCTCTGGAGTTTTAATTTATAGCTAACAGATCTCTCTTCACAGATTGCCTGTCCCCTTCTTGATAGGCTGTTTCAATATCACCCAGGGGAACACGGAGCTTGAAATGTACCACTTACGTTGCCTGGCCCAGCCAAGGTGGCTGAGCTGGTTTTGCTAAGATGCTCCTGAGGTGCCCACTGCATCAAGAAGTGGGGATGCTCCATGTTCCCCCGGGCCCTTGATGTTCAAGGTCATTCTGCTGTGGGGCCGGCTCCCAGTCTTCCCTCCAGGTGCCGTCCGTCCCCTGGAACACGGACTGTGGGGAAACCTTTGGCTCAACTGCTCCGACCCGCTGTGTTGCCCTCTCTTAAGTGGGGACAGGATTCCCTGCCCAGCATCATTATGAGCATCAGATGAGATGCTGAACTTGGAAGCACTTTGAAAAACGTAAATTGCATTACAATGACTGAAAAACGGTCCTTATTGTCGTGACATTCGTATTTCTTCCTTCTCTGGTTCCATGTAACTAATAACCAGAGTCTCTCCTGGAGGGTTTCCTGGAATAAATCTTGTTTCTCCTAAAACACCTCTACTTGTATTTAATGTGAACAGATCTGGATGTGACAATTTACTCAACCCGCTGTGATAGCTTCGTGTAATCGTTAGTTCAGATAAGTAAACACCCTCTCTCTCCTGAGGCCCAGACGGTACACGTACAGGTAAGAGCAACCGGAGGCTTTTCCCCTAACGCCCTTAAAAATTCTCACCGTAACGCTGATGCACCGCGGGGCTAATGAGACTAGTCCTCTAGGGCTGTGTGTAACAAAACCAAAAACCATTAGTTAGTACTTCGGTTTGACTTTTGTGTGGAGGGGCCAATCACAATAATCCAACATGAAAAATTCTATACAGCTACACATGTCTACACTTTTCTACACGACTCCAAACTCAGATCCACATGTCAGTCCCTTCAATGGCTTCCATGGCCTCAATGCACATGGTGAATTTCATTCATTCATTCATTCATTCATTCATTCATTCATTCATTCATTCATTATGTCGGGTACAGGGTCTAGAAAGACAAAGGGATAGTGGTCCCTGCCTGTAGGAGCTTCGAGCCATCATGGCATGGGCTGCAGGGACAGAAGGTGCACATCAGAGCTTCCCAGCCTCAGTCCTCAGCATCATGGGCCAGTTCCTTCTCTGTGGGTGGCATCCTGTGAACTTTAGGATATTATGCCGTGTTGTTGGTCTCCACCTACTAGATACAGCGCAACCTGCCCCGCTAGAGTTATGACAACCAGATGGTCTCCAGACATTGTCAAATGTCTCCTCAGGGGTCAGATCACCCCCTTTGAGAATGGCTGGCATATGGAATAAAGAGGGCATGGGGCAAAGAGGAGGTCCTTTGGTTTCCTATTTGTTTATCAAAGGATTGCGATAAGTCTTCCCAACTTAGGAACTGCTGGCTACTGGGACTGCAGAACTTTCTAAGGTGGAAATGATTCTGGTCCTCACACAGGTTGGAGGGGAGGATGGGCTCTACTGTGGGGTGGGGGGGGGAGTAGCGCCGGTTGTCTGTGCATCAAGAAAGGCTTGTGTCCGATGACACTTGAGCTGAGCCTTGACATGTGGGTGGCAGGTGCTCACCAGGCTGTGGTGGCAAGCATAAGGGGTCCCAGAGCAGAAGTTGAAACAGCTGGCTGTATTCAGAGAACAATGGAAAAGACACTGGTGAATTTGGGGCACAGGGCCTGTGTGTGTGTGTGTGTGTGTGTGTGCACATGTGTGCTAGGGTGAGGGTGCAGAACTCAACAGACTTGGCTTCAAATCCCTGCTCCAACACTTCCTGGCTGTGTGACCTTGGGTGAGTTACTTAACCTCTCTGAATCTTGCTTTCCTTATCTGTAAAATAAGCATAAGAAGAACGTGATATGCCCTGGGTTTTTATAAGGACTTAATGTATTAAAACACGTAAGATAAGATGCTTGGCATAGCGCCAGGCACGGGTGGACACAGTAAATGGGGCTTTTAGGTTTTGGAACTATCACAGACAATCTCACCTTTCGACCAAGTTAGCTTCATTCTGGCCTCTTGAAAACACACACACACACACACACACACACACACATATTCTTTCTGTTTTTTTGTGTATATTATGACTTGGTTTATTCTGTCACAGAACGTCTTTGGGCAAATCCAGTAGTTCACATTTATGTGGCTCATTTCCCAGCTTTTTCAATAACGTCTATTTTAACAGGTTGAGATAAATACACTCATTCTATATTCTCCCTTGATTAGATTTTTCTTCTTACTACTTTATTTTTCTTTGCAAACCTACTTCCGTGGCATTTCTGCATTTCATTCGTCCATGAATTATAGGCTTCTGCTCTTTTAAAAATAGAGTTTCCAGACTCTCATGTGAAGTTTTGGGGTTCTTTCCCTCATTTCCTGGGCTGAATTACAGAGCGGCTACTTGTTTTCAAAGTCTTTGAAAGTTTGTTAGTTTACAAGTGCTCACCATCCCTAACCCCTCCAAAAGGAGTTTCTAATGTGTGCTGTTTGCTCAGCCTCCCTCCCTAACATGGAAGAGGAGACCCGGAACAGAGGAAGTGCCAGGGCCGTGGAGAGGAGAAGGCGTGCTCACCAGATCTCTGAAAGGAGGTCTACTTGGAAAGGCAGCCGAGATTTCGCCTAAGGCCTAACCTGCAAAGCAGATCAGCTTACAAAGTTCTAGAGAACAGATAAGACCCTACAACAGGTGAGGCAGCTTCAAAGAAATGTTTCCAAATCAAAACAGTTACACTGAGCTGCTGGCCAGCAAGGGAGGGACTTCAACAGGATCCCATCCAGTGAGGCAAAAAAGAGAAGCTGGGAGCAGGAATGTGCTGATTTGATTCTGCAGCACTTAGCAGGGGTCTGAGAATGTGTGTGTGAGAATGCATGTTGGCATGCATGTCCATGCATGTGCTCAAATGTGGATATGAGTGTGTGTGTGCATGCATGTGTGCACATGTGGATATCGGAGTGTGTGCATGCATGTGGGCACATGTAGATATCTGAGTGTGTGTGTGTATGAATGTGCTCACATGTGGATATGACAGTGTGTGTGCATGTGCTCACATGTGGATATGAGTGTGTGTATGCATGTGCTCACACATGGATATGAGTGTGTGTGCATGCATGTGGATAGGAGTGTGTGTGCATGTATGTGCTCACACGTGAATATGAGTGTGTGTGTGTGCATGCGTGTGTGCACACGTGGATATCTGAGTGTGTGTGCGTGCATGTATATAGGGTCCCTTTAGTGAAGTGGCCGCTGACAGAACCTAAGAGGAACCCTGAAGGAAGCCCTCCTGGCTGAGTCAGGGAAGCCCCAGGCCACAATGGGCCCATTTGGGGGGTGGTCAGTGGATACTGGGAGACCCCTCGCCTGCCTGGGAGTCTGCCCAGCACCAGCCAAGGCAGGGAGGGGGAGCGCCAAGGAGCTAGGAGAGCAGAAGGGGAAGGGGCAAACTGATGCGGTGCTCCCAACATCTGGGGCTGGACCGTTTGTGGCTGTGGAGCCTGTCCTGTGCCCTGGGATGCTCGGCAGCGTCCCTGGCCTCAGCCCACCAGATGCCAATAGTTGCCCCGTGCCAGTGGTGACAACCACGTCTCCACAACCACAGTATCCTCTGACATTCCCCACTCTAGGTCAAGCAGGGAGCATGCTGGGTGAGTGCACATGGGTGCATCTACCTTGGCCTCGGGGCTAGACAGGCAGGGAAGACTTCCTGGAGGAGGTGTTCAGAGGGTGGACTCAAAGGACAAATTAGAAGGTGTGCGTCCAGGTATTCCTGGGAGGACAGAGAGAGAGAGGAGGCTGGGACAGGAGATACATTAGTTCCTGGGGCTCCTTTAACAGAATGCCAGACCAGGGGGCTGAGATCAACAGAAATCTATTTCTCACAGTTCTGGAGGCCAGAAGTCCGGGATTGAGGTGCCAGCAGGGCTGTTTCTGGGAGCTTTAGGGGAGAATTTTTGCCAGGCCTCCCCCAGATTCTGGTGGTCTGTTGGCCATTGCCAGCATCCCCTAGCTTGCAGACACATCACCCCGATCTCTGCCTTCATGTTCACATGGCCTTCTCCCAGCGGGTCTCTGTTTCCAAACTTCCCTCTTCTTACCAGGACACTGACCACTGCATTAGGGCCTATCCTAACCCAGGATGACCTCATCTTAACTTTACATCTGCTAAGATCCTTCATCCAAAGGAGGACACATTCACAGGTGAGGGAAGGGGTGGCCATGACTTCAATATATGCTTGGGGGACATAAGCCCTCCCACTGCAGAGGTAAGGGTGATAGATCCTCTACCATCATCCTGCAGCATCTGGACCTCTCCTGTGGGTGGCAAATCGAGTCAGGTGTCCTTTTGGGATAGGTCCACTTGGGAGGTGGGTGGCTGGTCAAGTGTGAGACGGTGGCCAATTGGAGAAGAATCTGTCATGTGACCAAGGAGGCCTGGGACACTCTGGGTTTCTGATCCAGGAGGAAATAGGTTTCCAGGATCAGATCCTGAGTCCCTTGGAGGTGGCTGGATTTGGGATGTGTATCAGAAATGCAGCACACAGAGCCGGAGGAGGCTGCTGGAGATGGTGCTTGGGGCTCTCACATCACGGGGTCCAATGACAGACATGGAGAGGGTCCACTGGGGAGAGAGGAGGGAGGGGACAGGGCCACTGGCTCTTGAGTGACCTGCTCTCCCAGTGCCTAGCTCTGTGCCTGAGTCCCAAGCACACTGACACCTGTTGCAGGGGTGAGCCTTTGGAGAGGGGTAACAAGGAACTGGCCCGTTGTGCAGTGGTGAGATGCCGAGATGCCGGGTGGTGAGCACAGCCTGGTGATGGCAGAGCCAGTGACATACTGTCTTAGCACTGCCCCAAGAGAGGGACTGGGGAGCAGGCGGGGACAGGCAAGGGCATGTCAGGAGTGCTCCGGCTGGCAGTGCACAGGTGCCCGGTGAGCCAGAAAAGCACCCACGGTGTGTGTGATGCTCCCATGATATATAATGAAATCGGAACTTTAAAAACTCTTCTTGGCTTTATACTTTAGCAATCTCTGCCATTAATACCAAACAAGTCTGTTCTTAAATACAGTTTGGCTATAATAAACTCCCAAGAAAGTAACCTGTATTTCCCAAAGATTTATTCAGTGCCTACCACCCAACAGAGCTCCAGCGGGTTGCTGGAGATACCAGGTGAGACCAGGTGAGGGAGACGCACAGGGCTGCACCCAGGAGCCTAGGGGTGGAGGCAGGGGTGAATGAATGAATGAGCACTTTTGGCCAGAGTCTAGCTCCCCGTCCTGGCAGGACCACTGACCTGCTTTCCTATGGCATTGGGTCTTACCAGGGTGGAGTTCCAGAATATTGCTCAGGATACAAAGCCACTTCACTCAGGAAGGATTGTTCACTTGCTGGAACATACTAGAATTTTCCATTGAGAAATCTTACATAACCTATTCTCTACTAGAGCCTCTACTATTTTCCCAATGACTGGTAATAAATGTACTCAGATATTTTCTCTTAAATTTGTGAACAACTTAGAATGTCAAAGATAGCATCAATTTTATATAAACTTGGATAATATTCAGTAGGAATTACACTGGAGCTACTTTACTTAATATTATCATAAAACATCCTTGAGCCACTGGCAGCACCAAAGGCATGGCTCATGGATATTTCTGATGCTTGCAAAACATAAGCATCTCTTTCCTTTACACTTTAAAGACAGCTCTAGCAATTACTGAATCTCTTCTGAGACACATGGTCTTTTCCTGGAAGAAGCAAGCAGAGAAAAAAAAACTTTGTGCTAAAAATTTAAATTATTTCAGATAATCATTTCAAAAAAAATCTTGGGGGGGGGATTCCATTAATACTTCTACTTCTGCTTAAGCAGCCGGGTCCCCGTGGGTTTCATTAGCGGCACTAGAACACAGTAAGTGATAGTTAGATGTACTTATTAAAGGCAGGCATGGCAGCTGTGTGTCAGGCATTGTTCTCAGGACAGGGTTTGAACACACGCATTAAACCCTCCCTGAAAGCCCAGCAGGTAGGCTTTGCTACAATCAACCCCAACTTTCAGATGAATAAGCAGACACAGAGAGGTCAAGTAATGTGCTCAGAGTCACACAGTACTCAGAGTAAGTGCAGTACTGAGCCCAAGGCCAGGCCGGCTCTCACAAACAAGGAGAAAGGTTGCATGTGCAAGAGAAGGAGAACAAGATACTGACCACCGACTGCACACAATGCTGCCCAGCCCGGCCTTCTCCCACTGGACATGGGATGCGCTGAGGTCACTGACCCCCTCCGTCGTCCCTCTGCACCCTCTTTATAACAGAGGGCTCCGGGCCCACCATTCCTTATTTACCACGGTTCATTTAAACCCTGAGCTGATGTGCATTGGATCTACCCAGTTCTCCCCTGGTCCCCTTCTCAACCCTGGCGGACCTTCCTCAGTGAGACAGACACCTGCTCACTCACGGTCCCTGTCCCTCCAGATGACGGGCAGTCTATCGTTGCCACTTCTGCTAGACAGAGAATGCAAAGAGAGCTCATCAACAGGCCAAGCCAAGGACACCATATTTCATTTTCATGGCTAAAGGATTTGTTTAGCACAAAACTGCCACTCCTTCAGCGTCTTTGACTTACGAGGTAAATCCAGCTGCCTACGTAATGGGTTCTAGAGAAGTCCTGCCAGCACAGCTCTGTCCCTGGTATCACAGGCAAACTCACCGGGCGCTCCACACACTGGCCTATCTTCACTCACATAAATCTTTCTCCCGTGGACCTGGCTCCATGGGCATGAACAGGTGATGTTAACTGTCTAGGTCTCAGCAGCCCTGGCCTTCTTATAGGATCGCTCTGTATCTGTTTTTTTTTTTTTTTAAGATTTTATTTATTTATTCATGAGAGACATGGAGAGAGAGGCGGAGACACAGACAGAGGGAATCAGGCTCCACGCAGGGAGCCCGATGCGGGACTTGATCCCAGGACCCTGGGGTCACGACCTGAGTTGAGGGCAGACTCTCAGCTGCTGAGCCACCAGGTGCCCCGCTCTGCATCTGGTCTGTGCTGAGTGAGTGATCGGCAGGAAATGTGGCATTTCCTTACCCAGCGTGACCTCCCAGGTCGGAATCCTGGCCACCGTCATCCCCTACACACTGGACCTTCCTTAGGGCACCATATTTCTCCTCACCTTGGAACACATTTTGAAAAGGATGAGGATCAACATCTTCCCCACAGCGCCCGCTGGTGTTTCCGTCCACCTGCTTGCTCTTGGTGGCTCAGTCCTCACTGCGCCCTCCTTTCCAGGGACCGGGACTCCCCTCACCCTGACTCGTGGCCACCCACCTGTTCCACATGCCCCGATGCCAGAAGCTATCTTTGTTGCCACAGTGCCTTGATTTAGGAAGCAGGCCCAGGGGACCTGGAGCCTCAGATGAGGAGGGATGTACTTGGATTTGGGGGGTAGTTGGGTGGCACAGGCCGGGTCGTCCTCTCCCCAGGAGGGCCGTTGGGAATTAGCAGAGCTGACAGCTGCCAGCGAGGTGAGACGCCCACTCTGCACTCCTCGTGCCTTTTGTCCCACAGAAGGCAGGTCTGCTGGTAAGGATCCCTCACCTCTGCAGCTTCGCCCCACGGGAGTGGAGGGGACCCGCCTCCGGCCAGGGGTCTGCTTGATGTCAGGACCCTCCGTAAGCAGCTGCACCGTCCACCCAGTCCCGCCGTACAGCGCCGCGTGGAAGAGTACTCTCTCACACAGACAACAGCAACAACAAGGCCACTGAAAGGAGCTCCAAAGATGCGAGGGAGACCAAGAATGTCACTGGAAAATGTGACAGGAACCGTCCCTGGGCATTCACCTGTCAAAACAGGGGCATCCGCTGTGTTCTGCTCTGCGGCCTGCTGGCAGGAGCTTCATGCATCTGACAAAATAATCCCAAACTGGGCTGTTCTGGAAAAATCACATCAAGAAGGAACACCAAGACTTTTACAGGCAACTAAGGCAACGTATGCTTTTACTCTCGAGACAGTTTCCAGTTTCAGGAGGCACACGTGTCTTTGCGATTTATGGTGGCCCTTTGTCTCTGAGCCACCTCTCCAAGCGGTATGACTTGTAACCACACAGAAAGCTCTTGCCACACAACACGGCTGGCACAGGGACTCCCAAACTGCAGGAAATTATGCAACATTAAATAAATAAAGCTAATGAGACTTTAAATCATCGGGACTCTTGAGAATATTTTCCAGAAAAATTCAAATGTTAAAATAGTACGATTTGGGTTCCAATTCTCTAAACTCCCCACGACGATGGGTGGAGGCAGGCACACCTGAGTCCCTGGATCTGGGGTCACCGGACTCCGGGCGAAGAGACGTTTCTACCTGTCTTTAGGTCAGGAGGGGGCCGCTTGCACCCTGTGAACGGCAGGTCATCATTGGTGGCAACTGGCATCCATGAAGACAGTTGTGGTTGGCTGTTACAAATCCAAAGTAGGTTTTCCTACCGAGGACACAGCTCACAAATGGGCGTCACCAACCCAATATGATTGAAGGTTGCCCCAAGTCATGAAAGGAACAGAAAAGGCACCCCCAAGGGCTAGCTTGTGCATCGCAGAGCCTGTCTGCTCTGTCGCACGCTCATGTATCCTGGCGTGATCTAGGGTTCTGTGCACGTGAGGAACGCTCCCCGCCCCCCGGAGTTTCTGTTTCGTGGGACCATCATGATGAGTCACTGCAGTGGAGCCCTGCACATGGCTCCCCAGCACAGCAATGCCTGCTCAGCTGCTCCGCCACCCAGACAACCACCCCATGGAGTCTTAATATGGGCTGTTTGCCCCTATGGCCCTGTTGGGCCTCCAAATGCCAGAGAACTCTTAATATCCACACACCTTATAGTAAGTAAGCTTGAACCTCCTTGCATTTGCCCTGAGAACACAATTTTTATTGTTTTGTGCACTGGCTGCTAATGAGGTGCTAATGAGGTGCCAGGGTGGTAGATATGGGAGGCATGGCACCCTCACCTCCTGGCCATAATTAGACTGCATGCTGCTGGAAAGAAGAGAAGGGTGAGGGAGACCAGCCCCCCTGAGGTCTCCAGACACTCACCCAACACCCAAGCCACACCTGAGGCACTTTGCCAGCCTGACTCCCGAGGACGGCGAAGGGTCCTGAGCCTTGTCAATCAGTGGGGGTGATGAACTTCTCTCCTAGCTCACGCTGTCCTGATGCACTGTCTTAAAAAGTGAAGGGTATTTTCATAAATCACACTTTCTGGCAGGTCTGGAGGTGAAATACAGCATCCATGACAGAGGCAAGTTCTGGAAAGCCCGTGCATTTCTGAATCCACCAGACATCAGCATTTCGCCCCCATGTCTGGGCTCTACTGCTCCTGGAATTGCAGTCCCTCCAATAGCCCTGGTCTCCTCTGGCTCCCCGCAGGTTCTTACCCATGCATTTCCCCTGACTCCTGCCTTCCTACCCCCAACCCTCTGCTGAGCGCTGGGGTCTCATTAAATTAAGAGCTCTGAGCATTTACAGTCCACTGGCAGTGTGCTCTGCATAACAGGGTAAAGGTGAAGGATTCAAACCATTTCAGAGCTACACACCATCATCCCACCTCCCCATATCTGCCGGTGATATGCAGGGGACAGTCCCAGCACACACATTTTCTGTTTGCAAGGAAATGCCGGGCAATGTTACGGCACAAAATAGCTAAGTGTTGAGAAAGCAGGGAGCGGGGATCTTTCTGGAAAATCAGAGTTCTGTTATCACAAAATAGTCTTAAGACTGCAATCAAGAACGGAAGTTGGTTCTAAATTCAAATGTCTGGGCTCTGGCTGAACAGTTTAGAAAACCAAGGGACTGATTTTGGCTGACCTAATAAAAATTAAAAGTGATTTTCTATAAGCAACTAGGATGGCTATTATTACTTTTAGGTCATTACTTTGGGGATGTTCTGATTCCCACTCTTTTATTTGTATAATGGTGTTGCCATAAGATCTTTTCTTTCTGATTAAGTAAAAATTATAAGAAGAATTCAATCAGTGATTTTTATATACATCACTGGGGATCTCTAAGCAGTGCATACTTTATAACACAATATGGATAAACCTTGTGCCAGTCCCTGTGCTGAGGGCTTTCCACGTGCAGACTTGCTGTGTCCTCACCAGGGTGGAACTGCTGTGACTTCCCTTATCATGGGGAAACTGAGGCAGAGTTCAATTGCCGAGGTCACAGAGCAGGTAGGTGGTGAAACCAGGGCTTGAACTCACGCAGCTGGGCTCCAGTGTCCATGCTCCCAACCACTCTGCTATGCTCGAGACAGAAACAACAGGTGATGGGATTATAAATAGGGGGTGCCCGCTGTAGCAGCCCACACCCTAAATGTGCCTAACTCATGAGCAGGTTTGTATGATACTGGTGCAATTTTTAATTGAGCATTTCATAATCATATTCAAACACTATACAGATTTTCAGGCAACATATCCAATTGTGCCAATCCCCTCTTGGAAAAACAAAGGTCACTTTATTTATTTATTTATTTCAGACTCTCAAGTTCTTTCTCAGGCCCACCTCACCCCCAATCGGGATTGCATTTGACTCATTTCCTCTTTTCCCCAAATTTCCTCCTCTGCATGAGGGCCCTGAGCTTTGGGGCCAGAGGACAAGTTTTTCTCTTCCTCCAGTCCCTTCCGTGATGACACTGACTCGCTGCACACGTGGGGGCGCGTCTCTCTCTAATCCAAACGCAGGTGGATGCTGAGAACAGCAGCCACAGACTCCACGAGGATGCATGCAGCACATCCTTGCTGGGGGCGAGCACAACAAAGCACGGTGGCAGGGGTGTCTTGGAGGCAGAACCAGCCTCACTCAGGGGCTACTCGAGGGTTTACTTTGTTTTACAAGGCTATTAGGGGAATCATTTCTTACAGCTGGATCACAGTCCTTGCAAAGCTTGCAACAGCTTTTACATCATTTTCAAATGACCTTTCTCCTTTGCATCTGGCCCCTGGTGAGGCAGGCTGAGCCACTGTTCCCTTCCCCCATACAGGAACAGAGACAGATGTTGGCCGCCAGGAAGCTTGGCCACCCCACTAAGAAGGGCCGGGACACAATCTGATTCCTACATATTCCTCCCACCTTATCCAGTGCACTAAGCAGCAGATCTGACCAAACCCTACAGATTGGGAGAATTTTAGGAAAGGGACCAAAATGAACCTCTAACTCCTACACATCTGAACTCAGGGCATGAGGTTGAGGGGCAAACCACTTGTCACTTGTGTCATGATGAAGACCCGAGGCTCTGGCATCGTGGCTCATCATCTTGGGTACCCGAGTCCTCACCTCCAGCCTCGTGTGACTACATACCCAGCACGCAACGGTGTGTAAGTGTGTTTCCTGAAGAGCAAATGACGAATCCTGAAGAATTATCGACATTGACCTCATTGACCTCATTGACCCCACGTCCCAGCTAGAATGCCAAAGCAATGGTAGTACACTCGGGTTGCCACTTCCCAACACGTGTCCCGTGTGGTATTCCACATGCGTTAGCTCATCTGTGCCTCACCCACGAAGCACACTTGTCGCAGTTTTGCAAATGATCGGGTGGAAAATAAAGAGGCAAGTGACTTCTTGGTGGTAGCAGAAAGGGTAAATGACAGTGTCCCTCAACGACCTCAGCCTATTTCTGGAATTAGAGTTAGAACCCCACGAATGTAAAGTCTGGGGAAATGGTGTCCTCTACAAACTGATCGGACATTCATGGGACACACCAGCATCCCGTTGGCTCTAAGAACTGTGGCTATGTCTGTGTAAGCCAGGACGTTCCAACCTCACCCCGTTCCCAGCACACCGCCCCCAGCCCACACCGGTCGTTAACAGCCTAAGAACCAGTGCTCGGTGCTGGACAGGCACCCCACAGAAGCACAGACGGTGGCGGTGGGCAGTGCCCGTCAGACCCCACGTGTGCCGGCCCTGGCAGGCTAGAAACTTCAGCCAGCACTCAATCTCTACCACAGCTTTCCAGGAAGTGTCTTTTATAAGGAGAACATGTTCAGAAAACTGGAATTTCAAAGTGAAATCTCCCATGTTTACTGAAAACACCTCATGCAGCGTGTTGTCCTGTTTGCAGTCCAAACTTCTGCAGGGGGCCGGTCGCGGGGCTTGCTAACCAGAGGACAGGGGAGTTAGGAGCAAACACAGCAGTTGACCCCACATATATTCTGTAGTGATGGTTTACGTGGTGGAGGCACAGGTTTTCAAATGAATCTTCCGGCTTTGTTATTTCATATCTCTGTTGGCTTGTGTGATGATCTGGATACAGACATGAAGCTTCTTCCATCTTCATATTTGAACTGGCAAAAAGAATACTTTTGCTTTGGATTTGTTTGTCTGCTTCTCATGATATCGAGATTTTTTCTGTGCCACCAGGATGTAGTATTCCGCTGACCTCATTACTTGTAGCTGGTAAAACCACCTACACAGAAAATCCTACAGGCTTAGCTATTTTTTTTTAAACCACTTTATTGAGGTATGGTTGACATATCAAGATCCGCATGCACGCATTTAATGGGTACAACTGGGTGAGTTGAACACGTGGCAATTTTTGATGAACTTGATGTGGCACAGGTTAGGGCTTTGCAAACAGCCACGTGCTTCCCAGCTCCCACCATCAGCTTGTGGCTTGGCGGCCAGCGCTGGGCAGTGGACTGGGAGCAGAGGTGATATGCGTCCTTCCTTCCGGGGTGGGGGGGCATCTGGAGCCCATGTGCTGACCCAGCCCCATCCCCTGTCCCTGTGAGCTCAGGGGCCAGGTGTTCCCAATGGGGAGGCTAATAGGATGCAAAGGGGCATCCAGCCACAGCAGGCCAGGTGCAGGAAGTATGTGTTCATTGCGTCATGCTGGATTTCGGGGGATGCTCTGCTGCAGACAGTAAATCACCCACGAGCAAAACTCTTGACAAGTGATTGAAAAACCTTACATGGTACAGTAATGACTCACGAAAAACAAAGACGAGCAAAGAAGAGGTCTTGTCCTGTCTGGATGTTAGACTAGGAGGCCGGTCTTAAAGGCACGTGCACATAGTATTTGTGCAGGAGCAATCCTATCTAGGTGATTTGTCACAGGATAAAAATGCCTCCCCCCAAATAAATAAATAAATAAATAAATAAATAAATAAATAAATGTAGCAAAAGAGGGCCAGGTGGGTCAGTAGATGGGGAGGAAGTGGGGTCACCTCACAGAGGGAAAGGAAGGTGGATTTCTACCTGGACAGCACAGAAAGACAATGGGCTAAATTTAAATGCAAACGCATGGTCACAAAGCCAATGGAAGAAAATAGACCATGATGTGATGTAACAGTCTTCACACACAGCTTTGACCATGAAAAGAGGGAGAAACAACTTCAAAATTAGAGAGCTTTTTCTTTTTCCAGTAAAATATGAGAGAGAGCAAGAGAGAGAAAATGCATATACTAGGAGAAAACGTGTACAACGTCTAAAACCCACACAAGAAATTATGTCTGGAAGACAAAGAGAGTTCCTGTAAACTGGCAAGAATAAACCAGAGAACCAGAAAACCCAAAGAAAAGTAGGGAGAAAAATATGAACAGGCTATTTAGAGAAAAAAATCTGAACAGCTGACAAGTCCAGAGGATAATGTCCAAATTTACTGGTTATTAGAGAACTAGACTTTAAAACAGAGGTAAGATATTACCTGTTCAGGGCAAGATTCAGGATAGAGGGTTTTCGGGAGGCCCATGAACTGGTCAGGGAAGCGATTGTGGAAGATTCTGGCAATACCTAGAGAAAGTCAGCATGCACAGGCCTGATGCTGGTGAGTCACGCCTGGACATAGCTCCCAGGAAAGTCTGCACTAAGTGTGTTCCTAAGGAGGCTAGTCTAAGGCGGTGAGCTGCAGTATTTATGTGACCACAAGAGCAGAGGATGGCTGGGGTCTCCCCAGACAGCAGAGGATTAAAAGTGGTCGATGATGCTGGGCACAGTGTGCATAGCAGCAAGCACAAGTGTGACAGCTATGAGGGAGGGTACGCGGATGGCTCATGAAACCACTGAAAACACACCTTGACATGCTTTACCAGGGCCCGAGCAGTTTAAAGAACATTTATGAAAAGCCCAGGGGGAGCTGTGGTGAACCCAACTCTCTCCATCTGGGGCAAAAGGACAGTCACAGAACAAATGAGGTGTAAGGTCATGTATCTGTGTAAATATATTATATATATACAAAAATGTGATTATTTTCCTATCAGGGGTAACAGGTTAGAAAATGTGAAGTAGACAAGCTTATGGACAGTACCAACAAATACCCCATGACCCCGGTATGGGCAGCCCCTGGTGATGCCCCGACGAACACTCCTCCCTGGCGTGCATGTCCTTGAGAGATTCCTTCCCTCTAGTGTGCACGGGGCCTGTGACATACGTCTAACCAGCAGAGTATGGCAGGGGTGCTGGGACGTGTCTTCTGTTTGGGGTACCTTCTCATCCTCTTGCGAGCTGCCACGTGAGCTGCCCCAGGGAGAGGCCTCCAGCATACAGCCGTCAAGGAACCCAACGCTGGTGGCACCATGAGTGACCCTGAAAGCGGAGCTCCCCGTCCAGGCCTTTGGATGGCAAGGCCTCTGCCGCAGTTCTGGCTGCCGCTTGAGGAGAGCCCAGAGCCAGATGCACCCAGCTGTGCCACGCTCGGATTCCCCAACCACAGAAATGGTGCGGCAGGAGGTGCTAGTTGTCTTAAGTCACTAAACTTGGGGATCAGTTGTTAATGGAGCAATAGTCAACTAACACAAAGTGCTCAGAATCAGTGTGACAAAAATGTTCTTAAAATAAGACCAATGACAATCACAAACAGGCAAAGGGGAAAAGCAAAAAATTCAAATGACAAAAAAAGACCATGTGGAAGATCTGCTATGAACTGAATTTCATCTCCCACCTGCCCCAAATCCATCCATTGAAGCCTTCAACTCTGGTGTGACTTGTGGTGATGGGGTCTCTGAGCAGGTGATGAAGGTTTCAGAGGCCACGAGGGTGGGCCCTAATCCAGTAGGACTGGTGTCCTCATAGGCGGAGGAAGAGGCACCAGAGCAGACGCGTGCACAGAGGAAAGGCCATGTGTGGACACGGCAAGATGCTGAACATCTGCACGCTGAGTACAGAGGCCTGGAAGACCTTCCAGAATCCCGTCGGCACCTTGACCTTGGACTTCCAGCCCCAGAACCGTGAGAAAGTAACTCTGTTGCTCAAGCCGACCGGGCTGGGCACTGGCTACGGTGGGCGGAGCAGAATAGCATGATGCTCTACCTCAAAAAATAAGACGTCAGGTAAGTTTAGGAAGACCTGCTTGCCAGCGAGATGAGGAAGTCCTGTCCCCTTCAGGGTTGGAGAGCTGTGGGGACGCCGCTGTGCCCTGCCGTCCCCAGGAGTGTTGCCTGGCATAGCCTTCACGAAGGGCAATGTGACAACGTGCATCTGATCAGTACGTGGAGTGTCTCTGCCCTTTGAGCCAGAAACCCCCTTCTGGGAGCTGCCTTCACCATAACACAGCACAAGTGAGCAAATGTGCGGGTTGCTCCTGAGGGAAGGACAGCTCAGAGGACAGGAATCCACCCAGTGCTGCTGGTGCTTGGTAGCTGTTTAAACAGTGGCCTTGGTCTCGACCAGCTGATGAGAGTAACATCCACAATGCACTAGTGAGAAGAGGGGTGCAGACTTCAGACCCAGACAGAGAGCACGATACATGAGAATTGCTGCATGGGGGCAACTGTGTGGGTGCAGAAAATCAGTGCTTATCTCTGGCAGGTAGAATCATGGAGCTTTCGGTCTCTACTTTGTAAATTCCGGTACTGCATGCATTTTGTACAGTAAGCATGTCTATAATCAGAAAAAAACTGTGAAGCGCTCTAAAAGTGAGACAGAATAAACATACAGCATTACATTGTTGTGCATTATCACTAAATCTATGCTTTTTTCTGGTCCCTTCATGAGATACAGAACCACTCATATTCACAGCAAGAATCCCAAATCATGGGACACCTGGGTGGCTCAGTGGTTGAGCGTCTGCCTTTCACTCAGAGTGTGATCCCGGGGTCCTGGGATCGAGTCCCACATCAGGATCCCTGCATGGAGCCTGCTTCTCCCTCTGCCTGTGTCTTTGCCTCTCTCTGTGTGTCTCTCATGAATAAATGAGTAAAATCTTTAAAGAAAAAAAAAAGAATCCCAAATCATGATGATGATGATGATGATGATGATGATGATAAAGGCTATAATATCAAACTGGCTCATCACAGGCCCTGACTCGAGTGCCTCTGGGAAGGCAGGTCTTCTGAGGGGCCTGTCCAGGTCATTACACCATCCCCTGTCTCCTAAGTACCTTTGTGTATCTGGACTCAACACTGGTGCGCAGAAGCTGACCTGCAATTCAGCCCCAACCAGGGCAGCTCAGTCGTCACCAGCACTCTTTTGACCTCTGATGGCCACTGACCAATGCAGGATCTCGCCTGAGTGTCTATCTTTGGTGCTGTTGTTTTCACTTTCATTGCAGAAGGGCATCTGATTCCAACTCAATAAATGCTGTTAAATTGAACTGCATTAGAGCAATCTATTTCCCTAAGAAATCATTATAATCAAGAAGGCAGATCAAAGTTGGCAGAAACAGAAAATCAGTTTCCTTTCCATTTAATTGCTTTGTTTGGTTAAATGCATGTAGTGGAAGAAAAAAATCCTACAGACCATTTTAATTATGATCTTGTGGAAGTCAGGGATTTCCTCCTGATATTAAAATGTGAACATCTAAGTATATTCTGTTTGAATAAGAAAATTATATAAACACTTTAATATGCCTTTTTGTATTATAAAAAGCCTTAGATTATATATATTAAGGACCCAATCTTTTGACATTTTTGCTGGGCTCTGATATTTGTGAGGTTTATGGAAAAGCCCTCTGCTCATGGACCCTCTGGGATCAGTGGGCGTCCACGGTTGGGCATGGGAAAGATGCTGAGTACCCTGTGCCAGCTTTGAGTCTGGACACACAGAACTACGGCGCTCGTGACTGAGCAGCTGCAGGGAAGGCTCAGACCATGGTGCTGCCCTCCCTCAATGCTGGTGATGGAGCCAGTCTGCTTGCTCCATAGAGTCCCAAGTTCTGGGAAGACAAGAGAGGAGGGAGTTTTTAAGGGTGGACTGTAGCTCCAGAAGAGGAGTCCAGGGAGTCTGGGGGAGAGGGCCATGTCTCCGTGTGTCAATCCTATTAGCTCTGCAGGGAGTCCTCCTGTAGGGGGAGCCCTGCCTGTTCTGGGGTCTGGCAGCAGGCTAGTGGAGAGATTTGGGCAGAGTTTGATGAATTTCTCTACTTAGAATAAAATAGGAAAGCACACAAAGTGCAAATTGCCTTCCCCTTAAACTCTATGATGGACACGGTATATCACCAAAGCCAGCCAAGTGCTTGTTTCAAACAGTTTGATCAATAAAATTCAGAATTAAGAATGGTCTTTTGATGTAACCATAAATCGAATGAGTAAAATTACCATGAAAATGGAACTGAGAGTTTTCAGAAAGCATCCTACATCTAAGTTTGATGAAGACCTCTAAAATGATAAAAGTAACTTTTGATTAAAAAAATGCATCACCTTGGATGTTTCAGCATAAAAACCAATTGATTAACACACATTCTCTCTACTTTCTGCCTTCAGGTGTCTACTACTGTGGAGTTCCAGGATCACAGACTCTCAGGAAGGTGTTTGAAATGACCGTCAACCTTCTGGTCCTCCTGGATTATCTGCATCACCTGCACCATGCCGACCCCTCCACACTCTCTTATTCACCCCATGTTCTCTTTCTCTGCAGCCCCAGGCCAATGCATGTGCTGGGGTGCTCCCTCTCCCAGCCACCTGCTCCCAGGGCTGGGATGACCAGGCCTCCCTGAGGCAGACACAGACCCTGGGGCAAGTGGAATCCAGAAACCCTGAGCCAGAGAGAAGCCACAGGATGGGTAACTACTCCAACCAGGGTGGGTCTGTTGAGACAGTAAGGGCTGGAGAGAGAGGTGAGAAGGAGGGACACACGGGAGGAACAGCATGAGAGCAGGGAAATAGCAATAGAAATATTTCAATGGAAATAGCCAAACAGTCAAGTGGGGTCAAGCAAATGGAGCGAGCAGGAATGGGGAAACAGGGGAGTGCACAGCGGATGGATGGGGCCCCTGCTCCCCAGCTGGATAAACGTATGGGGGGAAGAAGCCCTGCAGGTGGGAAGGGAAAGGAAAGCATGGAAAAATAAAGACCATCAAGGGGTGCTGGGTGGCACAGTCGGTTAACCATCTGACTCCCGATCTCAGCTCAGGTCTTGATCTCAGGGTCCTGAGTTCAAGCCCCATGCTGGGTTCCATGCTGGGCATGGAGCCTGCTTAAGTTAAAAAAAAAATAAAAATAAAGGCCATCATGATTATCAGGAAAAAGTAGAAAAGAAAGAAATTCTGGGAAAGCCAAGGAAAAACAAAGCACTTTGGAAAAGTTGGAGCTCACGAGAAGGAATGTGCAGTTGTGGGAGGCCAGGGGAGCCTGGTTATCACAGGCGACACCCCGAGGCAGCGGGGCCCCAGTGCCAGGCCCCAGGCAACCAGGGCAGTGAGACGCCACGTTTGTGGCACAGTTGACATTCACACGTGCTTCAAAAGAAAGGCTGTTTTGGGCTCACTTATGTTCCCAATATTTATATGTTGATGTCCTAACCCCTAGGGCCTCAGGATCTAAATGTGTTTGGACACAGAATCTTTCCAGAGGTGAATAACACAAAATGAAGCCATGTGGGCGGGCCGTAGTCCAACATGACAGGTGTCCTTGTAAGAGATCAGGACGCAGACCCGCAGGGAGGGACACCCAGGTGAGGACTCAGGGAGAAGGCGGTGTGTCCAGTCAAGGAGAGAGACCTCAGGAGAAACCAAACCTGCCCACACCTCATTCTCCCATGTCAGCTTCCAGAACTACAAGAAAATCAATGTTTGTTGTTGAAGGCACCTGTCTGTGGTGCCTTGTGATCCCAGAAGCCTTCAATAATAATACAGGCTAATACAGGCTCCAACCAGAAAAGTCACAGCTGAATGGAAGGAGGGAAGGGAGAGAGAGGGACAGAACGAATTCACACAGTGGCACAGAAACCTCCGATCAGAACAAGGCCAGGAAGAAATGAAGGAAAAGATGTTTGAGGACAAGTTCTTTAAATCCCATCTGTCAGACAAAACGAACAGCCCCCGGAACAGGACAGATGAGCCGGGCACAGGGAGCAGGGTCCCTCTTGCAGTCCAGATCCTGGCCTCTGTCAGGCATCTGCCTTGTGTGTTTTCTGGCAAGTAGGATAATGACATTTCAAGAGCATATGACTAAAAACAAAAACAATAAAACCAATTCTCGTTTCCTGAAACACCATGACCAGTAAATCTGGGTTGAGAGAAGAAAAGAAAACTCAAATCATGTGGGATGCACATGGCGCTGGAGGCGAAATTATTTTGGTACTTGGTGTCAACCAGCAAACGCCTTTTGATTGAGTGTCGTTTTGTTGCTAAAAATGTCCACTTTCCCGACACTGCAATTACAGTGCGCTCCACACCCGTAATCTTCCTTTGATGATTCATGATCCTGCGGTACCTGAAGGTCATCACCTCAGTCTTCCTACAATAGCTGTGGAGTGACTACCAGCTGCAGGGCTAAGCCATCTCCCTGGGCTCCATGTGTCTCCTGGGAGCCCCACCAAAATGCTCCTCCTATGGGGACGTGCTCCCCTATGGAGAGGTGCTCTTATGGGGAGCTGCTCCTCCTGAGGGGAGATACTCCCCTGTGGGGATGTGGTGCTCCATTTATGGGAGCAGCTGCCCCATGGGGAGCATCCAGTTGTGCAGGCAGGGAGACACAGCAGGGATAGCTGGAGGAAGCAGGCATCCAGCAAGCAGGGAGCAGACTGCTCTGGGGTTTGCACAGGGAAGGGAGCTACTCAGCCAGAGCACAGGCCACGAGGAGAGCAGTGGGGAGAGCCAGAGGCTGCATGGAGGATGTGGGTGGAGATGGGCCTGCATAGATCTGTGATTCCAAGAGGAGACCTGGCCTTGGGGTGCTAAAGGGGAAGCCAAATTCCTCCTGGGGCAGCTCACTGAGTCCTCCCACGATGCCAAGTGACTCTGGTTCCAGTGTGTGAAGAGGAGGTGCAGAGCTGAAGGGAAAGAGAGGATGGGGGAGCAAAGGGGAGGACAAGGGGGCAGCAGGGAGGACAGGGGAGCAGTGGGAAGGATGGAGAGTGGAAGGGATGACGAGGGAGCAGAGAGGAGGATGGAGGAGCAACGGGGAGGGCAGAGGAGCAGCGGGGAGGATGGGGTAGCAGGGAGAATGAGGAGTGATGGGGAGGACAGGGGAGCAGAGGGGAGGATGGGGGAATAGAGAGAAGGACGAGGGAGCAGAGGGGAGGACGGGAGTGGAGGAGAGGACAGGAGTGGAGGAGAGGATGGGGGAGCTGAGGGAAAGATGGGGGAGTGGAGGAGAGGATGGGGGAGCGGAGGGGAGGATAGAGCAGCAGAGGGGATGATGGGGGAGTAGAGTGGAGGACGAAGGAGCAGAGGGGAGGATAGGAAGCAAAGGGCCGGCTATACCAGGGCCTGAGCAGCAGAGGGTGACAGCTGGTAGTGAGCGGGGAGGTGATAAACACAAAGGCGGATTAGATAAGTGCTCTGCACAGGAGGAAAAAGGGAGTTTGAAGTTGGGGAAAGGATGAGTCAAGATTCCATTTTCCCTGAAGCCTGAGGGGGGTGACTCTGGAAGGACGAGTGGGTGCCATGTCCAGGGGGAGCTGGGGCGGAGACTGCTGATTCCCACGTAGGATGTGAGCTGGCTCCCGTGCTCCAGCTGTGGCCTCCTCCCTCCGCACCCAGAGTGGGAACTGTGGAGTCCTGGGTCCTGGGGGCTGGGGAGGTGCTTGGAGAGGCACAGGGGACCCCACAGAGCCAGGAGTGCAGGGTCTCCAGGGGTTCCCAAGCTCCTCTCTTCCTTCAGGGCAGTGGAGGCCAAGGCGGAGAACAGCCAGCTGTGGGGCAGCAATGTGGTGAGTTCTATTTTGCTAATTTCCTGGTTTTCTGTTAGGAAATTAAAATCTTGCTCCTCTTGAGATATAATCTCAGATCGCCTGATACCTCACCTTGCTCTGAAATTCCAGGGTGAGTACGTGTTAAGAAGAGCCTAAGAAACTAAGGCGGCATCACATATAGTAAGTGCCTGACTCTGGCCTTGGTCCTCATGGGCCAGGCCGAGGACGACATTATTAATCCATCACAGGGGTGGCTTGTCCTCAGGGCACCAGCAGAGGTGGCCCCTCAGAGCTCTCAATGGCTCTCATGGCCCCTGGTGAAGACATCCAGAGCGGCAACAGCCGCACCCAAGTCCAAAAGCATCTACCTTGCAAAGGTCATTGAGGCATTTAAAATCCAAAGTGTGGCGGGGAGAGGGGGAACCTGAGGCCCGTGTGCATACTCAGTGTCGCTGTGCACCCCACCAAAGAGCCCTGGGCAGCGGCGGCCTGTCCGGATCGCGGCTGTCACGAGGGGGGCCCCCGGAGCATGGTGGAGGAGGGCTGGCAGGTGGAGGGCTGACCTCAGTTTTCCCCATGACCTCCACACAACTACTCCAGTCCAGCTCTACCTGAACAGAGTGGCCAGCAGTGGCCAAGACCCCTCATGTATGGGATAGAGAACTCCACTACTTCTGATGAAGACCAGACAGACAAAGAACATGTGTGCTGGAAAGTTCTACTGTAACGGACTGGAAGCTGCTTCTCATTTCTTTGCCATTGATGGGTAACAACTCACCAGTCTGACCTTGGAATTTTGGGATTCTGTCTGGTTCAGGATTTTAAATCTCTTGCGAATTTGCTTTAAATGGTAAAGAAATGCCAATGTTATCAGAGCTCAATAAATGTCACTGAAAGCTTTGTTTACTGGTGAGCACATTCACTATGTCTACTTCTCCCAACCCAGCTTAATTATGTGATTCTATAAATTACAAAAACAAAAAACAACCTTAGGATATTCTGGACAAAAACCTTTGGTTTAAACTCATAGCACAAATGCTAAGCTTAAGCCTGGGCTTTCGGAAGTCTTTGGATCAAGGCCCAGCTCCTGGTCCCTTGTGGCTGACAGGGGCCTGAGGCCTATGCAGGATGGGAGGGGGTGGGTAGTGGCCACACCACAAGCCAACAACCTCTTGAGTCGACACCAAAATGGAGATGTGGAAGGGTGTCCCACCGGAGGTCCCCCTCTCAGCAAACACCACACTCCTCTTCATCCAAGTGGCTCTTCCCTGTCTCCGCAGGCATTCCCAGACCTGCATTCTTTCCCCAGACTTTCTTTGAATTACCCCGTTAGAAGTTTAACATATGGCACATGTGTATGGTTTGCAAGAAATAGGTTTTGAAAGTTTTATTTATCCAATCTGAGTGATACCTTCTAGAATTTTCTGAAGTATTTTCTAAAATGCCACCTTCTCATAAATATCGCAACTTTGAAGAATCACAGAAAGTTGGGAAATCAGTGAGACTGGCAGGAGATGAAGGACAAGAAGAGTGGGTACACACAGAGCAATATTCACTGGAGCTATGTAGACAAAAATCACATGACAAAGGACAGGACATGGTTGACTGCCAATAACTGGGTGATGTGGAGAGCCTTACTTCTGAAAGGGAAGATGGCTGCAGAGACTCTTCCTTCTTGTCAAACTATGCCTGACACCTGAGACCAGTGAGCATCACTGCATTCTTCCTAGAACCAACACGCTACAGAATCATAGCCTTTCCTGGGTTTAGGGGCTGGAAATGTCAGAAGCATTTCCCTGCTGCAGAGAACCTCACATTTCCCTGAACCCTTTGGGGCAACTTCATTTCACAGCACAGAGTGGAAGTTTCCATTGAACCTTGGGGGGCAGCCCCACAGGAAATCTGGATGAGGCCCATTCTGTCCTGAGTGCACGCTATGCCCTGTTGCCAGCTGCTTCTGCCCGGCCCTTCACAGTGGACACCTTCTCTCAAATTGGGGGTCTCTCAATCTTTGACAACTTCCCACTTGATGATGCTACAAAAATGAGACCACATAGAGGGAAGAAGATGCGCCTTGGAATTCTAAGTCCTCAGTTCCTACTCGAGAAGCAGTGGTCTGGCTCCATCATGTTACCAGCGGGAGCTCTAGAAAACAGGCACTTGCCTCGTGCCTCCTGGCTGCCAGCCCATCGGCGTCATCTTCATGCCGGAACCCCTCCCTGTCTGGGACCTCCAGAAAGCCATGCCCGTGGAGGTGCTCTGGAGATGGTAAAGCTAAATGCCAACAATGCCCTGGGATGGGGGTTTGTGTTGCTCCCGCCAGCCCACCCCAGACACTGACCCCACCGGCACCTGCTGGGGGAACCCTCACGCCTTTCCCCCTGCACTCATGCCTCTTAGAGATGTCTGCATCCTCCGTCCACCTGCTCCCATGTCCAGGATGGAATGCCTTTCCCAGCTGGGTGCTGACCTCGACCCGGTTCTGAGGTGGCACCACCTGTCCTTCTTCCCAGAGGACTTAAAGATTAAACAGTGTCACCTGCCCTCGTGCAGCTTACAGCCCCGTCAAGGGCAGAACCACGAAGTGCTGAGAGACTCGGTGCTGGGTGGTTGGGGCCACGGTGCTTGGATGGAGGTCCTTTAATATTTTTCTTAGGGCGACTGACATGATCTCAACCAAAAGATTCCATGACAGGAGAGAAAAAGAAATATAAATGTGAAAAATCAGAGTGAGCAACAGTGAGTGGAACTGTTTCCGTTTGCCAGCTATGACGCTGAAGACAGTCCCCACTGCAAGAGGTGACTATGGCCACACCCACTGAAGCCCATCCACCAGTTTAGATGTTACAGACTCTGATTTCACGTACAAGAGAACACCCCTCCTTCGACCGATGTGCGCAGCAGGCTGTGAAACACAGGGCAGAGGATACGCCTCTCATGACCTCAGAGGTTGGGTTTCAGATTTCAGTATGACTCAACTATGGAAAATCATCAGAGTGCAATGGAAACAGCATATAAATCCTGGAGGGTCAGCGAACTGTGTGCCATCTCCTCTCCTTGTGAGAATGTTGCTCCCACCCACCAGTCTTGGGGGTTGCAAGGATCCTGGAGACAGACACCCAGGTGCTCTCCTACCAAATGCAGGAAGACTTACGGTAGTTTCAGGGCCCACACTCAGGGCCCTAATTGAGCAATGAGAATGTGAGGCAGGCTCAGGTGTTCACTGTCGATTAGCCTCCAACTGCCACAATGTCATATATCAGCCCCAGGATGCTTCTGAGAAAATGCAACAAGTCCTGCAGGTTGAACATTTCAACTAGATTTCCCTTGAATCCACTAAAGGAAAGGCCTTTCCTGAAGATGTTTTAGAAAACCCAAAGGATGCCTGACCACAGTGAATTTCTCTCTGCACTGTACAGAGGCGCTCCAGCTGACCTGTGGCGACTGCTGGCATCCACAGCGTTTTACAAAATGTTAAAGTTTCGTTTCTGAGCCAGGTCTTCATCTTGAAACAAAATGGTAACCTGAAAGTGTTCCCATCCTTCTCATATTCCATAATGAATATAGCATCTGAACAAGATTTAATGGTTAAGGAAAACATTGGGCGTGCACTGAAATAAGATGAAATAAATATATTAAGTTACAACATTCTCATGTGTAACTTTGTAACTTAGCAGCAGCCTAGAAAATTGAGCTAATTTAAAGATACTGCTAACAAATAGGATTCTTAAGAGAGCAAAGTCACAAAGGTGAGCAACAGCTCTCAGATCTGTGCTTGGATAATAAACGGTCCGGTTACGATCAGAAACCAGCATCCTGACGGAGCATGACGACCCCCGGATGGAAAGCCAACAGATGCCATAACAAGAGCCCACAGTGAGCAGCAGCAGCAGGCCATCCTGAGATTTTTGTGACTATCTGTAAGATCATGGGCAAGTGGGAATAATTTGAGCCAACTGGATGTCAATAATGGCCCCAAATGCTAGCAGTTATGAAAGCAGATCCTTGCATGTAGTGGATTTGACTGTGAGTCCAATTCTGGGTCTTTGGTGATACTTCTCTTGTGCGTTTATTTCACTACATATTCTACTTCTTTGAAAGAAGGAACAGCTACTGATCACCTCCTCTGTGTGTGGCGCTTGTGTGCATCATTTCCTTTGGGCATCACAATTTACCTGTGAAATGGAGTTACACTTCTCATCTCAGGTGAGGCACCTGAGGCTGAGTAGGTGGCTACCTGCCCAGCAGCGAAGCAGGCTGGAGAGGAGGTACAGTATGGGAGCCCTGCCCTTGCCTTGATGCCCATGGCTTTATCTCCACTCCACTCAACAGGGTGATGGTAGAATGGACGCATATGTTGGACCTCAATCCCAGTGTTCTGGCCATAAGCTGCATAAGCTTGTAGGGCTTTCCCAAGACAGCCATCAACACTGAAAGCCATGCACTATCTGGAGTTCTTAACCTGGGGCCATCCCCAGTGCTACAGGGGTGCATAAGCTTGGATGGAAAAAAATGACTTTATTTTCACCACCTCCTAATCGCAATCCAGCACGTCATTTAATTATGATTGAATTATGATTGCTAGCACAGCAGTGCTAGCAATGCCTCGCCTTTGTCACCAACAGAAAACCAGATTTTAAAAAAAGAAAATCACGTTACTGTTAGTGTGGATATCTTGAAATGCCATTACTGTGTGCAATTAGAGGAGTTGTCAGACCTGTCTCTAGATCTCAATATTAAATATGTTAATAAAGACATGCTCTTTAACTTCCTATTTCAGTGCATCACTTTTAAAAATGTGATAAATGTATTTAAATGTAATTGATTTCCTTTGAAATTTTATTTTGTGCATTAAAGAAAAATTATGCTGAGGAGGGGTCCACAGGCCTCCCCAGATGCCACGGGGCCATGCAGTGCTCCAGGTGGCCTTATCGGAGTCAGAGGTGGCAGGTAGGGATTTGGGGTCTCTGGCTCCTCTCTGAGTGATCTGAGAGAGTAACCAATAAGAGACTACTATCTTTTCCTAGCCATGGAAAGGGAGAGGCCAGGATCTCCCTTTCAATACAATCATTAAAAAAAAAAAAATCACCCTAATTCCATCCAGCAGAGTTCAAACTCACTTTTTATTAGGTTGGTTTTATTTATGAATTATAATAAGTTCCCTTTAAGGTCTGTATAAGTTCACTGGTTGATCCTATAGTTGGAGAGACTGTCTCCCACGAGCTAAGACTATATGATGTTTCACAGCATCAATCGTACAGGCGATCAAAGAATAGACGAACAGATATGTAAGGGGTGGGGTCGTGGGGGCCATTCTGGGCGGCTCCTCCGTGCTAGTTTCAGGCTGACAGAGGGCACTTCCCCAGAACCCTATCCCAGTGGGTTCTGCTTCCCCCAGGTAGGACTGCAGGGGGCTCCCAGCCCAGGGGAGTGTAATCTGCCCGTGAGTGCATGGCTAGGGGAAGCTTCCCTGAGAAACAGCTCCCATGCACAAAGTGAGATTAATGAAATTATTATTTTCCTACTTTGATGACTTTTAAAAGTTACATTTTAAAGGGTTATATATTCAACTAGTTACAATTAATCTAAACTTGTAACAAATTCAATTCCATGTTTCCTAGCAATACTTCTGCTTTTCCCTGGTTGGGAAGCAGAGTGAAGCAGGGTCTGTCATTATACTGAAAGACCCCAATACAGGGCAGTCCGGGTGGCTCAGTGGTTTAGCACCACCTTTGGTCCAGGGCATGATCCTGGAGACCGGGGATGGAGTCCCATGTCAGGCTCCCTGCATGGAGCCTGCTTCTCCCTCTGCCTGTGTCTCTGCCTCTCTCCCTCTCTGTGTCTCTCATGAATAAATAAATAAAATCTTAAAATCCTAAAAAAAGAAACAAGACCTCAATACAGATTAATCTTTGCAGCAATTAATATGTATTTTGTACAATCACATCCAATTCCTGACTGATGTCTCCTGGGAAGCTGAAAATTCACCCTAATTCATATGTGTGTCAGCAGGACAAAAATAATTGTTTGAATAATTATGTGCACAACATGCCCAAATTTATAAAACAGGAATAGCTCTTCTTTATCATAACCAATATATAATCAATTCTGTAACTCTGTATTCTGATTTTTGGAAATGTCTGATTTTCAAGATCAAAAAACAGAAAGCATCACTTTAATATTTTTCTGGAAATTCTTCCTTTGATTCCCAAGTGAGCTGAGTATGTTTCAGCTTGAAGTGTAATCTAATTCATTCTGAGATAGTATTTCCTTACCTTTCTCATCAAAGAACTTTTAATAATAATAATAAATCTCAGAATTGCTTGCCAAATATTGTGATGAGAATGAGTATTTATCTTACAGGAATTATTTTTACAGTGGTAATTTCTTCACTCTGAGTTGTTTCACCAATGTAGCAATTATATTCAAAAAAGCATTTCTTTCTCTAGTTTTTCAGAAATTTTAAAATGCCTTTCCCTTTTGTGTAGAGGAAAAATAAAGCAACAATAATTATCTTTCTCCTGTGGTTCTGAAAGATGTAAAACATTCTTCTAGTTCACACAATATGTACAATGAGCTTATCTGGACCAACTTTGCTGCTAATTCCATAGATTCAATGGCTATGTTTTCCCTCCCTTCTCTTGCGGATCAATCCTGAGTGTTGTACCAAACCAAGCACAGTATCATTGCAGAGATGTCCCTAAGGTGCATAGGGACCTATGAGGAACAACCAGACTGCAGGGGCTCCTTGGCTGGGGTGGCTTCCACTTGCCAACTCACCAGCTCACTGAAACCTGGTAGCTCTGGCACTGACTGACCTGCCTGATGACAACTCAGCTTTGCTTTTCACTAGCCATCTGCCTTGGGCACAGATTCAGCCTGTTTTCTCCTCCATGAAATGGGAATCACAACAGCACTCGACTCACAGGCTGTTGCAAGGATTTAATCAAATGGCCAACAGAAAGCATTTTGCACAGCAGCCCGTCCATGGTAAGTGCCGGATACATATTCACGGTCTTTTACTGCAAACAGGAACACAGCGGAGGGAACGGCATATCTGCTCTGACAAGCAAGTTGCATGATCAACAATTTATTTGGCACACACGATGTGTCGGGCATCGTGCGTTGGGAGGGGCAATACAGACGTAATATGTAAATGCAGTCACAGGATCAGGACAGAAATGAGTGTCTTTCAGAAAATGTGAGGTGGTTCAGAAGAGGGCCTTTTGCAGAGGAGTTGGGACATCAGGGATGGTTGAGCCTCACCCAGTGAATGTTTGGGAGGGGGCCAGCCCATGAGCTAAGGACAGAAAGGACCAGCGAGGGCTAGGGTTGGGGTTCATGGTGCCGGACAGAGCTCCATGGGGGCCACAGCAGGTGCAGGAGGGCCACCAAGTGGGTAGCACTTGAGGTTTGAGGGGTGTTCCATAAAGGTCATAATGAAGGATGTGAGAGAGCTGGGTCTGTGTCTTGGAGGAGCCAGGAAGGGGACAGAGAGACTGGATGGAGCACTGAGGAGTGCAAGCAGGAGATGACAAGCATCTAAGGAGGCAGGCGAGCAGGTGAAGAAAAGGCAGGTGGGGCAACACAAAGGGAAGAGTCCCAGTTTCTCCGGCTTCCTGACCATGCCCAGGCCCGCTGGTGGGAAAGGGGCGCACCAGGTCACTCCTCTCCTCCCCCACAGCCCCGCCCTGCCCTCCTCTTCCAATCTGTTGCCACCTGTTCTGTCCCAAGTCGGCTTCTTCCCCCAACTTTATCAATCTGGGGCCCTGGGTCCTCCTACATCATTTACTCCCCCCTGGGCTCCCACCAAAGTGGCTGGCCAGGGAGCTGGCCAGGAGGAGGACCAGGGATGACACACAGAATGGTGAAGGGGCGCCATGGGAACACCGAGGTGGACGCGGCTACAGGGGCACGGTCACTGTAGACCCTCAGCGCCGGGTGTGGGAGGAAGGGATGAGTCAGCCAACTGATGCAGTGTGATGAGAGGCAGAATTAGCAAACAAGTAACCCTTGTTTTAGTTTGCTGACTCCCTGGTAGGGAAGCGTGGACGTTACTGGAAACATTTTTGCCGTTACAACCACTCCTTTGTGTATTTGGGAAATGCCTGATCTTTTCCCACTTGTGGGCAACAAGACAACATCTAGAAGCACAGGCAAGCCCCGAATGCTGGGGTCCCATCCACCGGTAAGGAGATGGCTCCCTCTGCGAGTATCACGCAGAAGGTGTGAAGACCCTGTGGACCCCAGGAGCCCCAGCTTTCCCAAGTCCCCACTGCACACACAAGCCACTGCCGGTTGTCATGGCCTGAGATACTCAACGAATGGGCACTTGCCCAAACCCAAACAGCACACAAGGTCTGCCAGGCATGCCAAAGACAGGTGTGAATGGGTTTCTCATTGTCCCCGCGGATACTTCTTGGTGGCAGGCACTTTATGCATGTCTTACGCATCACTGTGTGCCTAGTAAGTGTCCAGCATATAGTAGGCACTCACCACCTGTGCTACAGGAACTGGGAAATTCCTACTAGCTCTTTCTGCGTAGTCCGAGCACCTGAGCCCTCACAACTGGGTCTCGTGGGTCAATGAACTCCCTTGAGCACACTTCCTTTTCCAGGGCCCATGCTCCCTCTCCATCCAAGGAGGAAGGACTTGGTTTTCTGATGGCCTCCTCTACAAAAGGAGGGCTTCCAGGGGGATCCGCCAGGGTTGACACAGGACAGCGAGTCCACTGAGGCAGGAGGAGGGGAGGTAAGAAGTCCATTATATCTACAGCCACCTGCAGCTCCTGTTGTGGCTGCTGGTAGTGAAGCATACTTGGAAAAGCCGAGCAACTCCTGGTCAAGGGTGGCTCTGTCAACCATGGCCACACATCAGAATCACCCAGTAGTTTTTCCAAGCCTCTATACCAAGGGCCTGATCCTAGACCTATGAAGTCTGACTCTCTGAGAGTAGGGCCCTGGCACTAGAATAATGTAAACCCTCCAGGGTGTCTAACTTACCAGGGTGCTGAGAACCACTGGCACAGAGGAAAGAAGTTACATGTGCCACCCTCCTTCTTCTCACCTCCCCATTACTTTAGCATCCCAGCAAGGTCCCCCTTTCCCGAGATCTGAAATGTGGCTCCAAGAACCACTATTAGTGGCCACTTTAAAACCAAACCAAACTGGGGATCCCTGGGTGACTCAGTGGTTTAGCCCCTGCCTTTGGCCCAGGGCACGATCCTGGAGTCCCACGTTGGGCTCCCGGCATGGAGCCTGCTTCTCTCTCCTTCTGTGTCTCTGACTCTCTCTCTCTCTCTATGTCTATCATAAATAAATCCTTAAAAAAAAAAATACCAGAGTGCCTGGGTTGCTCAGTGGCTGAACGTCTGTCTTTGGCTCAGGGTGTGATCCCGGGGTCCTAGGATGGAGCCCCACATAGGGATACCCCAGGGAACCTGCTTCTTCCTCTGCCTATGTCTCTGCCTCTCTCTCTCATGATAAATAAGTAAAATCTTTAAAAAGAAAAAAAGAAAAGTATTCAAAAAAAAACCCCCAAACCAACCATGAAAGCCATTTTGGTGGGTTCCTTAGCTGTCCCCAAAGTGGTTCACACACACCCCTTCCTAGGGAAGAGAAAGGGAAGAACTCTGGACTGTGGGCCTCAGGCTTTAAAACCAACTTTGAATTGTTCTAACTTACTGGCAGTTTCCACGAACAAATGAAAACCCTCAAAACTATGCTGTCCCTTAACGTCTTACATCCCTTCGTATCCATCAGAAAAAAGAAACAAAAATGCATTCACAATCCCGTCTCACAAATTCAGATTCTCGAAAGTCCTCAACTCAGGGTAAAGTAAGTCACTACTATTATTAACTGTACCATCAGCCATGGGCGGCGCACACTCGCCAGGGAGCGAGCCGTGGGAGCCCGCCAACTTGGCATGGGACTATTTTTAGGATACCGAGTCCTGTCTGTGTCCTCCTGCCCGTCCTACTTGATATCAGAACAAGCTATTTTTTCTTCCAACAGTCAAGCACATGGCTACCTCAAGCTGCGGAGTCATCCTGGGTGGGCAATGATCTCTGTCACCTACACTCGGCACAGGACAAAATGACAGAGTGACTCATAAGAACTCCCTGCCAACCCATTCTCCTTGGTGAGCCCGTGGCTTTACTCACCCCTGGTTATCACTGTTTACGACGTGCTGCATCCCCCAGCACTTCCCTCTACGAGGGCTACCAACTCTAACCCCAGTCGGCCCTCCTGGGCCCTCCTCAGTGTGGTCCTACCTTCACAGAGGTTGGCTCCACTTATGTACCCTTGCAAACCAGCAGAAGCCTCTAGAGATGCCAGGCTGAATTACAAAATTCTTGTTTGGGCTTGGTTCTGGGCTGCGCTGAGACCCTCCACAATTCCTGGGCTGGCGTCCTCATCCCCAGCGCCTCGGAATGTGACTGTATTTGGAGAGAGGGTCTTTACCGAGGCAATCAAGTTAAACTGATGTTGTTAGGGTGGGTCCTAATCCAATAGGGCTGGTGTTCTTATGAATTTAGGACCTGGACACGCACAGAGGGACGGGCACATGAAGACACAGGAAGAAGACAGCCGTCTCTCTCAGCCACGGAAAGCGGGTGGCCTGGGAACAGATTCGCCCCCACAGCCTCACAGGAACCTGACCCTGCAGACGCCTGATTTCAGATGTCTGCCTTCCAGAACTGTGAGACGGTGCATTTCTGTTGTTCAAGCCATCCAGCAGCCCCAGCAGACTAATACAGGGTTTCAAAGCAGGTGCCTGTTATAACGGCTTGGAAGTCACTACACTTTGGGATTCAAAGGGCTGGTCATCTTCATCACCTTTTCTGTTAAGACCTGGGGAAGTTCCAGTCATAAGTAAAATGCTGTTCCTAGGCCTCATCCTTTGGCAGTTTTCTGAAGAAGACTGTATTTGTGTGTGTGTGCATGTGTGTGCATGCACCATCCTGAGAGACACGCATGATGCAGAGCGCTTTAAGTCCTAGGGTCGAGCTCAGAGACCCACCGCAGCATCAAACAGTGGATTTGCAGAGCCCATTACTTGTCCCCCACACCCTGACCACAACACATGTCAGCTTCCCTTATTCAAAGATCCCAGAAACTAACTCTGGGAGACAAACATAATTGTCCTGCAATCGCTTACCAGTTTGTAGTTCAAAAACTAACATCTGAAGGTGTGTCAGTCCTGCTGTTCTCATTCTGCTGCTGACGCCTGACTGGGTGCCTGTTCTCTGTGGACACGAATGGTTATCATGTGGGTCACCGGGAGCAGACCACTGCCTGGAGACAGCCAATGCCTTGGGCGGCCCCTGAGGGGTTGGCTCTGCCAGTCTGGACAGGCCTCACTACCGTGGCTCGGGTTCTGGAGCTTTGCCACTCGTTGCTAGAATGAGAACAAGAGGTATTGATTTCACCAGACTCTGTGGAGCTACAGTTCCCTCACCTGTACAGAGACCACGGAAACAGTAGCACCAAGTATGGTGAAACAGCCTCGGTACTTACTTGGCTGGCCTGGGACTCAGCACAGAGCGAGGTGCAGTTAGCAGCAGCATGGTGTGCCTGCTGGCCTGCGCTGTGTGGTTGGCTCCGAGGAAGCGGAGGAGGAGCATGGAACAGTCTTTCAAGTGCCATCTGGTTCCCTGCCCCTGGCAACATCTAGCTAATTGAAAAGGGGACACTCAGGAGGTAAAGTGATGTGAAAACAGGACTCTGAGTTAGAGCCCCCTCAGATGACTTTTTGGAACCCTTTTGCTCAGACAGCTGCAACTAGAGGGTCTCTATCCAATCACTCAATGATCACAAGCTCCAAACCCAGTGTGTAAGACAGTGAGCTTCCCGGCAGGCCCCTCGAACACCAGTGCTGGTGAGCCTAGGCTTCCAGAGCCTGTCCTCAGAAATCTCTGCAAACAAGGTCTGTGTGTGGGGCTACCTACTAGGTGCAAGTACTGTGGTCCCACTACAACTGGCTTTACTTTCCAGACCAACATCTTATGGCTTCTGAACGTCGAAAATCAAATCCTACCCTGGATTATGGATCCTCTTCTTTTGGTTTGGTCAATGATAAAGGATATAAACAATTGTTTAAAGTTTTAACATTTTCACTGGTTCATTTTAAAAGTATGAGAATTTTTCATTCAATTGCAGAAAACCAAAAGAATGACCAAAAATGTCTCCACTGAGTCAAGAGAAGGGTTAGTAATAGACAATAAACAGGCATGTCTCTCACTACCTCTACATAGAATACATCTTATGAGCAATGTATGTTAATTTAATTTTAAACAACCACAATCTATAAAGCAGCACAGAAGGGATTTGACAGCATGGCCAAACAGCCAGATAAAGTTCTGATGAAATGACCGCATTTCTCAAATCAAGTGATGACCCCAAACTTTTTTTTTTGTGCACAAAACCGTTAAACAAATCTTTTGTTAGTATTACCAGTAAAACCTTTAAAAGTATTTTACGATATCTCTGAAGGCATAGAAACAAAATCAACTTAGTATATGCTCAATTCAGAAAGTAAAGCTGAGCAGTTATGCAAGAGGAAAACAAGTCTTAACTTTGTCGCTTAAGAAAAACGAGTCCTAAAAAAAGAAATGCCAACAGATGGAGGAACCGAACTAGATTCTTTCTTTTAAACTAATTATTGGTTTGGTAGCAGTCCCGGTTCTCTTTGAATAGCTAATCAGGTACTTTGATTCCTTTCCCAAAGCCTATTACCTTTAACTATGGAAATAATTTGGTAACTACAATATGTGCACTGAGCAGTCTGCAGGCAGGGACTTCATCAAGGGAAAGGCACATAACGCTCAGGTCCCCGAAACACTATTAGGATCTCTCTGCGCACAGGATCTTGAAACATTATGATTTCATTTCTCTTATTCTTACGTTGCATTCTTTAGAGTGTATGTATGTGTATGTCACGTCAGTGTCCTTTGGGTGTTGAAATCAGCACAGAAAATGCAAAGAAATTGAACTGGTGTTTTCATAAGTTGCTGTGTTCTTGCCTTCAGTGCAGATATTTTATACACTAGAATTCAGAACAGATAATAATACAGTATGCCTGGTGGAGGGCCCTGAGTTCACTTAAGTGAGATTTTAAAAATAATAAATAGAAATGTTGATAATTACTTTCAACGCTGGAGTCTCTAACTTGCAAACTGTGTGTGAGGCTCTCAATTTCAATTATGAAGGAAAGGAATATATGCCAAAGGACCCGCTTACTTTAAGAGAAGCGCCCAGGTGTTCATGCAGCTATGATGCACAGCATGAGTTTAAACATGGAAACCACTTAAATTTACAAAGATGTATCTCTTTTTAAGAAACTTCCTCATTTCCCACTTGAAATCTTTATTTTTCTACATCTTTCAAGATGCAGGCTGTGGCCCAAGGGACCTCTAGGATCCCTTCCAAACCTAACATGTCATGATTCTGTGACTCTATGAGGCAAAAAGATGTTCCTCTGCCCCTGATCCCCAAAGTCATCTCACTGTGGAGAACGAAAGAAGGTAAGCAACTGTTCCAGAGACTTCTGTTTACCAATGATTTAAGAAACAGATAACAAAGGCATTTTGCAGAATATTTTTCCACATGATTTGTAGAAACCCTGTTGAAAAATAAAGTGACACGAACCCGCCATCCCCCGCCCCTACTCCTCTGGCTTCTATTAAATCTCAGGCACCTTCCATCAGAGCCAGCACTGAACGGAAAGAATTCGGAATGAACCTCTCATAGCCATCCCTTTCCTAACTCAAGGAATAAGTGGAATCTAAATCCCAGAAACGATGGACTGGCAGGATCGTTACTTGGTAACAACAGACTTGGGTCCAGAATGAAATCCTTCCCCACTGGAGCTAGGAGGCTATCTGAGTGGAATCCCAGGGGCTCCACCTCTAGTGAACTTGGCAGAACAAGCATGATTTGACTGGTGTGAAAGATCCTGCAGTGAAAGGGCCAGAGGCAGGTGACAGGGAACTGATGGCTTCTGATATGCGGCTGCAGAATGATCAAATCGAGGTCATGCAGGGTCTTCTAAACAAAACAACGGTTCTCCATACGACTATCCATATAAAACATGATTTTATTAACTGTTTACTATTGATTCAGGACAATATCAACCAACCTGAGCATGAGCAAGAGCACACAGTGTGGAAAGATAAAACCATCATGCCCCTGTCTGCAGCGAGGTGGGAACACATTTCAGAAGATCCATTCATTCTCTGCTCTAGGTTCTCTGGGTTTCTTTCGATAAAGCTGCCATCTGGTGTAATAGGCAAGAAGACTCCGGCATTGAGCCCCCCACCCCCCATCTCGGCACTTAGTTAAAAATCCTTAGCCCTGATAAAGGATTCAACTCCTGGAGGCACCAGGAAGCCCAGGGAAGAAACCGATGTGAGAGAGATCAGGACCAGAGGTGATGGTTCTGCAAGGGAGCAGGTGCCAGGCGTTTCCTTGACAGAGTCTGGCCTTGTCACTTAAGGAACCACTCAAACTACACCTCTGCTTCTCCAGTGAAATTTCTCAAGAGCACGGCTTTCACCTTTGCCCTAGATGATGCTCAGAAGGAGCCTGCAAAGCAGAGCCGGGGAGCAGATTCACCAGCAGGCCGAGTGTCTGGTCTGCAGAGCACCCCACCTGCACAGCACCCACCTGAGATGTTGGGGAGAAGACCTTTGTGTGTGTGTGTGTGTGTGTGTGTGTGCGTGCGCATGGGCACACGTGTGTGTGTGATAGACTGGCTTGGGCGTTCAGATCCTGGGGTACCTGTAAAGTTCCACCGTCGGGAGGCTATGGGGGACCTATGGGGGACCGAGCTACGGAGGAGCAGATGAGGGGGAAGAGGGGATGGGAGAGGCGAGGGGAGGGGCTGGGGGGGAGGAAGGGGAGAGAGGGAGCGAGTGATGGAGGGAGAGGGGTGGACGGGCGTGGGGCTGGCCGCAAAGGGCAGGGGGTGCAGTGCAGGGACGGGGCGCGTGGGAGGACGGCGAGGGCTCCGCGCGGTCGGAGCAGGGGAGAAACGCGGCGGCCGGCGTGTGCGTGGGCGCAGCCGGGAGAGCCGGCGGGAAGGCACAAGGTCCACGGGCCCGGGAGCGCGAGCGCTGAGGCCGACGCGGCGGAGCCGGAGCCCCCGGGGCCCGGGGGGTGGGGTGGGGGGAGGCGCCCCGCGCGTCCCGGTCCCAGGCCCCCGGCCCGCCCCCGCCCCGCCCCGCCCCGCCCCGCCCCCGCCTTACCTGGCCCTTGACCAGGCTGGCGGCGAACTGGCGCATGACGGCCTCCACGGTGTAGGCGCTGGACCAGCCGCGCGGCGTGAGCAGCTCCATGCAGATGGCGCCGCCGTCCAGCACGTAGCCGTTCTCCAGGCGCGGGCTGAGCACCCGCATGAAGGGCGGCGAGAAGGGGAAGTTGTCGGGGAAGGTGAGGTTGAGCAGGATGAACTCGGTGTTGGTCTCCTTCATGTCCTGCCACAGCACCGAGTCCTTGTCCACCTGGTGCAGCTTCACGTTCCAGTCGAACAGGCTCTCGTCCACCAGCTCCACCGAGATGAAGCGGTCGCTGAGGCGCGCGATGTCCTGCAGCTCCTTCATGAGCCGCCGGCTGCGCACCTGCGTGCAGTGCTGCTGGCGCGCCGCGGGCACCAGGCCGCCGCCCCCCGCCGCCGCCGCCGCCGCCGCCGCCGCCGCCGCCGGGCCCGGCCCCGCCCTGGCGCCCGCCGCCCGCTCCCGGGGGCCCCCGGCGCCCGCCGCGCCCGCGCCCGCGCCCGCGCCCGCCCCCGCCCCCGCCGCGCCCGCCGCGCCCGCCGCGCCCGCGCCCGGCTGCGGCGGCTTGTCGCGCGGGGCCAGCTCCGCCGCGCGCTTGGCCTTGCCCTTGCCGGGCCCGGGGCTGGCGTCGCCCGCGCCCCCGGGGGGGTGGGGGAGCTGCGGCGGCGGCGGCGGCGGCGGCTTGTGGCCGCTCTTGGCGCCGCCCTTGCCGCGCAGCGACGCGCTCTGCTGGCCGCCGCCGCGGTGGTTGTGGTGGTGCTTGGGGTCCTCGGTGTCCCGGTTGTGCAGGCGGATGAGCCCGATTTTGCGGAGCAGCGTGGCCATCTTAGGCTCGGCTCCGGCCGCGGGGCTCCCTCGGCTCCTGCCGCGGGGCGCGGGGCTCCTGCCGCGGGGCTCCTGCCGCGGGGCGCGGGGCGCGGGCGAGCGCTCAGCGGGGCGCGGCGCGAGCCACCCCCGGCGCCGGCGGCCGTGGCGCAGCCCCGTGGGCAGCACGCGCGCTCGGCGGCCGCGGTGTCGCCGCTGTCATGGGACGCGGCGGGCTCCCGCTGGGGCTCCGGCCGCCGGGCGCGGGGCGGCGGGCAGTCTCCCGGGCCCCCGGGCGCAGCCCCCGCAGCCGGCTCTCCGCGGCCCTTTGTGCGCGGCCGTGGCCGGGCTGGCCCCGACCCGAGTCCGAGCGCCGCGCCGGGGCGCAGAGCCGCCCGCAGCGCCCGAGGCAGCGAGGTGGCCGCGGGCTCGCGCCGTAAGCGCCCGCCGGGCCGGGCCGTGCCGCGCTGCGCTGGCGGCTACCGCGGGGCCCCAGCCGCTGCCGCTCGCGTCGCCGCCGCTGCGGCTGCTGACATTGCAGAGGCGGCTGCTCCGTCTGAGCCGAGCGCGGCGCGGAGGGGGCGGCCCTGCCGGCCGGGGGGGGGGGGGGGGGCGCGGGGCGGAGCCGCGGGCTTGCCTGCGCCGTGCCGCCCCCGCCGCCCGGCTCCCGCCGCGACACGCCACGGCCGCTGGGGGGAGACAGCGGCGCGCGGCGGGCCGGCGGGGCGCGGGGTGCGGGCGCGGGCGCGGGGTGCGGGCGCGGGGTGCGGGGTGCGGGGTGCGGGCGCGGGGTGCGGGGTGCGGGGTGCGGGCGCGGGGTGCGGGGCCGAGCCGCCCGCAGCAGCCGGGGAGGGGGTGGGGGGAGGGGCGGCGCGCTCGTGGGCGTAGCTGAGGCTCAGGGTCCTTGGGCCCCAGACCCGGGCTCGCCGCGGCCGCCGGCCCGAGCCTCTGACCTCGCTTGACCTCGCTAGAACAACCTGGAGGCGAAGGGGCGAAGGCGAGGGCCGAAAGCAACCTGCTTGTCGATTCCCTCGGGCCGGGTGGAGCCCAGGGCCCCGCGCAGCGGTCCTGGGCGGCGGGGGCCCGGGACTAGGGGCCCGGCAGCGGGGACGCGTTCATCAGGGCGGACGGCGCGGTCGGGGCGGGGGCGGGGGCGGGGGCGGGGGCGGGGGCGGGGAGCGTGCCGGCCGCAGCCCCTCCAGCGCAGCTCCCGCGGGTCCCGACTCCAAGGGGTGAACGTTACGCGAGTTCGCGCCCCCCGGCCGGCCACGCACAGGGGCCCAGCGTTCGGCAAAGGGGAGGAGGGGACCGCCGAGCGCTGCCTTTCGGGAGAGGTTCCCAAAACTGCCAGGGAAACGCATCCGGCGCCGGCGGGTGCCCGAGGCGCACGGCGGGCCCCTCTGCGCCCCCCTCCCCGCCCGGAGTCCCCGGGACCCGCGGGCACCTCGGGACCCCCGCGGAAGGGGAGGGGATCCTTCTCCCCCCTTTCTGCCTTAACCCACTGAAACTTCTCCTGGTCTGCTGAAATTTCAAGCCAAGAGCTCGTCGGGTGCTCCAGCCGGAACGACCCGAGTACGGCGGAGTCGGAGGCCTGCGGGAGGCGCGCGGCCGCGCGGGGCTGGGAGGCGTGCGAGCTCCTTGAAATACGGGAGAAATCACCCCGTAAACTTCAAGGGCTGAGCACTGTAAACTTCGCCGCTCCTCCCGACTTGGCTTTCAACCTGAGGAGCCTCTGAGTTCATCACAGAGCGTGTTCATTCTGGTGCCATCACGGTTTTTTGTTTTTTGCTTTTTAAGCGTCTTTCTTATTTTCACTTTTTCCGAATTATAAATATTTTCACGGAGAAAAATAACGCATCAGGTCACTGTGGAGACTAGCAGAGACCGAACGGGGGTACGAGGTTCGGTTTTCTGGGGTTGTCTACAGCGAAAAGGAGGTGTTAGCATAATCCTCACCACCGGGGGCGGGGGGGTGAGCTGAGAGGCCTGCACGCCGAGGATCCCCAGAGACAGCCGCCTGTGTACAAAGGTGCGGAAGCGGGAGGCTGTGTTCAGGTGGGCGGAGCTGAGAGCAGTGCAGTGGCCCATTCAAGACCAACGATGGTGATCAGATCTCAGCTGCAACGGACTGAAGGTCTGTTTGTCTGGGTCTCATGGGCTTTTCTGGTGACCTCGTTTTGTCCAGCTCTGTTTTGTAAGGATAGGTTGAGAAGGAAGATGATGTCTGTCTGTAAAGAACTGTGAGTTCATTTAATCTGCAAGAAGAGGGGTATGCAGTGGAAGGTGACATTGAGGGGTATGGGCAGGCATTACAAATGTTCTCATTTTATGGCCTCAGAAGCCCTCTTGGGTTTTGTCTGACCCAGCGTTACTGGTGAAGAAAACTAGTTTCAAAGAGCAACTGGCCGGGCTCAGCCTTGTGCCCCACCTACACCCTGGTCCCACGCCTCCCAGCCTGGTGGTCTGGGTTGACCAGGGGTTCCTGACAGTGCAGCACACAGCCAGGACTCTGGGTGGGGTATCAGCCCCAGCCCCTGGGGGGGGGGGGGGAATGAGAAAGCCTCCACCAGGACAGGCCTGAGTGTCCTCGCCACAGTCAGCTGACCTTGGGTGAAGGAGGCCTCAGAAACATTTGTGGCAGTGACAGTGACCATGTCTACCTGAAGCAGGGAAGTCATCCAGTGTGATTTGAGAATAGTGTAGCTGAAATCCCAGAAATCTAGTGTAAAACTTTTATGTTTGAATGGGATTATTACTAGGGTAGTCACATAATTTATTGTCTGAATGCAGATACTTTTTGAGAGGGAAATGCTGGGACGAGAGGCCACAGCAGTACCGACCAACACACAGGATGGGTAGTCATCTTACTTAGGATCTATCGCACTTACAGCATCTCTGATCAACTCTCCAAAGGGCTAAAACCAAATGTTAGCAAAAAAATGGAAACAACCTAAATTTATAACAAGAGGAGAAGCAGTAAATAAATTATACCTAATCCACTTGAGGGTGTATTATGCAGCAATAACATTACAGTTATGAGGATTATATAGCAAAATGAAAATATTTATGATCTACATAATAATTTTAAGTGAGAAAGCAGAGTGCAAAATTATATCTACACCGTGGCTACAACAACATAAAACTATGCATAGGACAAAAGAAGAGACGGTGAAGAATTTACATAGTAACAATTATGATGTTAGTATAGGCAGTACAGCTCCAGTCCATGGATCCAGACATTTACTTCAGCAGGGGAGGAAGGAAGATCTGTATGGTTTTATGTTTTTTTTAAAAAAGATTTTATTTACTTATTCATGAGAGACACACATACACACACACAGAAGGAGAGAGAGAGAGAGAGAGAAGCAGAGACACAGGCAGAGGGAGAAGCAGGCTCCATCCAGGGAGCCTGATGTGGGACTCGATCCTGGGTCTCCAGGATCAGGCCCTGGGCTGAAGGCAGCGCTAAACTGATGAGCCACCTGGTCTGCCCCTGGTTTTATGGTTTGTAAATCTCCGTCATTCTTTTATCCCAGAAGATTCTGGAAAGTTCTACGTCCCCAGAGAAATGAGTGGATACCTACTGAGCCCAGCAATATGTAGGGGTTACCTTTTGTTGATATAGTTATTCCTTTTTTAAAATTTGATTTTCAAATATTCTAAAAAGGAATATATTGCAGCTATAATGAAAAATTGTTAGCAAATTCAAAAATTAGCTTATTGAAGATTAAGTTTACATCAAGACAGTTGAATTGAGAGCATTTAGTTAAATAAAATGGTCTCAAAGGCAGTATGGGTCTCTGGCTTCTCTGTTATCAAATAGTGTTGGGGCGGGGGAGGGGACACTTAGGGACTGTCTGCAGAAAGAGCCTTGCCAATCTGCCATGAAAGGAAGGAAGGGAGGAAGGGAGGCTGGTTGTCACAATCACTGATCCTCTGGGAACTGTTCTGTACCTGCCAATGACTCTCCCATGAGCATTTGAATCAATGGTCCTAGGGGTCAGCTGTCTCCAGTTGCAGTTTTTATAAAGAGATGCCAAAGTGGGATTTGCCCCTTTATTCTTTGCCCCAAAAGACTCATCCCAGTTTTTCTATTTCTTCATGAGTTCCAATCTTGTAGTCACCAAGGCGTCAACCAGACCACCTCAAAATACCTGTCCCCAAGCATACACAATGTTCATGCTCTCAAGCAAAGGTGTTAAGATTTCTTACTATCAAAATGCAGTAACATTTCCTGCCGGAAGAATTCACTCCAAGGCAGCATAGTGTGGATCTCTGAGGTTGCCAGGTCATACACGATGTGTGCCGTTCATTAATTGATCATCAAAGCTAGCACTTAGGTGGCACTTAATTTTCATTAAGCGAAATTTCGTTAAGTGATTTTCCTTAAGTTGGTACCTCCTAAGTAAGTGTTACATTTATCTCCACTTTATAGATGAGTAAACTGAGGCACAGAGAAATTAAGGTCTCAGCCAATCCCAAGTAACAGCAGAACTTTGGGTTAGAAGACAGGAGGGGCCCAATAAGGCTTCATTCTGGGGAGTGGGGAGGAGTAGAGAGCCATTTCAGAGGCAGTAGCCACTCCTGGGAGGCTTTGGAGCTCGGGGCTGGTGGTTCCATCTATAGGCTCCTACGCCGGTTAGAACTATCTCTTGGGGTAGTTCAGGTGTATCATGTGGGTGCATTCAGGCCGTGTAGCCTCCAAAACAAATTCCTGATCATCCTGGAGATTCTTTGAGTGACATCTATATGTTCCTTTTTGATTGATGAACTCTATTGTTTGTAAGCAAGTATTCTGACAACTTGTATCCTAGTCCCCACTTGGAATGGTTGAGTGTTCTGCACGATTCACTGTCCCTCACTCCATAACTCTTGGGGCCTTTGCGCTGCTCTTAGTTATCAAAGCTTTTCTTCAGTGACCAACCCAGCTTGCTCTTTCCCATCCAAACCTAACTCAGGATGGCAAGTGGGGTTTCATGTCCTCACCCACTCGGATCATTCAGTAGAAGCTGCCAGCGGTGCTGTGATGAGGACTAGCATGGGCTTGGAGAACATGATCATCAATTATGGTTGTCTGCCCTAAGTGCTGGGCAGGTGGTGTTCGAAGCACCAGGCTGTCTGACTTAACTTCAAAGATTCTGGAAGAAAACACCTTGGTGAAACTAATTCATATGAAATTTGAAATAATGTATAGTTCCCTAGGAGTATTTATGTTTTAAGAGTGTGTCTTGTTTTGGTTAGAGCACTGGTTAAGTTGCTTTAACAAAAAATAATCCAGAGGCTCACATAAGGAGTTACTTTCTCCTGTATGTAATGGGACGGGGCAGTTACCCCATGGCTTCCTTGGTGCTTCTGTTGATGTCTTTTCCTGGTTCTGAAAATGTTTGTCCTTAAATGCCCTGGAGGTTAGATACACCACCTTGACTCGTACCCCACTCCACACCTGGCTCCAAGGGATCCTGAGAAATGCAGTCTTGCCCTGGATAGTAGGTGCCAGCTGCCACTCTCTAGAAGGAAACGGGGAGGTCTGGGAGTCCCTTAGAAGTCCTTACCACGTGAACCTTCCTGGTAGAGTTTTAATAGCTCAATTTAGGAGAGTGGAATGTAGAATGAAGGGCTTTGGGTCATGCGTGCACGCAATCTTTGCTCACATTTCCTCTGACCTGCACCTGAGCAACTCCCCACTCTGCCCTTCGGTTTGGGACACAGGTTTCTGCCATTTCGAATAACATCATCTTGCAATTCCTTTGGAGTATAAGATCTCTCCTCTTGGATCCAACATGGCATGTGTTCCCTCAGGGTGAGCCAGCTCCAGTTTGGTGGCTATGAAAAGTGGTGGGTGAGTGTTGAGGACAACAGGCCCTCCTTCACAAGGCAGCTTCCTTGGGCAAGATTATTATGGGTCTTCAGGGAGGCTAGTATTCTCAACCAGGCCAGGAGAAACTATTTCTCAAGCAAGGGACTCTTAAGGCGTTTTAGGGTCATAGGATCTCGAAGCTTTCTGGGTCAACTCAATGGACTCATTTTGGTGGTCAGGGTGCTACTTTTCCCAACTGATGCCCTAACTCCTGCACCAGAGGGTTGGCAAGGCTGTGAATTCAAGGTACTATTTAATTCTGCAACTCTAGGAATCAAATTTGGGGACTGATTTTCGGCTGTGCCAGTCCTACAGCTGCTATAAGGATCGTGATAGCCTCTTAGGACCTTCATGGAGTGTCCTGCCGGCTCTGACTCATCTTGAGCTCAGAGTCCCGATCCGGATCCCAAGGCTTGCCATTTCTCTCCTGTAAGTTGTTGCCTGAGTCAGGTGCAGCCCTCCTGCGCTTCCCAGCTGGTGTCTGCATTCCTGCCCCACTGGCCAGGTGCACAGCTACCTTCTCTCTTCTCCGTGCGTCCTTCATCTCAGACCACAGAGGCTGTGATCACAGAGCTATGCTGCTGCCGCTTTACGTCCTAACCACAACGTCAAGCCCATCATCACTGGGCTCAAGGTCAAAGGCATTAGGTAGTTTGCCCGGGCTTGGAACCTGCTCCTGGTCCTCAACTCTGTATTAATTGGGGTCTGATGAGGAACACAGAGACACACTGTGTTTCAGTGCAAGAGATTCAATCCAGGTAACTGGTGACAAGGGTCACTGAACGTGGAAATGTTTGAGAAACAAAAGAAGAAACAGGGGTGCCAAGGAAGCCACAAGAAGGAGGGGTGTGTTACCCTATGGTGTTAGCAGCTCACCTCCAGCAGCTGGAGCACAAGGGGTCACAGGCCAAGCTGCTGTGGGTGCTGGGAGGGCTGCAGGTGCATCATGCCAGGGCCCCCTGAATCCACAGCTACTTGGCCTCTGCTGTCCCTGGAGCATCTGTGGGAGCCAGCACCGCACCACGACACCTTGGTTACTTTGGGACCTCGGAGAGTCAGGTGGTTCTGTCCACAGCAGTCAGTGTGCAGCCTACCTGGAGGCCCCGGGAGAACCATCACCGTGGCAATCTCTGCAGGGCTCCTCTTGGGCTAGGCTTAGCTTTTTGGGCAGAGAAGGAAGGGTCTGAGACAGCTTTTGTAATTATGGAATATAGACTTTCCCTGACAGTTGAAGGAATGCTTGAATGATGAAATGAGTCATGCATTCTTTTCTGAAGAAGAAACCGCTTGGTCTTAGAGAGATTTCCAGAGATAATCATCTCATTTTTCCTGTCCTTTTCATCTTCGCTTGAGGCAAAGGCAGCTACTTTCTGGTTGTGTGGAAGTGTGAAATGACAGCTGATATTGTGTGTCAAGGTGGCATCTCTATTCAAAGTTACCTTAAATATTCGGTCTAAATATAGGTCGGAATATAGTATTCTGAGGAAGGAAAGTCAGTTCTGCTTCCTGGCACAGCTGAGGGGTGGTGAGTGAAATATTATAATTAACTGAAACTGAGAACATGTATTATATTTATCTTATGCATTTTCAAAGCATTAGAATGTAATGGGATCTTTTGAACCTCTTTGCTGTTTATCTTACCAGCAGTGTAAGACAGTGAATGTCTTCTTGCCTCATGTCAGCTTTGAAAAATATAATTAAAAATAAACCTTGCATATTTCCTGCTCAGAAATAGCATCTTATTTTAAAAATTATTTTAAATAGAGGATTGATTTACATACAGTGAAGGGCACAGATCTTAACTGCTCATCTCAGTGGGTTTTGAAAAAAACATAGGCACCTGCGTAACTTATACCTCATAAAGATATGGACTGATTCTGTCATTCCAGAAAGTTCCTTTCTGCTCCAGCCCACCCTGCCCCTCCACTCCACCGGAGACACCCTCTGTTATGACTCTTCTCATTTGGGTTGCTCCCCAGTTCTGAATATGGTGCATATAGCTTCTATGCACACTCATGTGCAAGTCTTCTCGGACATATATTTCCACTTCCCTCGGGTCTATGACAAGGCGTGGAATGGCTGTGTCAAAGGCTAGGCATATGTTTAACTTTACAAGAATCTTCTAAATGCTTTTCCAAGTTGACTGTACCAGTTAACACTCCCACCAGCATCACTGCCAGAAAACAAGAAAGAGGCTCATCTGTGGACATGAAATTTGGAGGAGCCCATGAAAGACAATAGCAGATTGGAGCAGATTGTCAGAGAAAGGAGCCCAGAAGCTCTTCCACAAAGCTTGGAGTGGTTTCAGAGGGAGTGGAGATAAAGAACAGGAAGTGGTTCCAGATAGTCACCAAGGTGATCCTGGCTGTGTCTGGCAAGATGTCCCCAAACTTAGGAGAAAGCATGGGTGTAGCTAGAGACCCGGGATGAGGGGGAAGATACTCACCTGATTGATCAGTACCTGTTCACTCCTTCTGGAAGGATACTCCTCACCCTCAATCATGGGAGACCAGAAATTCAGAATCAGGCTCACTCAGGATTTGGGCAGGAATTCCTGAGCGATCACATATTCACAGTGAATAAAACTCCACCAAACATTTGAGAAAAAGCGTTTCTCTAAACAAAGAACTAACATCTGAAACAATGCTAAAAGAGCAAGACCAGAGATTTTAATATATGCAATGAATATCTCCAAGAGCAATGTGAGATAAAATTTAGTCTGCTGTCTTTCTGTGGACAGCCTTTCTGAATGCACTCTTACCAAAGGATTGAATGCATGTGCAGATGAATTAATCCAGGAATGAGAAGGGTTGTATCTATACGGGATGACAAGAGCCCCTGACAGACCAATCTGCTGCCTGGGCAGCCCTGGCATGGAAGTCTTTCAAACACTTAGAAAGGGCTTGAGGTGGAGAGCCACACGCTAAATTCTAGTTTAATAGAGAGTACGCGTTAACGAGGGGGAAAAAGATGGGAGAAGCCAGTGCCCAACACCATGACGATTTTGATGGAATGCAGAGGCCGTAATGAAGACCTAAGGCTGTCACTGTCCCATCATGATTCTAGAATCCCACGGGATCCCAAAGTGCAAGAGTGTTTAACTGGATGAAAGCAAGATATTTGGGGAATGATGCTGGTGGTTCGAGACTTCAGTTTATTTCGGGAGCAAATGATATTTTTGGAATTCTGCTGCTGACTCTGAGTTGCCTCTCTACTGCTAAACCCATGTTTGGGTTTCATTTTGTCCTTTATCTTGTTAAAAATGTAAGTTTTAATTATAAACATTTCTGCAAGAAATGTACGTGTCTGGGACAGATGGATATGTGGGTGGGCGTAACATACACAGGCACCATGACAGAAAAATCTATAGTAATTCATTAGAAGCAAGTGGACCCTTAAAAAAATTGTCCAAAATGTCTCATTATCGTGTTTGCAAGGATGGTGTATCTTAGTGCACAATGATACTGCGATGACCCTTCTCTCTTTGCCTCAGACTTGCACCTCTTGTTGAAACCAGCTCCTGAGTCAACAAATGAGACTAGGCGGACCTGTTTGTTGTTCTGCGGGCGAGCAAGCCGGGATAATGTGGCTTTCCCGTGAGCTTGGGCGCCGCATCCAGCAGGACTGGATGGCACCTGATGAAGTGTGGCACCTGATGTCACGCTTGCCGGTCTGAGTGGCCTCCTCCACTTCCAGTGCCTTTGGTTTAGGCCTCGATGGCTCAGGGGCAGCGCTGACCCTTCCCGCCCTGAGCGTGGGTGGCTGGTGAGTGGACACCCAGGCTGGATTGGCATTTAACTCTGAAAATGTTACAGGCTTACAAGATAGCTCTCACCCTGTCTCTGCGCCAGGCCCGGCGCTCTTTGCTTATTATTGTCGTGTCCTCATTTGGTCTAGTCTGGTCTCATCTTTCATCTTTCAGAAAATGCTAAATTGACTTCACTCTTTTCTAACAAGCTTTGACCTACAGCGTTAAAATTCTGCCCTACATCGTCCTCCACTAATGAAAGGCAACCCCCTCTCTCCACCACAAAATATTTGTCTCCGTGGAACATTTTATAGGCAGGAAAGCATTATTCTGGGCTGAGACTGGAGCGCTCAATATGAAGCCATCTTTAAAGAAAGGGAATGATCCTCTAAATCCTTGGGAGTAACCAGGACTCAGCTATTCCAAAAATGCCTGGAACGCCACGTCTACCTGCCCCTGGGATGTGGCCAGACCTGGAGGCCACTTCCGTCCCAACCTGCCTGGCATGTTGCCAGCAGAACAGCCAGAATCTTTGCTGCTCTGCCCTTTGTGTGCATGGGAGGGGGGCTTGTACCACTGCCCCCTGAAGCCATTGCTCTGCAGCCTCATCTTTTCTGAGAATCTATTCTATTTTGCTAGCACCGCTTTTTCATCTAGGCAGCAATATGTTTCTTGAAAAGAAATTTTATTCAGAGTTAGCCTCTGCAGAATAAAAAATTAGGCAATTTGAAAAGATAGATATTACTTCCTCAAAACAGATAACTTAAACAGATAAGCCGCGAGTTGTACACACACACAGACACACACACACATGCACACACATATATTTTAAAAAGCAATTACCATCTGCCTGATAGAGAAGAATAACTCTGTGGGAATTGAGGTTTATTGTGTAGCTTTATAATTAGGAGGCCTCTGAACAGAATAATATGTGTATCAGAATTCATGAAGAAGGCCTTCTGATATTTTCCTTTTGTTTTCAAACTCATTATATAAACAACATTTTGGGGTTTGGATAGAAGAATTTAGACTGTTGTCCTGAAGGGCAGAGCACTTTTGCCAACATATTTATATTTTTTGAGAGTTGGAGGAAACCCCAAGCAGGGGTGTGGAACGTTTTCAATTGGTTATCAGCCATTTCACTCACGTGAAATGCATGTGTTGGACTACCTGCCTGGTCCGATTGCTGGGGCCAGTTCTGGGCTGAGAAGCAGGTGGAATCCAGCCCTCCTGTCCACCTTGGGGCCCTGGCACCCCCTCCCTCCTGCAAGATTCCTCCAGGCACTCACCTTCGCCTGTCTCCCCACTGCCCCTGCTCCCCACGCCCCTGTCTGTTCTCTGAGCTGGAAAATAATCTCTGCTTCACCCTGAGGGGCTCACCCCTCCCTGGGATGACCTTAGCTCACTTTTCTCTGTGGCCCCCCAGAGTGCCAGTTACTTGGATTATTCAGCCACATGTACAAGAGCGTGGGTCAGGGGTGAGGGGGATGCTGTGTCCCCCCACCCCATACCCCAGGACATCCATGCACAGATCTCCCCTCTTATGGGCTGATTTGTGTCCTCCCCACGTTGCAAATTCACATGGTGCAGTCCTAACCCCCAGGACTTCAGAATGTAACTGTATTTGGAGCTGGGGCCTTTATAGAGGGAATTAAGGTAAAATGAGGTAATTCGGGTGGGTCCTGATTCAGCACAACTGGTGTTCTTAGGAAAAGAGGAGATTAGGACACAGACCGCACCCACACAAAGGAAGAGCGTGGGAAGACTTGGGGAGAAGCTGGCCGTCTTCAAGCCAGAGAGAGAAGGCTCAGAAGAAACCAACCCTGGTGCCACACTGATCTTGGATTTCGATCCTCCAGAACTGTGAGAAGACAGTACTTCGTAATGGGAGTGCCAGCGAACCAGCACAGCCTGCCGAAGGAGTCCACCCGGATGAGCCTACGTTTGTGCAGGGCACAGGGAGACAGCTTTGATGGATTCCTTGTCGGCTCTAGATGGCCGTGGATCCTATCTCAACCCCCTCTCCAACTAGTTTGGGAAGCACTGTGCTGTCAAGGCTCACTTTTAAGCCTGCCAGAGTACAGAATGTGGTTGCCCTTGAAACACTATTGTGTGCAGTGAATGAGTGCCCAGTGGCCTTTGAAACTTTTAGCATATGGAATGATGTCCTGGCCATTCATTCTGCACTTGATCTCACCATCCCTCAGACTGACAGAGACACACACTTAACCTCTACCCCCAGAGGGCTCACTTGGGTTTTGTTTTGCTGGTACCACTGGGAGCTTCCCTTTGCTTTTCCCAGAATGTGGTGCTGGAGCACTGGTTGGAACCCAGGGAAGCCGAGTCCTGCAGCTCTGCCTTCATCCCTCTACTGGAAAGCACATTGCTTTAATAGGTGGTTTTGCTTATTCTTTTCCTGAAATGGGTTTTGAACTGCCTGTGAGCAGGGACCTCACCTTCTCTTCTGTAACCCTCAACACCCAGCAGAGTACCTGGTACCCTAGATCCTCACTAAGGACATAGGGATTGTGCTGATGGGGGCCTTGTCCTTAGTGGAGGGTGTGAGGGGCAAAGGAGACCTTCCCACTCCTCCTCTCCCCTTCCCTTCTCTTCTTCCCCCTGCCCTCTGCTCCCTCCCCTCCCTTCCTTTCCCTTTCCCAACATAGGCAATTCACCCAGTGACAAAAATGACTTTTTCTCCCCTGTCCCTTCATACTGTTATTGAAGGGTGGAATGGACAGGCCCCCCAGGACTCTGTAAAGGAAGGAAGTGGGGAGAAGGAGCATGGGCAGAGACGTGGCCCAACTGAGCTGAGCCTGGCACTTGTCAGGCGGGTAGAGAGGCTGGCGTCTGTCTATGGGGCTCCTTGCTCCCCCACTCCCAGCTGAATGAGCCCTGAAGACACATGTAATCCAGCCCCGGATTTCAGAGACATGTTCCTTAAGTGGTCAGGCCTCCTGGAAGGGCTTCAAGGACAGGAACGAACAGCAGCCTCTGGCTAGCTGTCCCCAAGCCTCGGGCCACATCAGGTTTGGCTGGGATCTGCAGTCTCCCACACATCTCCGCCGACCCTCCAGCCTGGGAACCTCTCCAAGCGAATGCAGAAGCACACGAGCAGCCAACTTTGGCATGGAACCAAAGTGGGTTATTTTTAAAAGTAATACACAAAAGCCGTGCCTGCGACATAGAACTAGTCCGCGTGCAAAATGGAAAGTGTGATCCATCTCCTGATGATATGCCAACGTCACAAAGTCTGAGGTCATGAGGACAGGTGAAAACTCTTTCTTTAAAGGTCATGGATTTGCTGAGTCTTATCAAATAGTAAAATTTAAAAATATTCAGATTTGGGACTAGTATTAATATATCCAGATTTGAAAATTGTGTTAAGATAGAAATACATGAGTGGAGAAATCTGGAAACTGTGCCTGAATATATTACCCCGTCTGTAAGATTTCCCTGAATTGGTGGCTGAGATGTGTTTATATAATCTTAAATGTAACTACCCAAAGTTCTGTCACTTCCTGAGTTGGCTTCATTCATGATCATTTTAATCCAGTCTCCCCCTCCCTCCGCCTCCCTCCCTCTCCCTCCCCCTTCCTTCTCCTCCCTCCCTCCTTCCTTCTTTCCTTCTTCCCTTCCTCCTTTCCTTTCTTCCTTCCCTCCTTCCTTCCTCTCTTTCTTTCTTTTAGCTAAGAACATCTAAACTTACAAATTATCAAGCCTAGAAAAACCTGTGGCCCATTCAGTTGAATTTTGTCTTTGACTAGAGCACCCAGAATTTCAGTTTAATTTGACAAGTAACTGTTGATTGACTGTTGATTGAAAGACACAGGATTAGGCCTAGTGTCAAGGTAGTTTCTAGAAACATATGATTGTCCTTTCTAATGTCAACTTCAGAAACATGCCTCAAACAGCCTACTTTCCCATAAGAATGCCATTAATAATGTTATCAATACACTTGTATAGCATCTTGTGAAACTATATTTATTCTTAGCTTTGCCTAACTTTTGTGAGTATTGAATTCTGGATGTCTACTCATGACCTTGTGAGACTCTTCATCCATCTTTTAGCCTTAAACTTGCATCTTTCATGCTTTGCCAAGGCTTTTGGATTTGATAAATGGAGGCATTTTGTTGAGCAGTCCATTGGGTTGATTCTACGGGCACCATCATAATTTGGGCACATTGTTTAACTTCTGTAAAACCTAAATTTCCTCATCAATAAAAACTGGGTAACAGCCTACCTCCCAATGATTGTGGCGAGCATTCAATACAATAGATTCTCCCCAATTCCTGGCACGTGGTAGGCACTCTGTCAATATTTGTGGCCACTCCCTTAGTGATCTAAAAGACATTGATGACGCTCATCTCTAGCCTTATTTTCATTTCAGGTGTCTAAAGCTTCGTTAATTCAACCCAGGGCTTTTCATCTTTGCTATTATTAACTTTCTGGGCCAAATAATTCTTTGTTGTGGGGCTGTCGTGTGCATTCTGGGGCTCTGAGTAGCATTCCTGGCCTCCACCCACCAGCTGCCAATAGACCGCTTGCCCCAGTTGTGAAAACTAAAAATGTCTCTGGATGTTGCCAGATGTTCCCTGGGGGCAAACGCACCCCTGGCTTTTACTGCTGTTTTAACAGAAGAGGACTGAGTTTCTAGTTAGGGATCTTCAGGCTTATAGTGAGTCCAGAGAAGTCTCCAGATGTCAGTCCTGCAACCCCTCACTTTGTCTGTGATCACCTGTCTCTACCTAAGAAGGATGGGCACTCAGCATGGAAGAGACCCTGCCCAGAACTACTTTGCTGCTGAGTGGTATTGTTAGTGAGTTGGATGAAAGCACGTGGTTTTGAATCTGTGACTACCAGTGGGTTGGAAGGAAGCTAATGGGTGCTGGAGATTTACCAAATCCTCAATTCCTTTGACCATTCTATCATAACTTTGGTGAGTATTGAATTCTACATATTTACTCATGCCTATGTGAGGCCATCCTTTTTTAGTCTTAAAAGAAGTCTTTTCAGGGAAATGTTGGAAGAATTTTATGAACTGTAGTTGGATCAAATGTGATAACTCTTTATAGTTCTTCTATATTAAAATGTCATTTGATTTAAGATATAGGACTATATATCAATGAATCCTTCCATCCACCTATCCCTCCCTCCCTCCATCCATCCATGCATCCATCCACCCATCCATCTGTCAAAGAACTTCCAGAGCAAGCTATCTAAAAAGGCAAAAGGCTAATTGTGTCTTAGGTTCAGAAAGACTTTATGGTCTCTAATACAATGTACTTTTAAAGATTTTATATTTATATAATTAAAACTATAATTACATTGTATATAAAATTATGATCATTCTATAATAAAATTATTGTGTTTAGTGAAGTTAAAATATGCAATATATATCATACAATAGTATTTATATATCACATACATTCTGCATACATTGACATAAATGACATAATTAGAGTAAGACCCTCTAGGCATGCACTTCCCAGTAGAATGGCATTAGGCATAGTACAGGCACATGTTAGGAAGAAGAAAAACACAATTCCTGTTCTCAAGGATACTTTAATCCAGTGGAGCACAGTATATGAATTAACACAGCATATTTTTAACAAAAAAAGAAGTCTAATGTAAGAAAATTATTAAATATATTTTCTTGTGAAGTAAAAAGGTGGATGAGTAATAAAAAGGCTGTTATTTTCTTTATGAAAACTTATTTCCCTCTGTTCTTCCAGTCAGTGATTTTATCATACTGTTTACCCACTTAGAAAACACTGTCATTTCTGTGATTGGAGGTTTCTCTAGACTTTATGGTATGAAGAATCTGGGACTCCTACACTGGTTGGCTTCACCTACTTCATTACTTACACATTTTCAAAGTTATTCCTTAATCTCTCACTTGTCTGAAGGACTTTTCCCTGCTGTGTGAAGGTTTGGGTCCAGTGGGTTGAGTTTGATCAGATGCTGGGGTTTTTACTGAACAGAGACACCAACTACCTCTACACAGGGTTTCTTGGAGCCCCCTGCACTTACCTGTTCTGCTTGCTACCCGGGTACACAAGCCGTGGCTTGTGTCTGCCACCCTCCATGGTGAATCTAATTCCCAAGTCAAATTACTCTTGATTTATTTGAGTCAAACAGGTTTTCTGTTAGTTTTGCAAGTGTGAAAAATATATTGTTTCACTTTTCATACAACGTTTCCCCTTTCTCATCAGATGATGAATTCCAGTGAATCAAAATGGAACAGAAAGTAACCACCTTACAACCTGAGAATTAGCGTTTAAAACTCTTCCTCTCCACCTCAGGACGGCGCATAAAGGTTTCATTCACTCACTCATCTGTTCACTCATTCATTCATTCATTCATTCATTCATTCATTCATTCAGGGGGCATTTGTTAAATGGGATAAACTATGCTAGAATTTATAATTAAAAGGAAGGTAGGAAAGAATAGGATGTCATCCTAGGATGTCTGAGGTTTATATTCTCGTTCAGCTCAACCTGGCTACACAGAGACTCATCTGGAGGGCGGTGCAGGGTTGTCTTGGGAAAATCGGATGTCCACTTCCAGAAGGAAAATTAAACAGAACCTCTTGGGTAATGCTCAGCCATGGGCGGCTGAAAATCTCCCCAGGTGTAATGTGCAGCAAGGCTGGGCTTGCTGGCCTGGATGGACAGGTGGTAAGCGGCTGCTAGGGTCCCAACTCAGGTGGAGCACTCTGGCCTGGTCAAGGGGGCCCAGGCCCTGCCTGGGGAGCTCAGAGAGCCACTCTCCCCGGCAGCAGGCCTCAACTCACCATCCTCATAAGCGGCAGCCTTTCCACGCAGCATGCCTGCACATCCTCCGGTTCGGTGGCCCATTCACGCTGGTGCTGTGGATGGTGCCCGAGACGGCCCATAGGCAGATGAGGAGCTGGGGCAGGGTGTGGCCTGGTGTGGACAGTGCTGTCCTCCAGGGCTATATGCTGGCTTTGGCACTCCAAGGGTACCTCCTCGCTGGGCACGGGTCAGGTTCTGAGAGAGGACTGACCTGGGTCACTTGGCACAACAATCCTGGGAAATGTGGGTGTGGTGGAGTCACCAGGGTCACTCCTGGGCTAGACTCTGGGCTTTGGTGGTGAGTCAACCACAGTCATCCTGGACGGAGTCAGTCACAGGGTCTCTTGTAGGACTCGCTCACCTGGCTGGGACAGATAGCAAGCTGACCACCACTGCCCCCCGATGCTGGACTCGCCACAGGAGCTCCACTGGGAGCCAGGGCTGCATGATGGGTGGGTGCTTGTCACCCTTGAGAAGTCTGGTTAGAAGCAAAGCTAATCACAACTTCTTCCTCCCTCTTTTGTTTTCAAACCTCTACGTTGAAAAGCTTGGGCCATTAATGCCATTATTAAGGCAGATTGACCTGCTTCCTAAAACTAACCCTTTTTGGCTCCTGGGAGGGTCCAGAGTATTCCTAAGCACGTGGGGAGGCAGAGAAGCATTGCATCGGGTCTTGTGTCTTCCCTTACACGGTTTGGCCCTCCAAGGGAATCCTCAAGGGCTCAGGGCCCATGCATGTTGCCTCTCCCCCGGGAGGGCTTTTTTAACAGCAGAGGCCGAGCCAGAGAGATGAGCAGTCGTTCCGAAAACGTGCTGACAGGGACAGGAGACAGCCGGCTGGTGGTAATTGGAGCGCCCCTGGCCCTGCCAGCCTGGCACCCCGCACTCGTCCCTGAGCCGGCCAGGTGACCCTGTGCCCTGTGCCGCCCTGTGACCTGGCCTGGTCTCTCTCGGCCACGCCTCCACCCTGTGCTCCAGCTTCTCATGGCAAGTCCCCACTCATGGGCAAAGCAGGCGGGCAGGGAGCGGCTGGCACATCGTCATCTGTCCTGCCTGTAAAACTGAGGAGTCCATCCATTTTCAAAGGAGTTTTATTTTGTTTGTTTGTTTGTTGTTTTTTTTGGCCCCAAATGAATCCAGTTTCTTACCATCAGCAAGATTTCGCTGGAACAAGTTTTATTTAAATGGCCTGGGGTCCCCACTGCACCCCCACTGAATCATAGCTCAGAAGATGATTGGCCAAGAGGAGGTGGCTCAGTCTCCTGGGCTGCCAGGACAAAGTGCCACAAACTGGGTGGCTTAAAACAACAGGACTTATTCTCTCGTGGTTCTGGAGGACAGACATATGGCATCAAGGTGTTGGCAGGGCTGGAATCCCTCTGAAGCTAGATCCTTCCTCCCTCCCCCTGGCTCTGAGGCTCCTGGCAGTCCTGGCCTTGCTAAGTTGGCTATGTTCGTAGCTCCTCTGCTCTGAGCTCCTCTGTCATCACCCATGAGTCTGTCTTCACATGGCATTCCCTCTTCTTATAAGGTTGCTACTCTTCAGATTAGCACCCACCCTCATGGCTTCCTCTTAGCTCCATCATGTCTCTAAAGAGCCCATTCGCAAATATTCAAAATATTTGCATGTACCTGGGGGCAGGACTTCATTATTTCTTTTTTTTGGGGGGGGGGGGACACAATTCAACCCATAATAGAAGTGAGAGAAAATAAACTAGAACGCCTGTGTGGAAGGCATCAGGCACTGAAGGGGATGGTGCTGATGGTGAATGCAATCTTGGGGGACTGCAAGCAGACTCTTGATTCTATTAATTCACTGATGATCGCAAGCCTCTGTCTGCCATTGCTGTTCCATGAAATCCAATCCAATTGCCGTGAGAGTGCTTTTCCATCTGTCAATATGGTATTAAGTCATGGACATCATTTAAATCGACAGGATGTGTTTGTCTTGATTTGTGGGGCAAAGCACATAGTCTGTCTTCCATGAGGAGTTTTGGCCAGGCTGGGAGGTGGAAGTGGGTAAAGGTGAGCAAGCTGAGAAATGAGGAGAGAGAGCAATGACTTCATCTGGAGTTTTGATTCAGGCACATGCTTCTGAGTCAGGGTCCTGGCAGGTACATGGGTCCCTTGGGTCCCCATTCATCTGAGGTTCACGTGATGAGGCTCATCATCCTGGAAGTTGTCTTCATCGAGATGGTGGAGTGAATTTGTCTGCGGGAGTTGTACAGGTTCGTTACTTGTCTCGAAGATATGAAATCCTGTATTGAGAAAATAGAAACCAAATAATCAGATATAGGATCTCCAATACCATAATAACAAGGCTCAGAAAGATCACTACGAAGCCAAAGGGCTCTGCTTGTGCCCTAAACTGAAAATGTAAAACCATGCACTGAGGTAAGTTTTCCAGTGATGCATTTGTGACATGCCAGGGCTTCCTGGTTTTCTCTAGGGTGGTGGTAGGGCTCTTAGAAGACCTAAGGCAACGCTAGACTACTGTGATTATAAGGATAAAGAGAGGTTGGGCTGGGGAAGTAGCCTCTGGAGCCGGTCAGACCCCCAGGGCCTCACTGTGTGAGCAAATCATTTCAATGTCCCATCCACAGGAGTTAATTCCTATGCCTGGTTGTGGAGACATTACATCTGAGGCTGTACCTGCAGAATTTTGCTCTACCCTCATGACCCAAACACCTCCCAGAGGCCTCATCCCCTCATGTCATCACACTGGAGTATTAGGCTTCAAGCTGTGAGTTTGGGGGGTGAACAAGAACATTCAGTCCACAGCACAAGGTCATTGGAAGGAACTCTAATCCAATATGACCAGTGTCCTCATAAAAGAGGGAACTCTGGGTACAAGGACCAGCAGGGAGGGAGAGGATGGCCATCTATGGGCTTGGGGAGCAGCCTGGACCAGAGCAGACTCCTCCCCAGCACTTCCAGAGGGAGCATGGCCTAGCCTACGCCTTGAACTTAGACTTCTGGCCTCCAGACTCTAGCCTTGTTCTGCTGCATCAGCCCTCCTGTTGTTGGTATTTGGTTCCAGCAGCCCAGGGAAACTCATATGCAGCAGCTAGGTAGAGAAACAAAAGCAGGGAGCAGTGCACAGAGTTGGCACACGCCACCCAGGTCTGGGCTATTTCCTCGGTTGGATCCGCCCGGCGCCCGCACCAGCCAAGGATCACCTCCCTGACCACCATGGTACTCGAGCACCACGGAGGGCAATGGGCATTCGATGCAAAGAGGCAGCTTTTTAGCAGCTGCCTTGCTGTTTCTTCCTCTATTTCTATTAGTTAGATCTATAAAAAGACTAGAACATCTTGAAGATGAGGAAAGCATTTGGGTGCAGCAGAACCCCCACTGAAACATCCCCCCCACCCCACCCAAAGAAGAGTTCTGAGTGTGTCTCTGACATCACAGCCTCTAACAGTGTATAATTATATGAGATATTATTAAATTGTAAAAAGTGAAGCAGGAAAAGCATGTGCTTGGGAAACTTGGTCTCCCAAGTGTGGCTGTAATCACCAGTCTCTCCGCTGGTTGACATTGTATTTACGGAGAGAATGTCCTGTGGGGCTCTCTCTTGCCCCCGTTTTGATGTGAGACCCGTCTGAAAACACGGCAAGGTGACCAAGTCAGTGTCAAAAGGAACACTCATCTTATTTGGTAGCTGATGTTTCATTTGTACTATGATGCAATGAGATTGTTTGATTTTAATAAACCCCACTGGAAAGTTAATGATTCCCTCCTTCCTTCCTCTTTTCTTCCATGACTTTCTTCTGGTCTCTAGAATATAATTATTCACATGCTCCAGCTAATGATTGGTTTAGTTGAAGGAATCTGGGGTTTCAAATCATGGTAATGACTTAGAACTTGAATCTGTGGAATTAAAGCAGGGTTGTCAGCCTGGACTTCGGGGCAGGATCACTCTGTGTGTTTGTGGGGTGCGGGGCTGTCCTGTGCATTTAGTGGCATCCTTGTCCCCATTGACCAGAAGCCAGCAGCAATGCGCCCTCCGCTGTGACCGCCAAAAGTGTCTCCGGGTCTTACCAAGTGCCTTGTGCCTGGTCGGGGACAACAGAGCCCCGGGTTGAGAACCCCTGAGTTTTATGGGGGGCGTAAAGGGTTACACAAGATCAGAAGAGTTGAGATCCCATGTGAGTGAAGTCTCAGCTGCTGACACTTTCAGAAGTCAATCATCCTGCTTATTTTTCCAGATTTCCTTGATAAAATCAAACACATATAGTGATTGATAAAGCAGAGGCGAATGCTGAATTAGTCTGCTCAGGCTGCCGGAACAGTTTCATGGATGGGCCAGCATGAACAACAGGGATTTTTGTTCTCACAGTGCTAGAGGCTGGAAGTCTGGGGTCAAAGTAGGATTCTGCAGACCTCCTTCCTCAGCTCACTGATGGCCTCTGTCCTGCTGTGTCTGCACCACATTGTCCCTTGTGTGCCAAGAGCAAGCTCTAGTGTCCCTTCCTCTTCCTATAAGGACACCAGTCCTATTGGGTTAAGACCTACCCCTATACCCCACTTAGCCTTAATTACCTCCTTAAATGCCCCATCTCCAAATATAGTCACTTTGGGGATGAAGGTAACAACATATGAGTTTGGGGAGACACAGTTCAGTCCAAAATAAGTGCTAAAATTATAATTCTGTCCATAAATTTCCAAGATACAATCAATCAGAGAATCAGGAGAAAGAGCCCCACCCCTTTTAAATAAGGTCTGCTCTTTCTACCGCCTCCTCATCATGGTAGCATTTATTCATATCTTGTGGGGGGCTTTCTGACCCCCTTCAACCGTGGTGTGTTCCCTGCCTTGTGTTTGATCATCCTGGGCAGAAGCAGCCCAAAATGGAGCAAACCAAAATCAAATAGCCCCACGGGTGCTGTGCAGCCAGCGCTCCCGAAATAGCAGCACCCATTCCACATCCCCCTGGATTCGGGTGAGGCGTGTTCCACCTTTTCAGAGAAGGCTGGTAAGGTGGGAGATCTTTGGAGTCAGAGGAATAAGCACTCTCTTTCAGCGACTGGATCAGCCACTGGGCCAAGCCCTGGGGATGCAAGAGGGAACCACCTTGCTGGCCGGGTCCTCACTGGACAGAGAGGAATCAGATCACCCAGGAATCAAGAGCTGCAGACTCTTGAGTGACAGGGACAAAAGTTCTATGGAACCAGAAGGCCCACGACCAAGAGTTTTGTTTACTTTGGGGGAGGTCACAGAGAGCTTCCTGGAGGAAGGGACAGGTGAGCAGAGGTGCTTTTAAGTAAGGATTTGCACACATGTTTTAGGAATGGAAGGGGAGGCCTTGGTTTCTTCTGGGTGATTCACATTTGCCAGGGCACTTTAATTACAGTGAAACAGGCTACGTTCAAATGTGATTTGGGATTATTTATTTTAAAGATTTAACAAAATTGCCCTGATTGTGAATGCCCCTGAATACAAAGAGGCAACATTAAGAGGGAAAAGGCGATCTTTCTCCTCTTCTTTGTAGAAGTGTGGATGCCACCAACGAAGGAACTTTGGAGAGAGGCCGGGCCAGAGGGCTGACGTTGGGAAGGCATTTTTCCTGGGGCGTCCTTGGTTTGTGATGACCCAAGATCCCAGGACAGGTGCGAGAACCTCAGGCTCACCGTAAGTATTACTCAAGAGGGGTGGTTGGTGAACAGCAAAGAACCAAGCCATCCCCATACTAGGAGGAATGAACTCGCCTTTAACCCTGGAATGAGTTCCCACCTGACAATTGTGATCACCAGTTCCAGTACATGAGGGCTCCCCACCACCAAACAATCTGAGGCACCAGCTGGGTGTCCTGCAACTGGATTGTGACACTATTTACCTGCAGACACCAATCCCCAAGTGCAGGTTGTCACTTGTGCTTCTGATGAACCCACTACGGATTGGAGAGCGTTCCCCCCATGACCGCTTCCTCGGGTTCCCCTGCTGAAGAGGCTCACAGAACGCAGAGGAACATTTCACTCACTAGGTTACTGGCTTATTACAAAAAAAGCAAACTCTGGAGCAACCAGGTCTGCTGGAGAGACGCAGAGGACCGGGTGCAGGGGGGAGAGGGTGTGGAGCTTCCCTGTCCTTTCCAGGTGCGCCCCGGCCCCAAATCTCCATGTGTCCACAATCCAGAAGCCCTCTGAACCCTGCCCTTTTGGGTTTTTATGGAGGCTTCATTACACAGGCACAGATGATTAAATCGTTGGTCATTGGTGATTGGACTCAGTCTTCATTCCTGCTCCACTCCCCAGAGGGAGGAATGGGACCAAACACCAAGCCCTCCTTAGGTCTTTTCCAAAAGCTGTGTCATTAACATAACAAAAGACACCTTAACTGCTCCCAGCATTTCAGGAAATTCCAAGGGTTTTCTGAGCTTTATGCCAGGAAGAGAGAAAGACCAAATATTTACTTCCTGTTATAAATTATAATATCACACCACCCCAATCCCATCTGTGAGATCATTCAAGGCCTGGTTGGGAGAGAAGCTCTACCCACTTGAGAATGGAGTGTGGCTTCTTATCCTTAGATTCTTCACCCGTATTGCACATAAGAATTACCAAGAAATACTAATAATAAAATTAAAAAGCAATTTAGCGAGAATCTCGGAGACCTCACTAAATGATTTAACGTGCAGCCTGAACAGCGAATCCTGCTCTAGACTGAACTTCGGAGACAAACAGGAATTTTAGGGCCAGGAGGATGACGGAGCAGCTTTCTCCCAGTTCACAAGTGTAAGAGAAGGACTGAGGCTTGGAGCTTCTGGGTTGTTCCTTCCCATTGGAATCACCTGGAGGAGTTTTGAAAATCTGTGTCCACACCATACATAGCGCATATCAATGGAACTATAAACTCTGATGATTAAAATGAATTTTTGTTTTATTGCGTTTGGTTTTGTTTTAATGTACAGCTCATTTGAGGACCAGGGAGGAGTTCTGGCACTTGATCATGCATCAGCGTGACCCAGAAGGCCTTTTACCTCAGAGGTCACTGTTCTCTCTCCTGCTCAAGTCCCTGCTGTGTGGTCTGGGGGAAGGGTGACAACACGCATTTCTAGTGGCCCTCAGGCGACCTGATACTGCAGATGCCCTTAGAGAACTAAGTCCTGGGTCATGCTCCACCTCCTGGTCACTTGAGCCCTGCCATGAGCTGGTTCTGACTGGCCCAGGCAAAGGAGCCAGAACCATCCAAGTGGGCAGGTGTCCAGGTACCCCAAACTGGGCACATGTACAGGCGATGGCCTCCTGCCACTTGACGAATGAGTCAAGGTCTTTCTGTGACTGTAAAGGAAGCAGTCCCATGGCCACTGGTTAGTGCCTCCTTGGTGGTTTCCATGTATCTTATCTGACCTTGGTTATGGGCTGTGACTGATGAGTGGCCAGAGACAACAGGACGTCAAAGAGATGACTACCTTCCAGCCATAAGAATTGGCACTGCCAGGGCGAGAGAAGGTCAAGACTTTCTTTTTTTAAATTTATTTTATTTACTTCTTAGAGAGTACATGTGTGCGTACACAGGGGGAGGGGCAGATGGTGGGGTAGGGGAGGTGGGTGAAGATCCCAAGCAGACACCCTGCTGAGCTGTGATTCCCAACTTTGGGCTCATCTCAGGACCCTGAGATCATGATCTGAGCCAAAGGCAAGAGTCAGAGGCTCAATTGGCTGAGCCTCCCAGGGGCCCCAAAAGTCAAGCCTTTTGAAACCAGAATGATTTACTCTGGAGGCTTATCTTTGATGACACCTTCTCGAAACCCTTTTAGTCACCCCCCCCCCACCCCGCCCCAAATTAAGCAAGAGTTAAGTTGCTCAGGATAAGTAGAGATAAATTACTCAGCTGGTTAGTTTGTTTGACATTTAAAAAGCTATTTATAAAAATGATTATTTCTCAAGAAAATAAAAATACTGAGAAACTCAAAATTGGCAGTTCTAGCAGAGGGAGGAGATATTATGCAGAAGGCATTTTGGGGTTTCCTTGGAACATATTTTGGGTTTATCCAGCCTTCCTTTCCATCATCGGCATTCACCTCTTGCTCTGGCAAGATTCCCCAATCTTAAAACTTTTTTCACCTTGTCAATTAAAAAGAAGAAAAAGCTTATTTGTGCATTGTTATGTCCACATCCACATCCACATGAGCATTGGCTGCATCCAGGAGAAGCTGGCTCCCTTTGCCTCTCCCCTGGCCCTGGGCAGTGGAGGAGGCATAGCTGGCAGGAGTGCTCTGCGTGTGGGTGTCGCGTGGCGTTACACCGGAAATGACGTGGCACTGCACAAATGGGAGAAGTTATTTTAGCTCTCACTTCAAGTAGGAGGTGACTCTTCTCCTTCAAAGAATTGAAATCTTCTTCCTCCCTCCCTCCATCCTGCCCCATGCCTGGCTGCAATCTGTCAAGGACACCAACAGTGAAAAGGTTCATCTTTCAAGAAGACTGCAGACGCAGAAAGCTCAGGGAGGGAGAGAGGCTTGTAACACTTTGTGGCTCCTTACTGGGGTTCTTGGTGAAAGCTGAGAGCCTCTGTGGCCAATAGGCATGGGGTTGCTAGGCAGGAGCACCCTCCCAACCAGTCCAGTTTGGCTGCGGCCAGAGTAACATGGGTCTCACCCATTTCCAGACCCAACTAGACTCTGTCCACCTTGATTTGGGGCTGTTGTCCATTTTTCAGGGGTTCTTATCAGAATCCACACTATATCCTCATTCGGCTGGAAGCAGTGAGTGTACCCATCAATATACTCCCAATGACACACGGACCAACATCCTCAACAGGTACTTTGATTGGGTTTATAAGGCCCTAAGTTAAGGAGTCCCTTTGGGTTTTGTTAAACATGGGTACCTTACCTGGGTTGCTCCTATTTGACTATTGCACCGAAGTTGGTTTGCTGACACTGCCTAGTGACACTGTCTATGCTACACATTATGCCAGAGGTCCATGTGCACCTGGACAGCAGGTATAATAAATAGGCCAACCCCTACACTCATGGGACCCTGCCTCGTCCTTGTGCTAGATTCTCCCCTTCTTTTGCCAGGAATTCTACTGTTCCATATGCTAATGAGGATATTGCAAGATTCCAACCGGAAACTTTTTCTTTCATACATGTTTTATTTTGGAATAACTTTGGATTTGCAGAAAAGTTGCAAATGTAGCACAGAGAGTTCCTACCCAGGGCCATGCCAGGCCAGCACGTGCCACACCCTGAGAATGAGCGCCTCCCTGAATTTGCATCCAGGTGTCTCTCTCACCCGTGCCTGGTCCCAGCCCTGTCCCCATGTCCCCCTCACCCAGTCTGCCTGATGTTCCCGTCTTGCATGACCACGGTGCCTCTGCCAGGACTAAGAGATTAGTGCTGCCCCATTACTACTGACCAGACATCAGACTTTGTTCGGACCTCTCTAGTCTCCCCACTCTTGATCCTTCTTGGTCCAGGATCCCGTCCAGGGCCACACATGGCACTTATTTCTCCTGCCTCCTCAGGCTCCTCTGGTCTGTGATGGCTTCTCAGCCTTCCTTTGTGGTTTTGGACAGTTTCGAAGAGTGTTGGTCTATTGTGTAAAATGCCCCTCAACTGGGTTTCTCTGAGGCTTTTCTCATGTTGACGCTGGGGCTTAGGGACTTTTGGGCAAGAATATCAGGAAGGTGAGGTTCCCGGTGGAGGGCATCATATTGGGACATCATATTGGTCATGATATTGCTGGGCATGATAATCATGACCATTTGGTGCGGGTGGAGTGTGCCAGGTTTCTCCAAAGTAACTTTACCCTCTCTTTCCTATATTCTATCCTTTGGAAGCGTGTCATGGGGTTGAGCCCACACCCCAGGGGAGCAAAGGTGGTGTTCAGCTCACTGGCTGGAGAGGGAAGTATTTTTGCATGTCATTTAGAATTCTTCCTAGCCACGGCTTTTCCGACAGGTGGGTCCAAATGTTCCCTGAACGTACCCCTTTGCAAAGGACAGATGACAAAAACATCAGTGACACAAGCAGCTCTCTAATAATGTTAATGACCATGATGGGTGGTGGCATTGGTGCCCAGGGAGCCAATGCTTTGGAGATGGCGTGCCACTCGTGCTGGTGCAGTCTCTGGCATCAAGGATATGCGGTCAAGGATAGAGGGGGCTGTGTGAGTCCAAGTGGATGGCCTGTTGACCTCCGCCCTTTTTTGAGAACTGCACTGACCACCTGTGGATAGGGTGTTCGAGCCTGGGACCTACCCGAGGCCGGGGAATTGTGAACCTTCTCAACAACACACAGACAGCCGTAATTAATGGAGACATCGCCACATAGCTTCCTCCATGAAGCTGGAACTGGCAACCTTCTCTTTCAAAGCTATAATTAAAGAAACGGCTAAGAAACATGATCTTTCCAATCTGCATATTCAAACTTACCTGTCACAACATATTGTTAAACTCCTCTTAGGTCTTGGTTGTCACTTTCCAATGCCTGCTTGCACAGATCATTTATCATGTCTTAACTCTTGAGTGCTCTTACGAACAGAGCCTTGCATATGAAAGGGCTGTCCAGGGCCTGGGTGTGTGGGGGTGACAGTTCACACTCACTTTGACATCTTTATCAACTGTTTCAGTTATGCATGTTGGGAAAAATCTTATGGAAACCCAACCTTATCAGGTACTTTTTTTCTACTAGGATTTTGCATGGCATTAACCACAGTGCTATCAAAACCAGGGCAGGTCTGGAAGTTATTAATTGAACTCTGCCCAGGGAGCCTTTGTTATCCTGATTTAAGATCTCCTGATGCAGCACTTTTTACCTTCACAGGGTCCACGTGGCCATGTGTGTTCCCATGGTCTCTTGAGGGGGAAAGGAAAGCAAGGCTGGTATTTAATTGGGAGGGTCAGCCCAGCACTGACCTGCCATTGCTCTTGTTCTTTGTGGCAAGATGGTGATGTCTCAAGGTCAGGAGGCAGGATTTGTGCCTCAATGGTACCTGGAGACTGGCAACATTGGGACATTCTTTTTTTTTTTAAGATTTTATTTATTTATTTGAGAGTGAGAGGGAGAGAGAGAGAGAGAGAGAGCATGAATAGGAGGGGCAGAAGGAGAGGGAGAGAGAGACTCTTAAGCAGATTCCATGCCGAGTGTGGAGCCTGACATGGGGCTTGATCCCAGGACACCAAGATCATGACCTGAGCCGAAACCAAGAGTTGGATGCTCAAATGGCTGCACCACCCAGGTGCCCCAACATTTGCACATTCTGTTGTCATATCATAACTTTATTTATTTATTTATTTGTTTATTTATTTTTTAAGATTTTATTTGTTTATTTATTCATGAGAGACAGAGAGAGAGAGAGAGAGAGAGAGAGACAGGCAGAGGGAGAAGCAGGTCCCATGCAGGGAGCCCAATGGGGGACTCGATCCTAGGTCTCCAGGGCCACACCCTGGGCCAAAGGCAGCACTATAGCACTGAGCCACCCGGGCTGCCCCATATCATGACTTTAAAGAAACCTACGCAGTGGCTCCATTTACCCCTGCTTGATCAATATTGCCAGACTGAGCTAATTTGTTTTTCAGATCAGCTTGCTCTGGAATTGGAATATTGAGAGGAGCCCCTCTGAGACACAGTCCTGTGAAATCCTCCAAGGGGAAACCCTGATGGTGAGAAGAAACACACCTCTCTGTAAGATCTACCGAACGTCTGAAGTGACAGAGTCCAGAGTCAGAGGGGTTGACTTGTTTCATCTCTGGGACCTCATTACTCTCTTTTCCCTGTTTTATCAGGGAGCCTGTGTGTTCCCCCACTTTCCTCCCACTGCCATGACTGCTTCATCCGGGCACAGGGAACAGAGAGCTGCAGCTGTATGGGCTCCAAGGTCTGTGCCCTTGATTGTATTCATTCCACCACCTGAAAATACATGTCCTTCTTCCACATGACCACTGGCTCATTCCTAAGAGTTTTCTGGTTTGACAGTAAGTAAATAGTCTTTTCTTTCTAGACCCATGTCCTTCTTTATTTTTTTATTATTTTTAAAAGATTTTGTTTATTTATTCATGACACACACACACACACACACACACACACACACACACACACACACAGAGGCAGAGACACAGGCAGAGGGAGAAGCAGGCAGGGAGCCCGATGTGGGACTCGATCCTGGGTCTCCAGGATCACGCCCTGGGCTGCAGGTGGCGCTAAACCGCTGCACCACTGGGGCTGCCCCCGCACGTCCTTCTTTAAAACAGAATCCTGTGAACATAGGTTGAAATTAAGAAATTAAGGCCGGGGAAGGTGATAAGATGCAGAGAAAGCTTGGAGGCCGTCCCTCTGGCGTCCTAGCTGCTGCCTGCCTTTGCTGTTTGTCACCAGGTCACTGCCCAAAGAGCAGCTGGCTTTGGTTAACCTGTGTTTTTCCAAGGAAGCTCTGGCTTGGAATAAACATTCCTGCGGTGGCTGGAATCATGAGGGGGCAGGAGGCTGGGACCAGACTGCCTCTTTGGGAGTGTCCTTGCCGAGGAGTGAGGTGACCACAGCTCTGTGACCTCCCCCGGGGAGCAGGGCATGAGCTGTGTCCGAGTATCTGTGCATGTCAGCTGTCACGGTCAACTGTGTGGATGACCGAGGAATTACGTTTATCACAAAATTTATGACACAATTCTCGGGGCTTGTGCCACAAACATAAATCACATGTCAGTTTCAAATGCTGATAAGAATGTCCACAGGTCATGCATGAGGTTTTTTTTTTTAATTGAACTTACTTATTTAACCAATATTATCTACTTGTATTACATAACTGAACATGCATATTTGCACTTACAGTGTTTATAATTCAAAGTCAACATCATAACTCAAGATAAAATATGACCCTGGGCTAGAGAAACACTGATTGATGATATGAATGCTTTTAAAAGATTTCTAAGGCACTTCTCACTGAGGCATGTTGGAATTTCAACTTTGGTGTGACGTTGGTAAAGAACTCTGTAGGCTTCTGTTTAAATGCTCTGCAGCCAGAATCAGAGAGACTTTAGATGGCTTGCTCTTGACCGACATTCCAGAATATTTTTTTAAAAATTCATGACATAGAAGCATGGAATGTTGAGGCTGTAACAATTTCTTGGGGGGGGCATGCCTCATTTCACAAGTGCATGACCCAAAACCCAAAGGAGGGCAGGTGACTCACAGAAGCCACCAAGAATGAGGGTGCAGAATGCCTGGCAGTGGGGTGACCATTTATACAGGAAGATGTGGGCCTCTGCTGGCCTCATATATAACATCTGGACAGCTTGGACCCCCACCTCCACCCCCAAACTCTGTTATTCTCAAAGATCCTTTTCTCATACCTAGAAATTTCTCTCTCACAGTTTGTCAACATCCAGTTACTTCCTAAGAATGCTGGGTGGAGAAAAATCTGTCAGAAGATCCATCATCACAAGCAGCTTTGATTATTATATTTAGCTAATGTGGTCCTGCTCTGAAACCACCTGTATCAAAATGGGGCAAAGGCAAGGTGTCCGGATGGTGGAAATAGGACCTTCTGTGTGTGCACCAGATGGTCTGGTGAACAAATATTTATTTTTGAGATACTGTATCCTGATGAACAGTTTTTAAAAATCAACAAAGTATTAAAGCCATTTGGGGAGCAAAGGACCTCTGTAAATCTGTATCATATAGTTTCATGACAACACTCCAAAGGAAAGGTTATCTCCCCAAATTAAATTAAATTAAATTAAATCCTGGAAATGTCATCTTTTTTCCCTTCTGTATTTCACTGAAAGCCAAATAGAAGCAAATTAGTAATAGAAGTATTTTTTTAAAGCATACAGAAAGCTTTGGAATCAAGTACATTTCTGAGAAAAAGATATGAAAATAATTTTTCAAAGCAGCACGTTTGAGGAAATACCCATCTTTAAGATTTTAAGAAGCACTCGAAGGAGCTTATCATTATCAGAATAATATCAAAAATCATTAATTGCAATCATCTCCCACCAGTTGGTGGTATGGCCAGTTGGTGGTGTGACCACTTTGAAAACTCTCTTGGGCTTTAGTTTCTTTGTTTCTAAGATTAGAGCTTAAATCAATGACTCCTAAGTCACTTCCATGTCTAAGACTGCACACTAGCAAGGAAAGCTGTCTGTTTTATATATAATCTGAGGAACATTGATATAAAGAAGCAAAGGAAAGCTGTGAGGAGCAGAGGATGCATTTGAGGACAGACTATATGCCCAAGTTGATGTGATTTGATTTGTTTCAGTTGAGTTCAAATCTTTTCATGCTAGGAGCGCTGTGCTTTTGTCTCTATCAGGGGATGCCAGTGAGGTCTCAGTTCCATTGTGAGCTAGGAGAGCCACACCAGCTTACAGGCAGGGCTTGAGCTCCTCCAGTCTTGTTGACTTCACAGAAATATCTGATTCAATTTCCTTGCTCCTTACCACAAGGGATTTTGACATGGTTGCAGGATGCACTGTACTTCTCTAAGGATCAGATGCTTGCTCGCTCCTCTATCTCCCGGGAAGACTCTCCCATCCCCAAAAGAGTTTATTTCCTAGTTAGCAACAATGAAAACAGCACACAAACAGTCTCCATAGCCTCACCAACTTCCTTCCTTCAAAGTACAATTATTTTCAGAAGACAGCGAAATGTCCGAAGAGAAGCACAGTTAGTTATGGGAACTGGTTTCCCAAGCAGTGTACTTTGCCTTCTTGCCTTGTGGGGCCATCCTCAGCTAAGCAGAGTGAGCGAGCTCCCCTCACATGCCCTGAGCTTACAGGAAGCTTTGTACTTAATTGGGAATGGGTGAGTAGGGACCAGGTGATGTGGAAATCCCTGCCGGTGGCTAGAAAGACCAAGCCATAGGAACAGGAAAAGAAAGAGAAAGCAAAGAAATATATCAAAGCAAATACAGAGCTAATACAGAGAACAAAAGAACACTTTTTTTGTGTGTAAAAAGAAAACCCCCTACTATTTTGTATTCTCAGAGATTCGATATATACTGCTGCTGCTAAGCAAGAAAAAGGTTTAACAAGAAGAGGGGGCAATCAGAGAATAAGAAAAAGCTTTTAAAATACAAAAAGAAATTGTTGAAATTCTTCAAAAATCAGAGAAGGGTACAGGGATAAAGTAGAGACCATCTTCTCAAGAGAATAAGAAAAAAGAGACAGGATATATAAGAGAAAAACCAAAAGACCTGAAGGAAGAATGTATGAAGTTCAATATGTGACTAGTAGGAGTCGAGAAAAGAAAATAGAGTGAAGTGATTATATAAAAAAGAGAGATTGAGAATTTTCCAGGATTAAAAGACAAACCTGTTCAGTCCATTGATTTCAGCACCACAAGTGGGAAGACCTATGCCCAGATGCATTCTTGAGGAATGTCAGAAAACCAGGGCTGCAGAAAGGCGCTTCCTAGGAATAGGAACGGGTTTGAAATAAAATCTCTTCTGATCCACAGTGGATGCTAAAACACTCCCAGTTCTGACGGAAGATGACTTTGAACTGAAATTTCTTTACCCAGCCAAACTATCAAAGTGTAAAGTATGAAGGCAGGATGGAGAATGTTTCAGTTATGTAAGGATTCCAAAATCTTCTGTAGTGGTGTTCTTTCATTGAGAGCTCTATCAGGTCAGTTCGTAGTCAAGCAAGGAAGGAAGACAGCGGGTCAAGGAGGCAGGGGATCCTTCCCCATGGGACAGAAGCCCCGGTGGTGCAGCACGAGAGCAGTCAGAGTCGAGGAGTGAGAGGCTGGAGAGTGCCTGGAGGGTATGCCTGGTGTAAGGAGGACTTGACCACAGAGCATGACTTTTGGAGAGTTTGAGGAAAAAAAGAAGAGATACGAAGAAGGCAAATCCTTGAAAGGCATTTGAAACTCCAGAGAGAGTGAAGAACAGTAGAATAAAAGAAAGTAAATCAAAGCAAACTATCTGGCTTCACATAAACATGATTTCCTGGTCTGGGGCAGATAGTCACTGCTGCTGCTTCATGACATTTGGAACCAACCCTGCAGAGGAAGCCCGAATGTCTCCTGGGCTAGTGGGCAAGTGGCTCCTGCAGTAGAGAGTCAGGGTGTGTGGTTTACACCCTGAGGGAGTAAGAAGAGGTGTGCATTCTTCAGAGTTACAAGGGAAACTATAGGAAAACTAAAAATAGTGATGAACCTGGTTGGGAGCAATGGTGGAGTACTTAAGTCTAACCTTCTGATCGCAGTACATGAAATTGGTACATAATATGGAAATGGACAATTGAAGTAACACCGGCAGGAGTACATTTCCTAGAGATTCGGTGGTAACCCCAGAAGGGGGAATGCCAGAGAAGGTTTTTGGGAAGCAGGGGGTAGGGGCTGCTGCTCTGTGTAAGTCTTCCTGCACTATCAAGTATTTCATACACATAGTGTATTATTGGGTAACAATTATAAAAATATATTCAGTAAATCAAAAAACAACAAGGAGACCTTGATGAGGTTGCCCCGGGCTAGGTAGACGAGCAGATGTGAGATCCTCTGCTCTATACTAGAGATACCCTTGGGATCTGAGTTTTGGTCCAAATTTCACACCCTTTCTGTGTCCAGCCACTCTCTCCCCCTGCCTGGGAAGTTCCCACCCTTTCTGGCCCACGTCCCAGGGATGCAGGCTGCTTCATTTTGCAGAAGATCATTAGTCCCCCAGGTCCAGGACTTGGACCTTCCTATCTCACCACAGGCCCTCCTGGGACACGGGCCTCATAGGCTTCTATTTTTAGCGTCCGACTGGGCTTATCACCCTTGCTTCTGAGTGAGGCGGAACCTACCCTACAGTGAAAGATTATTCCTTATGCAAGTGTTTTGTGGCTTTCTCATACTGAATATTCCCATTGACACACACACACACACACACACTCCCATCTACATACACACACGCTCTCTTACACTCCTTCACACAGATTCACAAATACCCGTATGCATACTCACACATTCACATATATACACATTCACGCCTACTCGCACATCATATCTACATACACACACTCACATACATTCATACCCTTAACACACTTTCACATGCACCCCGATACGCGTGCATATCTGAGGCATCCCCAGGATCCCCCAGGGCATGACCTGAGGGGACTTTCCACAGTTGTGTCTCACTCCTGTCTGAGGAAGCTGACACTGGGGCTCACTCAGGCACCTGCACACAGTGATTCATCAGCTGTGAGTCCTACAACCCCAGGGCTCACAAAGAGGTTCTGGAAAATCTGTGTGTGGAGAAACCACTGTCTCCACACAGAGGGATCCCATAAAGGAAGAAAGAAATTAGGAAAGTGAATAAAAGAATGAGGCCAAAAAGCCGCAGCAAGTAATAATAAAAGGAAAAACAGGTTTCTAAAATTAATTACAGTAACATATGTAAAAATGCCTGCCATAGAGTGGGCTCCTTAATACCGTTAACTTAAAAAAAAAAGTCCCTGTCCCCAATTTAGAATCTATAAATAGTGTTAAGCTTTGAGAAGTGTTAATTCACCCTCTCAAAGAATGGGAATTCATATGTCGTTCAAAAAATATGGACTTTTAAAAGCCAGCAATGATTACAGAGGCCAAAATAAAATATATACCTTAGAATAGATTATTGATCAGAGTGGTTTATGAGTTAAGTACAGAAGTCCTTGGAGAATTTAGTGGCCAGACATCTCTTCGTTCAATTTACTGTTATGATTATGCAAAAATAATGTTATTTATACTTTTAATCAGAGCCAAAGCTGGATAATTTCTGCAATGATAATGCTCATGAAATATATTCTATTCAGATCAACAGACTAGAGATTAACATGTAAAGAGTAAAGGCTAAGAAATCACAGCTCCTGGGTGATGATGTTCTTGCTGTGAATTCATATACATAATTCAACAGAGCAGACGCCACAAATAGACCCATAACACTATTTTTATGGTGGTTTTTTAAAAAGCAATTTTATACGGCTAACAAATTATTAGATCTTTATCTAAGATTCCGAAAAAGTATGGTACTGAAATGAGCCAATGTCCTACTCTTACCTACCAGGGTAGCTACTGTGGAGAGTTTACAAGGCCTTGGGAATGTTGTCCTAGCAGGGAAGGTCCTGTCCCCTGTGGGGAGGTGTCCTGTCCCCTGGGGAGAGAGGGTCCTGTCCCCTGTAGGGAGGAGTCCTGCCCCTGTGGGGAGGGGTCCTGCCCCTGTGGGGAGGTGTCCTGTCCCTGTGGGGAGGGAGTGCTATGATCCAGCCTTAGTGCCTGGGGCACAATTCAGGTTCCACTGGTGAGAGGCAGGCAGCAGAGGACAGTAGGACGGGCTGTCTCCTTGAAGGCCTACCTACTTCCGATAGCTTTGTCTGCCATATGGCAGTTATTCACATGATAAGAATGGGCTTAAATGATAGGAATAAAAGTTGTGCGATATGAACCAAATGAGTAAGCATTCGAACCTGAGCAAGTCCTGCACTCAACCATGGCCTGGCCATTCTTGCTGATGGGCAAGTTGACGCAAAACCCAACCTCTTGTGGTTCCTTAACATCCGATAGGTGCAATATCACAGGCCCAAACACTCAAAGCTCCTACAAAAGTGATCCAGCTTGGGTGTGTCAGTTTGGAAGTCCTGCCGTGGACCCCACCTCCTCCTGGAATTCCAGGAGTGGCAATAAGAGCAGTAGCAGGGAATGAACTCAGGACAGATTCTGGGACATCCTAAATGGCTTTGATATAAATGTGTGAGTCTTCTTCCCTCATGTACTCACCCGACACCTGCCTTGCTGGACAGAACCGACTGACCTTGGGGGGAGGGACCCAGGTCTGTGTCAGCACCCCGTTTTTCTGCTTTTATAAAGTAACATGGTTGTGATGGTTAATTTTATGCGTCACCTCATCTGGGCCATAGTACCCAGATATTTGGTCAAACATTCTAGGTGCTTCTGTGAAAAGTATTTTTAGATGAGACTAACATTTAATTTAGTAGACTTTGAGTACAGCCGTTCAAGTCCATAGTGTGGGTGGGCCTGATCTAATCAGTTGAAGTTCTTTTTTTTTTTTTTCAGTTTTTTTTTTTTCAGTTGAAGTTCTTAAGAGAAAAAGACCATTTCAGAAGAAAAGGGAATTCTGTGAGCAAATGGCCTTTAGACTTGAACTACAGCACCAACTCTTCCCTGGTCTCCAGCCTATTGGTCAACCTGCAGAGTTTGGAATTGCTAGCTTCTGCAACCTTGTGAGCCAGTTCCTTAAGATAAACTATCTGTGTATCTGCTCATCATCATCTCTCACACTATCCATCGTCCTATCGGTTCTATTTCTCTGGCGAACCTTGACTGATACCATCATTGCAACGGTATAAACATAGGATATTATGTTGGGTCCGGTGCAGCACATGGGGGTTAAATTCGTTTGTATTTTTAAAGAGAAATGTATAAATGACACACAGGTCATTCATACTGAAACAGACTAACTGTCCCTCTATTGGATTGGATTCTGCTGCTAAATGAGATGACTGCACCCTTAGGGATTCAGGCACGTTGGGATTTGGAACTATGTAAGGAGAATGTGGAGCTGGGTTCCTGGTTCACAGGTGATCCTCAGGATATCTTTGCCACGTGGCCTCATGCCACTTTTCAGAGGAGAAAACTGAGGGTTAGTCAGAGAGGCTGAACTCCTTGCCTTGGGTCCTAATTAGAAGGTGACGGAGGGAGGGTCCCGGGCCTGTTGCCTCCCCTTGTGTGCTGCTGCATCAGATCCGCAGCAAGGATGTCCTCGCACAGCGTGGCTATCACCCTGCACAAAGACCTCTCAACCCTGCTGATGAGAAGAGTCCATAGCTAAGAGGTAAGGAGTATTGCGTGTGCCAGCAGACACTGGGATCCACATATCTTGTGTTCCACTGCCGTGACTTTGGGGAGGGCAAGACTCTATCATGTGCTTTCCAACCTGAGACACTTGTCAGGACCAACACACAGCTGAGTGAGACTCAGGGACAACCAGGGTGAGTCGGGCTCTCCTGGACCAATGGGAAGGTATGCTTCTTCCAACTTAGGGGGTATTAACCGGCATGTAAGGCCGTGGTGTGGATGGTACCCCGGGTAGATTTTGCAATAACGGCCGGATTATTGTCACTAACCCTTAGTTCATCCCTAGAAAGAATGATGCATCCCCCTTACTGCCGTATTTCCACCCAGAACAGCCCCTGGGAGGAGTGTGCACTCCCCTCATCGGGTGTGGCTGGGCCGTGGACCATGCTCTGGTCACTAGGATGTGAGTGGCCAGACATTTGCCATGGCTGAGCAGAGGCTCTGCACATGATCCTGTGGTTTGGCTCAGGCCCTGCAGCTCCTGTCTTCCACCAGAGGAACAGCATGTCTCAGGATGCGCTACCTTATTAGCCTGAGTTCTGGAAGGAGAAGCCTGAGTTGTGCCAAGCTGAGCCCGAAAGAACTGAATGTTGCCATGGCTGCCCTGTGGCCACCTCATGTCTCACTAGCAGGGAGTAACTGTTTCTGGTGCAAGCCGCTGAGATATTGAGGCCGCTTAGTGCCACAGCAGAAGCTGACAAATACAAATCATTTTGTTGAAAATCTTGTGTTTTCCATGATACACTCTGTCAATGATCTCCCACGAGCAATGAGGGGCTGACTGATGTCACGTACCCTACTCTCACACCCTTGGATTCTACCCTCTAGGTGTCACACGGATGCCAGCGGGGGCAGGTACGAAGGTAGGTACGGTCTTAGTGGGGTCCTCTGCTGGAGACTGCCCTCCCCCCCACCCAGCAGGGCTCAGCTGTGATTGTCCTTCAGCTGGTGAGCAGGGAACCGGACCGAATGCCGGGAGTGTGGTGCACAGAACCTACGGCACACATGGGACAGGGCCCCTGCAGAGCTGCAGGAGGAGCCTCTGGGCAGAAGTCCCCCAGCCAGCTCCTAAGCCCAGAAGCCCTGCTGTGTCTTGCTCTGGAAGGCTTGGCCCCTGCAGAGACACGGATGGCGGGGGAAGCTGCCCACAGCTCTAATGCTCTACCTCGGCTCAGGGCTGCCCAGCAGCCCTCCTGGACTCAATTTCCAATTGATATCTCATGTGAGTGCTTTCCATGGGTAGGACAGTGTCTCCGGCAGGATGTATGGGAATTATGACTCCAGCTTTCCAGCCTCTGTGCAAGAGGGCGGCAGACTGTCTGCACAGAGGTCCACCTCGTTTCTCTTTCTCTGGGGATCGCTTCCACTTCCACTCTCATTCTTTCTTCGATACTGTAATTACATATGGGGGGGCACTCCGGCCGGCGTGCAAAACTAAGCTACTCCCTCCTTCTCTGCACTTCCACACACAAAGCATCTTGGATTAGCAAGGCTCTAGCTGGGTTTCTCAAGAGGGCACTTTTAGTCTCCTGGGGGGGGACAACCCTTCATCGCGTGGGACAGTCTCATGGTTATTAGCATACCCAGTCCCCCCACCCACTGTGTGCTCACAGTGTTCCCCTGATAGTGGAATCCTGCTCCCCCACAAAGATACCCCAGTTCTTGGAAGTGTATGTTAGGTTGTCTGGCAAGGGGAATTAAGATAGCAGATGGGATTAAGGTTGCTAATCCGTGGACCTCTGACGTAGCTCTGACTCCCTGGGGGGCTTGGTGTCATCACTGGGTCCTCAGATGTGAGAGCGGGAGGCAGGAGGCTCAGAGGCAGGGACAGAGATGTGAGGACGGAAGCAGGGGTGATGTGGCTGCTGGCTCTGAAGCCAGGGAATGAGCCAGAAGCTCAGGAATGAGGACAGCCTCTGCAAGCTGGAAAGGGCAAGGCTTCAAGTTCTGCCCTGGAGTTTCCAGAAGGAATGCAGCCCCGCTGACACCTTGGTTTTGGCCCCATAAAATTCATGTCAGAATGCTGACCTCCAGAATTTAAGAAAAAAAGTCTGTGTTGTTTTGAGCCACTGTATTTGCAGCAACAGGAGGCGACAATGGTTCCCCAGGTGCAGTGATGGCTCCATGCCCCATAACATTTCCTCACAGTCCCCAGGTGACTACCAACCCTGGCAAGGAGCCATTTTATTCAGTGTGGAGAAGGTAAAGAAGCAGAATTTTTCGAATTGCCTGCCTTTCTCTCTTCCTGAGCTTGCATACGTCACTTCTTCCCCCGGGGAGAGGAATTTCTCCTCCCGACCAGGTGCCTCTGCTTCACCAAAGACAAGGCTCTTCATCCTTTAAAGAGTTATTCTGGGAATAATGAATATGAAGACCCTGACAGCTGGCATAGTGTTTGGTTGTCACTGCTCCTTCTGGCTCTCTACACTTCCATTCCAAGATTCGAGAGACATGACCAGCAGCATAAACTCAAGAAACAAATATGTATTGAGAGCCAACTATTCGCTAGGCCTGTAAATTCTGACCCAGGCAGCCTGCCTGCCTCCATGCCTCACCTGGAGAAGACAGTTGGAGCGGTGTGCACCCCCACATCCTAGCTCGCTACCTGGTTAGCTTGCCTGCACTGACGCTGGATCTCAGGTATCCTTCCTGAGGCTCCTACTCGGCCTCAGTGTATTTTGGGGATTTTTAAGGAGTATCCTATGTGCGCTGACAAATCCAGGACACTACCTGACCTTTCTGCTCTGAGTACAGACAGTGTCACTTACAAATCTTCCCTACTAGAATGTAAGCTACCAGGGGGCAGGAACTTTGGTAGACATTTCCCCCTTGCCCTAGGGTGAGAGATGAGAATGTGGTAAAAACAAATAAGAGATTCCATATCTCTCTGCCTATGATGGTTAATTTTATGTGTTAACCTGATGGCGAAGGGATGCCTGAATAGCTGGTAAGAAGTTATGACTTAGTGTGTCTGTGAGGGTGTCTCCAGAAGAGGCAAGTATGTGAATTGGTAGCCTGAGGAAAGATCACCTTCATCAATGTGGGTGGGTATTACCCAGGCTGTTGAGGGTCTAAATAGGCCAAAAAATGTAGAACAAGGGCAAATTTGCTCTCTGCTTGAGCTGAGACATCCATTTTCTGCCCTGTGACATTAACTCCTGATTCTTGAGCCTTCAGGCTCAAACCAGGACTCACATTTGTGGCTCTTCTGATTCTCAGTCTTTTAGATGAGGCCTGAATCACCCCACCAGCCAGGCCTCCAGCTTGCAGATGAAATGACATGGGAGCGCTCAGCCTCTGTAATTGCATGAGCCAATTCCCTATAATAAATCTCTATATCTATACATTTCCCATTAGTTCTGTTTCTCTGGAGAGCCCTGACAGATGCACTGCTTCTCCCTGGGGCTCACTGCCTTGTATTCACGCAGGTTGGGCCTCTGGTCATCAGAACTGCACAGCTCCCCCTCCTCTGGCCATACCCACAGGTAAAATTCCAGCTCTATCTTCCTTCCAGCAAGGACTTGAACAAAGCTTTCCTGCCAGGGTCCTGCTTAGAGCAAGGTATTGGTGGGAGTCAGGGTACATGTTGGATTTGTCAAGGCTCTGAGATTCCAGCCACATGTCACCACTTATCCTCAACCCCTTAGAAGCATACAATTAATGAACAGGAATTGATAAGAGGGATCTTGAAAGTGTCTCTGCCAATGGCCCATTCTGATGAGTCATCCTGGCCAGTCTTTGTGCTGGGCTGAGGCTACTGAGAAATACTTTTCATTAGTGTTGGAAGGACTGTTGTCCCTGGGGCTGATCTAGGTGGAAGGGGCAGAGTACCTGTGTTTGGGTGTGATATTAGAGTGCCATCAGGATCTGATGTCCAAGGGAAGCCTCAGAAGCAGCATTTCAACAGCCAAAGTGTTGGGTTTTCAGGTCAACTAGTACTGGAGGAGTCATTCATTTATTCATTCATTCAGTAAGCATTTGTTGAACATCTTCACAGAGCTCATTGCTACAGAACCAGAAGAAAAATGACTCTTTGTCCTGGAGACACTCACAAGGGAGATACCTCAATGGCTGTCTATGCTATAAATGATTCTATGATAATTGTTACAGATCTTGAGTGCTTAACAGGGGCCACTGTGTTAAGCACTGTAGTTCCATCATCTCATTTATAACTCCTGGGAACCCTAGAATCTGACAACCCTCGTTCTATAGATGAGACAACAAGTACAAGAGGGGAAGTGATTTGCCCAATATCACATGAGCGGTCAATGATGGAACCATGATTTAAACCCACGTGCCTTAGTACAAAGTTAAGATGCTGTAATGAAGGGATGCCAAATTTCATACAACAAATTTCATACCATTATCCAGTGGATATGGTATTCCAGGTGTTTTACATTTATTACTTTATTTGATTCTTACAACAATCTGAGGTGTCACACATACTCTTAATCTACCTGGTGTGGTGACAAGAAATCTGAGGCACAGAAAGTTAGATGACTTGCCCAAGGTCATACAGTGATTGTGTGGCAGAGCTGGAATTTGAATTCCAAAAGTGAACCTCCAAATCGCTGCTATAAATATTATGCTATACTACCCTGTCCTAAAAATATTGACTTTCTCCTCTCTCTTACTTAAAAGTTCCAAGGCAAGTAGTCAATTTTGGTGGAGCAACTCTGCTCTACTGGGCATTCCAAGGCTCTGATTTCTAAGTCATTCCTCATCCATCCTCAAAAGCCCCAATGTCGGATACCAGAACCACTGGTGACATGAGGCTATTTTCAGTTCAATTCACTAAAATGGATTAAAATACAGTAAATTCAGTTCCTCAGTTGCACTAGTGAGTGCATTTCAAGCGTCCAGTGTTCACTATCATGGACAGCACAGATCTAGAACTCACTTCCTTCTTTTTCTTGGTTTCAGACCTTTGTTTGGATGTTTCTTCCAGCCTTTTCTGGTTAACTTCTCATTTTCTTTCACAGATATTTCCCCTAAAAAAATTTATTGCATGTTTAATCCTTTCTTGGGATCTGCTTCTTAGAAGATCTGGGTGAGCACAACTATCACCGCTTGTTAGAAGGTTAAGGAGGTTAACAATGGTTCTGGTGTCCTGGGCATTAATTTACCACGCCTGCTCAAAGTTGTATAGACCCAGATCCTGTCCCTTCTTAGCTCCATCTTCCATATCAGAGAATTTTAATATGTTTTTACTTAGTTTCCTGACAAAAGCTGCTTCTTATTTGCTTATTTCAGATACTCTTTGCTGGACAGCATCCCAGTTATCTCTTTCTCCATCAGAACCAGAAGCAGATGTTCTAGGTCCACATGCACTGTGATTTCCTGCAAGGTAAGACTTTGTTTTCTGGGTCATCACAATTAGAAGAGTATGCTTGAGCACAACTCATTTCTCTTTGGAGTGTTTAAGACAAACTTAGATGTCAGCTGAATGACATTAATTTTTACATGGGACTATGAAACATCAGGCTTTAAAGAGTGTGCTGAAAGAGCCAACACGGTGAAAAAAGGTATGGAGTCTAAAAAGTTTATGTTCCTCTGTTTGTATGACTTGCTAAAAAGGCTCATCCTATCCATCTCTATTTCTATAATGCTATCCTTCCCTCTCTAGAATTTGTGACAAATTTTTCATTAAAACTTGATAGTGAAAGTTAACTGCATGCTTGCATTTCCTGATTGGCTTTCATGATAATCCATAGGCTATTTGAGTATAATCTTATCTTGCTGCTTTTTAAATCTTGGTCACAGGCACATTACATAGAATTCTAGGTAGAACCATAAATGTTGCACATCAAAGCAAATAGAAGAGCTTTCTTATGGTTTCTCAACAGTTTTTAGTGTGAAACAGGGTAAAATTTCTATGTTTTATTGCACAAGGCATGCGAACCTAATAGAATGAATGCAGCATCTAATTTATTTGAACATCTATGTCTCAATACAGCACTTGGGGCAAGAACAATATCAGCATCCTTTACCAACTGGAATTATTCTGCCTCCCAATCCTGTATTTACGGAAAAATTTTTGGCTTATATTTGACCACGTATGGTGCAAATTATAGTGGCCTCCTCTTAGGGTTATGAAGAATAAATAAAATGATTTATATAAAATGCTCAATAGAATGCTAGCTATTGCCTTCAGTATGATCATTACCCCACCATTGTCGCCATCATCATCACATCATGACCATCATGACATGACCATCATCATCATGACCATTGTTATTACTATCATCACCATCACCATCACCACCATCATCATCATCATCATCATAATCACCATGACCATCAACATTACTATCATCACCAACATCATCACCATCATCATCACGACATCTTGATCATTACTATCATCATTAACCATTATGACCATCATCATGACTCTCATCACGACCATCATTAGTACCATCATGACCATCATCATCATCACCACCATCTTCACCATCATCGTCATCATCACTATCAAACAACGGAGTTGCAAATCTTCCCTTCTGCCAGAATTGCTAATGTGCTGAAATCCACAAAGTGAAAAGTACAAAACAGCTGTTTTGCCCTCCTGGAAGAATAGCTACTTTTTTTTTTTTTTAACTTAAGCTGAGTCTGGTTTTCAGAATAAATTAGAATGAATGGCAAAAAAATGTTCCAAATGGCATCACTAAGGGTCATGAGTGCTGATAGTGCAGTAATGTGATTGAAAAAAAAAAAAAAAAGAAAGAAAGAAAGAAAAGGAAAGAAAGAAAAAAACAGCCTCCAGCTTCCAAGGTCACGAAGTATTAGAAGTCAGGAAATTTCCCAGGAGCTGATCAAGTCCACTTAGAGGGAAAACCAGCTGCAAAATATATAGTCAGCAGAGCTCTGTGGGGTTCTAAGGCAGTGTCCTAACACGTACACCCTCTGACGTGCAGGGATTTTCCAGCCTAATTCCATTTACATCGGGAGCCTGGGGTGCTTCCATTTAAAAATATTTCTTAAAACAAACCAACAGCACTTAGAATGCTAAGTAAAGGAAAAGCAGCCACTGGTTAGCCATTTAAGGAGGAAAGGGAGGATTTCGGTGTAGGTTCCAGTGGGTTGGAATTGCTTTTGGTTTCAGCAGAGAATAGTAGTCTATGGAGCAATAATTTTGAACAACAGGGAGATAAGTGATCTAGAAATACTTTTTAACTTTCCTGTACTCAGTGGACTTCAATGGCTCCATTTGGAATGGTTTTATTTTATTTTTTTATTTTTTTGGAATGGTTTTAAAAGTCTGACTTTACAACTTTCCATTTCTGCTCTCTCTCTAGCTGATGCAAATAAGAGGAGAGAGGAAGGAGAAAGTCTGGTAGACAGCAGCTGGTAGACTCATCACAGATCTCAAAAATGTGGGGACTAAGGGCATAGTTGTAGTCATCAGGATCTGGCCCTGAGACTTAACCACCCAGTGGTCACAATACAGAAGGCAAAGATAGGTGTTCCTGAACAGAAGAGGAAGGTGTTAGGGGTTATATTGTATCTCCACCCTCCCCAAAGATATCTAACACTCAGTACTTTAGAATCTGATTTTATTTGGAAATAGAGTCCTTTCAGGTGCAATCAAGTTAAAATAAAGTCATTAGGGTGAGCCCTAACCTGGCACGACTAGTGTCCTTATAAAAGGGGGAAACTTGAGCACGGACACGTGGGAAAACGTGGTGTAAACCTAAAGGCAGAGATCAGGATGATGCTTCTGTGAGCCAAGGAATGGCAAAGATGGGCAGAAACCACCAGAAGCCAGGAGAGAGACATGGAGTAGATTCTCCCCACAGCTGCAGGAGCCAACAGCTTGATCGTGGACTTCCAGCCACCAGAACTGGGAGACAATATCTTGTTATTGTTTAAGCCCCCAGTGGATGATATTTTGCTCCAGCAGTACTAGGGAACCAATATGAAGGGTAGCATGATTACGAACCCAGGGCACTTGTGTTCATGCAGGAGAAAAGCAGCAGTGCAGAACAGGTCACCCCTCTCAGAATAAAGCTGCTCTTAGAAATTGGCCCAATATAATTGGGGTTATATATGCAAATGCAGGAGGCAGCAGAGATATCCCCAGCAGACAGGATGGGGGCATGGCAGATGCAGCCAGGGGTGAAAACCTCAGAAACACCTGTTTCTCTTCATTATTTGGAAAGCCAGTTGCTGCAAGGGTCTACCCAACAGGAGAGGACAGCTTCCTGCAGGGATCACACCCACACCAGGAAAGTAGGCATTTGGTTTCCTTATGTAGCGTCCTTTGTCTTCTTTTCCCCTGGTTTTCAAATGATCACAACTCACTTACCAGCTAGTTCGCCTACGTTTGGGACTCTGGGGGCTGCATACGTCTAGAATGCTGAAGTACAGCAGGGATGCTGAGGCATAAAACACCCAGGAATTTTGAGGACAAGTCAGGGGGCACATAGAAGTCCAATGTCAGAAGAGCCTGCCAAGGAGATGAGCATGGTCCCTTTCGAAGGACGACATGCAAATTCATGAATCCTTCCATGTTGGGGAAAAAAAACAACAAAAAGGAAGGCTGACTATAGGGGAGGCCAGGAGTAACAGCAAGCACTAAGTCCGAGGTGGCTTTGTGCTGGCCCGGTGCTTAGTAGTTGGGGTGACTATTCTGGTTTGTCTACGACTCTGACGAAAATGTTTCTGACTTTTCCTCATTCCATCCATAGGTGCTTGGTGGCTGTCTTTTATTAGGTTTGGAAAGTTTTGTCTCCATTCTCAGTTTTTCCAGAGTTTTTTTTTTTCTTTTTAAAATTAAAAAAATATATATTTTATTTGTTTGAGAGGAGAGAGAGAGAGAGAGAGCGCACACACTGGGGGAGTAGGGCAGAGCAAGAGGGAGAAGCAGGCTCCCCAATGAACAGGGAGCCCGATGTGGGCTCCCCCAGGACCCTGAGATTATGACCTGAGCTAAGGGCAGATGCTTAACTGACTGAGCCACCCAGGTGCCTCTGTTTTTGTTTTTAAAATCATGAATCTGATTGAATTTTATCAAATGTTTAATTTTTAAATCTACCTGAGATGGTTTTCTCCACCAATCTTTAATGGACTTAGTTATGTAATAGATTTTACGATAGTTAACCTTTCATGCAGTCCCAGGAAAGGCTCAACAGATCATTATTTTTTCAGTGTGATGTGTGATGGGTTGTATTTTCCAAGAAGGGCTTCAACAGGATCTCCTATTTCACTACTCTTCCAACAGTATGATTTCTTACCTCTTTCACTGATGATTGGTTTCACGTTCCCTCCTTGGGAATCTAGATGTGCCCTGGCTATGGTGGAAGAGACACAGGGGGACTTCTGAGGCTAGGACACACCAGCTTCTCCTGAGATCTGTGCTCCTGGAATGCACCACCATGAACTGAGGAAGCCCCAAGGCCCACAGAGAGAGGTGGGGGTGAGCAGTGGTCTCCAGCCTACACAGCCCAGCAGAGCTCCCAGCTCCTACCAACGTGGTGGCCATGTGTGTGAGCCTCTTGAAAGCAGATCCCTCAGTCCCAGGTAAGTCAGCACCACTGGTGCAACATGGCACGGAGGCTAGCCATGAATGCCATACACAGCCCACACTGCAGATGTGAGAGCCAAATAGAGGATTTTAAGCCACTGAGTTTTAGGGAGGTTCATTATGCAGCAGTAAGTGATGTTTGATAGAATGTAACTGATTTGCTGATATTTTATTAGAATTTTTGCATCTACTTTTGAAAGAAAGATTGGCCTATATCTTCTTTCCTTCTTCCTTCCTTCCGTCCTTCCTTCCCCCTTCCATCCTTCCCTCTTTAATTTCTTTCCACTGCCCTTGTGTGCTTTTCATACCAAAGTTATACAACCCTTTAAAAATGATCTAGGATGTATTTCTCTTTTTTTTTCTAGTCTTTGAAAGCATCCAGGTAAGTTGGAAATTATTTTCTTTCAATGTTTGATTAAAAAGAGATGAACTAGTGAAAAAACCTGTCAGAGTTTTAAAAAAAAAAACCTATCAGAGTTTGATACCTTTCATTTCTTTAAAAGAGATTTTTTATCTACCAGCCAGTTTGTTGAAAGGCTAGGATCTGTTCTGATTTCCTATTATTTCTTAAGTTAATATTTGTAAGTTTCCTAGAAAATTGTCCACATCTTCTAAGCTTTCAAAATAGGGACATATAGGTTTCATTGTAACTGAATTATGTCTCCTCCTTCATGTATATTATTGTTGATTTTCTCTCTCTCTGCCTCCCTGATGGGACTTGCCAGAAATATGCCTGTTTGATTTTGATTCATCTTTTCACCCGTCAGCTTTTCTTTACTGCTGATCTTTGAGCTTCTGGTAAAAGTAGAAAGAGAACTAACAAAATAGTTTTCATTTCCATCATTCTCTGTCTTTATCACTCCTTTCTATATAATTTCTGGGCTTGTGATTTCTCTTTTGCTCTTTTTCTTTCTTTTTGTTTACTTTTTCAATTGAACCCTGAGCTTATTATTATTTCTAAGCAATTTTCCCTCAAAGTATAGCTTTAGAAGCAAAGCAGAAGTTTGACAAGAAAGGCTTGTCATTCAGTTCTGAATATTTTACATTTTCCCTTTTAACTAGGATGACCATGTCATGCATCAACCAGATGGAGATGCCTTTGGTGGTGAGCGGAAATGTGCCATTAGAAATTACACCAGGATGACAGCCAGCCAGTGGGTCTTGCAAATTCAGTTGTATGTACACCCATAGATTATTTCACAGAGTGTGTTTCGGTTTTCAAGTGTGTATGTGTAAAGAGCAAATAATTTCATTGATTTCTACTATAATTACATTGAGGTCAGAAAATCTGGTCTATATGATAAAACTTGGAATTTGTTGAAACTTCTTTTGTGGTCTAGTGAATGGTCACATTTTTATAAATATACACATGTACTTGGAATCCATCTGTTTTCAGGATTCATTAGCTCTTTCTCACAGATCATATTTATTAGTCATATTATTCAAATCCTTTATATATATATAATCTGATATATTATATTATATTATATTATATTATATTGGCCCACTTACTTTATCATTTCCTGATACAAGTATTCCAAATCTCCTGTTCTGATTATGGATTTTGAATGTTTCCTCATTGTTTACCAGTAGTTGCTTAGAGGTTAATATTTGTATGTCATTTTGGTGGATTCTTCCCTTTATCACTAAAAAGATCTTTCTATAGCTTATTAATTTTTGATTTTATATGCTTTAACAACTTTTTTTTGGTTGCCTGGCTTACCTTATTGGAACCTACCCCTTTTCTTCAACCATTCTGTATGTTTGTTTTAGGTGTGCCTTTGAAAATCACATAGGTAGACTAAAAGAACAACCACAACATCAGCAACATACAATGCTTTCAATATGACAATTTTTTTTAAAGTAAGTAGTTAAATCTGTTTACATTTATTGTGATCACCAACATATCTGTCCTTAATTCTTTCATCTTATTTTGTGCTTGTTTATTTTCCATGTTTTTTCTTTGCCTCCTGAATTGTTTCTTTCCTTCTATTGAATTGGTTATATTTTCCTTATTTCCTTCTACTCGACTAGTTCAGACATTATATATTCTTTTAAAGATATAACCCTTAAATTTTTAAAATAAATACTGAACAAAGTCTACTTTCCATCAATATCTATCTCTTTCTTTTGAAACAAAGGACTGTTAACTTCCTATTCTGATCTCTCCTCAGTCATCTTTTCATTCTTTGGCAAATATTTTATTTCTGCTTTGTTTTACAATTCCCCTGAAGTCAGTTGTTGTTAAATAGGGAGGGAGATACTTTACCTAACACTTCTGTGTATTCAGAGCAGAACAGAGGCGTCACATATCAGCTTAGTACACCACATCAATTGGAGTCCCTGATTTTGCTAAGTCTGACAAATCAATTACCTTCATGGGGTTCCCATTTTTGGTCACATCTGGGAGAGATTATCTAGTAAAAGAGCTCTCTTTTTTTGCCTAAGACTCCAGGAGTTGAATAGCAAGGAGGATGCTTATTAAGATATTCAGTAAAGGGAGAAATCACTGTGGCCTGTGGTCCCAGGAGTCCAGAGAGGTTACTGTAGGAGCAAACATTGTTTAGTCCTAGAAAAATGGGCAGAAGTTTTTTATGAGCAAGAGTGATGTGACCAAGATGGAATTTTAGTAAGATCAACCAACAGCATTTACTACAGTTTCCAAGCAGTAGGAGGGGTTATTCTTTACAGAGAGGAAGCCCCCCTAGGGTGCTGTTCTGTTAGAGGTGGCAGGAAGGGGGGAAGGCCTGACCTCGGTAGGTGGCAAGAAGCAGGAAGGAAGAGCTGACTAGGAGGTGTTTAGAAGGAAGAATTAGAGGAGGTGGATGCCAGTTACACATGAGAGGACGGAAGGGGGGCCAGTGCTGACGTTAAGGACTCCAAATGGGGGACAAGGAAAGTCCCTGCATGCACACTGCAGGATTTCTATCTAGGCAGGGGTTTGTGAATATGGGGCATCGCATGGTGCTTGGAGGTGGCTGAGACCTTTGGTGACACTGGCAGCCGTTAGTGCCAGAGGGCCTCAATCCTGACAGGAGGCTTTAGCCACTGGGAGCTGTCCTGGTTGCTAAGGTGCTCACGTGGGTAAGGAAGATAGATCACTAGTGGGAAAGTCATAGGTCTGAAGCCCACCTTGAGCTGCCTCAGGCTCAGGACCAAGGCTGGGTGGTTCTAAGGGGGCCTGGGTCTGGCCGAGGGGGCTGCTGGAGCCTGCCCATCAAGAAATTCAGGAGTCCATGGGCTCCAAGATGTTAAAGATGGCTTATGTCAGGGGGTAGGATTTCAGGTGTCTCGTCATTATATTTTTAAAATCATTTACAGCGAGTACTTGTAATTTGTGTATTCAGGAAAAAATAAGTCATTTTCCTCGTGGGGATAAGCTACCTTTTCCAAGCCTGCCTGCTGTGCTTCCTTCTGAGCCAGGCTAAGGTCACGTACGCGTCTGCACTCATTCCAGTTTCATGGACGAGAACGAGGGCTCGGAGACCAGGGAACTTGCCCGGGCCTAGCGGAGGCGGAACGAAGCCTCGCAGGTCCCGCCGCTGGCTCCCGGTGGCCCTTGGAGCTCGCAGGGCGGTCTGAGGACGGACACCGGGCAGATCCCACTCACCTGGGCGGGGCCCCGCCCGCATGCCCCGCCCGCATGCCCCGCCCCCGCAACGCGCCAGGGCCAGGGCCACGCCCCCAAAGGTCGGCCCCGCCCCGCGCCTGGGCCCCGCCCCAGGCCCCGCCCCGCCCGCCCGAGGCCCCGCCTCCCGCCGCCAGAGGAAACGGAAGTGGCGGCAGGCCCCGGCGGAAGCAGGAAGCGGCGGAGCGGGACCAGGCGCGGGCGGTGTTTGCTGTGGGGCCATGGCGGAGAAGTTCGACCACCTGGAGGAGCACCTGGAGAAGTTCGTGGAGAACATCCGGCAGCTCGGCATCATCGTCAGTGACTTCCAGCCTAGCAGCCAGGCCGGGCTCAACCAGAAGCTGTGAGTGGCGGCCGAGTCCGCCGGCCTCTGACGGGAGCCGGGGATCCTGGGAGCCGGGCCGGGGAGCCGGGTAGGGGGTGGGGAGCCGGGGATCCTGGGGGTGGGGAGCCGGGGCTTGGGAGCCGGGGATCCTGGGGGTGGGGAGCCGGGGCTTGGGAGCCGGGCCGGGGAGCCGGGTAGGGGGTGGGGAGCCGGGTGGGGGGTGGGGAGCCGGGGTCTGACCTGAGAGCCGCCCCTCTCTGCCGCCCTCCTCTGGACTCGGGCCCGCCCCCCTCCCGCTTCGTTTTGCTGGAACTTTATCTCGAGGGCCCGTTTGGACACGTCGTCAGGGCCACACAGTCATCAAAGCCTGCCCTGGCGTGCCGTGACTCCTTCCCAGTTTTCTCCCCGGCCCTTCTGGGGAGTCCAGGCCCTGTCCCCAGAGGGGAGGCGGACTTCACGGGGTGCTCCAAACTGCACACAGGAAGGAGAAGGTTGTGAACCACCTGCTGCCGAGGTCTGGATGTGGTGGAACTGGAAGGGGGAGGGTGGCGAGAAACGGTGCAGACCGCTTAGGAACAACTTTGGCAACAGTCCTGTGCTGGTGGTTGGTGCTAGGCCCTGGGGTGGACAAGACACACACACACACAGAAGGAATGCTGCAGAAGGGCTCCTAGCTTTCTAGGGACTACAGACATCAAACAGAAGTGCAGCCCAGCCTTACAAACCCAGGGCTGGGGGACTAGCCTGGTGATCTGTTAAGCTCCAGAGGGGAGCAGAAACTAAACCAGGTGGGGATGGCTTTCTCCTCCGGGATCGGAGGGTGGGTTCTTCCTCGGGAGTCTGCTGCGCACAAAACCAGCTGCACGTTGTCTTTGAGAGAAGATTGATGTTTTTCATCAATTCTCAGAAGGGGTGTTTTTTTATCACCCAATACTGGCAGTCTCTACTTTAAAAGAGAATTGGATATCTAAGGCTGTTCTCTAGTTCCAAAGCCTTCCTGGAATTCTGTAGCCTTCTTGTGTAAGGAACTCTGGCCTGGAGGTCACCCCGGCCAACTGGGTGGTGTCCCTGCTGTCATCTGAATTAACTACATGTTCTATTTTTGCCTTTTCCCTCAGGAATTTTATCGTTACTGGCTTGCAGGATATTGATAAGTGCAGGCAGCAGCTTCATGACATTACTGTGCCTTTAGAAGTTTTTGAGTAAGTATTCTTAATTTGAGTATAACTCTTGTTTTACTGTGTTATAATGACGCCTTCAACCACTGGTATTTAAGAGCCTGTTTGTGGCAAGCACAGCCTAGGTGCTGGGGATAAGCCAGGAAAGAAAATAGACAAAAACACCTGCTCTTAGAGAGCTTATGTTTTAATAGGATTAAAAATTTAAAAGAAATAGAATGAATAGAGAGTTATTAAATGTGCAGAAAACATCATAGGCTCCCAAAGTCCTGCTTAGACAAAACGGGCAGGAATATCACTTTTTTTTTTTTCTTGAGAGGCAGAAAGTCTTAGGTGGGCTTTATTATAAATTAAAAAATTCTAGGTAGAAACAGCCTGAGAAGTAATTTAGTGTGGTGTCTTCCAAACTACACTGGGAGTGCTCATTTTAGGAGATGGTAAGGATTTGCTCTTTTGTTGGGGGGAAAAGGTTCTTAGGCCAAGGAAATTTGGGAAGGCCATTCACTGTCTGCGGGGGGGAGAGTGGTGTGTGCCTCTCACAGTCGTGGCCCAGAGAATGCTTCCAGGAAATGTACTTTTCTGGTTTGTTTGGTTCAGGTTTTGACACACTGGTTTCCCAGGTGAAAGAACTTCTAAGTAACCACAGTGGGCTGTTTGGCTACTAAGTGTATAAAATTCTGGACTTGTCCTTCCTCGGCCAGCACTGCTGTCTCATTGCCAAGCAGCCTCCCTCTCTCTCTCTCTCTCTCTCTCTTGGTGGAGTGGGCTTGGAATGGCAAGAACAAGAAGCAAGAGCATGCTAGTCCTTTTTGCTTTAGAATTGCAATGTAAGTCATCAGATTTCCTGGAACGGTAAAGGGAATGGTCATCATCTTACCTTCCAGAGGTCAGAGGGAGTCCTAGTTACAGCACACCTTAGCATCTGCCTGCCCCCAGGACACATAGGCTGCATTCTTTCTAGTTTCGGCTCTGTCCTCACGTGCTGGTGGCGATGTTGCGTGTCCTCAATGTGTTCTGTTGGCCCACCGAGCTCTCCGGGGTCAGGTGGGAGTGAAGATCTCGTGCATATGGACAGCTCTAGACCCTGGACGGTGGCTGCCTGCCTGAGGAGTGTGTGCAGGTAGAGGCTCTTCCTTGGGTATTCTGAGTAGTGCTGCTCTGGCCTTGAACGTATGGGATGGATGTCAAGACACGCCAGGTGCCTCTGAAGGGCAAGTGAGAGAAAGAGGGTTGAGGAAAGATTGCGGGACAGCAGGCAGTGCAGCCTGGGCCACCAGAACCACAGCTGTAGGCACAGCCAGTGGGCAGAAGGGGTTAGGTTCATCGGGGGGATTAGGACTAGGCTGGCCTCGGAGCCCTGGTAAGCCGCAGATGCAAACTGTCCATCGATGTGCACAACGCAGGAGCCATTTCCAGGTCCTTAGTGGCCTTGGCAGCACACACTTTGGGACACACTGACGACAGCAGAGATAAAACTGTAGTCCTTGTCCTGTCCAGGACTTGGGGTTGATGTACTGGCAGAGTGGCACTCAGCCCTTGGGCCCTAGAAAAAACCCAGCCCCGATGTTGTTGCTGTTGAGATGGTTATTTGTTTAGGACACTTGAGCCTGTTGGGTGTTTTCTTCAGAAATGGATATATTTTGTTTAGCATTAATCATAATTTTGCTGCTTTCATTCCGTCATTTCAAACACATTGCAATAAAATGGAATTTCTGGAGCATGTGGTTTATTGATTTTTTTTTGTTATTTGTTATAATTATAGACCAATTTTTATGCCATTAATAGTAACTTAACAGTATTTTTGATGTAAAGTGATGATTTTTTTTTTTTTTTTCTACTGGAGCATAAACTGGACTTTGGTAGTGGTGATTTCTTTTTCTTGGTGATGAATAATTGAATTTAGCCAAAGGATAGGAAAGTCTGTAAGGTACAGAAGCAGGCAGGTGGCCCACTGGTGATAAATGTGGATATTCATCTAGGCAGTATGCATGATGAAGTCTGTGGGGTAATGAAGACATTTTGGGGACAAATATCAAAAATTTCTAAAACAGTTTTATAGTTTAGGAATTCGTGGAAAGAATCTCTGTGTTAAATTCATGTGACTTGGCTGTAGTTAGGCAAGTAGTATGTCAGGGTCCTGCCCTCCAACAGTGGTGGACCAGAGTGTAAACAGTCTTAGGGGAGAGGGAGGGGCTGTCCTGCTTGCAGCTCCCTGCTCCCTCCAGCAGGCCCCAGGCTCCTCTACAAGGGGTTCCCCCAGGGACCCAGGGGGTACACCTGGAGCAGAGGCTGTGTCTTGCCTGCCTCCCTGGACACATTAGGTCTCTCCCGTCAAGAGCTGCCTGACATTACAGGTTATTGTGAGGATCAAGGCCAGGAAACCTTTTGAAAAGCACAGATGCTAACGTAAAGTGGTAGGGCTACGAAGCTTGCTTGATTTATACATGGTTATGACTTGATTTTGTGAGTTACTTTATTAAAAGTAATATGAGATCACATGATCTATACTTGCATAAATGAAAGAATCCTGATTCACGTGGTGCCCGGATGCCATTTTATCTAAACAAGGCCGTGTGCAGTTATACAGACCTAACTCTTTTCCTCCAATCAGAAAACTGTGAGAATAGGTATCAACCATGAGTCTGTTAATTGAGATGTTTCATGTTTCCAGATACATAGATCAAGGACGAAACCCCCAGCTCTACACCAAAGAGTGCCTGGAGAGGGCTCTGGCCAAGAATGAGCAAGTCAAAGGCAAGATCGACACCATGAAGGTAGGGCTCTTGGAAGCAAAAGATAAATACTTACAATGCACGTTTGGCTAACAGACCTTGTCGTCTTCTCCATACTTGGTAAAATGTAAACTAGTTCACACAGTTATGCGGCTGAGGTTTCTGTGTGAGCAGGCGGTAAGCGCAGTGCGTCTCCGGCAGACGCAGGGCAGCGGCGTGGTCGCCTTTCTGTGAGGGGTCCCGGGTAGCTGCTGTGGCTAGCTGTTCACGTTTGTAAGGCTTCAGTGTCTCATGTTTGCACTTGAGTGCTTTTTGTTTTCTTTGCTAGGCCATTTCCTGGAGTTACGGTTCTGGGATTTAGAGGGTTCCCTGTGTGTGTCCAGTGCTTGTCTCCTGCACCTGACTCCAGACTCTAACTCCAGACTCCTTTGGACCCTGTCCCGCGTCCTGCAGTTCTCCAGAGAGTTTGCTCTGTGTGTTTCTTTGCTTTGATGAGAGCTAGAAAACACTATGCATCTCGAACATGAAATATGTAGGGGTAGGGGTCTTGGGGTTTTTTTCTTTTCTTTTCTTTTCTTTTCTTTTCTTTTCTTTTCTTTTCTTTTCTTTTCTTTTCTTTTCTTTTCTTTTCTTTTCTTTTCTTTTCTTTCTTTTCTTTTCTTTTCTTTTCTTTCTTTCTTTTTAACTTGAATTGACTGAGCTGTGGTTCTGATTGGGGGGCGGGGGGTGATGGTTTTTCCTTTGGTGCCCGGTGCCATCGCTGTAGTGCCCCCACATGCAGTGGCCTGGTACTGTGCGCCCTCCCACCTTTCCGCCTGCACTCTTATCCACATGGACCCCCAGGGCTCGAGTCTGTCGCCAGGAATCCCCCAGACCCCTCACTTTGTGGGTCCTTCTCATGTGGTCTCCTCCACGTAGAATGCTAGCATGTCTCTGGACACTGACTGTCCTTTGGGCTCAGCCTGTGTCACCCCCTTGGAGAGGCCTCGTAGATCAGCCTTTCCTAAAGCATCTGTTGAGAGCACCTGATGAGGATGCTCCTTCTTCTTCCCTCTGTTCTGTCTCTGAGGCAGCTCCAGCTCCAGGACCTTGGGACACAAGTGTGTTCATCCTGCTGATGCCCCGGGCTCAGAGGACGCACTGGCCAAGTGAGGGGAATGAGCAGAGAGGCTGTGTCCATGACGCGTCTGTCACCTGCTGCCCTGGGGTTGCAGGGCTTCCATCCCTTCCCAAGTGATCCGTCCTGAGGTTCGGGTGCTGTGAGGGTCGCTGGGGTGCCCACAGCTACTTTTCTGTTTTGTCACTTGGGGACCAGTTGCTGTTGAGCTTGGCATCACCCCGGGGGAGATACCACCTTAATTGATAGGGGGCCCTGATTGTACTGTTGTGTGAGTGAGTAGGAATCCCTCTGACACACAGGCTGCAGGCCCGGTGCAGGGGCTCCTGCTAGCAGTGACCACGGGGACCATCGCCTTCAGTGGGCATCTATGTGGTGCTCAGTGGTGGTCTGTGTCACCTGGGGTCTGCACAGGTCTTGTGGCACAGTTCTGTGGTCCATTGGACCACATATTTAAGCTTCTGAAAGATGCAGCTTACTGGTGGTTGTGTCTAGGCTCAGTGTCTCTGGAGGATGTCTTATGTGCTGTGTCTTTGCTCACACCCGTAGTGCTGCTTTTCAGTATGACTTCTGCGAAGACTTTTTGAGGCGCTGGCAGATACTTAGCTGCTCTTGTAAGATCGGGTTCAAACAAATGTTATGCTGATAAGTAGGATCAAGAAGCTGCAGCATTTGAAGTAGACAGGTTTCCAGGTGCTCGGAAAGCTTTGATCAGGCTGTTTGCACACAGTGAGTTTGATGTGGTTTGAGTTAATAATTGCTTCATTAAATATTATTTGAAGATGCCTGTTACGTGTGTTGTCTGCAAAAATCATTTCCACCTGTGTGGCTGGCACTTAGGAGAGAGGCTTTCTCTGTCTGAAGTATTTATTTTGTGTTGGACCGAGCACTCCTTCAGATAGTTTATAACATACCTGTGACATGGTTCCAAGCTCACAAGCAGGTGCTGGCAGCCCGTCTCCCAAGTGTCGCCTCCACAGGAGCTGAGTAGGCTGTGTGGGAACCGCCGCTTGCAGGGAGGGAAGCACACTTTATGCTGAGTTTGAGGCTCTGGGGGTGGGGAGTGTTTTTCACTTGGGTGATGGGTCACAAAGATCTTTTGATGTTGTATGTTTTTCTTTTTAGAAATTTAAAAGCCTGTTGATTCAAGAACTGTCTAAAGTATTTCCTGAAGACATGGCTAAGTATCGAAGCATCCGAGGGGAGGACCACGCCCCTTCCTAACTTCATCGTCCTGCTGTCTGAAGACCCTCCTGGTCTCAGGTGTGAGTCGCTGTGACCTTCCGGCAGGCTGTGTCTGACAGCAGCACCGATGTCCTCCAGCCTCCCTGTCCCTGTCCTTGGCCTTGGGGGATGGCGGGGCGGGGCCTGGAGGGCTTGCAGAGCTGTGCCCTGGCTGCCCCTCTGTCCCTGACATGCATCTGTTCGGTCTTCAAGTTCTTAATGGCCGGGGAGCGCGCGTCTTTGAGTGCGATGCATCTGATTCTCCTTGGCAGTAGTCTTGGGAATGTTAAGTATGATAGGTAAACTAAATTTTTAAAAATTCTAACTAATGGTTTTATTTTTATGTGCTGTTCTTTTTATTTTATTATGGTGTCAAAGAAAGCTTAAGAAAAAAAGAAGGAAAAATTAAAAAAGAAAAATTGGCTTAATCTGAGAAGTATTTTAGGTTGATGTTTTGTGTTTTCAAGTATGGTGCATAAAGAATGTGTTCAGTGTAACTGTTTACACGGATTTCAATTAGAAGCATATAATAAAACCTTTACGTATTTATAGGATTTATTCCATGTAATTATTTTTATAACGTTTTATGGTATACTACAGTGTATCTTGCGAACAGTTAATTATTACTTCCTCAAAGTGTGAATAATATTCATAAAATTTGTTCTGCGGGTATTCAGGCAGGAAGAGCTAAAGCCAAAGGCTGTTCCCCTGTAGTCGTTCTTGGGTCTTGTAGAGGGTGGTGCCCATGTGAACAAGGTGGTGCATGGGCGCTAGGGAAGCACCCCCCCGGGGCTGCGCGTCCCACCACAGGGGCTGCACACCATGGGGGCCAGCTGCCTGCACCGGGCGCAGCGGCCCTGAGAGCCTGTGTTCCCGGTGCCCTCGGGATGGCGTGGGCTGTGATCCAGGCATGCGCTGGGTCCCTGGCGTAGGGCAGCCGTTGTCAGGGATAACCTGCAGACCACCGCAGACCACCGGCAGCAGGGTGACCTGGACCCGGTTATTAGAAAGCAGGTCTTGGTGCACCTGGCTGGCTCAGGTGGTTAAGCGTCTGACACTTGATTTTGGCTCGTGTCGTGATCTCAGGGTTGTGAGATCGAGCCCTGTGTTGGGCTCTGCATTGTGCATAGTAGAATCTGCTTGAGATTCTCACTCTCCTTCTGTGCCTCCCCGCCTTCCTCTCTCTCTCTCTCTCTCTCTCTCGTTCCCTTGTTCACTCTCTCATAAAAAAGAAATTGGGTCCTGTGGCGTCAGAGGCGTTAGGCTGGGCCCAGGAACCTCCATGGTCAGTGTGCATCCCTGGCCTGGTCTAGATCTAACGATCTTTGCTTCCCAAGGCAGCCTCACTTGCCCAGGGTCAGGGGCCAAGCTCTTCAGGAAGTTGCTACCACATTGTTAGCAGTTTGATTCTGCAGAACTACCCTGGGAAAGTCCCACCCTGGGGGCCAGTCTAGGTGAGCGGTGCTCCGAGTCCCATAGGTCCTGGAGCCTCCAAACCACCCTGACTGGCAGCCATTGCACAAGGACTGGGGGGCCCGGCTTACCAAGCGCTTCCCATACCCCGGTCCCCATGGGTCACTCAGCTGACTTTCTCCATGGCCCCCTGAGCTGTGGATTTCAGAGTCGAGCTGGGGTGCAGGGAGGCTGAATGGCAGAGCTGTGAGTTGGGTGTTGGCCGACTGTCCACGCCGCTGCTGGTAAGACACCGCTTCACAGTAAATTAGTAGCCAGTTGCCCTAGACCCTCAGTCCAGGTCCCAGAACGTGATGCCATGACTCCCGGGTCTTGGTGATCTCCCAGCCTCCTAGCACGGTGTGTTTCTGCTCTTCTGCACTGCTGCCTGGTGGGTCCAGAGGCTCTGAGGCTTGTAAGATATAGCCAGCAGCAGGGTGCTGTTCTGCATAGCTGGGCCTAGGAATCATCCATGGCCTTGGGCCGTTTCATACGTGTGTCTGACCCTTGGGATGAACGGGTCGCTGTGAGTTGGGATGCTTGTCCGGGAGCCGGGGTAGTAAGTATACAGCCCCAGGGGTGGGCAGGTCACGGTGGATGGTTCACCAGTCTCCTTGGGAGCAGCTTTCCTGTTGGGGTGTATGGGTGGACGATGTCGGAACCCTTCACTCTCTTACATGTATATGACACCACAGGCACCCGAGTGGATCCCCAGAAGGTATAGGTATTGCAGCTTGGGATGCTGTGACATGGAGCATCAGAGGGCCTGCAGGCAGCCGTGCTGCAAACTCGATGGAGGTGTGACCTTGATCTGACTCCCACGCCTTCTGGACTTCTCCACCTGGAGGTCCAGGACCCCACGTCAGACTCAGGATGCGCCCACCCCAGCTCACTCTCCCCTCGCTTGGCCTTGGCTGCTCTCAAGGGCCTCAGGTCAGTTAAAATGATAATCCGTGGATGACTCCTGGTACAGTACCTACCATACCGTGATTGCCTTTTTTCTGTGTCTTGCCTACGCATGGACCACCTCCCCACCCCCACGCTCCCACCGAATGCTAGTTCCTTCTTCGATTTTAAGCTCTTCTCCCCACCCACTTCCCAGACGGATCAACCCACCAACCCAGAAGCCCAGTAGTTTGTGGTGATGCGTACTTGTATCTACCACCACGAGGCTGGACCAGGGCTTTAAACCACCGTTCTGGGCAGCGGTGCTGCCTCTCTAGTTAAGAAAACCAAACCAAACTGAAGCCCACTTTTATGAGAAGTAGAGTGTCCATCTTTTTGGATGCTCAGGTGCATCGTGGACATGTGGCAGGTTGGGCTCCAGACCACTGCAGGGAAGCAATTACTGCAAGAAAGCCAGTCAAGTAAGTTCCTTGCCTTCCTGATGTATAAAAGTTATGTTTACACTATACTGCAGCTTATTAAGTGTGCAGTAGCATTCCACCTAAAAAATGACATTCAGACCATGAAAAGATCCCTTATTGTTCAAAAATGCTGACCATCATTTGAGCTTCCAGCAACTCACACTCACCGATCCTAGATTGCTGTAACAAACAGAATAATAAACAAGTTTGAAGTACTGTGAAGATGACCAAAACGGGACGCAGAGACAAAGTGAACAAATGCTTTTGGGGAAATGGCGCGGAGAGACTTGCTGGACGTGGGGTTGCCACGAACACCCCCTTTGCAAGATAAAGTGAAGCACAGCAAAAGGAGGTAAGCCTGTGAAACAGACACATCCCAAGACCTAATTTCTGTGTTAATGTCAGGATTTTCATCTGTTTCTCCGTGGAGACCCAAGGGGGGCCGAGGGATCTCCAGGGACAGGACAAGGCTGTGAGGAGGGGTCCTGGGAGTGGGAAGGGCTGCCTAACTGTACTCACCTGCTCCAGAACACCTGCTGCTCCCGGGCGCTCTCTCTGGCTGCCCTGACTGACTGGTGTAAACCAGTGGAAATTCAGCTTATGGTTCCAGAGACCAGAAGGTGCCGGCAGGGCCACGCGCTCTCGGGAGGGTCCTTTCTGAGTCGTCCGGTTTCTGCTGGCTAACTCCAACTGTTCCCTGAGGCTGCAAACCCCTGTCCCCAGGCTCTGTCACCTGTCTCTCCACTGTGTCTCTCACAATGATGTTTGTTGCCAGACTTAGGGGCCCCTCCCTGTACCTCTACCCCCTTGACCATCCAGGATGTTCTCATCTTGTGAATGTTGATTGCATCCACAGACTGTTTGGAAAGAAGATGACATTCACAGGGTCTGCATGGACACACCTTTCTGGGAGCTCCCAGTACCCCCACACTGTGTCCAGGCTTTGCTGCTGGGGGCTGCTGTATCTGTACCCCCATATCTGTGCAAAGCCTGGCTGCTGCTGCCCACCTGACTGTCTGAGCCCCTCTTCCCAGGGGACGCTGGCCATGAGTTGAGAGTTTAAGATCGAGGGCTGGTAAAGTCTGTGAAATGTGTCCAGGTAGAGACAGAACGCTTGTCCTCTTCCTTCTCCCATTAAGATCCTTTTCTACTTTGGAAAAAAAAAAAAGAAAAAAAGACACGGTGCTGAAAAGAAAAAAAAGGCAGGTCATTGAGAACTAGCAGTGCCCTGGGTGGCTGGACCCCAGCTGCGGCCTTGAGGAGCGTGGGGAGGGAGGCTCGCGGAGGACCCTCTGGGCCCCCAAGGCGGTGCTGCAGAGGCTCATGTTGGAGTTTCATGAGAGCAAGGGTGGCAAGAAGTGACCAAAGCTGCGCTTCCTCATTTGCATGCTGAGCTTCCCTACGTTTGTCTGGAGCTGTGAGGACACAGTTTCTGGTGGCTTGTGACACATAAGCTCTCTCTGATCCTTTCTTCATAGGAATATGGTCTCCAAAAGCAAACATTTAAAGTGTTTTTTTTTCTTTTTTCTTGCGCTAAGTGTACTGCAAACACAAATGGGACACACATGTCCATTTAATGGTAGCACACGTTAGAAGTATGGGCAGAGGACACTTCTTCTTCGAGGGCCCTGTGTAGCACTGAGCCCTTGCTTACTCACCACTTGGCCCTCACGCCGGCCTTCTGTGTGTGCACACGCAGATTACATCCTGTCTCTACAGAGCTGGGAGGGAGAGCCACCTGTGTCGGGAACCATGTGGGTCCCAAGCAGACAAAACAGGGAACAGCTCTGTCCTGAAGCCGATTTCTAATCTGGGCACCCTGGAGCAGACAAGGCTCTATCACAGAGTCAACATAGTCTCAGCCTCCAAACCACAGAGCAAGAATCTGTGGCAGGCAGAGGAGGAAGGCGGCCAGCCCTTTCTTCCCCATCTTCCCACGGGGTGGGTTTGTGTTCACCATGTGTCATCGAGAACCGAATTGGGACTTAAAAAATGATTCCTCCAAAAGAAATGAGATCCTTATGGTTCGGGGTCCTGGAGCTGAACCGTTTGGAGGCATTCTCTGGACCCCCTGCCCCATCCCATCGGGAGCCTCCTGGTGGGGGCCTTGGTCTGCAGGTGACCCAGCCCATCCCACAGTGGGCCTCCCCATAGTGCCAGGCTTTTGAGGCAGAGGGCTTGGTGCCCAGACACACTGTGGAGGGGCTCTGGCTGCCCCCAACTTTGGGAGCCCTACTGCAAGTGATCGCTGACTCCATGGAGGAAATGTGCCGCGGTTTCACCCCAAGCCTGCAGGGCGGTGATGGTAGCCAGTGTTGATCACTGGCTCTGCTGCCTCCTCTCATCCTCAGATCAAGTTCCTGAGGCTTCTTGTTCCCACTCAGAGGGATAGTGAACCCAGGACCGAAGGCAGTCACCCGGGAAGTCTCAGGCTGGGTTTGGCCCTGGGTGGGGGTCTGTACCGAGAGGACCCAGGGGAGGGGACCAGAGCCCTGCAAGGGACGGGGTGGGCAGGGGGTAGACATGGCCACAGCGAGACTCGAAAATGTTCCCACGCTCACACAGAGGAGTGCAGGGCCAGGGCGGGGGGGGGGGGGGGGGGGCATTGGTGGTGGCCTGTGCAGGGCGTTTGCAGGGGCTCTGATTGCCTGGCACATCCAGAGTCCCCCAGGCCTGCAGGTGTATGGTGTGGGGGGGAATGCCCTAGGACAATGGTTCAGAAGGGGCCGGAACAGGGTTGCAGGTGTCAGCAGTAGTCAGCAGGCCCTGTCTGGAAGACTGCATCGGTCCTGGCTGCGGAAGAGCCAGGCAGACAGTGGGGATCTCAAGGAACCCCCCATGGTTGCTCCAGGCCCAGATCTGTAACTTGAGGTGGGGGCCTCTAAGTATTAGAGGGAGATAGGGTAATAATGAGATTCCTGTCAATACAACAGACTGATGTAGATGTGTGTGCCCGGCAAGTGTTTCTACGCTGCAGGACGTGTTGTGAGTGCTGTGTACGCACACGTATGCGTACACACACAATGCATGTGCACTGAGCTGTGACCCCCTCCTAATTCACACGGCCTCACCACCGCTGTGACTGTGAGGGGGTATCTACAATGAGTGAGGTCACAGTGTGCGGTCCTAGTCGAGTAGGATCGATGGCACCGAAGGAGGAAGAGGAGGTGGGAGGGCCAGGTCTCTGCACATGCACTCCCTGAGGAAAGGCCACATGGGGGCACGGGGTGGGGGGCGGGGGGGGGGCGGCGGGGGCGGGGGCGGGGCGGGAGCTGTTTACACCTGGACCAAGGCTCTCACCCGTCCCAACCTGGCCAGCACCCTGATCGCCCACTTCTAGCTTCCAGAACGCTGAGGAGCGGACACCGGTTGTTGAAGCCGCTGGCTCTGGTGCTGTGTTAACGGTGGCCACGCTGGGACACACCTGTTTACTCTGCATGCTTGGGACGTGCTAGCTGGTCAGTCGGTCAGCCAGTAATGGTCCGTCAATAAAGAGTCACATACTTTTATTATTTCTTTGTGAATTTTATGCAGTGAGATTGCTAGGCTCGGTTCCCAGAGCAACCATCTGATTATTTTGCCCGTTATGCCCAGCTAGCGGGGTGCTTAGCACTGGCCTGAGGAGGAAGAGGAGGGAGAGGAAGAAGGGGGAGGCAGGGGAGGAGGAGGAGGGGGCGGCAGGGAGGGAAGGAGGGGTAAGACAGGAAGGAGGGGGGAGGGAGGAAGAGCAGGAGGGGGAGGAGGGGGGTCCACAGCAGCTCCTCGAGGGCACCAGCGCGCTAAGAGAAGCCAAGCTTGGTCCTTGTTATGTTCTTGGCCCTTTTGCAGCCTAGACAGGTGATCCCAGACGGGGACAGACTGCTGCTGCCCGAGGTGGGGCCCAGGCTGATGGGGTCAGAAGAGCCGTCTTGTTGGTTGTTTTTAGGGGGGAGCCATGAGGATAATGAGGGTGGGTGCCAGTCTCACTATGCAGCTGAGCACACACACGGGCTGAGCAGACAGGGGATGTGCTGATGGAATATTTATTCCTGGCTTTATTTATAGTATCGTCTGGTGCAGAATCGGAAATCAGCTAAGCGGCAGCTCGGTGGGCCCGTCCCATATGTGCCCTGGGCTGCAGGCTTGTGAACACGGCCCTTTGTGCTTTCTCCCCTGTCCTGCCCCGTGTTCTGCTCCGGATTTGATCAGCTGTCCTCTGGTTCCTGCCATCAGATCCTCCAGTTCTGTGACCCTGTGACATTCTGCAGGGCCTTTGAATGCATGGTCCATGGAGGGACATGTGTGCGAAACAAGAGGGATTGTGAGAGTCCTTCTCTGGAGAGCTTTTCTGCTCCTTCATTCCAGTTCCACCTGGGCCAGGATTTCTCACGAGGATCCAGAAGCGTTTACTTTTCCCACCATCTTTGGTTTTTCAAAGGCTTTTGGGGGAGCAATAATAACATCTATGATACTTTAAAATTCAAAGACAATTTTGTGAAACTTATTTGATAAATATACATTGAAAATGATTATGCACATCTGTGCATGTCTATTTCATTACATTCATTTTATTATAGTTTTATTCGATTACAAACATTATTATTAGCCTTTATCAAGTGTTTCATGTGGGTCGGCAGCAAAATAGGGACGGTTCAACTAACAATAAGTGAAAAAAAGATAGGAGGTTCGATTTTCTCCAGTGACAGCAATTCAAAGTTGTCTGCCCAGAACAGCTGTGGCTGCTCCCAAGCATCAACCAGGCTCCAGGCGGATTGGCTTTTCTCTCTGTGGCTGTGGCAAGCAGTTTTACCTTCACGTCACAACACGGCTGCTGTCCCCGCGGATATAACGCCTGCATTCCAGGCAGGCAGAGCGTAGAAGAGGATGGGCAGAGAGTGATCGGCAGCAAGCTTCTGTGGATGCTTTGCCATTTTGTTCTGGACGGACTGTCTCCCTCAGGGTCTTCTACCCACATGTCCCTGGCCAGGGTGGCGTCTCATGGCCACCCCTAATTCCAGGGGAGGCGAGATGAGCTAGATCTTAGCTTTTACAGCCTTTGGCGCAGAGGCTGGCAGAGGGGCAGGGACTGGGAGCGGAGCTGTCAGGCGCCCCACAGGGCCAGTCCGGCACATTCAGGACAGAGACTTGGATTTCCCGTCCCCCGCGCTGACATGGGTTCTTTCCCACGGAAACTTACTTGTAGGAGTAACTTGAAGCCAAACTTTGAATCTTGTGTAAGTAAATTGAGATCCCAGATGCAGGGTTTGTCAAGTTAGTTTACACGGCCAGTACAGTACGTGGGGTTTTTTGATCTGGAGCTGAAGGTCTGAGGCTGCTGGCCTCACCCCACGTGGACGGCCCGCGGTCAGGACGCAGGGCCCACCCCGGGCTCATCCTGTGGGGCTGGGACAGGAGAGGGACCGGCAGGCCTCAGGGCAGCGGTGGGGCCTGTGGCCCGTCTCTCCGGGTGTCTCCCAGGTCCTTGCCGCACCTCTGCTCCAGGCCTCACGTTCCCAACCGTGTGGTCCCAGGTCTATAGCTCCAGCTGCTGCTGCAGCCCAGGTGCACCTGTTTGGGGTGGGGGGGATGCAGGGCAGGTGTCTGCTCTGGGCCCCCACAGCCACCAGAGGACTCCTGGGTGGGAGCCATGAAAGCATCCCAGGCTTGGTGTTTCTAAGTGCTTCCTGCAGGGGTGTGGGAGTGGGAGCCCCGGGTCTGGGGAGCCAGGGAACGGCCCCTGGAGCCGCCCCTCACCCCATGCATTCTCAGCTGCTCCCCTCCCTCCTTTCCTCCTACTCCCCTTGCTTTCCCTTCTGCAGGCTGGGCACTTCCAGGGCCTGCCCTCCCCCCACCTCCCCTCCTCCCCACTCCCTCCTCCTCTCCTCCTCTTTTCCTTTCCTCCTCTTCCCCTCCCTCCCACCCTTCCCTCCCAGGACTAGGCCCTGAGTTCCAGCCAGACCCTCAGCTGCCCTGACGTGAGTGTGAGGTGCGCTCAGGAGAAAGGGGGATGCGCCCACTTTCCTGTACCCTCCGTGTGCTGCCCCAGGCCACACGGCGGGCCCCTGGTGTTAACTGGGCCACTGTATTAGGGGACGAGGCTCATATTTTAAGGCAGCCTCTGGGCGGCCTGTTCGTGCTGTGGCATTTATTAATTCACAAGCATGCGCAGAGTGGAGTGTCTGCGTCCCAAAGGGATGGTCACACGGTTGTCCACGGGTTTAATCAAAAGAAGCAGCTGGGGCCCTGGGTGAGGTCGAGTTATGAAATTAAGGCACAGAGCAAAAGAGAAGAGGAGCCTTTGGTGTCACCTGCTGTCTGACCCCTGGAAGTTCGGATGTGAGTGCACCCCGCACGCCCGTCCTTAGACGTGTATGATGCCCTGCCGTGAGACCAGTGGTGTCGCAGGAGCAAGTGGAGGCCGTTGTCATTACTATTACTAATCGCCCTGTTCTCCCTGTCTGCAGTGTGTGCCCAGGGTCCCGCTCGGCTCCGAGTCCCGCGGCCTTCCCACGTATATGAGGCGGCTTAAACAGTATCGATTTGGACCGGTTTTACTTATTGCATCTCTTGTTAAGCTTCAATAGTCTTGTTTGTACAAACATTATCTTATACGGCGAGCAAACACAGCACACTTAGTGCTGTTATTTCATATGCTTGCTTTCCAGGCTGGAAAATGCATTTCAGCCCCCCGGCCCCTCCTTGTTAAAGACATGCACCTTCTTCTAGCACACCAGAAATTCCCTACGCATATATTGAAGTTTGTGCTTGTAAAAACACAAACAGGATCCCATTCTACACACCATTCAGCATTTCCTTTTTTCTTAGTTACGGCATCTCTGGAGATCCCCCCCTTCGCAGCAGGGGTAGGGATCCCCCAGGTTAGCCAGCAGTGCCCCATCCACAGAATGTGCCGTCCAGTGCCCACTCTCCATCTGGTGGCCGCTCTCCATTTGGGTCCTCCTCTCTTTGCTCTAGCGACGATGCCACAGGATGCACCTTGGTTCAGTATCAGCAGCCTTGAGGTTGTCCTTGAGGTTAATTTCTTGAAGGGGATTTACATGTATATACACTTGGATAATTATTGCCAGATTACTGTCCAAAGAGGGGCCCCGAGTCGCTCTCCCAGAATCATGCTTGGAAGCCTCCAAGCCTGGCTGACCTCCACTGCTGAGCACTGGCTCTCCGGCCCCTCTGTTGAAGCAGGTGAGCCACTTCCCCTGCAGGTTTCTGGGTGTCCTTCTGATACTCAGGTATGTGTGCTGAGACCGTATGCATGCTTACTCTCTTAATTCTCCCAAATAGTCGTGAAAATTTCCTCAAACTTGGGCTTACTCTGTGGGTCCTGAGAGCACTGGAAGCACCTGGGGAAGGTGCAGCCCTCAGGCCACGACTGTAGCCAGACACAGGAGCCCTGGTTCCTGCCACCACCCTTCTGCGTGCAACCCCCTGTGCAAGAGTCGTGCCAGGAAGGAGGAATGGGGAGGCCCACCAAGCTGGCTCCAGACCCTGTGGTTGGAGTAAGGTGAAGGATGGCTCTGCGTGTACCTGGCTGGCTCATGCCAAGGTCAGGTGGAGGTGACTATCATTTTCTCCATTTCTGCTTTCAAATAGTTCCAATGTTGGTGAAAGGTCAGAGATAAAGTTTGCATCCCCATTCAAGACCATGACCCAGTGCTTCACAAAATAATACCTAGTGTGGCCAAATGTGTGAACCTTGACCTACCCCATCCTGTCCGTGTCCTTCTCTTCCTGGAAGTGATGGTGAGCCACTAAACTGGGTCCACAGCCACTGAGTGCTGCTCCTGCTGTTGGAAGGTAACCCTATGTGCCCGTGCTACTTTGGGATCAAAGGAGCAGTGTCGATTTAAGCTACCAATGTTTAAAAATGGCCAAATTGCACAGCTCTCTTACCATTTCTCTATCCTTACTCATGACCACCGCCCACAGCATCCAGCCTTCATCTAGCCAGCTGGCTTCGGAAGACCCATGTGCAGGAGCCCTGCACGGGTGTGACGTGAAGGAGGCCCCGTGGGTGCAGAGTGCTGCTCTGCTTCAAGAATTGCTGCTCTTGGACCGCCCTGAGTGGGGTACACTGCCATAGCCCCTCACTGGTGGCAGCAGGTCCAGGAAGGCTGAATCTCTGGCCGGGACCCCAGAGTTGTCCTCTGTAGTGGCTGCTGTGGCTTTTGGTATCTAGTACGTGCTGGTCGGGCTGTGGTTGTGAAGCCGGAGCCATGGGGTAGCCTAGAAACACGTCTGTGCCCACAGCCTTGCCAAAACAGAGTGGCCTACTGGGACCAAGGAGCCAGGAGAACTCCCTGATTCTTTTAGTGGGAACAAGGCAGCACTGATCTGTAGCACCCACCTGGAAAGGGAAGACTGTCCTATGATGACACCTCTGATTGGACAGCCGCCTGACCCTGAAGATATCCTCTGAGGTGGGCAGGCCCACTGCACATGGCTCCGACCCCAGGCTGGGGGGCCAAGCGGATGGAGAGCACCGGACCCCTCCTTCAGGCTGAAGAGGCTGACAAGGTGGACTTTGCAAGAAGAGCTCTGGGGGGGGGATGCAGAAAGGCTGTCTCTCAAAATTGTGTAAAGAGGTATTTTTCAACTCCATCCAGAGGTGAGTGATTCTGGCAGCAAGAAAGGAAGGTAAGGGAGCGCAATGCATGGGGAGGGGGGGAGGGGAGGAGGCTGCCTCCAGCCCCAGGCGAGGGCCTCATCAGAGGCAGGACCCTGCACTTTCATTCCCAGGCTTCTGTGGGGCCAGAAACAGACGTGCTTCCACCCGGACCGGGCACGAGCAAGCATCTCAGCTCCGCGTCTTTCCTGCTGGCTGTAGTCACGACCAGATCTGAGATACTTTGACGTTCCCTTCTTAGCCACTTCAACCTCATTTGTCTTATCCAAAGCTTCCATCAGTCCCTTAAAGGTTTGTTTGGTTTCTATTGTAGAGCAAAGGTTAGATTTTTCTTCCTTCTTGGGTTCCAGTATTAGTGACCCCAGTGTGGATCGTTCCTCCACCTTTATCCCCACCCCAGCACCGGCTCATTGTCCCCTGGCTTCTGTCTTCTCAGCTGAGGTTAATACGTTAGAGATGGTCACCACCCCCGGATCCTGCAAACCACGATTCCTTCTAAACTCTGTGACTCTGATGGGCCGGGAGTCCGTTCTCAAAGCTTTACAGTGTAAAGTCCAAGAGTTGCTGGTACCTAGAGCTGGACGAGACCTGGGCCTTCAGGGCACAGCGGGAATGCTTGCTGAGATCCTTCTGCAGAGTAGCACTGAAGGCCATGTGGCCTTTCTGTGAATCAAGGGGAAGAACTCGGGTCCTCCTTGCCACCCCCTCCTTCTGCCTCTGGACGCTGGGTTGTCAGAACCTTCTCTTATAGTGAACAAAGTGTGTTTGTGTGTAGCTGTCCTCTGTTGGTTTTGTTTTTGCTCTCTGAGGAACAAGTTAGCCACATGTCTATAGACGGTCCTATTATGATATATTTTGGGGTCTTCTCATTAACTTTTCATCTGAATGAACTTCTGTCTATCATCTATCTATTATCCATCTTTCTATCATCTATCTATCTATCTATCTATCTATCTATCTATCTATCTATCATCTATCTATCATCTATCATCTCCATCTCCATGTCTGGCAGATATACCCTAAGATGACCCACAGTGAGTCACCCTTTTGTATAATCCCTTCCCCCTTGGGTGCAGGTGGAACCTTTGAGTCCTAATGAGTAGAATATAACCAAGGAGAAGGCATGTCCTTCCCAAGACCACGTTTTGTTATCCAAGACTCCATTGTAGCAGACTGGGGTGAAAGACATTCTCCCTTTCACTGGCCTTGAAGATGCAAACAGCCATGTTGTGACCCACCTATACAGCTGAGGTGGCCTCCAGGGACAGCCTGGAGGAAGTCAGGCCCTCAATCATAGTGCTCAAGAAGATGGACTCTGGAATCAGAGCTCTTAGCCGGTGTGGCATAAACGCAACACGAGGTAGGAGACCTGAATGATGGCTGCTGTTCACATCACTCATCAGAGCGTCAGACACTGGGCTGTACAAGCTGTAGCAGCAGACCTTCCCTGAGCTCACAAGGCAGGCAAAGAGCTGTGAATTTCTTCCCTTCCTGGGTGGGATGGGGGCCCCTCTGCACGCAAGGACTCTGTGCATCACAGCAGCTGTGTCTTGAGGAAGAAGAGGACTGGAGAAGGCCCTGAAAAACCTCCTGTCCTGACTCTGCTCTGCTCTCTGGTGCAGGAGCCAGGCCCCTGCACACAGCATTGCTCCAGACCCCTTGCGGGTAGAGCGAGCTGTTGCTGCTATGCTGGTTGAATGTCCCAAGTCCCAGAACCAGGGAATGCTATCTTCGATGGCAAACGAGACTGCAGAGGAGATTAAGTTAAGCATCTTGAGATGGGGCGACAATCTGGATGATCCAAATGGGCTCAAAATAACAAGTCCATGTGGGGGAAATCAGGCAGTAGATCAGAGGAGGAGGCTGGGAAGTGACAATGGAAGTAAGAGGTTGGGGTGCTAGGAGGGAGGGGGCCGAGAACCCGGGAAAACAGGGTGGGGAGGGCAGCCTAGAAGCAGAAAAGGGGAGCAAAGGCATTCTTCCTTGGTGCCTCCCAAGGACCCCCCCACCACTCCTTGACTTTAGCCCAGGGAGACTATTTGCAAAATTCTGGTGTCCAGCGGTGTAAGAAAATAGATCTGTGTTGTTTTCAGTGTGTGGGGTTTCCTTACTGCAGCCCCAGGAAAGGAATACAGCTGCCCTTTCTGCAAGAGGATTACCCCTCTTGCCTGTGACTGGGGGGGATGGTGCCCTTCTAGGGTGGGGGGAGCTTTCTCATCCATGTTGGGCTGGGCCATGCGACTTGCCTCAGCCCAGGACAGGTGGGCAGCGGGGACATGGGGCACTTCCAGGGCTCAGCAAAGCCCCTGCGGTGATCCTTGGCCAGCTCTTGCTGCCCTCGTCAGCCATGAGGACAGCCACCTGTTGTTGAGCCCAGACCCAGAAATGACTGGAGAGGTGGAGCTGAGTGAGGAACGGCCGGTCCTTGTTAGCCATGGAGATAGTGCGTTGCTGCACACAGCGTGGCTCCTGGCCAGGGTTGGCCCAGGGCGGTGTGGGCAGGAGGGCTGCACCGGCCAGGGAGCCTCTCTCCTGCTCGTGTGCCTGGACCCTCTCTCCTCGCTGCGCTCCAGGAGGTATCTCTGGCAGCCGCTGAGTATCAGCTGGGTTCCAGCTTTCACATGCAGCTTCTCCTGAGGACCCAGCTCCTACAGTCGGCCAGGCCTCTGGCTCTGCTCCCTCTTTCTGGTACCCCTCCAGCCCCGGGGGAGCGTCCTCCTGCCTTTGCCAACCCATCTCTCCTATTCAAACATCTTTGTATGATGTTTTCCAAATTAAATGCTGTCTCTTGAACTGTCTGGTCTGGTGCTTGTTTTTCTGGCTAGATAGAGCTGGAATATCTGGTGGGTGAATTAAAAAGAAAGGAGAAAGACTGGTAGCGATTAGCAAAGGAAACAGAATCCAACACGCAGACGTGTTTGGGTGGTGGTAGGAAATATAAGGGATGCACGGACTCTCCAAGCAACGAACTGCGATTGACAAATGCTTCATTCTTGCAAACGGTGCTAAAATCCCTACTCTCTTCCTTGCACAAACACGTTCACCCCCACACAAACATGTACATGCATAAATCTAAGGAGCTTCTTTGGGAACTGTTACGAGGAAGCTTTAATCTAGAGATTCTGGATTGAGGCATGGACCAAGCGCAGAAACTGCATGTTTGCAAAAATTGGCTGCAATTATTCCTCCCCGTCTGCAACGTGACTTCGACACTTTTCCATCAAGAGGTTGCAGTCTGTGTTTCTATTCCTTGAATCTGGGCTGATCGCATGACTTGCTATGACCGACAGACGGTGGCAGGGGTGATGCTGAGCAGTGCCCAGCGTCGGCTTCCCATTGGCTTCCCGGGGCTTGTGTGCTTCTGCGGTCTTCGAGAACCCTGCCAGCCGCCACCGTGGAGAGCTCAGAGCTAGTGTGCTAGAGGGTCAGGGGCCTCGTGGAGCAGACCGAGATACAGCCCAGGCCATCCTGGACTGGCCGGCCCCCAGCTCGCCCGGCAGCTGAGCTCAGATCCAGGAGTGAGCCCCGCCGAGACCAGGAGGACGGCCCCACTGATCCAAGCCACGTGTCCCTGAGGAAGACTTCTGGAGCTGGCCCGGGGTCCCCATGAGCACAAACACTGTTCTCTACTCTGAGAGGAAATGACACATAGTCGCAGATAGCCGGAACCTAGTTCTGTAGACCTTTCCAGTTCTGTTGGTGAGAGGCTCCCGGGCCCACAGATGGACGTGGCTTTCAGCGCTCAGAGCCCTCGAAGCTGGGCAGGTGTGGGCCACGCGCTGCTGCTCACACAGTGTCTTCAGACCTTTTCATCAAAGCGTCTCTCCACATCAGAGGAGGACTCTGGCCTGGATCCATAGTCAGCAGGCAGGGATAATAGACCTGCCTTGGCAGATATTTTAAAAAAGACATTGCTTGTCTCATTTAAGGAATTTGAATACTCTATAGCTTAATAGGCTTGCCCTTGCTATAAATAAAAGTAGCCCAAATCTGTTCGCATTGAGCAGAACTGTTGGCATAGAAAGTGCTCCTTGTTGATCCCATGGTTTTTTGTGTCTGGTGCCCTCGCTACCCCTGGGGGAAGAGCATGGGGCAGGGTGGGTGGGCGTGGGTAGCACGCTGGAAGAATTGGCTGCTGGGATTTTACACCCGCTTACCACTTGGTGCTTGTACCCAGGTCTCCATTTTTAGCATTCCCTGATGGCAAAGTAGGCAAAGCACCTGGAACAGTAGGAGCAAAACAGGAGGAGGAGCAAAGCAGGCAAAGCACCATTCTTCGGTGCTTCATATGCATTAATTCATTCCCCTCTGCTGAGAAGAAGATCAGAGGTTTGGCTGAGAATGAAGTAAACCGAGTCCATTACGAAAAGGTGACCTCACCTCTAAGCGGTTGCCCTGAAAGGCTCTTGATGCAGAGCAGGTTGGCCATTGGCTGTTCTTCTCTCCCGAGTAAAGCCCTTTGGCAGCAATGCTGGCCCCGTCTTCATCCTGCTTGTGCTCTGGGGTCCGCTGTGCCACCCAGGTGCTCCTTGGGTGACCCTTCTATTTCGTATCAGGACACGGTCATTTCAGATTGAGAACCCATGTGGATAATCTGGGAAAGCTCCCCACCTCTCAACTTAATCACATCTTTTGGCAGATAAAGTAATATCTACTCTCCTGTGGCTTAAGATGTTGGGAACTAGGATGTGGATGTATCTTTGGGGGCCACCTTACAGCCCCTGGAAAGAGATACAGGAAAATGGACAAGTTCTCTGCACACAGTTCACCGAGTGGTGTCAAAGCAAACATGCTCAAGGAACCATGGAAACAGACGTGCCCTGTGCCTCCTGGGAGCCACTGAGCCCACTACAGGGACCCGCTTGCCCCCTCCCACCCCTCTGAGCAGTCTCACTTCGAATCATACACAGTGGAGTCACACGTGTGCTCTTCTGTATGGCCTTCTCTCCATCACTGTCACTTGTGTGAGAGACTAACCCCTTTTGTTGTGCTTCTGTGTTTTCACCACCATTGCATAAGCACACCCCATTATTAATCCATCCATCCTGCCCTGGAGCGCCATTGGCTTGTTTCTTTTTTTTTTTTTATTAGATTTTTATTTATTTATGATAGGAACACAGTGAGAGAGAGAGGCAGAGACACAGGCAGAGGGAGAAGCAGGCTCCATGCACCGGGAGCCCGACGTGGGATTCGATCCCGGATCTCCAGGATCGCGCCCTGGGCCAAAGGCAGGCGCCAAACCGCTGCGCCACCCAGGGATCCCCATTGGCTTGTTTCTAGTTGTTGGCGGCTACAAATGCTCTGCTGTGACCATTTGTGGGGTCACGTCTCTTGTCACACACATGTGCTCGTTGCTGTGGGTAAATACCCAGGGGTGTGGAACTGGGCTGGAGAAGGCAGGTCTTCGGTGTCAGTATCTGCTGTTCTCAAGGGGATGAGTGCGCCCTTCCCAGGAGAGACCCAGGGTCCTGTCACTCACTCTGGCACGTGAGCAGCTGGTGTGTGCAGAGCATGTCATATTGAGATACCAGGGACACTGCCCATCCTTTCATCTGTTTATTGGCCACATGGTATCCTTCTCTGTATAGTGCCTGTTGGAGTCTTTGTCCATTTCTTTGAATTAATTTGTTCAGTTTTTTATTGACTCCTGTAGGAGTTATTTTTTTACTCTGGATACAAGACTTTTGTTGGGTATATGTCTTGTGAATTTTCTTTGCCTCCAATGGGTCGACCCTTTCTTCCTTCAGTGACTTCTTTCTAAGACCAAAAGTTTTTAGTTCTAATGTGGTACAATTTATCAGGTTGTTTTCCCTTTTATGATTAGTGCTTTTCTGTTTTCTTCTCTCCTATTTTATTCTTTAAGCTTTATTATTTTGTCTTTCACATTTGGATTTACAATATGTCTGGAGTGAATGGTGTGAGGTAGGGATCTACCATTTGTGGTTTCCCCCTTTCTCTATCTTCTTGTCTTTTCAGTTTTGGTGACTCTCCTTTTCCTGTGTTTCTATGGTGGGTCCTGTGTAGGTACTAGTGAGAGGACTGAGACAACGGGAGAGGAGATATCTGTTGTGCCTTTGTTTCTCCCTCAACCCTCCCTGTGCCCCAGTACCCAACCCCCTCCAGCCCAACCCTGTTTGGCTGTAGTGGACAGCATACCTGACTCCTACCTGTCCCTTACTTCTCTCCTTGGGACCCCTCTTGCTCCTCATCCCCCAAAGCCCCTCTCCTACTTAATTCACCTGCCACATTCCTCCCTGCCACCCCAGCAGCTCTTCCCAGAGTGTACCTCATGGTTGATGAGTGTACCTTGCCACTATCTCCTGTCCCTGCTTAGCTCAATCTCCCAGACCCACCTCAGATGCTGGTTGACACTCCTGCTGATTCTGGTGGACTAGCTGCCCTTCCTCTATGCTCCTTCATTAGGATGCACTGTGCATGCAACATAGTGCTTTGCTTACACAAAGGTCTGCGAGCCTTTTCAGGGCAAGGGCTAGGCCTTTCCTCTTGGGATCACTACATCCGTTGAATTGCATGCACTTAATTACCCTCAGTACAGCTCAAGTCAAGTTTTCAGAAAAATATGGATGTTTTGTAATTCAGACCTCAAGTTTAAATTAGATCCATGAGTGATGATAAAACTCTTTGGAAACATGATTGTCAGCTGTTTTATTGACATTTGCTCCAATAAGTTTCTGTGTATTATGTTCTGTGTTGAGACAAACCTTGAGTGCCCGCTCCCACACCCCTTCCAAAGGCATTGTTTCCACTGTGAGTAATGGGCCTGACTAGCACCCCAACCCCCCACCCCCAGTACAACAGTGTACTTCAACATGAAGAGGTTGCCAGGTGTTTGTGGGCTGGCTAAAGAGGCCCCTGGCCACCCACAGTACCACTTTCTTGGTTTTGGAGGAAACCATGGGACTCAAGCTAGGGAAGGTGCTGAGGGGGCACTGAGCTCCTGACCTCTGGTCCAGAGCACAATGGGAGTCCTGACTCATTTCTCATTTGACACCCACGCAGGCTTGTCCCACACCACGTGTCATGATTGGTGATGCTATCCCTGCACCAAGGGCAGTAGTTTTGGTCTTGAAGAGAAGAAATGGGGGCAGTGCTACCCAGAGACACCCCACAACACCCTGTGCAGCTAAAGACCCCCTGGGACTCAATGGTGTAGACTGGAAAGTCTTCCCAATGTGATTGACGGCCCGTTTATGAGGATCTGTGCGCAAATGTGTTTACCGAGCTGCATTTCCCTGCTGTGAGAGCTCTCTGGTATTTACTGCCTGATGCCCTTATGTAGTTCTTATAAAATGAGGCACAGAGAGAACAAGAGCAACATCCACCACCAAGGCAGGTCTACTTTGCCTCTTTATCAGAAGGTTTCAGATTCCGGGTCTCTCCCAACTCTTCTTCCCTGCCCTCAACCAGTGGCTGATGTTATTTTAGTGTTCCAGCCATAAGAAGAAAATTCTTTAATTTAGAGATGAATTTCCAGGCCCCAAGATTATTGCTTTTACAGTACAATTATTGCTTTTGGGGGTGGCAGGTAATATTGTCAGAATTATTCTGGGACCAAAAATTTCAATGAAATGAATGGTCTTATTGAATAGTTCACTGATTGTGTACTCTTCCATTTTTATTAGCTGCCCCGTTTGACAAGGCTTATGATCTTGAAGCTGCATATAGAGGCAATATCCCATACATAATTGCATAATATATGAGAAAAGAAATTATGCATTTTCCTGGCACCTTTAACTAATCAGAAAATTATGTGCAGATTCCAGGTAAGTGATGCCAGACTGGCTCATTTCATTGGACACTTGGTTTTTCTGTTGTTTTAACGTGTAAATTTACTACGTCCTGTCTCTCATAACCTGTTGTACATTAATGGCCAGTTGATAACAGGATACCCCAATATGAATGCAAGGCAAATAAAGGTGAGATCTAGTCAGAGGGTCTGTTTCGCCACTCATGTGCCTCTCTTTTGGAAAGTCTAATGGCACCAGGGCACATTTTCAATAGTGACAACTGTCACGTCTCAGAGCTAATATGCACTGTTCCTTGGCTTGCCAGCGGGGACAGCCAGGCCTGCCCCCTCCTTCCAGGGAGTGAGGAGTGGTATCCAGGGTGGGACACTCGAAGGGCACCAAGGTGAGGCTGAGCTTCCAGTGTGGCACCCTTTTGTCTACGTCTACAGCCTCCTAATCTGTGGATGACAGACAGTATCAGGTGGTTCCTCGCAGGAACAAGCACTTCTGAAGATAAATGTGAAGCAGTGCACATGCACTGTTCTTGATTCAAGGCCCTGGCTGCCCCCTCATTCCCCCCCACCCCCCCGTGCTGACCACCTACCCACTTGCTCTTGCCTCAGCTTTGGCTAAGCCACCTTAGAAGCCAGAGCAGGTTTTGTGTTCTGGATGGTAGTCATGGAAATGGCTTACCCACCTTTCGGGCGGCCCCTCTGAGGCCTCTGCTCCTTAGGTGGAGGGTATCTAGGAACTGGGGATAAGAAGGTCAGGGGGTGTCAGCGAGGATGGCAGCACTGAAGGTCATCCCCAAGGGGAGATGAGCCTGCTGTGAAATTATAACATTAGTCAGCGGGAAGATGGGATTCAGAGCAGTTTAAAGCCGAAATCCCCACAGAGACTTCACACCGAAGGCCTCCTTTTATAGATCAGAAGGCTGACCGGCTGCGATGAAACAGTTCAGGGAGGCACAGAGCTGGGCCCGGAATCCAGGCCTCTGGATTTCCCACCACGCCGTCAGCTTCTCTGTCCTGGGACAGAAAGATGGGTTCCTCAGTCAGGGTCTCATGGCCACCACCCTCACCCCCAGGCTCTTGTTGCTTGGGTTCAGCGTGGGGGATAGTGGGGAGTTTGGACGATCCTAAGGAAGTAGCAACAGCAGCAGGTGGAGCATCCGCTGTCATCTGAGGCCTCCCGCCCCGGGCAGGTGGAGGGGCCCCGTGCACCTGCTTGTAGCCCGAAGCCATATGAAGCTGGGGCTCCTGCTCTGGGCACCTCTTGGGGACCACAGCCCCCGCGTCCTGCCTGCCGGCCTGGCCACCAGCCACAGCCCTCTTCTGCCTTTGTGTCCTGTGGCCTGCCAAGCACTGAGCCTGTTATGGGTTGAATTTGTTCCCCAGGAGTCATGTTGAAGTCCTGGACCCTGGTGAGTGTGGCCTTATTTGGATATAAGGTCTTTGCAGATGTCATCAAGTTAAGATGAGGTGATAGTAGACCAGGATGGTGCTCAACCCACAAGCGGTGTCCCTGTAAGAAGAGGACACACGGGGATGGACAAGCATGAAGGGAAGTGGATGTGGAGTCACGCAGGGAGACCGCCACTTGATGGCAGAGGCAGGGAAAGCCCAGGAATGCCAGCAGCCATGAGAGAGGCATGGAACAGATGCTCCCCTGGGGCCTCAGAGAGACCAAGGCCATTGCCACCGTTGTCACCACCTGGATGTCAGACTCTGGCCCCCAGAACTAGAAAGAATACACTTCTGCTGCCAAGTTGGTGGTGGTCTGCTACAGCAGCCCCAGGGACTCATAGGACACCCTTGGAGTTCGCTGCTAGGTTCCCTGCACTCAACCCATTGTGCCCACCATGCGGCCAGGCCACAGCCACCTCCTGACTGGCCCCAGTACCTCTCTCAGCCCCATTTCCCACCCCCTCCCAGACCCATCCTCTTCACTTCTGCCAGAGCCACTGGCCAAAGCTCACCTGGGATCCTGTTCCCTCTGCTCAACGGTCCTTGGATTTCCCAGCACCATGATGCAGTCAACAAGATGCGGTATGGTCCCCTGTCCTCTGTGACCCTCATCTGTCACCCCAGTCCCACTGTGTCCCTGTGTCAGATGTCCCACACCATCCAGTCTGTAAATCCACTCTGTTTCCATGTCCGAGAGCTGAACTCTCCTTGCTATTTGCACATATCTGCCCAAGCTTAGATGCCCCAATGGGCTGCCTTCTTGCCCTGTGTCATGTTCCTGCCTCCACTCTGACTGCAGAAGAAATGGTGTCCTGTCCTCACCCACCTGCCCTCCACAGAGGTGTCTGAGCCCCGGTCAGAGGTTGCTGGCTCCCCAGGCCCATGGCTCTCAGTAAGAATTTGTGCTGGAGGTCTGGTTAGCCATGCTGTGCAACCACAAGCCAGAACTGGGGAGAAGGTTCAGTCTGCATGAGCTTTGCCCATGTTGGAATGCTGTATTTTTGATGAATTTCATAAAAATAAATCAGTGACCTTTAGGTTTAAGCTTTTTTTTTTTTTTTTGAATAATGCTGTTTATAACTTAAGGGAGAAATAAATTGGTGCTACACATTTGTGCTGATGTGAGAAGCTTTTACAAAAAAAATGCTAAAGGCAATCCCCCCCAGCATCCCATCACTCTCTAAAAAGCCCATTGAAATGGTATTGAAACTCATGTGGAGTAGCTTAGTAATGCAAAGAAATCAACTTAATTGTAGTAGTCAAATCTCCATTAGAATCAGAGCAGTTATGCTGAAAACTACTGAAAATGTACCTTAGTAGTAATATAGATCCTACATTATCTTATTTATAGTGAAGCAGTTCATAGTTTGGGTAGAAAAACTCCTCAGCATGTGTTTTGAGATGATTTCTCTCGCTTGTGAGGGGACAGGTGCTAGATTTAGGAAACTGAGCAGATTATAGTTTCTGGATGTTAGGGGGTATTATTCTCAGTCTAATTTCCACATTTTCTGGAGCTTATTTTTTTCAGAGTCTGAACACAGTTAGCATTGAAAGCCGGGGGCATGTCCTCTGATGGTGTTGGAGAAGCCCAGGAATTGGTTCATTTGTTCACTCATTCATTCATTTGGTGAACAATAATAACAAACACAGTGGTGATGAGCCACCAGCTTTAAGCAAGGACCTGGCTCCGCCTCTGTGGAATGACTCAGGATGATCAGAAGGTTAAGAGATGCATTCAGGACAAACTGTTTTCCAGCCACAGTGCACGGGTCCTGACATCACTCCAAACTGGGGTGGGAAAACCAAACGTAGGTGTCCAGTGGGGACGGAACCTCTTGCTGGGCCCTGACAGGTGTGGTGAGCTGAGTGACTCTGGACTGTGGCCATGCACAAGCCCTGCTCTCCAAGAGTTCAGTGGGAACACAGAGGCAGGACACAGAGTGGTGGAGCAAAGGAACATTGGAAGAGTTTTATGCAGCATTTTGTGGTATGACATCAGAGGTGCCACGTAATTTATTGAAACTAAATTCAATTTGTGAAGAATTTGTGAAGAAATTCTATTTGTGAAGATAAAGACTATAGAGAGAAACACTTCCATTTCACAGATGGGAAAGTGAGGTAATTGTTAGTTTTAGACTCAGTTTAATTAGAAGGTTTATTATGGAGCATCTCTCCATCTACCTATCCATCCAGTCACCTCCCCACCTACCCATCCATCCATCCATTCATCTTCCCGTCCATCTATCCATCCACTCTCCATCCATCCATCCATCCATCCACCCATCCACCCATCTACTCTTCTTCTTATTTATCCATCAATCATCTATTTTCATACTTACTGGAAAATTAGCCAAAACATTTAAAAGGTTTGCATGTATCTCCTGTGGTTTCTGAAGTAAAAACAAACAAAACACCTCAGGGGAACAGCATATCACCTGACAGAACTAGCAGCTTCTGTTCAGAAAGCCAAAATAGTTCAGGTTCCTGGGTGGCAGTTTGTTTCTCCACATATAGGCTAGCTCTTTTTATTCATTATCTCTGGGGCTTCACATATCTTTGGAAGTATCATTTTGGGTATAATTGATAAAATTTCACATATATGCTGTTCTGAGTTGCTAACAGATCTACAGAGACATGGTCTCTCCTGTGGATTTGCAAATTGAGTAAGTGGTCAACACCAAAAGTGCTAAAAATATTCAAAGATGAAAAAAAATCAAAGACGCCTGTAAGACTAGACTCATGGCTCCCTTGTCCTCATGGATGCATATCCTGTGTCTTGTGCCATTTCAGAGCATGGGATTGGGAATCCTTCGGGGTACAGGCCACCTTGAACTCTGTCCTGGTTTCAGTGTATCAGAAGGGTGATAGATGATGGCAGACATATGGTCTCTGTGTGGAACCTGGGATTCCCATTTGTTTGCCATATCAGCCATCCCTAGAACCAGTCTCCGCAATGTGACAAAGCCTCTCTCCTGGCTCTCCAGGCCTTAGCATCCACTCTCTTCTTTCTCAGTTCCCTCCCTGGAGCATCCATTTCCTGTAAGTGTCTGCCATTCAACTCCCACAACCACATCTGGTTGCTCGCTGCCATTGGCCTCTGGGTTTCCTACCACAGGGCGATGCGAGACCCCACACTCAGCAAAGCCCAGGGCATTCCTGTTCCTCTGCTAGAATCAGTTGTAAGGGACTATAAGGCCATCTGTGTGCCTTGCCTCCCTCTTTGGTAGCATGCCAGGCTGGGTTTCTTCATTCTTGCCATGTCTTTCTTGTTTGTGACCTGATGATGTTCCCAGTCTCTAGTGCCAGGTCAGGGCTCTCTGATTCTACCCCTGGCACAGTGTGGCTGTTTGTCTCTCCTGACTCCTCTCTCTTTAATGGACAACAAAGAAGATGTTGAGTCATCACACCATACTCCTATTCCTACTCAGACTGTCACCTTCCAGCCTCTAGGATCTAAGCATGATAACCAATAAACATATAGTGCTGATGATGCTTCTGGCATTTTTGAAAATGATTTGCAGATTTCAACTCATATAATCCTCAAAATAAGTGCTATGGACTGAATATTTGCTGCCTCCCCAAAGTCATATGTTGAGACCCTATTCCCACTGTGATCGATTTTGGAAGTGAGGACTTGGGGAGGAAAGAAGAATCATATTGGGTAATGAGGATGGATCCCCCATGATGGGATTAGACTCCCTGTAAGGAGCCGAAAGGACCAGAGCTTTCTTTCTCCAATGTGAGGATATGGCCAGAGCTGCTGCCTGCAAGCCAGGAGATGGGCCTTTAGCAGACACCAGATCCACTGGCTTCTTGACCTTGGACCCAGGCTTCGAAACTGTGGGAGATAACAACTTGTTGTTTAAGCCACCTGGTCTCCAATAGTTTTGTGCTACCACACCAAAATGACTGAGACAGTACTCTAGCAAGAAACATCATTATTATACCCATTTTACAAATAGGAAACTGAGGCCCAGAGAGGCTAAGTGACTTGCCCAAATTACCCAGCTAGTCAGTGGTAGAGCCCAGTCAAATCTAGGTTCAGACAACCACACATCCGATGCCTTTCAATTGCTCCCTTCTTTCTCACTGCAGAAGAGCACCCAGACACTGCCCCAGCCCAGCTGGCACTTTCCATCTTCACATCTCTGCCCCTTTGGTTCTCATGCTCTCTCCTCCATGCAGCACTACACCGTGTCACCAGCCCCTCTCAGCCATCCTGCCTCATTTCGTCTTGTGAGCTACCTTCTCCTAAGACACGCTATGGAACAGGCTATGAGCTTAGGAAGGCAGGACACTTGTATATGATCGTTTATAATTTGTGTTCACAATTCCTCATTGTACCAATCATGCTGCTTTATAGATGATAATGGTTCAATATGTGTGGATTATCCAGGGAAAAGCTTGCTTAATGCTGACTCTGCCAAAGGAGGGTGAAGTCATAGTTACATAAGCAAAATGAAGTGGAAAATGAAGGCAATTATGTAGATAATTCAAAAAGAGAGGGAAAAAAAAGCACTTTTTGGGTGTGGGGGGGGGATGCTTAATTATGTGGATTTATCAGATGGGAGTTAAAAAAATGTGTAATTACCCAGACAATGGGCTGAGTGTTCCACTTCACTTTGAGTGGGTCAGAGAGAGCCTGAGTCGGGCGCTTTGTGTGCCAGACTCGGCTTGGAGGCAAACTCATTGTCAGATTCTGGGAAACCCAAGTGGCTTTTCTGAGCTCTGGTTTTTCTCTGTGACAGAGCCGGGCCCAGCAACTGGCACAGCTGGTCTGAATTACATCATCACCCTCCTGGTAAATGTCTAGTCTTAGTCCCTAATCCTTTGCACTCAACACTTGGGCATTCAGTTTATACCCTGCTTTCTCTAATTGATACTTAGCAATTTTGTCTCTTTGATGAGATTACAAAGTCTGTGAGGCTGAAATACATGCCTTGCTTTCTGGGCTGAGCTGTCCACCTCTTTGAATCCGACAATGGAGGAGGGTCAGGACTGGACAAGTGTGACATTGATGGATGGGGGCATGTGAAGTCGCTGATACCCTGTGTCCTAAGGTAATGGTCCTCACCTGGCTGCTCATTACCATCACCTATAGAGCCTCTGATGTAGTAGATCTGGGTTGGGCCCCAGAATCAGGGCTTCAGGTGATTCCAGTGGGAGTCGTGAGTTTCTGCAGTGGTTATGGGCACATCTCTGCAGTGGGCTGTGGACACCTGGCTCCTCCATCCTACCAAGACAGTAGCAGCTCGCCATCCACGATGATGAAGCTGACAGAGACTCATTATGATATCTTCCTCGAGAGGTCAAGGGACTTGGCCATGCCATGAAGGAAGCAATATGGTGGCCAGGTCTTCTGGTACTTACTAAAACATCTGTTTGGCTCAGTCTATGCTCTAAAGGAGAGATGTAAAGTTCCAGAATATATTGACTTTAAGTGTTATGGCCAAAAATAGAATATTGATTTTTTTGAATCAACCTTTAAAAAGACTCCTTTATAAAGTAGCGATTCATGAGCTGAGTAGTCTTGTGAGAGCCGGGAAATTTAGAAGCAAACTGTAGAGCGTCATCAGTTCCAAGGTGACTGGCTGGCATGCTCCCACAAGGGCTATTTTGGGTGTGAACTGGTTTTGGAGACACTATCAGAATATGGTGTTGGGCCTTGTCCAATACTAGCACTTCCATTTGGTTATTAGGCAGAAGTCCCAGGAGAGGCAGGACTGGAAATAGGCAAAAACTTGCAAGGTTTGAGATTCTGTTTAAACGTCTCATGGCCAGCTAGCCTTGGAAACATCAAGTGTGAGTCTGGTGAATCAGCATCTGAAGATGGATCCAGGCTTGATATGGAGATTTTGACTCAGCCATCAGTGAAATTCAGCATTTTCTCCTAAAGTTTTCAGTGACCTTGGCTTTATCCAAGTTCAAACAACAAAGGCAAAGGGAGAGGGGATGGATTTGCAAACTCCCGAGTGAAGATCATGTCTAAGATGCTGAGATCCATTCATCACCTGTAGAACCAGATGGAATCTCTTTGGACTCTGGGTCTCCCTTTATTATAACCAAAGGATAAAGGGTGGAGGTAGGGAGCAGAGAGGCCCACAGAGAAGGGTCAGAGGGGAGCTAGGAACCAAACACATGACCCTATCAAAGCCACCCCACCCCTGGCAGCGGGCTCCATGCCAAGCACTCTACAGAGCTCAGAAGGAGCCCCAGTCCTGTGTTTGCTGACACATTCCCATAAATCTCTAGTTGAGACTTGGAGCTTGTGTAGAGCTGACGCTAAGTGCTTTCTGCTCTGAGCACAATTATGTACTTCTGAATAACATTCAGCACACCCTTTGAATGTGAAAATGGGTTAGATCAAAACGTCAGAGTGTACCTGCATCCCTGATGATTTTTTTTCATGTATCTGTGGTTTCTGACATTAAGGGGAAATGTGAATTTAGCTGTGTGCTTTTGTGTCTCTAGTCTGCAACTTGCTTATTCAGGCAGTAGATACTCATAAACAGGGAAACAACAGAAGAACATCAAATATTAATTCTGTATCTGTATTAAAGTATAATAAGCAGCAGTAAGCATGTGTTAAGCTGTCAGGGGGCATGCTGGATTGCACAATGCAAGTGAGGGCCGGATTCTTCATTATCATGTGGACCAAGAGCTTTGCCAAGGATGCTATTTATTCTCTTTGAGGCATTTGCCTTGGGGTCGAGACGTTTTCCTCAGGCTTTTCTTTATGAATGCTTTCCTCTTCTACTTCTTCTTAAATATCTGTATTGCTGTTGTTTTTTAATTATGAAAAATCTGTGTGATTATCTTTAAGGATTTAAGTGATGTAGAAATGAGTAATAGGTACTTGCTTCACTGCATATAAAATTGGAATGATACAGAGAAGATGAGCATGGAAGTGCAAGAATAACAAATTCGTGAAGCCTTCTATATCTATATATATTTTAAAAGAGGGGCACCTGGGTGGTTTGGCTGGTTAAGCATCTGCCTTCAGCTCAGGTCATGATCCCATGGTCCTGATCCCGCGGTTCTGGGATAGAGGCCCACATCAGGCTCCCTGCTCAGTGGGGAGTCTGCTTCTCCCTTTCCCTCTGTCCTGTCCCCCTGCTCATGCACCTTCTCGCCCTCTCTCTCAAATAGATAAATAAAATCTTAAAAAAAAAGAGAAATAAGTGATTAGAAAATCCCGTAGGTTTATTTCTTGTTTGTAATTTAACATTAGTCTATGCAGATATCTTTTATGTATATATTTATTATTAAGTTTAATTATATCATACTCAAGATATTATTTTATATCTGTTTTTTTCAGTTAACACTGCATATTTAACAAGCTTCTATGAATGTATATTACTTTTTATAGAAAAATTATACCACAAAAGATTTGATAAAAATACATTACAATATTCAGTGGGCAGCTATTAAAGTGGGGATTGTCCCAGATTTTATGGTCTACTACAAAGCTGTAGTGATCAAAACAGTAGGGCACTGGCACAAAAATAGACACATAGATCAATGGAACAGAATAGAAAATCCAGAAATAAACCTGATTATATGGTCAATGAATCTTTGGCAAAGGAGGCAAGATTATGCAACTGGAAAAAGTTGTCTCTTTAACAAATGGTGTTGGGAAAACTGCCACATGCAGAAGAATGAAACTGGACCATTTTCTTACACCACATGCAAAAATAAACTAATAATGGATTAAAGACCTAAATGTGAGATCTGAAACCATAAAATCCTAGAGAAGAGCATAGTCAGTAATTTCTCTGACATTGGCTGTAACAACAATTTTCTAGATATGTCTCTTGAGACAAGGGAAACAAAAGCAAAAATAAACTGCTGAGACTATATCAAAATAAAAAGCTTCTGCATAGCAAAGGAAATAATCAGTAAACCTTAAAGACAATCTACTAAATGAAAAGAAATATTTGTTAATGATGTATCTGATAAAGGGTTAGTAATCAAAATATATAAAACCCAAATTATCCAATTAAAAATGTGTAGAAGACATGAACAGACATTTCTCCAAAGAAGACATACAGATGGCCCAGAGTTAATGAAAAGATGGTCAGCATAACTCATTATCAGGGAAATGCAATCAAAACAAAGAGATATCACTTCACACCTGTCAGAATGGCTAAAATCAACACCACAAGAACCACCAAGTATTGGTGAGGATTTGGAGAAAAGGGAACCCTCTTGCACTGTTGGTGGGAATACAAAGTGGTACAGCCACTGTGGAAAACATATGGAGGTTCCTCAAAAAATTAAAAATAGAACTACTACATGACCTAGTAATTCCACTATTGGGTATTTACCCAAAGAATATGAAAACACTAGTTTGAAAAGATATATGCACTCGTGTGTTTATTGCAGCATTATTTACAATAGCTAAATTATGGAAATAGCCCAAGTGTCCAGAAGAATCTTTTCTAGCCATAAAAGAGCATGAAATCTTGGCATTTGCAACAACATGGTTGGATGGACCTAGAGGATATAATGCTAAGTGAAAAAGTCAGAGAAAGACAAGTACCATATGATTTCGCTTATATGTGGAATTTAGGAACCAAGACAAATGAACAGAGATAAAAAGAAAAGACCCAGACTGTTAACTCTAGAGAACAAATTGATGATTCCCAGAGGAGTGGTAAGTGGAGGGTGGGTGAAATAGGTGAAGGAGATTGAGTACATTTAATTCAATGAGCACTGAGTAATGTATAGAATTAATGAATTACTGTGTTGTACACCTGAAACTAATATAATACTGTATGTTAATTACACTTGAATTAAAATTTTTGAGACTGAGTTGTCAAGATTCTATGATTATATGGAAATATGATAGTCAATAAATGGAACATTTATTAATATTATAAATTAATATATATTAATATATCCAACTGGAGTTTTCAAACAAAATATGTTCCTTGTCTTGTTTAAGTTGGATTTGTCCTGGGGCACTGGGTGGCTCAGCCTAACTCTTGATTTTGCTAAGGTGATGATCCTGAGGTCATGGGATCGAGTCCCATGTTGGGCTCCATGCTGAGTATGGAGCATGCTTAAGATTTTTCTTTCCCTCTGCCCTTCCCCACCTCCCTCTTGCACATCCCCTCTAAAATGATAATAATAACAATAATAATAATTCATAAAATAAGATGGATTTGTCTTGATTTTTTTAAAAAAATGGATTGCTTCACTGGGAGCAATTCTTGCCCATCTTCACAATGGGCTATCCATGTGCATTTTACTTCTTGCAAAGTAAATCACCCAGGTGTGATTTTAAGGGCAATTCCTTCCCCACCTTGGTCTCAGTAGGCTTGCTCCAAGGCAGCTGCATCTAATTGACTGACAGTGGTGAGATGGGCCTAGCAGAGCGTGGGTTTCATCTTTTCGTGACCCTGTTTCTACCTTTCTGCTCTCTAGAACCTCTTGGGGGAAACTAGTTTTAACTCCAAATGCACTTTCTTTCTGGATAAATGTGAACTAAACAATTTCAGGGAATAAAATATCTGACAGTGAACAGATTGCATATAAGGGATTTAAAAATTTATTTGGGGCGTTAACTTCCAAATGGAAACAATTTGATTCTCCTACAAATGCAAAGAGTGTGTCTTTCATAAAATAGCTGGCATTCTTGTTTGTTAAATGTGTTCCAAAATGAAACCTCACGTCCCACCTTCCACCCCACTTGTCAAGCCCTAAATTGGTAACCTGAACCACTATGTACACATACACAGCTGCTTAAGCCAAAGGTCTAGATGATATTCCTGTAGAGGGTAGCTTCTGCCATAGTAACAAATAATCCTGGAATCTCTGTAGCTCACAGTGATAAACATTCACTTCTCGCCCATTGGTCTGCTGGTCTTAGACTCAACTGGGCCTCAGTGGGGTCTACATGTGTTCCCATCCAGGACCCAGGGTGGCAGCGAAGTCACTGTCTGGGACATGCCTGATTTACAGTGTAGATAGACTACAAGCTCAGGAAGGACGGCGGAATAAGTGGTACCTCCTCGACCCTCTGCTCCATTTGGCACAATTCCATGTATATCAAAAGAAGCCATGTAGCCAAGTCCAAAGTGATGGGGAGAGACTTGTACCCTCCCTGCAGGGTGGCCATGCTCTGGTGCGATGGATTAATGGAAATAAATGATTCAGCCGACCGTAGCCCTGGTCTGGTTCAAGTCCTGTTGCCTGTCTGTCCAGAGCACAGCCCGCACCTGTCCTCTTCTGTCCCCCTTCTCCCACTGCCCTGCAGAGCAAGCTACCAAATTCTCTCCCTCTCCCTGCTTCCACTCTTCACCTGACTTCCCACAGTCCATTCTGCATACAGCAGCTGGAAGGATCCAAAAACAACCCAACAGAATGCAAAACAGCCATGACACTCCCTTGCTTAATGCCACCCTTTGGCTTCTTACAAAAGCCCATGCTCCCGCCCCTGACTATAAGGCCTGATGGGATCTGGTTTCTGCCCCTCCCCTGATGTCTTCTTGGGCAGCTCCCCTCTCCTAGGCTGCCGGCCGAGCTACCTTCCCTCGTTCCTCCAGTACTCACTCTTGCCTTGGGGTCTTCACACCAGCTGTCCCCTCTGCCAGGAGCTCATTCCTCCTGGTGGCTTTTTAATAAAACCTTTATAGAGAAGCCTTTGTTGGACATTGGTCTAGGTCATTCTCTGTGTGACGCTCACAGCGGCCTGAACAGCTCATCTGTTTTACTGGTTGGTCCTTTATTGTCTGTTTCCTGACCTCTCCCGCAGTGCCAGCTCAAGAGTGCTGGGCCTTTGGCTTCCGCAGTTCCTAGAGACTTCCTACAAAGTACCGGGACTTGGTGGATATTCACAATGAATTTTACGTCTCCTAATGGAGCTCATGGCACACTATTTTCTCCTCCTGTTGATGTACTTTTTAAGAAAGTGCACTATCGTGGGTGAATCAGTATGAGTGGGGAGTCGAGTATTAGTTCAGAGTGTGCCTCACTATGGAATTAAAAGCCAGGTCGAATGATAGGATGAGAAATACATTCACAGAAGGAAAGACCTAGCATCTTCCATAAGGAGGGGCCGTATCGTGTGGTGCTGGGGTGAGACCCAGGGAGGGCAGGGGTGGCTCCAGTCCTGTTTCCTCCCAGATGTGTGTCCTTCACTGCATTACTTTATTCTATTGAACTTAATCCTTGGGAGCCTTATGAAGTAGGTACTTTCTATAATGTGTATGTGTGTATGTATGTAAATATATATAAATATTTCATAAAGGAAAGAGTTGAGTGTGAGGGATTACACGTAGCTGGTGTGGTGTCTGGACCAACAGAGATGTTCAGTAACCACTGCCCTGTATGAAAACAATCCTGAGTCTGCTGTGCGGCATCCTTATAAACATGGGATGTACTAGAATTTTAAAACTCTACAACCAGAAACAAAAACCAGGTAATTTCTGAAATTATGAAAATGCTCCATAGAGGCATTCCCCCCAGGGAACTGGTCGCTGTAACACCTCATATTACATCATAAGGCGACCCCCAAAGCAGAAAGCCTGTGAGCCTCTGTCCGTGGGCCCTGGGGCTGCCAGGGAGGAGCAGCTTTTCCCCATCTCGTCACCTGTCTGTCTCAGCGGGGCCCACGGGCAGTTCTTGTCCCATTCTCTGTGCCAAGGGTCGGTGTGAGGATCTGGCGGGACCTGCCGCGTCTGCTCCGTTGCCCTGCACTGGAATTCTCTCTGGCTTCCAGAACTCCTTCCCAGGGGGGCTCATTATATTGATTTAAAGCCATATATGTGATTATTGAAAAGAAAAGTAAATGTTTACAGATATTCAAGCCATTTCTGTGGGCAACAATTAGCAGTTTCTGTCTTGGGTTAAAAAAAATATATCTTAAGTTCCCCCCTCAGGCCCCTGGTGAATCAATAAAAAAACCTATACTTTTCTTGTTTGCAGTTAATTAGCCTGACTTCATTGAGCACTAACCATCATCCCAGACACGTGATTGCACACATTTTGGCAACGGGGAAAACAGAGACTCAGAGAGGTTGCTACAGCTGCCCAGGGCACACAGCTTTCGAGCAGCTGTATGTGCGGGTCCCGGGACTTGGGACCACAGCGTGTCCCTTCCCCACGATGACACCCTGACGCTAGCTCTCTATCAGCTGCTTGTGGCTGCTGTTGCGAAGCACTGCAAACTTAGCAGCTTAATCACACAAATGCATGACCTTACAGTTCTGGAGGTCGACAGGGCCGTGTCCTTCTGCAGGCTCCAAGGGAGAGTGGGCTTCTTGCCACCCTCACCCCCACCCCAGAGCCCAGCCCTCGGCCCTACCAGCTCGGTTGCCCATTTCCTGTAGTCCACCTCCTCCCTCAGGCTCCACTTCCACCTGCCTCCTGCACCGTGGAGGACCCCGGGGTTCCACCGAGGCTACCCAGGCGACCTGGGATGGCCTCCTTGGTTTAAAGGCAGCTGATCAGCAGCACTAATTCCTCAGCTTCCCTTAGTTGGGTAGCCCACCATATTCACAGCCCCCAGGGATTCGGACTGGAACATCTGGGGGATACCTTCTGCCCACCCACCGCATCTGTTGGTGGCATTTCTGGCAAAGGCTGAGTCAGGGGCCGGGAGAGGACGCCCGAGCCTCCCACCAGTGCAGGAAGGCTGTTTACAGTGCGCTGGAGCAGGAGCAGAGGCAGCACCTGCCGTCCTCCCAACACAGGCCCCGGGGCCAGCTGGCTGGGCTCTGCTGCCAGTGCCTCTTCTGAGCTCTGAACGCGTGCAAGTGAGGCATCCTCTCCGGGGGCCTGTTCCCTGACTGCAAGATGGGCTCAGCGGGGCTGCCTCCTTGCCTCACTGATTGGGCCTCCAGGAGGTCTTGTCCATAAAGCCCGGTGCAGGGAATGAGCTCCAGAGAGGGCTGGCTGCATGGACATACTTGCAGCAGCCTTGGTGAGGCTTCTAGGCCTGTGAGCACCTGGTGGGGTTGGTATGGAACTGCCACACACACCTGGTTGTCCTCCTTCTGACTGCGGGGTCCTGGACCCTTGTCTTTTGCTGGGTCCACAGGACTTATTCTAGAAGGTGATGCCTCAGATCAGAGTGTTAATTGGTTTCATCTGATTGAGCCCCACTCTACAGATGGGGGTGTGCCCCAAGAAGGTCCCTGCAGATGACTCCATCAGACCCGAGTTAATGCCCCACACCTTTCTCCTTCTAGATGCACCAGGGTCTATGCGGGGACAGAGGAAAGAGAAGGCTTGGTTGGCAGGCATGGGGGCTGGGAAGGTGGCAAGGGGGCTGGGGGAGGGGCGGGCTTCCCCACTGGGAGCAACATGAGCACTTTCTCCTCTCTTCCCTGTCTACTCCCAGCAGCCCCTCTTTTGCGGGGGTTCCTGACCCTACTGGGCTGCATTCAGAACCTTCACAGAAAGGGGAGCCTGGGTGGTTCCGTCGATGAAGCGTCTGCCTTCAGTTCAGGTCATGATCTCAGGGTCCTGGGATTGATCCCCGCGGCGGGCTCCCTGCTCAGTGGGGAGTCTGCTTCTCCCTCTCCCTCTGCCTGCTGCTCTGCCTGCTTGTGCACATGTGCACTCTCTATCAAATAAATAAATAAATAAATAAATAAAATCTTTAAAAACAGCAACAACAAAGTCCCAAACTTTCACAGAAGGACGTCTGATAGGCAGGTCACTATTTTGGGGGATTCACATGCAGCCCAGCCTGGAGGCTCCAGAGCATCAGCCAACATGACCCAGCCTGGTTCTTGCTCACTTAGTTGATGATGTTTCTGTGAACATCTTTAATAATCCGATGAAACACACTGTGCAGGCAGGTCTAAGTCTTCCCATACTGCTGTGTCCGTTCCTGGGCACCCAGAGGACTTGGCTGTTTATCTGAATTAGAGAGCTAATATCTGGCCCAACTATGATTTGAACTCAGGATTTTTGCCCCCACGTTGAAGGTGGGTGCATTCACCCAGAGCTTGAGGCAAACAAGAGAACATTTCTCTTTGACTAGTTTAGCCACAATGGATCTGCAGTCATGAGCACAATCTCCAAGTAGGCTTGTGGGCCTCTGAACAGAAGCTCTGTCCCCCTGCCCACCTGCAGAAGCAGCTCCAGGGACCAGCCCAAGCTGGGTCCTGGTCCCTGACACCCCCAGCTCCTGGGTCTCAGGGAACTTGGAATGGAGGCAACACTGGGGCTGGATGGGCTCCTGCCACCTGCTTCCCTGTGGCTGACACAGGGTTTCAACGCAGAACCCAGGATGACCCTGCCTGCTGCGGGGATCCCCGGCCCTGGGATCTGGCTTCTCAAGCGAGGGGCTCAAACTGCTTTCCTGCCGAGCAAGGGTGCTTGAAGGTGCAAGGGGCTCCCCCCAAACAGACGCTCACCTGGTGCATTTGGTCATGGCCTATATGGGCTGATCCCAGGCAGGGTGCCTCCTGACTGACCCCCGGTCTCCCTTCCCACTTCCCAGAAGAGAGGGTTTGAAGAAAGCAAGCATCTGCACAGCGTGGGATAAACACTCCGGGCCTGTCGCTCACATCTTATTTGAATTTCACAAAAACAGGGAAAGTGAATGTGCGAGACATTTTCCATTCAATTTCCAAGTACTTTCTTAAAAGTGACTTCTGACAACTGTCATTAAAAAGGAAATAGACACAGTATGAAGAAACCCCTGAAATCTCATAATATAAAAATTACTTAATTTCCTCTGCTTTGCTGCGGGTTTAGAAGGAAAAAAACCACCAAGCTGTTTTTCTATTTCGAGCTGGTGTGATCCTTGAATTCATATTATTTGTGTCCCTGCTGGTCATAATGCTCAATATATATATAGGGCCTAATAGAGTCAACAATAGAAGCTAAGAAAGTACTTCCGGAGTCCGCGGATTTCAGCTGAGTGAACCATCACTGCAGTGGGGGCCACTATTTACCAGCTTTAATCCAGGGCAGCTATTTCTTATGCTGTGTCTGTGAGGCCAGCTCTCTCTCTCTCTCTCTCTCTCTCTCTCTTCCTCTCCATGTCCACCCAAGCTCTGTGAACCATAAATCATGTACAACCAGCAGCCACAGCCACAGCCTCTCAGAAATTCCTGGCAAGCATGCCTTTTGTGTCAGATTCCCTCACCCCAAATTTTCTCACTCCCCTACTGCACCTCCTCTGCATCGCACCACCTCAGGGGCACCTCCCACCGGGGGAGGATGGATCTGAAGGGGAGTCATGACAAGAGAAATGGGGTACGGGCTCCAGGGCAGAGGCAGCAGTGGATGCATTGTGCTGGAGTGGGGGTCCCCTGCTCACGTCCACGCAGACACCTGATTTTCAGTATCACTGGGCCCTTTGCAATCTGAATGTTTTGTTTTATGCATTTTATTTTATTTTATTTATTTAATAATAAATTTATTTTTTATTGGTGTTCAATTTGCCAACATACAGAATAACACCCAGTGCTCATTCCGCCAAGTGCCCCCCTCAGTGCCCGTCACCCTTTCACCCCCACCTCCGGCCCTCCTCCCCTTCCACCACCCCCAGTTCGTTTCCCAGAGTTAGGAGTCTTTATGTTTTATGCATTTTAGAACAATATTCTGCACAGCGTTTGGAACCTCTCCGGGCTGCTGGAGAGAGTGCTGTTGGACAGGACGGGGGAGAACCCCCCCCCCCGTAGGAGAGGGTGGCGCTGGCTGTCCCAGGACCGTGCAGTGGCAACACTGAGGGTCCAAGCTCTGTTTACCCTTCCTAGTGCAGTGGCCTTTGAGAGCACATCTATTGCGGTGCCTCTGCTAGGGACCCCAAGAGACAAGGAAGCTAGAGAAAGCACCGAGTCTGCTCCCCAGGGACTGCATGCCATGGAGGGCAGCTGCACAGAGGGCGGGGGGGGGGTGGCGAGAGAGAGAGAGAGAGAGAGAGAGAGAGAGAGCAAGAGAGCACACAGCAGGTAGTGATGAACATTACAATCTTGATCCAAAGTCTGTGAAAGTCTAGGAGGAGGAGGGGGTAGGCCTCAGCCCACTATAGGAGGAGGCCATCCTGTGGGAGGTGGGTCCCACCGTTGTGCAGCTTGGTCTGCTGCATGGTAGGAGGGGAGGACATTCCATATACAGGAGGATATGTAGGTTCAAAGGAAGAGCTAGTGCGTGTGTGCATGCGTGTGTCTGCCTGTGTGTGCTTGCATGTGTGTGCCTACATATGCCCATTTGGGTGTGCACACATGTGTATACCTGTGTGTGTGTTGAGGGGGGTGCTATCTGTGAAACAGGAGCAAAAAGCCAAGTGGTGGGAGACGAAGTATGAAGACAGGGCTCAGGGAAGCCTGGGTGGGCAGGTTTCCTGTGGTAGGTGGGGGACACTGGAAGGTTGGGGGGCAGGGGTGCTGTGGGACATGTGTGGGGTTGCCAGGAGAGGGGAATGCCTGAAGCCAGGAGCTGAGCTAGCATGTCAGGTGGCACCTGTGAAGCCAGAGACAAGGACTGAGAAGAGGATCTGAATCACATGGCCTCGTCCCTGGATACCCCTTGGTGACCGCTGCCCATTTACTCTGTGGACACCTGTCGAGTCCCTGCGGGGTGCCGGCCTGTGCTCAGTATGGGAGTACTGAGCCCTGGTGCCCCCGTGGTGCTGACTCCGCCACAGTGTACAGCCATAAGCTCTAGGAATAGCACCTTCCAGAGACACACGAGCATGTGCACGGGAGTGCAGCGCTGAGTTGTGCCCACAGGCTGTGCTGCGTGTGTGCCCATGAGCAGAAAGGCTCAGAGTCAAGAGGCATCAAGGAGAGAGTTTCCAGACACTTCTTATCCTCCCAGCTCCATTCTGTTGAGTTGTCTCTTCTCCCTGTTGGACTCTGCAGCATCCTGCCTCCCTGCATGTCACAGAGTCCCAGCCATGGAGAGCAAGGACCCAGGTCCCCATGGGCCACAGTTGCTGTGTCCGTGGGCAATGAGACTCAACTGTATGCGGGCACACACGTGTGCAGACTCATCCAGGGCTGGGTTTGGGCACCACTGGAACAGTTCTCAATGAATGAGTGAGTGGACAGTAGGAGGTCTGAGCTCTGGGTGGGAGGCTGTGAGAACCTCCCTTGGGTCTAGGGTGGGGGCTTGGCTCTAGGACATGCTCGAGTCTGAGACCGACATTTGGCTTCAGCGGTAGTTTTCCTGGGCCCCCTCCAGCCATCGTGTGCATAGTGACTCTGTGATCCTGTGACAATCACCTGTTTGTTTGTAAATGTTATTGCAAGGTGACAGTGGATCAAAAGGCCTATGATTCCCAAAAACAGTCCTTGAATGTTTCCTCGTTGGAGGTGGCTGACCTTTGGAGTGGGTGGTTTGGGGCTCCGCTGCCCCTCCCAGGAGGCGCCCCCTCTTTCCGCAGCTCACCTAATTCTAATCCTCTGTGTGTGTGTGTGTGTGTCATATAATATACAGTATCTTATATAGTATATTCATAGTACATAGAATCTATCTTTTTTTTTTTTTAGTACATAGAATCTTAAAGTATCTATATATACTTTAAGAAGTGGTAGAAAGGCTGAGTTGTGTCAGAGCAGAGGAAACAGGGGGCAGCCGTTAACAGACCATCAGAGCCGAGGTCGAGTAGGCAGGAAGGCTGAATGGAAGCCCCTTGGTGCCCGAGGAGGACAGAGAGGACGCAGAGAGGAGCACAGAGCCACATGTCACCCAGGAAAGGCTTCGGGGTTGTTGGATCAGGGGCCTGGGCTGCCAGGAATCAAGCGTGCAAGGAGGAGCCTGGCCTGGGGACTGTGTCTCAGCAGTGAGCTCCGCCACCACCGCCACCACCGCCACCACCCAGGATTCTCCTTCCTCTTTAGTTTTCAGAAGAAGAAACTGTTTTCTCCAACTTTGGTCTCTTGTCTACCACCCCCACGCCATGGGGTTGGACGTTTGGGAGGATTTGCATCTGCCTCCCGGTGTACGCTTGGGGCTGCTCTGGCTAACATAGGACTGTGGTCTAGTGAAGTGTGGTATCTGAGCTGAATGACAGTTTAATTATGTTCAAAGTAGCTCTTATGGAATAACATGCAACAAATAAGTAACTGTGGAAGGTTGGACACTTGTTTCCAAAATTCCTTGACTCATGGACACTTTCAACAGCGAGGTGGAGGTGGTGACCTTGCCCCTTGGGTCTGGGTTTGTTCTGCTGGGCCCAGCAGTGGGGCTGCCAGTCTCATTCTCGGCACTGGCTTCTAGAAACTGGTAACTTTCATGTCCTGCCTCTTGGGACATGTAGCGTGGGACCCCAGCCACTGTTCTGTGAGGCAGTCAAGCCACCTTGTGGGGACGCCCACACTCAGAGGAGCCCCGACTGGTCGGCCCTGTGATGCACCACCTCAGAAGCAGGTGCAGTTGACTCGTCCCAAGGGATGCCACGTGGAGCCAAGCCAAGCTCCCCGGCTCAGCCCTGGCTCAGCCCCGGCTCAGCAAAAGAGTGAACAAAATGACTAAGTGTTCTTTTAAGACACTAAGCTTTGGGCTAATTTGTTCTGCATCCACAGATTACTAAATCTGATTTATGAATATGTTTTATGCTATAGAATGAAGCATTATAATCTAGATCTGTGGCTTACCTGGTGTTTTCATAGATATTTTATTACTGGAGCACATGCTACGTGGCCTTGGTAATCAGATGTGACTAGAGGTTGGCACCCCAGGCTCCTTCCCTCTGCAGAGAACAATGTCCATTTTCTGCTTATGTTGTGAACATGAGGTTCCATATGCAAGGTGGCAAGCAATACCCGTGACTAGAGAGCATGCTTCAACAATGTCGGTTCCTTCCTTTCCACCCAACCCCATTCCCGACCCAGCCCCTAGGTGATCAGTGATGATTTTTTTTTTTAATTTGTTTTCAGAAGTGACCTACATAGGTACCTTGGCGAGTCATTTTCTCAGAGAAGAGCAAGGGAAATGCCAGGGTTCAGGCCTGGGAGAGAACAGTCTCCTGTAGTTTGGGCTTTTTTCAGTAAACCATTTGCACGTGCCACCTTTCAATAAGATGATAAAGGAATAAAAATATATTTTTTTTTATAGAAGTGGCCTAAATGTGGGATAAAAAAAAAAAGTGCTTTCCAAGGCTCAGTTTCCAAGAAGGGCAGGTCCCATGACAAAACATAGATTTCAGGTTGCTTGGTTTTCCACATTTGCTTTTTAAAGGAGGGGGTTTGGCTCCCCCTCCAAGGTGGGAAGTTCACAGTGTCCACCCCCGCCCCCAGCACCCCCTGGGGCTGCTGCAGGGCTCATTCGGTGCCTGGCGTGCATGGTCTGAACTGGAAGCTCCTCCCTTACAGTGGGTGGAATCAGATGCGGGTGGAATCAGATGCGTGGTAAGGAAACTTCTCGGACCAGCCCGCTCCTGACTGGAGGAAATGCTTTGCTCCCCCTTCTGCAGAAGGCAGATAAGGCCGGGCCTAGAGACCGCCCGTTCTCAGCTTCCTCTCTCCTTCTTCCTCAGCCAGTACCAAGGTGATCAGTAGTAGTTCTGGGTCGGTGTCAGAGCTGGATACTGTCCGAGGCGGCAGGGGGAGCTTCCTGCCATTACTATAACTTGGATGGTTAATATTTCCTAAACCTCTGGTTCATCATCTTCCAGAGAGAACATTCTGAGCACAAAGCACACGGCAGTCCTTTCTTCCGAAGGAAGGGACTCATGAGTGTACATCAGTGCTGGCTTCTAACTCTCCCCATTCTACCGATGGGGCCCGCTCATCCAAGCTTGGCTGTGTGGTGTGAACACTGAGGGTCACACAAAGTGTGGGGGGAGTTATCTGATCTGTAAAGGTAGGGGTAGGACTGGAATTCAACGTTTCCCAAGGGTTAATCTCAGGGATACCAGTGCCAGAGGGTAGATGGCAGTTCTCAGGTGGACGGGTCCTGGGGCCTAGTTGCTGTGAAATTTTTCAGAGCCTTTAAAAACCCAGTAGTTTATCATGTTCATGTTGTTCCAAACTTCCATGATCAATGTGTGGGTATGACTGAAAAGACTGGGGGCACCATGGGTATCAGTTGGGAAGCTCTAATCTTTAGGGTCTGAGATGTTATTAAATTAAAAAAACATACAGAAAACATCAGGTTTATTTTTTTGCCTCCTCTTGGTCTTCTTTGCTGCTTTCCTAATTGGCCTCAGGGAGCTCCTGCTCCTCACTTTCCATGCTACCTGGGCATGGGTGCTGATTCCCCTGGGCTTAGGGTTTCTCCTCTGCTGGAAGGGCCCTATACCGACAGATCTGTCCCTCTACCAGCCCCTCCATCCGACATTTTTCCTTTGCATCTCATTGCCTCAGAGCCTGGCTCTGCCTGCCGAGATTTCTCCCCAAGACTTCAAAGATGTCCATGTCCATTGCGATGGGGGCCTTTGGTATCTCTGTGCCTGCTCCCGCATTCTGAAGCCTACCCACATGGAGCCACTAGAGCCACTAAATATCTGCAACCAGAGCTTCACCTTTTCTTTCCTTGGACCCAAGGGTTTAGGAATTTATGACTCTTTTTTTAGAAAGAGCCAGATAGTCAATATTTTCAGCTTTGCTGGCCATCAAAGTTCTACTGCAACAACTCAGCTCTGCTATGGCAGTGGGACGTGATCACACGCAGTAGGTGAATGAGTGACTGTGGCCACATTTGGCCTAAGTGCTCTAGTTTGCTTCTCCTGGCTCTAGAATGTATCATGGGTCCCCTTGGGGCACTCGAACATTCACCAAATTATTATCTTTTCTCCCAAACACAAGCTGGATAATGAGCTATAGAATTTGATTTACATTTTATTTCACCCAAGGATTAGAACCTGCACCTGGACTTGAACTGTAAGGTCTAAGGCCTTGACTCCTGGCTGGCCATTTAGGGCCAGTGAGTGAAAGTGGACAGGGAATTTTGGATGCAGTATTCTGACCAACACTTAGGACTGTCCGTCAGTGGTGGCTCATTTGGGGAGACCATGAGTGAGGGGTCAGTACCCTGACCTGTAGGGTCACTAAGCAATGGTTTCAGTGGACTTTGTTCTGGAAATTACAGATGGACTTTGATGGGCTCTGAAGGCAATTCTGGTGCCTGACCTTCTGAAGTGGATTCAAAGCCTGGCTTCCCTCCTCCTGTTCCTGTGCGACTCCCTCCCTGGGATGTTGCAGCTTGCCATGCCCGGTGCTAACTTGCCTCATGTAATTCTCTCCACCCAGATCAAATAGGAACAGATGCCTGTTAGAAAAATGAGTTGAAACTGGGAATATAATACTGAGCTACTGAATTATTTTGATGGACTCCAAAGCCTGCTAGTCATACCTGGCAGCCATAGCCTCAGCTTTGTCTGGCTGCTTATTAGTTTTGGAGCAAGCTGTGACAGAATCCCTTCTTGCTACAGGGACTGCTTCTCGGCCCTGAGAACCTGTCACCCTTTGCATCCCTAGCATGTTAAATGTGAGGCAGGGTGGAGACACACTGGACATAAAGCTCTTCTGTTGCTCACGCTGACCTTGGGTGGAGCTGGCTTGTCCTGAAGTTCCTCTTCAGCACATCTAAGCATCCCAGCTGGTGGACATCAATAGATTGGATCCAAAGAACAACAGTTGTCCCCAGAACAGAGTCAAGACTGCGAAAGGTCAGAGTTTTCACCCTACTGGCAAGCTCACAAGTTAGCCTGGCTCAGTTTCCTGGAGGCTGGAAGAGAAGCTGCAACAACCCTGGCTTAGAGACAAAGGAGTTTGTTACATGTGGCAGAGCAATTGCCCTGTCCTGCAAGTTCCGTGGGCTCGGGGCATGTAGGTCTGGAGGGGTGATGGATGCCTGTTCACACAGTTGGCGTGTTATAGCTGAGGAACTTGAGTTTCGGGCACCTGAATCTTTTAGGAATGGCAGCAAGCATGACTGCTCTTTGCTCTGGAGGGAGAGACTACTTCTGCAGAGAGTTTCTCAACCTGGGCTTCATGATCATTTGGGGCTGGATAATTCGTTGCTGTTGGGGACTTTCCTGTGCATCACAGGATGTTTGCTTGGCTGGGTTCCTGGCGTCTACATACTACATGCCCTTAGCATCCTTATCCCAATCATGACAAGCAAAAATGTCTCCAGGCATTGTCAAGTGTCCACTGAGGGGCAAAGTTGCCCTTGATTGAGAACCACTGCCTGTAGTATGTACAAACATTAACTCACTATTTAAATATCCTTAAGAAGAAAGGGCATTCTTAGAACAAAGGGAAGTCAGTGTCACTGATCATAAGGCAAGTAGAAACATGAAAGACCCATGAAGAACACTCTCTCAACAGTGGCTCAGTGAGTATCATGTTACCTGGGTAGAACAGGATGGCAGTGACACTCAGCATCTGGTCTATGTCCCAGAGGTGGACTGTAAGACATGCTCATGAGCTGTATACACATCTCTGCATGCAAGACGTTTCTTTGCGCTATGGATGAAGGGAAAGTAATTTGGTAGACTTTTATTTTTACATGTGATTAAGGCCTACTTGCTAGTACCCTACAAAGTTATTAAGGGCCAATAAAATCTGGTGTTTAAATCAGAGAGGCATCAAATGACAACACACCAAATGTTGAATCTCAACCATCTGCTGTGTACTGCCATTACAGAATAAATTTCTAGGATATAAGAATAAGTCTGAATTTTGTTAAAAATGTGATCATTGTTATTTTTTGGTGGTCAGGTTCTAAGTTTGATAGGTTGGTTTTGTGATCCTCCTAAAAGTTTACATTGTGATTGCTCGCTTTCCGCTGACAATGCTAGAGCATGAGCATGAACAAGTGAGGTGCTGCTGACCACGGCCATTATGGTGAAGATGGTTTGGTGGCCCTGCAATTGAAGGCATTGCTGTCTGCATTGTGTGTGTGTGTATGTGTGTGTGTGTGTATTTAAGGTTTTATTTATTTATTCATGAGAGACAGAGAGGCAGAGACACAGGCAGAGAGAGAAGCAGGCTCCTTGCGGGGAGCCTTGATGCAGGACTCAATCCCAGGACCCTGGAACCATGACCTGAACCAAAGGAAGAAACTCAACCACCGAGCCACCCAGGTGCCCCTGTATTGTGTTTTATGATTATAAATGTAAATTTACACCGTAACCGATTGTCCAAGCTGCATCTATTATTGTACATGATTTTGAAAGTTGTTATTCTGATACTGACAATAAATCTAAGTAATATTTATTTGTCCATATTGTTGACTAGATATGGTGGTGGCCTATGGCTCCTGCGACTGTCAAGCAATCTCAATTTTGGGATCCAGTGAAGGCCCTGATATAGGCATTTGGCTGATTTCCTTCAAAGGCCAAACATGAACCAAATAGCCGATTTTGGCCAAACACTGAGGCTGCTACCTAGTTTACTGACACCTAATACAGGTTGTCCTGAGAAACCTGGGTGATCCACATAACTGGTCACTATGAGCAATCTTCTTCTGCAGATGAAATGCTCAAAAAGGATGGTGCATTCTTTCATGTCTCTTGAATTGCTTCGTGTTTTTACTTGTGCTCTTCTTGACTTTAATGATAAAGTACTATTTATTTAGATTTGCCCTTTTAAAAAAAGATTTTATTTATTTATTCATGAGAGACAAACAGAGAGAGAGAGAGAGAGGCAGAGATAAAGACAAAGAGAGAAGCAGTCTCCATGCAGGGAGCCCAATGTGGGACTCGATCCCAGGGCTTCAGGATGGATCACTGCTGAGCCACCCAGGGATCCCTAGATTTGTCCTTTTTTAATCTAGGTTTTATCCCATAACTCTTTTTGTTAACTTGTCAGTATGTAGTGTTGCCATTTAAAATAATTATATATATTTTCTTAAAATCCAATATGGAAACTTAAGGACACATGCAATATAGTTTAAATGGTATTCCCTATTCTTCTCTTGACCATGGGGTACCAAGACATTTAGTCAAACATTTTTCTTTTTAGGTCAAGCATTTTTCTGAATATGTCTGTGAGGGTGTTTTTGGATAAGATTAACATTTGAATAGGTAGACTGAATAAAAGAGATTGCCATTCCTGATGTGGGTGGCCCTTATCCAATCAACTGAGGGCCTGAAAAGCACAACATGGTTGAGTAAGAAGAAACTTTATCTTCCTGACTGAGCTGGACATTGGTTTTCTCTCGTCCTGGGATTGAAATTTATACCACTGGCTGTCCTTGTTCTCAGACCTTCAAACTTGAACTGGAACTATACCACAGGTTCTCCTGGGTGTCCAGCTTGTTGGGTACAGATGATGGGACTTCTCAGCTTCCATAAACATATGAGCCAATTCTGTAAAATAAATCAATCTCTGTCTCTTGCTCTTTGCCTCTATCTCTGTCTCTTGTTACTCATTTATAAGCAAATAGCTGTATCTATATCATCTATATCTATATCTCCATTTGGTTCAGTTCCTCTGGAGAACTGTGGATAATAAAAGGGACCATCTCAGGGCAATAGAAGTGAGAGAGTGAGAATTTCTTTCAGGGAAGGAGGCATCAACAAGGAATTCCTTACTACATGGGTTATGAATGAGAAAGGCTGAATATCAACCCACTGGAGACTTGAGGAACTGTGTTTTACATTTGTTTTCTTGGAGGACAATGACACTAGGACATTTTTCCATGGGTTTGCATCTTCCAAGGGTTTCCCTAGGACTTGGATTTTCCCCACTTCCATGTCTGCATATAACTCATCACCTTCTGCAGCTTTGGGAGGTAGAGAAGTCAGATGCTGAGATACTAGTGCTCTCAACCTGGGAGCACTTGTAATGGGGTGTAGAGCTGTCCAGCATCGTAGTGCTGACGTTTCCTGGGCCAGGAGGATGTGGTGGGTTATCCATCCAGAGGATCTATACTACACAGCTTTAATAAAACTACCTGGTTACTTTTAAAATTATAGGGCATAGTTTTATAATACAATGGAAAGCTCTGTAAGGACATGGGGTTTAAAAAATTTGTTTATGGATATATCTCCAGTGCCTGATACATAAAGAAAACAGTAAATTTTTATTGAATGTATAAATATAAAATCAAGTGTGTGAGCTAACATTCTCTCATGAAGCAAATAATGAGGCTTTTAAATTTTTTTTAAAAAATATTTTATTTATTTATTCATAAGAGACACACTGAGAGAGAGAGACAGAGACATAGGCAGAGAGAGAAGCAGGTTCCATGCAGAGAGCCTGATGTGGACTCCCAGGACTCCAGGATCACACCCTTGGCCTTAGGCAGACACTCAGCCGCTGAGCCACCCAGGTGTCCCAGTAAGGCTTTTCTATGTGTTGCTAAGAAGAAGTCTACTCCAGCAGCTTGTTTGTCTCTAATTCTTTGTCACTTGATTTCTTTTCTTCCTGAAACGGAAAAGGGGTAGGAAAGTTGGGTTGTAGGTTCTTGAGATGACCTGGATCAACTACTCTAAACCACCCCACCAGCAGAACTAGTGCTAAGCTCTGACAAGGGAGTCTTTGCCTGCAGGTGGTGATCTTGGAACCTGAGGCAATGAGATACAGGACAATAGGGGGTCATTGGAAAGGCCTAACCAAAGGTGAAGGAGAGCCACTTTCTTTATATATTAGAGTGACAAGTGTTTGGATACTCACCTTGCTACTTAACTTTTACAATCCAATTTTGTGATAATCAGTATCTGTAAAGTTTAATCAGAATATGAATTGGAGTGGCTTTGCCTTGTTTTCAATCTTCACTATTCTTTCTCCCTGGGGTTACAGATGGAAATCTTTCAGTGCACAGGCCAATGGGATATGAATGCAGCCTTTCCAAAGAAAAGATTCTGTGTAAGCTTAAAGGAGCTTATTAAATTAGTATGTGGGATATGATTTCATCCACATAATAAAAGCTGCAGCTGCTTTTAAAGAAATTAAATTGTATTGTACATGACGTTCAATCTTCAGCCCTACCCACACAGGTGCTCTCTTCTAGAGATGCATGGCTCCCAGAGGGCCTTCCTCAGGGAGAGACATCAGTCAGGAGACAAATGGGCCTTCTTGCTTTTCATACTATACATGCTGGCTCTTCCCTAGTGGAGGTTGGAAGTCATGGATTTCATTATTGCAGTGTGTTGAGGGTGGGGGAAAAATCCAATTTGCTGCTGCCTCAATGACTTTGTGTTTTAATCAAATGGATAAGAAAGAGTCATTAACTGATGCTCAGACTGATTAAAATTCCAGTGAGAAGGAACAGAAATGAGATTGTGACACAACCTTAGAAGGTCACTTGTTCCCTGGTGGTCCCGAGCCAATAAAGTCTCACTTGTTGATTGTTACCAGATTGTTCACTGAGCATCCGTGGCAGTCGTGGACAACAGAGGTGGCAGTACTGACCACCATCCATGTGCCCAGGGTCAATGGCCACGAAGGATGGTGCCTGCCCTTCCTGGGATGATCCAGTGAGTCGACTGTATAAATCTCCTTCTATATGCTAATAAAAGCTTCCTTTTCTCTGTGCCCTTGAATTTTTATTTAAAATCACAGGAACTTTTAAAGATGTGGCCACAGCAGTAATTATCTGCTTATCTCGGGGTCCGTGGAGGTGCGGAAGGGAGCAGCAAATGCTTTTGAAAGCAGTCTGAAAGCTCATGAAGTGCTACTTAAATTTAGGTGCCTGTTATTATTGTTATTATTATTACTTTTATCCCTATCATTACTATGGTTACTGCCACTGCTACTATGAAGTTTAAGATTGCATAAATTTCCACATGGCTTGTCTGCTTGACAGGCAGAGATCAGAGGGGCAGTTGTTCTTAGGGCAGAATTTCTCTTCCTGATTCACACTCAGCTATCCCTGGGTGAAGCCCCAGGGTCCCAGGAGAATTCATCCACAGAAGGAGATGGATCCTTGAGCTATTTCACTAGTGCCTCCATGAGGAGGTGAAGGTCACACTTGTGCCTCAGAGCAGGCTGGTGGCCTTCCTTCATTCTTTGTTCATTCACTCATGTCTTCCTTCCTCATCCCTGAAATAGTGAGTGGCTCCTATGTGTCAGACACTGTTCCTCCTGATATTCACAATTCACATTTTCCAATGGGGACATGGAGGAGCACCCATTCCTTAGTGTAGTGAGAACCTTTGAGATCTGGTAAAATTAACCACACTTACCGGGCACTGAGTCAGTCACCTGTGCAGGCTGGGAAGAGGGAGAGACTTGTGGAGATGTGAGGGGAGGGCAGACAATCTTCAGGGAGTAAGCAGGAAATGCATGGCTAAATCAAGATCTGAAACAGTTTGTAGAGAGCATGGACAATTTTTATTTTTTAAAAAAATTTATTGATTTATGAGAGAGAGAGAGAGAGAGAAGCAGATTCCCTGCTGAGCAGGGAGCCTGACATGGTGCTCAATCCCAGGACCCCAAGATCATGGCCTGAGCCAAAGGCAGATGCTTAACCCACTGAGCCACCCAGGTGCCCAGAGCATGTACAATTTTTAAAAAGTAAGTAGAAACAAAGGATATACAATGCTCAAGCAAAATACAAATTAGACCCAGAGGCCAATGTTAATGAGAAAACCAAAATAGAGACATGCAGGGTGTAGTGTCCCATAGAGCTGCTGCCACTGAATAAAGAGCTGGTCTTGACTATGGAAGACAGTACGGAGGTCACTCAAAAGCTCAGTGGGGAGAAGTGTCCTTGGCCCATTTGCCATCCACGTAAAGGCCCAGTTCATTATATATCTTCTCTTCTTCCAAAGTCAGATCAGAACTATGGTTTGTCTCAAGAAGAAATCACCCTGCTCTTGTCCCTGCAGCCACATGGGGATGTGGTTGACTGGTATCCCTCTTGGTCTGTCTTGGTATTCAGTCTTTCAAAAAAACCTCCTAAGATCAGAAGGGTGGCTCCTAGGATTGACTCAACCATGCTGAGAGTGGCTCGGTCTTTCAGAGGTAGACTCACATTAGCCAAGCTAGCAAGGCTGATATGTAGAACCAGCAGGCTGATTTGTTTAATTTACAGTGAAAACTCTGGCACAGCAGGCACACAGTGTGGGTGGTTTGAAGTTGAGGTCAGCATACATTATATCCACAGGCAGTGGAATCCAAAGCTGGTTGGCTGAGGGGTTTAATGGTGCCAGGTTTAGCATCCATTTTATACCGGGGGTTCCCTCACCACTGAGAGGGAGGCCAAACAACCTGCCGGGGCCTTTCACTGACATGGGACAGCTTCTCTCTGGGTCTGTTTTCTACCTGCCTTCCGACTGGCATGCTGCGATCCTTCTTATATCTGCTCAACACAGCCCAGTTGGCTCCAGCAGGCCCATGGGTTCAGAGCTTCTGCTCTTCAAGGTGATTCCAGTCTCTCTGCTTTATTCACTGCAGACATCACAGACCTCATGGGGAGACCTCATGGGCCTGTCTAGTTCTCAGTTATTGGAGGACACTTCAGATAAAATGAAGATCTCACAGCACACATGTACCAGTCCTGGGGGTTGAGGAAGTAGGGGAGAGTCAGTAGCAAAACAGTACATGGCACTGAAATGCCATTGTGCGTATCCTGTTATTCATTGACAAATTTCCTTTCCTAGGTTGATACCATGGTGAGTTCCAGTCCTCCCATGCGGTACTGCTTGAAAATAATCATGAGTATTGCTAGCGCACTCATGGGTGCCCTAGTGTGTCCGAGGGCTGGAGAGGACAGGAACTGCAGAGGTAAAGAACAGAATGGCTCACTGTGAAGAGGTGGAGATGCTGTAGGAGGCAGCTTCAGGGGCTTCTCCCCTGTCCCAGTGGAGGCTGGGTGACAGATGAGTGAGGGCCCCAGGAATGGCTGTCAGGTGAACTCCGTGTGACAGGATTAATCTGGAGGAAGTTGACTGTGTTGAAGCGTCTCAAATGTGTTCAGATGTTTGCTTTCCATGATTAAAAACCCATTTTAATTTTTTCTTTGATATTCTGCTATTCAGTAGGTTAGGTAATATGACTTTAAAGGGATATATTTCTACCCTCATTGGATGCCTTCACAGAGCTCCTTTCATTTTCAATATAAAAAGTGGTTCACATGCACTTTTTTCCTTCTGAATTGTCTACAGTGCAAAGGAAATCTCTAAGGGAGATGCCTCTATTTAGTATCACCAGGGATAGTTCTGGAGGGTGGCCTCAACTGACATCCTTGGTTCTCATTACTGTTAATACAACATATCTGATAGGTTGTTTCACATCTAGAGTATTTGTCATCCATAGCAGAAGTGCAGTGATGCGGTTCACCTCCCCAGGAATATGTTGCCAAGGTTGGACACTGCTGTGCTTTGTTTTGTATTATTTTGCTTTAAGAATTAAATATTTCTCTCTTTAAATCATTTGTACCTGCCCTGTAAACACTTTAATGGGCATATTCCTTTTCTTATGGCATCATTTTTTTTCAACTTAGCAAAAATCAATTTTCCTTTCACCCATCGTCCTCCTACCCACCATATGAAACAAAACCCAATAACAGCCATTAGCTTTGCAAACAGCAGGATGAGTGAGGGAGCCATCACTACCGTAGTTGAGTGGCTAGTTCTCAGCCAGCTTTTCTGCTTCTGAAATTTCAGTAGAAATTATATCTTACAATAGCCTTTGACATATACTAAAAGTTCTGAGGGAGCATGTCTACTTTTATTTTCATTTCTATAGTGGTGAATCATGATATATTCAAGAAGATCTGTAACATGGCTTTTTTTGAACATTGTGATCATAGGAATAAAAACTCTTTTCACTTTTTTACTTTTGATATAAAAACATCAGTATATCATAGTAGCTATACTTAGCCTTCAAAGCTCTCTGAATACCAGCTACTGTCATTAGCACAGCAAATGATATTTAGTTTGTGTAGAATCATAAGAATTAACTTCCTTGGTCCAAGAAAAATCATGGATTGGCTAGACATAAATATTTAATTACTTCTGATGTTTACTACTGGGGAAAGCTTCAGATAGCTAAGTTATATTTTCATTTGCTGTTCTGTCTTTTCATTGATGGTTTGGAAGGATTTTGGAATGGATCACCAGTGTTAATGCATGAAAAACATATTTATTTCTGAATCTGACACCCTGGTGTGTAATATAAGAGTTACAAGCTCAAACATAAGAATGTAGTAATTAAAATGTTCACCCATGCCACCTTGCCCTCCCCCTCCTCATTCTTCCCTGGATTGTTTGAGTAGTTCTGAGATGCTCCCTTCCAGCTCATTCCCCCAGCTTCTGGGAGATCCATAATCTTGAGGTGTCTTTGACCACATGTGATTCCTCCTCAGGATTATGATAGCTTACTAATTTACAATGGTTCTTTCCAAAATCCTTAACTTGTAGCTCAAGGGGACCCATGCTCCACCCGCTTGGTCTCTGAACTTCCTCACGCATCAAAGTATGCGCTCACTTGCACCCTGGACTCAATTTAGTGTTGGGTCCTATGGATTCCCTGGGAGTCTGCTCAATGCCTTCTTCTATATGTCTACAATGATGCCACACTATTTACTGTATATCAGTTCGTACTCTGTGGGATCCCCATGACTATTTTGTTCTATTTTTTCACCTTCTTGCCATATATCTGTATTCATATCTATCCATACGTGTATCTGTATCTATCCATATATATGTATTGTATGTATATAAAATATGTATATAATAATTTTTCAAAGCTTTTGAGCTCAAAGCTCTGGATATTACATAGGGTAGCCATATGCTATGGGCTGAATTGTGTCCTCCCCAATTTCATATGTTGGAGTCCTAACCACCATTGTCACTGTATTTGGAGACAGGGGTTTTAGGACATAATTAAGTTTAAATGAATTCATAAGGGTAAGGTCCTAATCCAATAAAATTGGTGGCCCTATAAGAAGAGGAGGAGTGCCTGGGTCGCTCAGTCAGTTAAGTGGCCGACTTTTGCTTTCTAATCAGATCATGACCTCAGGGTTGTAAGATCTAGCTCCACCCTCAGCAGGGAGTCTGCTTAAGATTCTCTCTCTCTCCCTCTGCCCCTCCCCACCCCGCGCTCTCTCTTTTTCTCTAAAATAACTTAAAAATTTTTAAAAAAGATTTTATTTATTTATTAGAGAAAGATAGCACACAAGTAGGGAGAGCGGCAGGCAGAGGGAGAGGGAGAAGCAGACTTCCCACTGAGCAGGGGACCCAATGTAGAGCTGAATCCCAGGACCCTGGGATCATGACCTGCACCGAAGGCAGAAGCTTCCATACCAAGAAAAGGCCATGCGAGGATACAACAAGGAGGTGGCCATCTGAAAGTCAACAAGAGAGCCCTGGCCTCACCTGACTGTGCTGGCAGCCTGATCTCAGACTCCAAGCCTCCAGAACTGTGAGAAATAAACTTCTGTTGTTCTGGTCTGTGATATTTCTTATGGTTGCTGTAACTGACTAATACATTATCCGTGGTAAAATCATTCAATGTTCATTCAACAAATGAGGGCTCCGTGCACTTGGGGGGAAGTCATTTATTCCCACAATTAGATCTTGGAAACAATAGGGCTGAGATACAGTTTCTGAATTTCCTATTTATGTTTCTTTCCTGTGGACGAGTTTGACCTTTAGCCATCACAGGTTCATGAATTGCTCAGAATCACAAGGTCTATGATGAAGCTGTGACAATAATTCAAAGGATTTGTTTTTCTGCTCTGGCTCTATCCATCTGATTACATTGTAACCAATATTTGCTACCATCTCTGTGGACAAAATTTGTTCATAAACTACAAAGAAATTGCATAGCCATGGAAGAAATCAACTTGTTAAATGGGTCATGTTTTTTCTCCCTAAGCAACAGGGAACCTGTAAAACACTCTGTTGTGCTGGGAAAAAAAAAAAAAAGAAAAGAAAATGAAAAGAAAGGAAGGGGGAAGGGGACCTATAGACACTGAAGAAATGTTCTTGGAAACTCAGTTCTCAGATCATTCATGTGACATCCTCTGCTGCACAGGGCTTATTTTAATAGGGGGCATGACGGTATAATACTCTCCCACTTGGGACATTTTTCAAGGATGTATTGGTGAAGAAAAACAGCTCCATCAGCCAAGTTACGCACATGAATCTATTGGAATTGATCCATTCTGAAGGCAGATATGTTGGCAGTCAGCAGATACCAGTAACCAGGGCGGGTGTCATGCTCCCAGTATGCTGCTTACCCGCGGACTGAGCTGCACCTCTGCACTGAAGAGACAGATGTCGGTGCTTGTTTATGTTGTCTGTCTGTGTCATGAAGTGAAAGGGGAGTGCAAATTTCTCCACTATTCTTTAGGAGAAATCGAGTGGCTATGTGACCATAGTCATCCGGCAAGGAGTGGGCCACCCATGGGGTCTCGACCAGTCCAGTTCCAACTGTTCCTGTCACCCAGAGTGCACTTCTGTCTCCTGTATGAATGGAGTGGAAATAGTACAGTAAGCTTCCAAACCTGTCTGCCATCGGTACCCTGACTCCTCGTAAGCTATCCTCCTACTGCTCTCAGCCATCTCAGTAAATGCTGCCCTGCATCAGTGCCACTATCAGCCATATGTGGCCCCATGGATCCTGGCTAACTAAAGGAAAATACATACCAGCTTTAGAATTAGAATGCTGTGGGACGCCTGGGTGGCTCAGTGGCTGAGCATCTGCCTTTGGCTCAGGAAGTGATCTTGGGGTGCTGGGATCAAGTCCTGCATTGGGCTCCCTGCAGGGAGCTGCTTCTCCCTCTGCCTGTGTCTCTGCCTCTCTCTGTGTGTCTCTCATGAATAAATAAACAAAATCTTTAAAAAATTAGATTTGGAATATTGCATTTTTGTCTATTGGGACTCAATAGGAGCTGGGAAAGTTGTCATTTCTGGTTTGGCTCAAAAAAGAACATTCTGAAGTTCTGAACAAAGAAAGAGAACAGCCTCTTCCATCACTGCAGCATGTCACAATCTCTTCCCCACTACCATTTCTTCCCAAGGCCGCAGCAGCCTACATCAGACTCCACCAGGTTCCAGAGACATAAGGGGATGTGGAAGTCTCAGTTTACTTTTGGAACATTCCCTTTTGATCATGATGTGCTTGCTCTGGTATGTCTTGGTCTTTCTCATTCTCTGCCCACGTGCACCTTGCGTTCCTGGCATAATCCAGCATCTCAGCACGGATGCAATTGCTCAGCATGCACTTCATGATTAGCATCCACTGGCTGGGCAAATATCATTGCTTAGATAATAAATAATGTTTAGGAGCAGAGTGAAGCTAAGATATTCTTGGACAAAAGGGAATGCAGGTTATCGACCGGAAAGAAAAGGAAATATAAGAAGGAGCCTGTGAGGAAAATAGGAAATGAGAACAGCTCTGATCCAGACACACACACACACACACACACACACACACACACACACACACACACCCTCACTGGGGTCTGGGACAGTCATGCAATGTCGCATGAAGCAGTTACCAACCCCTGCCTCCTCCCTCCTGCGTCTGAGCGACTGGGCGCTGTTGGTGGTGCTGAAGCAGTGTGGGTGAGGTGTGGAGGTGCCATGTAAGGTGTTCCTCAGACTTTCCTCTTGCTCAGAATGTCTCCTTGGCCCGTGTGTGGACATCTCCAGAGATGAGAGGTTTATTTCTCTGTGCTTCATTGGATCTTCTGTCTCATGCATCAGCTTTCTCCCAGAGCTCCCTACAATACCTGGCAGGCACTGCCCTCTCGTTAGGACGAGTTATGAAATCTGGTGTAGAGTGAGCTCCTGAGTGTGGCAAGGAAAGGAGAGACACAGGTCCTCAGCAAGCCTCCGCCCTCTCCCAGGATGTCGGAATTAAAAACTGCTCACAATCCCTCAAACCAGCTAAATACAACTCTGAAATCTTTCTGGTAAAATACAAAATAACTCAAATGGCTTTTGAATGTACACAGGGCTTTCCTTTCCTCTGCAGTTATTTCTTTCAGGCAGAAAATTATTTTGTTAGCATCTTGGGAGAAGGAGCAGATGGAAGTGGCTAGATTAAAGCCCCTCTGTGTAAGCAAAATAATTTACAGCAACACTGGAATTGCTTTATTCTTTCTCTGAATACGAGATGAATAAATCACAAGGTTGTAAATTTGGAACAGTGACAGTACAGCTATGACTCCGCCACCGCCAACACTGTCATTTTCGGGGCTCCCTGAGAAGTGCGGTTGAGGACGGGGGAGGCATGTGGCAGGCTTTCCGGTCTGGGTCGAGTGGCTGCCTGTGCAGGTGACAGGATGTCTTGTCCAAGCTCCCAATGAAGAGCCGTGTGGAAAAATGTGAGCCTGGCGTTTTCTCCAGTTCCACGACGAGTTTCTGTGTGTGGGTCACAGTCAGAGGGGAACAGAATCCAAGAGAGACAGGATCGAGTTCTACACACCTGCCAAGTGACTCCATAAAGCGGTCACCTTTTAACTTCAGAAAGTGGCTGCCCACGATGCAGAGGCTGAGTGAGCCCGTAAGGGTGGTGGCTGAGAGCCCCAGCACGCCGCAGCACTAAGCCATTTTGATGCCATTTTATAAGTATAATCCCTCCTTAGGGGTTCAGGTGGTATTAGTTACGATCAACCAAAGTGCTCTGGGTGATTTCATCATTTTAGATTGAACTGTTCCTTGTCCCTTTATAAGATTTTCTTGTTATTTTTAACTACACAGCTGGTCAGGTGTTTTGTTTTGTTTTGTTTTGGAAATAGTATCCAAAGAATGGGCAGTGGGAGGGAGAGGCAGGTAATGAGCTACCTGTCAGGGCAGTGCCCTGGTTGGGAATCTGGTTTCAAGCATGGGATGTGAGGAGGATCTGGTTCACCCTTCTTGCTGCTGCTGGAGTGGGTGGCAAATCCTGATAAATGGGACACTTAGGGGTGACTGTAAGCTAAGGGTAGTCAGGCTGTGTCCACTGGGGCCAGGGTCTGTTTCTGGGTTGAAGGAGGCAGCCGGCAGCCAGCCTTCCCAGGGCTCTATCTGCAGGGCTTTGACTTTTCCCATCCTGGGAGAGAACAAAGGAGAAGGTGGGGGAGATGCCAGTCACAGCAGCTCTGGTCCATCTCAGGCTCAGACCTTTGGGTGTGCTGCCATCCTGTCCAGTAGAGTCAAAACCACAACTCACTGACCCATGTTCTTCATTGTCGCTGAACATGGACATTTACCCTCAGGCCCGGGCAGGGGAGGGGAGCAGAAAACTATCTGGAAATCTTCTCTGACACATTTTTGTGCCTGTAGTTCTCTCTCATTCTTGGATTCTTCTGCCATTAGCCAGGATGGTGAGACCAAGACTCATGGCCTCAGAAACTGAGGACACACAGATTTGCATTCATGGCTTTGTGCTAAAAAATGGTCTTGGGGAACTCCAGCTTTAGATTGCAAGAGGTTGTGAGGATGGGGATGTATTTTGTGTGTTTATTTGTTTATCGGGTTTTGGGTTTTGAATGACAAATCTTGGCCCTCACTATTAGGAGTGACGTCCAGAAGACTCTGAGCTTCAAGGCCATGCCATCCACCACACAGAGTGCAGGAGTCAGGGAGTGTGAGGGCTATTCCTCTGCACGGAGGGGGCCCAGACCCTCAAGCTGGGGGACACTGGCAGGCACAAGAGAGAAAGCTAGGCAAGTTTCCATTGGAGAGGGTACAGGGAGCCTGTCATCCATGTGACACAACCACCACTGAAAAACAGACCTAAGCAGAGATAGATAACATCACACCCCCTGCCCCTGGTACTGATGGAGAATAGCCAGTATGGGCCTCAGGATGAGGGAGCATCTGCTGATAGAGGAGCACTGGAGAGGGAGGCAGCTGAGGGCATGGGAGCATCACTGGATGCCCTCACCACGGTGCAAAAGGCACTCTGTCGTGGATGCCTGCCAGGGCACAAATAGCCACAGACCAAATTGTCCCTCTTCCTTGGCACCATTATGTCATTATGTAATTTCACCTGAGCCCAGGTGTCACGCCCATGGGAAGGAAAGGGATGTGGGTGGGATGAGGTGGGTGGGATGGGCTCTGGACATGGTATAAAGTCAATGCAAGTCCATGATAGAGCTAGAACATCCATTTTTGAGTTTCCAAGTTTGTGACCACAGATTTTGAACTTCTCACATACAACTTCCTTTCTGCCATTGGGAAGATAAAATTTTTAATAGATTCTAGAGTCTTGCAGCTGGGTCTTGCAGGAGATTTTTCAATTAGTTTAATTTATGATACATTTTGCCTCCAATGTGCTCACCATGGACATCAGTGTGCTTGGCTTGAGGAAAAGCAAACAAATGCAGAGAGGAAGTATCTGAAACCGGTTCTCAGTGGCTATACAGCACTAGCCAAACAGTAAGAAACACACCGTATACAGCATTAGGGCCAGATGTCTCGGGCATCAAAGGAAGAGAAGCTTTGGCTGTGGAGTATGGGGACAGCCATGAGTCTTCTAGAAGCAGCTCTGCAGGGCTTGACAGATGCTTGCTTTGCTTTGGGGCCCCACCAACCACAGGGCCCCATCCTTCTTGTTTGAAGACAGTGGGCTTGCCTCCTGCCAGCTTTCTTGCCTCCTAGGGCTTCTCTACCTGCTTCTTTAGACTGCGTGGATCTGCTCATAATGCCTCGGGTATCAGCCAAGCCTTCCCTGTGGCTGCCAGTTGGGCTGGCCCCCTGTGTTCTGGGGGATGCTCTGGGCTCTCCTGCTCTTCCTAATTGACTCCATTCTTTCTTCTTTCCCTTTTCTGGCCTGCATGGCCCTGTCTGGTGTCAGAGTGCTGGCCTCCTATCCATTCTGTTCCTTTGCAGGCTGAATGCTGGTTCTGAGAATAGTCTTGGCTCAGGGCCTGGAAAATATCACCTAGTCAGAACCCCAACAGGACAACTCACAAGGTTGCTTAGTGAGCATAAAATTGGAGCTGAGAGAGCTGGATATTCTTAAGGGATGTCTCCAATGTGCTGCAGTAGCAAATTATGGTGCCCTTTCCACCTCTGGGTTATTTGCAGAAGAAAGCCTGGGAAGGGACATCTAAAATTGGGGCATCCATCCTCCCTAACAAAGCCAGAAGATGGGAATGCACACCTTCCTTGCCCGCCTCTTTTTTACGATATCCCAGTGTTCACTACCCTCGGCCACAGCAGCAATGAAGCATGCGTTACAGGCTCAGGACCTCACTTCATCCCCTTGGCATGACATCTCAAGGAAGAGCCTTAATCACATCAGTGATACATTCATAGATCTTGTCATCCAACAGATTGCTTCTGGGAAGATTTTTGCTGATGAGTGAATCTGATTGCCAGTGTCAAGTCCTGGATTTCCCAATGGAGAGTGATACTTGTTGACTCAAGTTCACAACCTGGCTGTGGTCAGGTGGTCTGTTCCCTTGGGATCGTGGGCCTGCCCTTGCCCCTCTGCCTATTTGCTCCCAGGCAAGTGCGACTTCCTCAGAGAAGTGGTTCCAGAGTCTTCTAACCACGAAAGACCCTCTGAGACTGACCCAGACAGCACTGTCTCCTGCTCCCCACCATAGTGCTCAGCAGTGATAATTTTACCCACATTTGGGGTTTTATTTGGTTAATATATATATTAGTTTCCTAGGGCTGTTGTAAAAAAAATAGCACAAACTGTGTGCCTTTGAACAACAGAAATTTATTGTCCTGTGTTGGTGGAGGCCAGATGTCTGAGATCAAGGTGGCAGCAGGGCTGTGCTCTCTCTGGAAGCTCTAGGGTGGGGTCTGGTCCAGGCCTCTCTCCTGGCTTCCAGTGGCCTTGGGCATTCCTTGCCTCATAGACGCATCCCTCTACTCTCTTCACATGGCAAGTCACCTCTTCTGCTCTGTGTGCTTGTCTCTCTGTGTGCAGATCACCCATTTTATAAGGTCACCAGTCATAGTGAATTAGGGCCCAAACCTAATGTACTAATCTTAAGTTGTTTATCTCATAGACCCTATTTCCAAATAAGGTCACATTCTGAAATACTGGGGGTTAGGATGTTGACATATGAATTTTTAGGGGACACGAGTCAGCTGATAGTATGTTGCCTCCACGAAGGCAAGGAACTTCTTTGTTACAGTCTCTGAGCCTAGCCCACTGTCTGGCACAGAGGGAGTGCCTGACAGCTATTGCTCAATGTATGAATAAAAGAAAGAAATAATAGAAGCTAATTATCTAGGATCACCCCCATGCCCTCAGGCACATGTGGCAATCTTTAAACAACAACTGATCACAGGTATCTTGAGACAGCCCCAACCACACAAGAATCAGGCACATCATCCAATCTATCCTGCCTTTCTTTTCTAGTGCCACTGTTTGAGAATCTGAGCTTGTGGGATAACACAGTAAATTTGCTCCTCTCCTTTCTCCTGGATTAATGAACAGTAGAGAGAACTAGGACAATAGAAAGTGTTTGGTCTTGGTAAAGAGTAGGTTTGGCAGATTTAGCAAATAAAAATGTAGGATGCCCAGTTAAATGTGAGTTTCCCAAATACTGCATAGGACCTACTTTTACTAAAAATATTCATTGTCTATCCAAAATCCAAATGCAACTGGGCACCTTGTATTTGATCAGGCAACTCTGCTGTGGTTGCCACCTAGGTGGTGCACTGGATTTTTGAAATTTGCAGGAGATTCCTCCGGAGATCAGAGTAGGAGGTAAGAGGGTGGGGACTCTGAGTGAGGAGAGGCAAGTAGGACCAAGTCCAGGTTGATCTGCTGTGACTGTTTTCTGTCATTCCAGCTCTTCCTTTAGATACAAACAGCTCTGGGGCACCTTCTCACTCACCCCCTCACCTCTCCTTTGTCCTGTTTCCTCTCTTTCTGTTTCCTTTAAGATGATGGTCTTCCTTAGACAATAAGTAGTGTGTACCAACATAGTGCTTATTCTAAGCACCACCTGCACATTTGTAGGGTTTCCTGCTCTAGGCTCTCGGCAGGTAACTGGCCTCATCTCACAGGCCCAGAGCTCACCTGTGACTTCCAGGTAGTGTGCCCATGGATACTGACTTCTCATTGTTCATGGAAGACTGAAGATTCTCCAGAATCAAGGCTAATCTGGATCTGAATATCTTCTCTGTCTCTTCCTAGCTAGGTAACTAGGCCTATTTTAGTTCTCATCTACAAAATAGCAATAGCAATAGGTCAACCTCACACATTGTGAGCAATAAATCCAGTAGCTTAATTAAGGTGCCATGATGTAGCACATAGTCACCATTTAAAGTTATTAGCTATCATCATCATCATCATCTTCTTCATCCCCATATCATCATTCCCATCACCATCCCATCATTACCACCCTCATCTCCAATATCACCATCATCATCACCATCATCACTGTCATATCCATTATCATCATCACCATCATTTTCATCATCACCACCATCTCCAGTATCTCCATCATCATCATCATCATCGCCATCACCATTGTAAAAATCATAGTCATTATCATCACCATCATCATTTTACCCATATTACTTTTATATACCCATATTGCCTGTATGTCTCCATTACCTCACCTTCCCTTGCCTGCTCCCCTGCCTCTTGGACCCTGGATGGAGTTGTTTAAATCCATATTTCACTGTTGTGAGTGTACAGGGCTCTTGCCAACATTCTGATAAATTCTCTAGAGGCAGACCTCCTCAAGGTTGCCTTTCGTCCAGCAGGAGCCTGCTTCCACTAACTTAGTTCACTGTAGCAATTATCTTACCAGTTAGCCTATGAGATCCTCCATCTGTGTAGCTTTGATCTTGACATGAAATTTATCACTCACTGGAGCATTTCAATATGTAGAAGACTTTACAGAAACTTGGGGAACATGAGAGTTAGTATTGTATCAATGCAAACTGAATTTTCCATAGTTCTATTCACAAAGCTCCTCTCCATTCATTCAACTCATTCTGTCACATTGTCTCAAATCATCATTTTTCCTTCTTTTCTTCCTTTCTTTCACTCTGGGCCCCAAATTCCTGTTCATTTGTGCTGCATCTCCTACAGACTTTGTCCTCAAAGTCTTCTAAGTAGCTAATCAAAATGTTTTCCTAAACACACTTTCCTCTCTAAAAGACTCTGGTGCCAGCAACTCAAATGACAAAAGTTTTACTCTACTACAATGAGTTTGAAAGGTTCAGGGAAGAACTTGAGCTGACTTTTAATGCATATTTTCCCTTTTGGCCTGAAATAACTATTCTATATAACTTTTACTTTCAACATGTGGGATAGAGTCACTTTCATCCCAGAAAGTTAGTGGCCTCTTAAAACAAGATTCCAGAAACATGTTTCCCTAATATGCTTAGTTTGATGATCAACGCTGCATCGTCTCTAACGCCCAATTATCATCATACATTTTTGTTTGCACTTAGTGAATGAAAAACAATGGTAGAAAAGAATCTCATCAGAAAGATCCTTCTTGAGACCAAGCTAGGAAAATGGAAAGATTTAAATTCGTACTGGCTGAGAAGCCAGACTTAAGCCAGCCTCGGAGGATGGACTTCCCTCCATGGAGTGGCAGCTAGACAGGCTGCCTGGCAACTTTCCTGTGATTTAGTTCTGAGGCTCACATGTCAGCATTATTGTTGGAGATTGGATTTGCTTCTACAGGGGCAGTGAGGCTTCAGGATGCTGGCGCTGAGCCCTATCGATCTGTTTGGATGATTTTAACTCCCCGAAGCACAGGCTTCCTAAGCTGAGGGATGTTCTTGAGGCTCCAGCATTAAAATCGTTCATTTTGACACCTTGGAATATTCCCCCACCTTGCAGAAGTGTATCCAAGAAAAATAATTATACTTATGACTATGAGGGAATATACCTTTGGGTCAACAGAGGTTTCCAGACTTCATTATTACTCTAATATTTTGACATTGAAGAATTGGATTCTAACATTGGGCTTGGGGTTAATGCCAAAGGACTCTAGAAAAGTTATAAATAAGACCTTTATGGGGTAAATTTCTTTAATTAGGGGGGCTGTGTAACTCCCTGTTCGGCAGCACAGTAGATAGAGTTATGGTGAATTTTCACTCAGTGTGAAATCAGCCATGGCATTGCATTTCCAGTAAATGCAGTTTGATGATTCCAGCCAGCACAAGCTCCAGGCAGTGGTATTTGCCTGTGTGACAGACAGCAGCAAAGGGAGACCACACGGTGCTTCATGGAAGGCAAGGCATTTCCTGTCTCCCTCCTCCCTCCTTCCTCTTTCACTGGCTTCAGCTCTGGGGCAAATTGAGGGCCTGGAAGCTGCCTTAGGGGAATGATATACAAGGGACTTCCAGAAGGCTGGACTCAAAGGGGAAGGGAAGAGCAGAATGTCCTCTTAGAACCACTGAGCCCAGGAGAAGAGGGCAGCGGTGTGGGATGGAGCTGAAGTCAGGGCTGGGGTCACTGGCTTGTGTGCTGTTTCTCTGCCTCCCTTGGAAGGGGATGCTTCCTTCTCAGCATAGTGGGTCGAATGGTGCTCCCTCAAGTCCCCCCAATTCACGGCCAGTTGGAAACTTCAGAATGTGACCTTATTTGGAATTAAAGTCTTTACAGATGTAGCTAAGATCTCAAGATGAAATCACCCTGGATTAGAGTGAACACTGAGTCCAATGGCAGTGTCCTTAGGAGAGAGAGAGAGAACAAGGGACATAGGCAGGAAGGAGGAGGCCATGTGAAGATAGGCAGAGACTGGGATGATGCATCTGGAAGCCAAGGGCCCCCAAAGACTGCTGGTGACACCAGAAGCTACAGGACAGTGTGCAACAGATTCTCCCTCAGATCCCCTAGAAGGACTCACCTTAATTTCAGATGTCTGGTTTTCAGAACTATTAGAAAATAGATTTCTGTTGATTAAGCCAGTATTAGAAATTTGATTTCTGGGGGGACCCAGGGGGCTGGAGAACCGCCACCACCGTCATACCCTCGACACCCCTGAAAGGCTCAGAGCCCAGTTTGGGTCTGGCTTGAGGCCAACTCAGTTTGCCATTTCCCTCTTCGCTCTCCTTTCCATGATGTACCCAAACCCCAGATCTTGGCTCACCTGCTCCTCTTCACATCTTCAGGACACCTTAATGGTCTTGTACATGTCCAGTGAGACATGTGTTTAGAATTATTGGTTTAATTCTGTTGTCAGACTCTTGCTGAAAAAAATGACTTGTCTCTGTTAGATAATTTACTCCTATTCAGGGAATAGCTGAGTGACCACCCTTTCCCTAATATTTCTGTGTCCATTGTTTTGCGTCCTCCTTAGTACCCCCATGAGGTGAAATGCTTTTTATCCCTGCTTTGTAGTTGACAGCACAGTGGGGCAAGAGACTTGGGCCAAGCCGAGGTTTGAATGCAGGTCTACAGAGACTGCATCCAGGGCAGGTGCTTTCTCCTTTCACACAGAACATTTCATTAGTCCACAGAGCCTTTTAGAAATAACGCTCCCTTGGTGATAAAAATTATAACTGTTCATTACTGAAAACTTGGAAGATATGTAAGGATACAAAAAGAATATAAACACCAACTATTTTCCCACCGCACACACAAAAATCATTATTACATCTTGAAATACTTAATTTTCTTCCAAATGTCACATCTTTCCAAGGTATACACAAGGTCATTTCACGTAAGTTTAGTTTTCATCCTCTCTCCCACTTAGCAATTTGTTATGAGCGCGGTTATGTTCGTCAGTACTATTGGAAATGCCACGGCTGCATGGTATTCATCTTGAGGATAAACCACAGTGCTTCAAACCCAGGGTTATACATTCAAGCTGTCTAATTTTCCCTTTCAGAAGCCATCTCATTTTGACCATCATTGTATGCAAATGTTTGTCTGTGTTTTTGACTATTTTCTTGGGACAGCGTCCTAGAAAGAGTCTTTTCAAAGTGTTTCCAAAGGCAGCTCTGCCTCCTGGCTACCATGTCAGTGCTTCTCAGGGTATTTATTTTTCAAAACAAGACATTAGGAGATATTGCATCTTGTGTTAGGGAAAGAAATTCTAGTTAGAAGAAGGCTTAAAAATAAAAAATAAATAAAAAAAAAGAAGAAGGCTTAGTTGGTGGAAATCTCTGTTAATGGATCTGTTTACCATACTCCCCATCAAATCTGGGCAACTTGGAGCCTCATTACTTCATGCTTTTGGAGAGAGCTGCTCTAGCAGGTCTGACAGCTGAATAGATGAACAAACTATTATGTCCTGAGAACTTAGAGGTTGACCCTTCCCCAACTAGGTTTCTGCCAATGTTAGAGTGGCATAGATGTCCCCTGGTCCCTGTCTGGTGAAAGCATGGAGCTTTCTAGGGGTGAGGCCCCTGCCTACTGCATAGTAAGTGCACACCTCTGCAGGTAATGAACTCAAAGGGTCACACATGCTGGGGTCTCACCTGTGGCTCCTGTGGCAGATGCGCATTCCTCTCTACAAAAAAGCAAAATGCCCGCTGCAGTTTGACTGCAAAGATAAGTTTTAATTAATCTTATTTACTTTGAGTCCTTCTGAGGAGTGGTTTTAACTTATATAGAAGAGCAAGAACAGAACTTCTAATTATAACATTAGTGAACAGTAATGAAAGAGATCCAAGATTATGTGAATAATAATTCCATTTAACGGGACTTTCTATAAATACAGGATAGAATTATTCTGAAATTAGAACTTTCTTTTTAACTCTCTTGACTTTTAAATCTTTGAGTTGTACTTAAACATTATTTTATTGATGGTGGCATGCTTTAACTTAATAATGTACTCTTCTAAAATAACCCATTATAGGTGCAGATTTTTAAACAGGGAAAATATTCTTCAGATAATAGGCTTTTATAGATATTTGAGCCTGTATCTTTGTAATAAAATGTACTTAATCCCCTAAAGTGCACAATCTTTTTATAATGTCCGTGGGGGTAATCATAGGTATTAAATTAGCTGCAAGCAGGTTTTGAAAATGTTCTCTAAATGCTGTATAAAGACATTGAGAAATCAAGAAAGATATTGAGAATTAGAAGAAAAAAATTAATAATACCACATAGCCTAGTAAGATTCAAACGTGGCCCTTTCTAGTAAGTTTTGTTCTACTTTGACTTTCCTGAGCAGAAAGAGCTTGCAGAATGTTTCACTGCTAGAGTCAAAAGGTGGTTGTTTATGACTGAGCTAGTTTATGGAATTTACCCATCCATGACGCTTTAGAAGATTTGAATTCATCTCATCTGCTTTTTTGGCAGAGGCCAAACTGATTGCCTGCACCGGGTCTGGTCTGTGAATTTCAGCTGACACAGTTTACAGTCTTTCTGTATTTCCTGAATGTAACAGGATTGTGGGGATTATAATATAGACATTCAGTTGAACCTGGCTTTTGGTGTCCATTTGGGTTTATCAAGGAGCGTGTTCGATTAGAAAGTAAGCTGTCCGACATACTGATTTAAAAAGAGGAGTTGATGTGTGGCGTTTTGTTGCACTAGGGATATGAGAAATGATTTCTTATATTGTGTTTTAAATTTCAGGGCACCAGGAGGGCTCAGTTAAGCATCTCCTTTGGTTCAGGTCAGGATCCTGGGGTTCTGGAATCAAGCTCAGCATGGGGCTCCCTGCTCAGTAGGGAGTCTGCTTGTCCTTCTCCCTCTGACCTTCCCTTCACACTCTCTTTCTCTTAAATAAATAAAATCTTAAAAAAATAATAATAAAAATTAATTTTTTTTCACCATGATCACCTGCTGAAATAATAAATTCAAAATCAAGATGGGAGAAACCCCACCTAAAACCGACAAATTTTTAAGAACAGGAGAGATTTGAGAAAGCCGGCCTTCCTCGTCTAGGGAGGTTGTGCACCAGACCAGAGGAGTGAGGGCGGGGAGGCTGTAGGTTATTTAATGAAAGATGCTGATGAGGTGACATGACACATGTGTTTTCTGTTCATGGTATGATTAGAAACGAACCTGGATACTGGCCACTCTCAGGGAGGGCAGGCTCCAGGTTGAAGGCATGGATTCATGTGTCCTGTCTTTGGCTGTATCTCTGGCCACAGCTGAGAAGAGGTGAGGGACTGTTAGGGACACCTGCTTGCAGGACAGAGCAGAGCCTCCAAAACTGAATTTGCTTCCAAACATTTTGCAAGGAACCTGGCACATAGTGTTGATAAATATTTGCTGAATGAATGATTAAGTAAATTGTCTAGAGTGGCTCTCCTTTTTTTTAAAACCCTCCCTTCGGTTAAAGTATTTTCCTTGAAGGATTATACACACACAGAGAAGTGCACAAGCATAAATGTGTTCAAGAAATTACACCATGAAACAGCCCCATGAAACACCTGGTTACCGCCCAGTAAATTCTTTGTCCACTCTCAGGTCACTATACCAAAGTACCAACTGGGTGGCTTATAAGCAACAGAAACACCTTAGTGGTACCAAGTCTCTCAAATCACAGACCTCTCACTCATCCTCACCTGGTAGAAGCAAGAAGCAGCTCTGGGCCTCTTTCATGAGGACACTAATCTCCTTGGTGGAGGCTCTACCTTAGGGACCTGAGCACCTCTCAAAGGCCCCACCCCCCAGGGGCAGCCGGGTGGCTCAGCGGTTTAGCACCACCTTCAGCCCAGGGCGTGATCCTGAAGACCTGGGATAGAGTCCGGCATTGGGCTCCCGGCATGGAGCCTGCTTCTCCCTCTGCCCGTGTCTCTGCCTCTCTCTCTCTCTGTCTGTCTCTCATAAATAAATAAAATAAAAAAAGTAAATTCTTAATATTATTTCTATACATTTATAGACTTCCATATTTCATTATTTAATTTATATTTGGGTAGAAGTTTATTCAAATGTACACATACAAATAATATTTCATTGTGTATTTTAATCTGAAATATATATTATAAAGTAATGAGTTTTTTTTTTTTTGGTGTGTGTGGAAACAGAAAATATAGAAGTGGGGCTCAGAAATGAAAAGCTGAAAAATAAGATATTTTTCAAAGAGCACTCTGCTTAGATTAAAAAATAATCTGGAAAATTATTTTTCAAGCAGACTTTTGTCAAGTGTGATTCATATGAAATTTGCAAACAGAATATTATAAATTTTATAATTAGTTAGATTTAATTGCCGAAAAAATAATGAAAATGAGGAGGAAAATTATTCTCACCAAATAGAAAACTTAAAAGAGGTCAGATAAAATCTCTTTATATTCATTATGAATATAATATAAGCAGGGGCCTCATTGGAATGAATTGTTTTTATTTTTATTTATTTATTTTTTTGGCTCTGAACGTTTTATCTTTAAAAAAAAAAGAGAAAGAAAAGAAAAAAAGGAAGAAAATGAAACACCATCCCCACAAGGGGAAGGCCTCAGTGGGCCCCTGTCTTCTCCCTGGCTCCAGAGGCTTCTGCACGGGCCCTGGCCGCGCACCAGCCTATCTCCTGTTCCTGGGGCAGGAGCCCCTGCTAAGCATCCTTTCCCCCACTTCTCGCGAAAGCCTGTTCCCCAGAGTCCTCGAGCGCACACCTGAGCTCCAGGGTGAGGAAGACCCGGTGGGAGCTCCAGAGTCCCGGGGCAACCAGAGCCTCACTTGTCAGCAGACCCTCTGCGGGCTCTGGAAGCAAGCACAGGGCAAGCCCCCACGTTGTGTCCAGTATCCAGCTTGGAGACGGCACATGCGTGTGAAGAGGGACACGAGGGCCCAGGGGCCGCGCGGTGGGACTGGACGAGGCTGTCAGCGCACCCACGTGTGTTTCACACCACTGCAGGCTGCTGTCACCGGGCCTCAGTTCAAAGCCAGCTTCCTGAGCTCCCCCTGGTCCCACGCCAGTTTGCAGTTTTGATCAAACAACGAAAATAGAAAAGAGTAATTCTTATCACATCCACAAGTAAAAGCTGCAGACAGAGCCTCGCCTGCTGCTTGAAGATGAGGTGATCTTCAGGACATCGGAAAATTAGGCAAGAGGTGGAGACCTCAACACGTCGTCCTGGCCCTGTGTGCACGTTTCTAGCAATCTGATTCAAATTAATCGTTCGGATTTTTCCCTTTAGTAAGTCTGACAGAAAACTTAGTATTCTACATCAAAATTATTTCAAGTGGAAAAAGAAAGTGCAGAAACCAACTTTTCTACTTCAGGTTTAAAGGCAGAGTGTTTTATTTTTGTTTACGGTGTGAGGAGGGGGTCCAGTTTCATTCTTCTGCATGTGGCTTTTCACTTTTCCAGCACCACTTGTTGAAGAGATTATCGTTTTCCCATCAGGTATCCTTCCCTGCTTTGTCGAAGATCAGTGAGATCTATGGTCAACTGATCCATATTTTAATGCATAATAAAGTAGAGGAAAAAATCATACATAAATGTTTTAAAAAGTAAATATTACTCACTTAAACTAGATTGTACCAAGGACACGTGTTCTATTGAACAACTAACATTCATCACATGTGGTATTTACTACCATACAAAAGAAAACAGGGACATTAGAAGGAGTGACCGTGTCATTGGTTTAGATCCGTTGTAAAATGTACAGGTTTTGACTTACATAAAAGACAAGATAAGCCACTTTCAGTTTTAGGCATTGATTTAAAAGATCATTGAGGGCCTATGGTAAAAGCACTCATAATACTGTATCAGTAAAGAGGATTGCTTACAAACCGGAAATTTGGCTGAAAATCCAAACTGAGGGTCCTGGCTCAATTATATGCATAGTGACATTTTTGGAGCAATGAATGCAATAATTATACATGCTGTTTTCTGGATCTTCCTGAAGATAGAGTATTATATCAAGTTGGACCTCATGATCATTCTCAAACATTTGAAGGGAGTATCAGATAGATGCTGTTAGAGAAATCAGATTTTATTTTGACTAGATAAAATACTTATTAGAAGAGTTTTAGGTAAAACAACAGATGACCCTCAAACAAAAATTAATATGGTCCTCAGCACACAAATGAAATAAATGTTGAATCTGTACCATATGCAGTCATAGGCTATGAATTCTTGCTTACTAATAATATTTAGCAAAAAGCTTACACAAAAGCCAAACCTAAATTTAAGATTAAAATAATTTGAAAAATGGGGTGCCTGGGTAGCTCAGTGGTTGAGCATCTGCCTTTGGCTGAGGTCGTGATCCCAGGGTCCTGGGATGGAGTCCCGCATCAGGCTCCCTGGAGGGAGAAGGGTGTGTATTAATATTCTGAAAAGATTTATACCCATTGTAACTTATGACACAGTCTCAAATGAAGAGAGACCTCAGTAAGTTGGGCAGCATTTTGTCAGTTTGGTGTTCTTTATAATGTTCCAGAATTTTCTGAATTCTGAAGGAATTTTCTGCTTTATAAGAAGAACTTACAAGATTTAGTTCTATAAGAATTAAGTAAATAAAGTAAATGGAAGATTAAGGAATTCATTGATTGTGTATTTTTGTAGCTTAAACAAACCAATATTGATATGTCATTGTTAACAGAAGCCCACACTTTATTCAGATTTTCTTAATTTTAACTAAATGCCCCTTTTCTATTCCAGCATCCTGTTCAGGATATCGCATTTCATTTAATCATCTTACCTCTTTAGGCTCTGCTAGGCAGTGCTGTCTTTACAGACTTTGCTTGTTTTTGATGACTTTGACAGTTCTGAGGAATGCTGGTTGGGTATTTTGTAGAATGTCTTTTAACTGGGATTTGTCTGATGTTTTTCTCATGATGAGACTGGAGTTAAAAGTTCTAGGGAGAAAGACCACAGATGTTAAGTACCATTTGAGCCATATCAAGGGGACACACTATCAACATGACCTGTCACTGCTGATGTTAACTGAACACCTGGAGCTCATAATTGCATTTCTTTACTGTAAAGTTACTCCCACCCCTTCACACTGTATACTTGGAAGGAGGTCACTGTATGGAAGGGAAGCCCTTGTTTGAGAGTGGAGAGGTATGCTGCACCTTTTTGAGAACAGACCATATAAGTTATTTGAAATTCTTCTGCAGGGGACACTTGTCTATTCTCCCTCATTAATTTATGTATTCAATCATTTATTCATATCAGTGTGTACTTACAGACATTTATTTTATACTTTGGGTCATAATCTAATATGATGTTGGTCCAAATTGGTCCAGCTTTGATTATTGGGAGGTCTTTTAATTGGCTCCAGGGACTTTTTGATAAACCCCCTGGTCATAGTTTTTAATTATATTTAATTATATTATTATTTAACACTTCCTTGCCTTTTGCACTACAAGATGCTCAAGGCTCCTCTTGTGCATTCCTTGCCCTGGTCCTAGAATCAGCCATTTCTCCAAGGATCCCTGAGTCCACTAATTACAGAGCAGCATTAGAAATCAGGATGTGGGTGCTAGATGTGTTTATTGTTGCAGGGTGTTGTTGTTGCTAGATGCACTCATCTGACAGAGCAAGGAAATATCTGTGAGAATATTAACTTGTGTGTAAATACAAAGCTCTAAATATTTTTTTAATGAAACCATCTCTATCTATATTAAGCTAAACATGGTTTAGGTCTCAGCTCTAATGTGTTACTACTTGGGTCATTCTAGCATCCTCCTTCCCCTTGCTTATCTCCAACCTCCCACACCGACAGTGAGAAACCTGGTGGCTCCCCGTCCCTTTATTTCCTTAATTGTTCAGTTCCAGTCTACATATACGGTGGTTTCAGAACTGGTAACGTGTACCCCAGTGGGAAACACACTATCAACTAGAACACAGTACTTATGTACAGTTTCCATTGTCCTCTGTCCTACAGGCCCCGCTTATTTCCAGAGATTGAGGTCAGCCTCTTTCCGCCTTGCCTCTGAAGTGAGGTTGTTTCACTCATTTGTAATACAGTTAGATCCTTCAGTCACAGCCTATATCCCATCCTGGGATCCCATGACCTCATAAGTGATTCATATTTTTATATTCATTAAATCTCCCTCTTTATACAGAAAAATTCTACAGATTTTGAGAAATGCATGGTATCATGTACACACCATTATAGTATCATACAGAATAGTTTTGCTACCCTAAATAACTCTTTACTTTACCTACATACCCCCACTCCCAGCTTAAACCTTTGGCAACCACTAATTTGTTTAATGACTTACATAATTTTTCCTTTACCAGAATATCAAATAATTGAAATCATAAAGTATCAGTCCTTTTCAGATTGTTATGTTTCATTTAGCAATATGCATTTAAGTTTTATCCATTCATTTGTATGTCTTGAGAGCTCATTTATTTTTATTGCAGAACAGAATCACATTGTATAGAGGTGCCACAGTCTGATTATTCACTCAACTCTTGAAGGACATCTTGGTTACTTCCAGTTTGGGATGATTATGGCTAAAGTTCCATACAGGTTTTTGTGTGGACCAAAGTTTTCAAGTTGGTTGGGTAAATACCTAGTTTTATATAGTAAAACTATATATGAAACTGTGAAACTGTCTTCCAAAGTGGCTGTACCACTTCTCATTCTCACTAACAATAGATGAGAGTTACTGTTGCTCCATATTTTTGCCAGTATTTGAGATTTTCAGTTGTTTGTTTTGTATTCTAGACAGTTTTAGCCATCTTAGCCATTCTAATAGGTATGTCATATCTGATTACTGTTTTCATTTGCATTTCCCTAATGAAAAATGATTGATAATTTTTCTTTTTTTTTTTTTAAAGATTTTATTTATTCATTCATGACAGACACACACACACAGAGAGGCAGAGACACAGGCAGAGGGAGAAGCAGGCTCCATGCAGGGAGCCCAACCTGGGATTCAATCCCGGGTCTTCAGGATCACACCCCAAGCTGAAGGTGGCGCTAAACCGCTGAGCCACCTGGGCTGCCCGATTGAGAATTTTTCATATGCTTATTTGCCACCTGTAAATCTTTTATGTATCTCTATCTATCTATGTATCTATGTATTTATCTTCTACCTATTTTTCTGTCATCTATTGAGAGAGATTTATTTTAAGGAATTGGTTCCTCCATGATTGTGGAAGTTTGTTAAGTACCAAATCTGAGTGATAGACTGGCAGGTTGAGAGCCCAGGGAAGAGTTGCAGTTTGAGTCCAAAGACAGTCTGTTTCTAGAATTCCTTTTTTCTCAGAGGAGCCTAGACTTTGTTCTATTAAAATCTTCAGCTAATTGGATGAGGCCTACCCATCTTATGGTTGGTAAAGTGCAATGACTTAAGTGTTAATGTCATCCAAAAACCACCTTCACAGAAGCATCCCATATAATATTTGACTAAATATATAAACACTGTGGCCCAGTCCAGTGGACACACAGAATTAACAATCAGAGAATTTTTTAATTTCAAATTCCAGTTATTTATTACTGGATTATAAGAAAGCAACTGACTTTTGTGTTTTAAGCATGTACTTTGGAGCCTTTTTAACTTGCTTATTATTCTAGGACTTGAGCTTTTCTTCATACACAATTATTTTCTGTGAATAAAGACAGTTTTACTTATTTCTTTCTAATATGTATATGCCTATTTCTATTTCTTTTCTTGTTGCACTAGCTAAAACTTACAGTGCCATGCTGAATGGGAATGGTGAGAGAGGACATCATTGCCTTATTCCTGACCTTTTTTTTTTTTTTTAAAGATTTTATTTATTTATTCATGAGAAACACACAGAGAGAGGCAGAAACATAGGCAGAGGAAGAAGCAGGCTCCTGCAGGGAGCCTGATGTGGGACTGGATCCCAGGACCCCAGGATCATGCCCAGAGCCAAAGGCAGATGCTCAACCACTGAGCCACCCAGGTGGCCCCGCCTTGTTCCTGATCTTAAGGGGAAAGTGTCCAGTCTCTCATCTTTAAGTAGAATGTTAGCTTTAGGTTTTTAATAGATGTTCTTTATCAATTGAGGATGTTCCTCTCTCTTCGTAGTTTGCTGAGAATTTTATTATGAATGGGCATTGGATTTTGTTAAATTGTAATCAGATATTTTTCTTCTTTAACGTGTTGATATGAGAATTACATCAGTTCATTGGTATATTTTTGAATGTTGAACCAGCCTCATTATACCTGGAATAAATCCCACTTGGTTTTGGTATATAGTTCTTTTCATACATTGATGGACTTGATTACCTAACATTTGGTCGAGGATTTTTGCATCTTATATGCATAAGAGATACCCATCTCTAATTTTCTTTTTAAAAAGTGTCTTTACCTGATTTGAGTATTAAAGTAATGCTGACCTGAGAGACAAGTTAGGAAATGTTCCTTCTGATTTTATTTTCTAAAAGATATTATGGAGAATTAATATGATGTCTACATTAAATGTCTTCTACAATTTACCAATGAAAACATCTGGACCCAGTGCTTTCTTTTTTGGAAGGTTATTAATTATTGATTCAGTTTCTTTTGTAGATATAGGGATGATTATGTTGCCTATTTCTCTTTGTGTGCATTTTGTTTTTTTTGTTCCTCTCAAGAAATTCATTCATTTCATCTATGATATCAAATTTTGTGGCAAAGAGTTGTTAATAGTATTCCTTTGTTATCCTTTTAAAGCACAAGGAATCAGTAATGCTGACCTCCCTTTCATTTCTTATATTGATGACTTGAATTCTCTGTTTTCTCCTTCCCTCCCCCCCCCCCCCCCCTTTCATCCTGGCTAAAGATTTATCAATTTTATTTATCTTTTCAAAGAACTAGTTTTTCAGTCCCTTGATTTTGGTTCTTTGTTGCTTTCTCTGAATCCCACAAGTTTTGCTGAGCTATATTCTCATTGTTATTTAGTTCAAAATACTTAAAACATTTTCTGAAACTTCTTTTTGACCTATGGGTTCTTAGAAGTATGCTTTTTAATTTCCATATATTTGAGGATTTCCCGGTTATCTTTCTGCTACTGATTTCTAATTTCATTTTATTGTAGTCTGAGAATACACTTCGTATGATTTCTATTCCTTTAAACTTGTTAAGGTATTTCTCTCATGGCTCAGAATGTGGTTTATCTTGGTTGATGTTCCACATGAGCTTGCAAAAAATGTGTGTTCTATTATCACTGAATGAAGAATTTTAAATCGTGTCAATTAGATCAAGTTGATTGATGGTACTGTTCGGTTATCTATATATTTACTGATTTTCTGCCCTCTTGATGTATCAATTACTGGCAGAGGATGTTGAAATCTCCAACTATCATAGTGAAGTTGTCTATTCCTTCTTTCATTTCTTTGTTTTTTTTTCTCATGCATTTTGACGCTCTGTCATGTGGCACATTCATGTTGATCATTGTGTCTTCCTGGAGAATTGACTCCTTTATCATTATTTAATGCCCCTCTTTATCTCTGTTAATCTTCTTTGTTCTGAAGTATACTTTCTCTGAAATTATTATAGCTACTCCAGCTTTTTTCCTCATTAGGGTTAGCACAATATAACTTTCTTCATCCCTCAACTTTAACTTGTCTGAATCTTTCTTTATATTTCATGTGGAGTTCTTTCGTAGACAATATAGAGTTGATTTTCTTAAATTCCATATGAGAATCTCTATCATTTAAGGAATTTGAGGCCATACATTTTAAGGTGATTATTGATATATTTGGATTGATATCTATTGTTCTTAACTATTTTCTATTCATTTATTCTTATTTCTCTTATTCCTCTCTTTTTCTGCCATCTCTGGTTTTGATGGAGCATTTTGTGTAATTCCATTTTGTTTCCTCTTTGAGCACATCAATTTTACCTTTTAAAATAATTTTTAGTGACTGCCTTACCATTTATAACATATATTTTTAAATAAACAAAATAAATCTTCTAATGGCACTATATCCAACCATGTACAGTGCAAGTATGTTATAGTGTAGTGCAATTCCTCTCTCCTACCCCTTGATACATCCCTGTCACTTATGTGCTATAATTACACAACACCAACACCATGCTACTATATTCCCTTAAGCAAATATTAATTTTTTAGATCAATCAAAAATCACAACAATAAAAATATTTTACTTTCACTTATTCCTTCTCTGATGCTTTTCCTTTTTAAAAATGTCAGCCCAAGTTTCTAGTCTCTATTGTTTTTCGTCTTTCTAGATAAAGAAGTTCTTTTAATATTTCTTCAAGGGCTGATTTCTTAATGATGAATTCCCTCAGTTTTTGTTTGTCCAAGAAAGTCTTTGTTTTCCTTTCATTTTTGAAGGATAATTTCCTTGAAAGATAGAATTCTAGGTTGGTTAGTTTTTTTTCTTCCAACACGAGCAATATTTCACTTCTGTTTTCTGATGAAAATTGAACTGAAATTCTTATCCATATTTTTGTATAGACAAGATATCCCCCTCCCCCTGACTTCTTTCAGGACTTTTTCTTTGTGTTTGGTTTTCTATAGGTTGAATGTGATGTGACTAAGTGTGTGTGCATGTCCATGCACCCATGTGTTTTGGTAGTAATACTGCTTGGTATTTTCTGAACTTTCTATATGTGTGACTTGGTGTTGTCATTAATTTTGAAAAAAATCTGAGCCATTATCATTCCTATTATTTCTTGTGCTGACCTCTATCTTCTTCTCCTTTTGTTATTGACATATCCTCAAGCTCACTGATTCTTTCCTTTGTCGTGTCTGGTTTATTGATGAGCCCATTAAAAGCATTTTTCATTTCTGTTACTGTGTTTCCAATTTCTAGCATTTACATTCAATTCTTTCTGAGATTTTCCATCTCCTTGCTTACATTAGCCATTTGTCTTAGTCTTTTCAGGCTGCTATGCTAAAATGCCACAGACCAGGTGGCGTTTAAACATAAGAAATGCATTGCTCACAGTTGTGGAAGCTGGGCATCTGAGATCAAGGCACCAGCAGATTTGGCCTGATGAGACCCTGCCCCCCAGGTGTCTATCTTTTTGCTGTGATCTTATATAGTAGAAGGAACAAGGGAGCTTTTACAGGTCTGTTTTATCAAGGCGCCATTACCCCTTATGAGGGCTCTGTCCTAAAGACCCAACCACTTTCCAAAGGCCTGACCTCCAAATACCATCACACTGAAGGTTAAGATGTCAACAGGGGACTTTTGGGAGAACACAAACATTCGGTCCATAGAACCATTTGTTTTTGCATGTTGTCTCTTGACCCACTTAACATACTAGTCATGATTATTTAAACACACTAATACTGAACATACTAATCATAGTCCTTTACAGTTCTTTGGCTTCTGATTCTAATGTCTTTGTCACATCTGATTCTAATCCTGCTGCGGTTCTGCATGTTTAGACTATTTTTCTTTTGCTCCTTTGCTACCTTATCTGTGTTTTGAAGGCTGAATAACAAGAATAGAGCTAAGTAGGTCTTTGGTGTGAAGATTTATATTAACCTGGCTAGGAGTTGGTCTGTTTTCTGTGTGTTAAATGTTTACTATGACTGTAGGTGCTAGAGGCTTAAAATTTCTCTGATTTCCATGTTTTTGTCTCTCCTATTGTCTTTAGATTCCCTTTGAACTTTTCTTAGAGTGAATTTGTTTTGCTGTGATCTTGACTCTGTTCCATGGTTTTATGTTCCAGGAGTCCTGTTGGGGTTGGTAGCAAGGCGAAGGGGCCAGGGAACATTCCAGTGCCCTGTAATCTGATCACAGTGACTTGGGCCTGGGCCTAGGGGTTGTGACTTTCACCAGTGTCTCTCCATTGGCACAGGTTACCCTTATGTCCCTTCCTCACTTCCTTCCATTTATTTCCTTGAATGCTGGCCCTGTAGACTATTTTTCCCCATGAGACAGAGGCTGGAGCAGGAGGAAAGCCCCTGACGCACCTGGAATAAGGTTCTAGCAATGTGTTTTTCCCTGAAAAGTAAATCTTTGCTATGGAGAAGGTCTGGGCACATTCTTGAAGATTATTCTTCCCTTCTCTCTGCTGTAGTCTTGAGGGGATCTTTCTCAGGTCTTCAACATAAATGCCTGGTATGGTTTCTGATAGTAAAACCCATGAGAATGTTCCTTGCCCCCACAAGGTGTGGTTTCTAGGAACTTCTTGTCACATCTGATTCTAATCCTGCTGCTGTTCTGCCTGTTTAGACTTCTTACTTACTTACTTACTTTTTTTTTCTTTTAAAGATTTTATTTATTTATCCTTGAGAGACACACAGAGAGAGACAGAGGGAGAATCAGGCCCCTTGTGCAAGGCCCGATGTGGGGTTCGATCCCGGGACCCCAGGGTCATGCCTTGAGCCAAAGGCAGATGCTCAACTACTGAGCCACCCAGGCGTCCCAATTTCTTACTTTCTTGCTAGTCCACACTTAGCCTCCAGTAAGTGTTTCTACCAGTTGACGGCTCCAGGGGCTTCTGCTCCAGGCAAACAGATCTCTCTGGTTGTGTCTGTCTCTCCAGATTTTGGGGTGGTGGTCTGCCCATCAAGCTCAACTTTTCTTTTAGGTCCAAGAAAAGTTTTTTATTTTCAGCAAAGGAGAAGGTTGCACAGTTGCACCAAATTTGGACTACTGTTTACTCTGGATCTTAGGTGTGATGCAAATGAGATCAGCCTGCATCTGTTTTGCTCCCATTTATCCTTGTCTTTAATCCTCCACTAGCTCCCATTTGCTTCTGGGGCTGGGATCCATCTGTTTCCTCTTCCTAGTCCCTTTTCCTTTGTAGCCTTCTGGAAAGGGATGTAAAAGCCATTCTTAATTGCAGTTCCAGGGCAGAAAAAGTAAAGCTGATCCTGCATCAGTGGATTGAAAATGGGAACAGAGATACAGCACAGATGTCTTTCTGAGGGGCCACCACAGGTCTTGGTTACCAGCAGGGTGTGATGAGGGTGACAGAGTAGAGGTAGAGGTAGGAGAAAGAATACTGCAATTGTAGGCTGTTTGACTGGGTGGATTAATCATTGGTTAGGTATGCCCTGCACATATCTAACAAACGGATAGATATTTCCACTATGATGGGAAAATCAAGCAGACTGTTGCATCTAAAACAGAAGTTTTGATGTGATCACATCTGTGCTTTCACAAGGAGACCTCAGGAGGACAGGCAAGTCATTGGGAGATATTTTGGGGGCAGGTAGATGCCAGGCTTCTCTCATCTCCCTTCTCCTTGACAGAGACCCAGAGGGGATGGATTGAGTGTTGCTGAGGCCCAGCAGAAGATGGAAGGAAACAGTTGCTCATAGATCTCCTTGCATTGCTCTGCTGTGAAAAGAAACTCAATAAAAGCTTCATTTTCAAAAAACAGTAGGCTTCTTTTCTGAGAAATAAATGCTATTTCCTTTCTTTTTTTCTTTTTACCTGCACTAACAGGAAACTGAATTAAGGTTGAGTTTTGCACCCCAAGGCTGCAGTTGTAGATACAGTTGTTTTCATCCTTGTGATCAAATATTGAAGGTGCACGTGGGGAAACTGATGCCAAGGTGGAAGCACAGAGTCCCCTGTGGGCTACGTGAATGAAACATTCTATGCCCTGAATCACAAGCAGGCTTTGAAATCCCAGATTTCACTTCTACTTGAGTCTGTTTTGGAATTGTGAGAAATCAATATGAAAACGTATAGATGCAACTTTGAAAAAATGTCTTCACTCACCTGAAAAAGCCAGACTGGAAGCGCTCCCACCAGTTAGTGCGCAGTCCCGGTGCAGAGCCACTATCCGACGTGAACCATGAGATGCTCGTCCTCCTTTTAGATCCTCCAAGCCCGCCTGGGTGGGAGCGGCATTGGTCTGGAATCTGAAGTCATAGGGGCTCTTGGGAACGTGAAGGAGCAGTCTAGCAAAATTGGAGAAAAAGGGTGAACTTTAGACTTTATAAAAGAATTCAGGAAGAAAAAAAAAAAGAATTCAGGTTTATTACTTTTAAATATATGGATTAACCTGAGTTGGCCAGAGAAAGGGCTACCCTTGAAAAGGCTGGACTCAACGAAGAATCATTCTAATTCCTGTTCCTATTCCTGTGACCCTGTTTACATGAATGGTCTGTTCAGATATGTCTACAAACGATACATTTTCTGGGGTAGCAAACTTTTCTTCACCATTTACACAGTTCATCTTAGACACTGGTTTTTCATAGATTCCAAGGAAGTGACCTTTTGAGCTGGCCCTTTGCAGATGGCTGCTGGCAGGTCCCATGCTCTGGTTGGCGAGGACAGTGACGGATGAGCACCATCTCCCAGGACTCACCGTCAAAAACTCCTGAAGGCACTGTCTGCAGATGGTGATTAACCAGACAGGTTTATCCAGCTCCTGGAAGACCCTCCTTCTCATTTAACCCCAAGTACATAGTTAGATTGATTGAGGACTATAGAGAGAAATACGCACCAGTCCTGTCCTCGGGCACCAAGAATCTAGTTGGTGGCGAGGGAGCAGGGGGAGATTGTGCAGGTGATGTGGTAGGGGCCATGGAGGAAGTAAGCTCGTGTCTGTAGGGATGGGGGCCACAGGGAAGAGTTGGCAGTTCTGCCTTTGGTGGAAATGGAGGCTCGGGAAAGTTACATAGAAGTGATTTTTGGTTTGAATTATTTATTAAGGGCTTGGTTGAGAAACAGGATCCAAGATGGAGCGATGAAGGCCCAGGGCCTTGGGAATGAAACATATGCTGCTTGGGGGGCTTGTGAATGGCGTAGTGTGGTTGGGTAGTGATGGTGCCTGCATGTGTGTGAGGGGACGGCGCCTTTCATCAGCGATCTTGACAGGTGGATCCAGATAGACAGCAACAGGAGCTGGGGCCATGGAAGATACAATGGAGACTCTATTCTAGTGACCTTGGCAAGCACACGAATGGCCTTTTCACTTTTTTTAAAAAAACCTTTTACTTGAAATAATTTGGGGCTTAACAAGAGAGTTGAAAAGATAGTACACAGAGTTCCTGCACACCCCTCCCCTTACCCCCTCTAATGTTAACATCTATGCAATCCTGGTGCATTAGACAAAGTCAGAAATTAACACTGGTATAATATTATGAACTCAACTGTAGACAAGTAATATTTCATCAGTTTCCCAAAGTCAGAAATTAACACTGGTATAATATTATGAACTCAACTGTAGACAAGTAATATTTCATCAGTTTCCCAAGTCCTCTTCTGTTGCAGGATCTGATGCAGGTTTCATGATGCTTTCAACCCTCATGTCTCCCTAGTCTCTGCCAATCTCCTCACCAGTTCTTTCTTTCATCCCCTGACGTGTTTGGAGACTATTGGCCAGGTACTTTGTGATATATCTTTCCCCTTCCTTCTGTCCATCCCTCCTTCTTTCCTTCCTTCCTGCTTTCCTTCCATGCCTCCTTCCTCCCTCTCTTCCTTCCTTCTTTTCTTCCTCCCTCCCTCCTTCCCTTCTATCTATCCATCCATTTTTCTTTTTTTCTTCCTTCCTTCCTCCCTTCTTTCATTTTGAGCATTTTCTTACCAAGTACACCAGACTCATCTCGCGCTGCACTTCCCTTGCCCATAGCTAAATTTGCTTTTTAGACAGAGAGTGAGGGATGCCTGGGTGGCTCAGCGGTTGGGCGGCTGCCTTCCACTCAGGTCGTGATCCGGGAATCCAGGATCGAGTCCCGCATTGGGCACCTGTGAATAGCCTGCTTCTCCCTCTGCCTATGTCTCTGCCTCTTTCTCTCTCTTTGTGTGTCTCTCATGAATAAATAAATAAATCTTAAAAAATAAATAAACAGGGAGTGACATGACAAGAGACGTGTTTGGAAAGGTCCATGTCATGGAGGATGGATGAGTTTGTAGAGGGGTGACTACTATACTGATCAGGCTGGAGATGAGGAAGCCAGAGCAGGTTTCTGTGATGATGGGTGGATGTGTGTTGGGACTGGAAACACAGGAGTGGGTTTTGCTTTGCTTTTCTGGCCTCCAACAGCAATATTATTGCCCAAGTTTTCAGCACTCTTCCTCTGGCTCTTTCTGGGTTGTTTCCTCGATTTTCTGGATCCTCTCCTTTCTTATCAGAGCTTAACTGAATTGCCTCACTTCTTGCAAGAGAGGCACTCACTGCTCAGATAGCCCTTTGTTTCTTAGATGTGCAAGGATGAGACTCTTTCTTGCTCTGCCAGGCACCGTAATAGGAAATAGGAGGTAAATATCACAGCCAGGTAACTGTTCTCATGAAGCCGACAATTCTAGGGTATATAATAAACCAGTGAAGCTATAAACAACCCAGAGTATTCTAGATTGCTGAATAAGTGTGATGCAAGACATACAGTGAAGAAATCTGATGCAAAAGAACCTCAGGGGATAATTTTGATTGAATGCTCATTGCAAGGCCCATTAAAGGGGCCGGGGGGCAGGTGTTGAGTTGTGCCAAGATGTGCAGGGAAGAGCCTGCCATGTAAAGATCCAAGGAAAGAACACTTCAGGCAGAGGAGTAGCTAGTGCACAATCACCAAGAGGGGGTGACATTGAGTGCACATTTTAGGAACAGATTGAGAATCCATGGGGCTGAAAAATCATGGCCTGGGTCGGGGAGGGCAGGTGAGATCAGATGGGAAATATTACTTGTGGACTGGTCAGCCTAAGGGGAAAATGAATTATATTTCAGGAAGAATGCAAAGCCATCAAAGATTTTTACTTAGAGGAGTAACATGATCTGATCTATAGTTTTTGTTTTGTTTTGTTTTGAGAGAGGGAGAGACAGAGTGTAGGTGGAGTGGGGGGGGGAAGGACAGAGAGAGGGGGAGAATCTTAAGCAGACTCTGTGCTCAGTGTAGAGCCCAACACAAGGCTCCATCTCATGACCCTGAGGATCTGATCTATGTTTTGAAAAATTCACTCTAGCTTTTGTGGTCTCAGGGTTGTAGGAGGGCAGCAGCAGGTGTAGAGAGAAGAGAGGTGAGAGATGAAAAGGGTGGCAGAGATGGGTGTGAAGAGAGGAGGGCATGTTTGGGAAATATTTTGGAGGTTATAATGATAGGATTTGCTGATGAAATAGGGGCAAAAAAATCAAGGATGGAATCTAGTTTTTAGCTTGAACAACTGGGAACTGAGGACAGCTGACCAAAAGGCAGGTGTGCGAGGGGGAGACGAAGAGTGTGATCTTGAGTGTGTAAATCTGTGATGGTGATCAGTAATCCTCATGGATGTGTTGAGAAGGCAGCCCTGAGTTTAGTGTTCGGGAGAAATGTTAATTCAGAGTTAGTAATCTGAGGGTGGTGTTTCAAGCCTTGGAGCTGGAAGGGGACACTGTGGGAGAAGGTACAGATGGAAACCTCCTTTATTTTTGTGCCTTCACAACCCCCAAGTGATTGCTTTAGACATACAAGGTAGCAAATTTCATTAGTATACAAATAAAACAACAGGGCCCTGATTGCAATACCAGGTCGATGCATGGAGTGGACAGAGCAAGCTCCTTTTCCATCTCCCAGCTCCAAAAATCCATTTAATATATTGTCCTCGGATAGAGAACATATCAGATATTAAACTGATAAGAACAGATACTACACTTGATCTTAGTCAAAAGGCCGGGAAGTGATCAGGGCCCTGATTATAAGGAGAATAGCCATCTATCTGGTTTAAGATAGAGACAAAAAATGGAATAAAAGTATTGCAAAACCAAAGGATAAGACACAGCTGACGTGCTCATAGTCAGTTGTTTCTGGGACCAATGAGCACCACAGTGACCCTGGGGCTGTCCCTGGGACTTGGATTCAGAAGAACAGTAGTAAGGGACAGAAGCAGAGCCGTTTGAGGAAGGAAAGGGAAAATGAGATGACTTCCATCTAACTTCTCTTAAGAAGAATATTTAAAATAAGATTCCATGCTTTTGTCAGATCCAGAAGGATGACAGGGGACCAGAAAATCTAATAGGAGGGGAAGGGGGATTCTGAGGAAATAGTCTGGGGCAACCCCCAGGAGAGATTAGGGACTTGGGCCAAGGTCTCAGAGCCACCGCCAAGGGGTCTTGGCAGAACCACTGTGACGATGGCCACTGAGGACTGGGTCAGTGTGAGATTGGAAAGTGGGCATTTAAGAGAGCAAGACTGGGGAGGTCAGCACCAAGTATGCACAGAACCTCTGAGAAAGTCTTGGTGGGACTTTACTCCACAATAGCATATCCAAGGCAGTGAAGGAATTAGGACCCCAAGAGAAGGCATGCTGAAGATGAGCCATGCAAGGTGCGCCGGGACATGTAACATGACGTTAGGAATGGATTGGATTGGCTCTGATGCAGACCATCCCCAGGTAGGATTATCTAACTCAGGAACGTGTAGGCAATATATTCCTCTGAGTAGCAGATGATTTTGGCAGATTCTGAACTTCCTGATTTCATCTCTGTCACTGTGGGATACTTCACTAGACGAAATCTGGTGGGATATGCTTGAGAAACAAATATGTTGGAGGTTGGAACACTAAAAGAAGATCAAAGGAAGGAAGATTTGGAATTCCAGCAAATTGGACTGACTTACCATTTCACGGGGAAGGCATCAAATAAGAAGCGGGTTGAAGTGTTAGAACTCGGCTTCCTAGAACCTTCCTGAAAGTAGTGGCAAGGAGAAGCTGGAAATAAAACACAAGACACATACTCCCCCGCATTTCAGGAAGAAAAGCAGTGTAACAAAGACACGCTAAGCAGAGCCTGAACACGGGTCAGCTGATGAAGCATTTCTAAGAGCACACGGAGTCTCTAGGCTTCCAGGTGGTGGACTCCAAAGACGCTGATGGGAACCATAAGTCTGCTGGGGGCAGTCTTCAGTGGGAAGACAGGTGGGAATGAGGGGAAGGTGTCCAGTGGGGTGTGTTGGGCAGAGTCCCCCAATGCCGCAGTGGGAAGGGACAGTGGCCATCATTGTGGCCTGGCTGGACTCATAAGAGAAACCATTAAACATTAGACAAAACCCATGGTCCCCAGACCCAGGGGCAAGAAAGAGAGAGGGAAATCAGGAGGAAAAAGAGAGGTGGAAAACATTTGTATTTGTGGAAAGGGAAGGGGTCTCAATGACACCCGATTCTCCAAGATGAAGAGCTAGGACACGTTTCCTCCTACATGTGGTAAGTGCAGTGCCCAGAGCAGGTGTGATGGAAGACTGGATTCACCTGGGCTCACGTCACAGGCTGCAGACTCCATCCAGGGCTGGCTGCATGCCCCCCATGCTCATGCTGGTTGACATACTGCTTACTGGTTGACATACTGGTTGACTCATGCTCCATGGGGTCACAATTTGAAATTATTAATTTTATCTCTGCATGTGTGTTTTGTGAGTGAAGTCTGGTGGGACAATGAAGCATGCATATGAATGGAGAAGGTCCAGGCACCTTGGCAGGGCCACCAGCCCCTGCTGCCTCAGTCCCATGTGGTGTTGGCGATGCCCACGAGCCCAGAATTCCCATGGACTCTCTACATGGGGGGTCTGAATTTTCTAAATTTTGTGGTGTGCCACCAGGGCTGAGATTGTCTTCTGGTTTGGTTAATTCTTTAGATTCTTTCAAGAGTGAGGATTATGAGCACGTTGGTGTTGAACGAGCCTTATCTCTAACATCTTACAGACCCATGACAGCTTGTAGGGCAGAGGACTCCAGCCTGGCTTCTGAAGGAGCCTGACGGTGCTCCCATTTGAGAAGGAATGGAGAAAATAACAGTACTTTTTTCCATTTTAATTTCTTTAAACTTAAATTTTTCTTTAAAGGGTTTTTTTTTTTTTTTGACTCTTAAAAATTTTTCCTTAGACTGTAGATTTTGGGCTTTAAATTCCTTTGGCTTAGAATCTTTTTCACTTTTATTTCTCTGGATTTTAATATATGAGTAAAAGGGAATTTCATCTCTGAATGTTAATCCTGAGAAGTTTTTCACTGAGGGGGCTTATATTCAAATTGGAGGCATCTGTGGATTGCAGGCATCTTATTATTTGATTGCTTCTGTTGTCACTTCAGCTCATTGTGCCACCTGACCTCCTCCTAGTCTGATGTCACAGTCCTCTCCACTGTGATTCATACATAGCCACACGCATGTTGCCTGAAGAGGCCCACTGCGTGCCCTGGCACACAGTGTCCCCTTTCTCTGGAGGCTCTTGCTCTCCTCCTCTCTCTTGCAAACTCAGCTGGCTCATCGCAAATGTCACTTCTCTCCTCTGACTCAATCCTTCTCTCCTCTCTCATCCACTTTTGCACATCTCCCCCATAAGCAGAAATTGGGAGTCCTGCTATGATGTGTCTGCTTCAAGTCTGCCCATGTCCAAGGTTGTCCGAGCTTAAGGAGAAGGACATGTATCACAGGCATTGCCGGTTTCTTAGTTTACAATGGGTCACCTCTTCTTCAGAGGGCGGACATCCTACAAGCATCCTACAAGCATCCTCTGACTGCTACCATTAGGCCCCTTTCAGGCATCGACATCTCTGCTCTGCTGGTGACTATTACTTGCTTTTCAGTGTCCTCTTGCTGTGTGTTGTAGAAGATGGATCCCCATGAACCAGCTCTGGTCTCTCTTTCCACTGGATTTGGCTGGTGGCACTGGCAGATGATCTTCTGGTTTCCACTTAGGAGGTCTCAGCATCTTGGCTAACTTCTCCCTGGGTTCTGGAAGCACCCCACCCCTTTGCCTGTGGGTCTAGTCATTAGGGCCTCCTGGTGCTGCCAGCCACAGGGGGCTGCATGTTCCCCTTGTTGACTTTTCTTACTTCTGCCCATATCTCTGCAAACACCTCCCTACCAACATTTCCTTAGGCTACTGGTTGACATACTGCTTCTTGTTGGGACCCAGACCAAGATATTTGAGAAGCTAAATAATAATAATAATAATTACAGGGGGTGCCTGGGTGGCTCAGTCAGTTAAACATCTGACTCTGGCTCAAGTCATGATCTCAGGACCCTGAGATCGAGCCCTGAGTTGTGCCGGGCTCCCTGCTCAGTGGGAAGTCTGCTTCTTTGTCTGTATTTTCCCCCACTCATGTACGCTCTCTCTTTTTTTCCCCTCTCATATAAATAAATAAAATCTTTAAATAATAATAATAATAATAATTACAGCAAAATGAAGCGAATTGTCTTGAGAACCTTCGTTTTAGTTTTCCATTGCTGCATGGAAAACTAAACTTAGCACTTTAGAACAATGCCCATCTGTAATTCTGTAGGTCAGAAGTCTAGACTCAGCTGAATCTCATGGAAAAAAAAAAAAAAAGAACCGCTGACACTTGCCAACACGTGGGCAAGGACCTGCTTCCAAGCTCGTTCAGACTGATGGCAGAATCCAGTTTTTCATGACTGTGGGACTGAGGTCTCCATTCTTCTGCAGATTGTCAGCTGGGGGTTATCGGCTCAGAAGCAGCACACGTGGCCCTCTCCATCTTCAAAGTCGGCAGTGAAGAATTTCTCTTGCATTAAATTCTGTTCCATTTTGAACATCAGTCTTCAGGAAGAAACGTATCCATCTTAATGGCTTGCTTGGTTAGGTTAACTGCGCCATATTACAGACCTCAGCACTTGGGTGACGTCCCATGTGGTCACAGGACCTTCCTAACTCAAGAGAAGAGGATTCTTTAGGGTGACTCAGTAATTACTGGATCATTTTAGAAATCTGCACACCCCAGACTTAATGAATCTTGATGGATCACTAATTGCTCATTTCTTCAGTAACAATAACATATGTGTTCCTTGGATTTTAAGTCTTTTCCTTATAAAACAATGGACAAACCCAGCTGCTCTGGATCTTTGTCCTAGCTTTGGAGTGCTTCTGATTCCTGTTTGGAGACATATTGCCCTCCTAGGAGGTATTTAGAAAAGAGTGGATGGAACTGGAGGGTATTATGCTGAGTGAAGTAAGTCAATCGGAGAAGGACAATCATCATATGGTTTCACTCATATGGGGAATATTAAAAATATTGAAAGGGATTATAGGGGAAAGGAGATAAAATGAGTGGGAAAAGTTAGAGAGGGTGACAAAACATGAGGGACTCCTAACTCTGGGAAACGAACAAGGGGTAGTGGAAGGGGAGGTGGGCAGGGGGATGGGGTGTCTGGGTGAAAGGCACTGAGGGGGGCACCTGATGGAATGAGCACTAGGTGGTATACTATATGTTAGCAAATGGAACTCCAATAAAAAATTATATATTTTTAAAAAAAGAATGAGATGATTTTTATTTTCATCACTTCTAAGGTAGATACTAGCAACTTGGTGTGATTTGGCCAAGGGCTGTGGGAACACTCAGTATGTGACTTAAAGTCCTGCACAATAATTGCCCCTGACCACATGGTTTCTCAGGAGAGAACACTATACCATACATTAGATTTCTGCTTACTGAGTTATAGTTACATCCCAGCTGCTTCCAGAATACTTCTAGGTTATGCTTTGTGTGAAATTTCTTACCTGTTTTTGTATGAAGTGACCCCTTTTAGATAGCATTTAAATGGGCTCTGGGAACTCTAGGGAGAAAAAAGCAGCTTCTAAATGACACCAATAACAGAGGGGTGGGGTTGGAAGACAAAATGATTCTAGAAGGGTTTTTCTTCGGCTACTTGATGAAACTTAGACCCATCACATCACTGTCAATACCGGATCCTGCGAGATGGATGTGTTGCCTGGTTAGGCTGACCACTCTCCAAGTAAAAATAGCTCTGAATGCATTATTTTGGGGTGGCCCCCAAATTCAATGCATTAATGAGCCTGATAGATTTTCTTTTCTCCATCTCTCTTGGATCTGTCTCCCCTTTTCTACTGCCACTTCACAGCCTACTCTACCAACAGCTATTTCTTGACTTTATACCACGTGCCACACACCATCCTAATTACCTCTGGTTTAAGAGTTGCCTTTTGGCTTATTTAGTTTCTGCCTCCCACTCCAGTTAATTCTGCATTCTGACCATTTCAAGTAATCATGTGGGGTTATTGATCAAAACCCTTTAATACTTTTCCTGTGCCTTCTGTGTTTCAAAACCCTAGTGGGCAAGACCCAGCCTTCTCCAGCATGAATCCAAACCACCTTTCACATCCGATCCCTGATTCCCAGCCCACCACCCTTCCAGAAGGACTGGCTTCCCTGGGCTTGCTTTCATCTTTACTGTATTTAATCCAAGTCTTCTTCCAGAAATGCTTCCCTCATCTCTGCTCACTGAAATAGAACTCAACCTTGCTAGATAGTTTGTGGTTCACAAAACTTTAGAAATTTTTCCTAAAGAGATATAATTTGTGTTCTGTTAAGGTGGAGGGAGACTTCCTTCCCCTGCTTTATGTTTCCATGTGGGCTGAGTTCCACCAGGCAGCACTCTTGTGCCTCTGCTGTGCCCACATTCAGTAAGTCATTGTTGACTTGGCGTCATTAAGGAGTCGCTTTAGATCTCTGACTGTTGAGTGTCACTGAGGACAGGAGAGATTCTTTGTGTCTCTTGGGACATTGAAAGTAGGACATGAGACATTTGTGGCATCAACAGACTGATCTATTCAGTGTCAACATTCCTCTAGTCTTGCTGGATTACAAATGTGCTTTCTCACACAACATAGGGCTATTCACTTCCACACTTGTTCTCAGATAGAATCCACATTTGTTGTGTTTTATGGTTATTAAGGCATTTTAGCTTAAGCTCTTTTGTTTGATGCTCTTAATACCATTCTATGAAAGTTGTGTAATATAAATAATATGTAGGAACAGTATCTGTAGTAATAAATTTCCTGCAGTCCCAATATTGTTGGGAATATAAAACCTTTTTCATTATGCATCATAAATAACAAACAACATATGATATCATGGATGTTTATCATTTGTGTTTTACTGACCACAGCTAACAGATCTATACACATAAAAAATCCGCATGAGAGCTCTGAGGCAAAGATGGCTCATCAAAGTTGTTCTGAATTAGCTAAAGTAGCCAGGGTCCTTTATAACCCTGCTTCAACCAGGTATTAGCTATGATCCTGCTCTGGGTAAGGCATGACCTTGGGTAAGGAGGTTCAGTAGAGACTTTCATGTCCCCATGTATGAGCTAAGAAGTGGGGTCCCTCTAGGAAGATGCAGTTCTCTATGAAATATCCTTGAGATTCAAACAGGCCATTTGCTGTCAGACTTGATCCCTTCTGTTTAGTGTATCAAGTCACATTTAAAGAGACTAAGGTAAAACCAGAAAGCCTTTTCGTATTCCAAATAAAACTTAGTAAGATTCCAAGGGAGGTCAAAATGACTCTCTAATTGTTTAAACACAGAGATGACACTATGTATAAACACAGTTTGAGACAATCATTATCTTTGCCAGCTCTCAGGGAACCTCTGCTGTCAACTTCCTGTTGCCTCCGCCTGAGTGAGTGACATTTACAACCTTTAAACACAGGGATGAAAGAGAAACTGCACCTGCATCCCACGGTGATGTGAAGCTCCATGGAAATGTCAATCAGACGTGATATTACTTGCCTCCTCTGGATTTTATTACTCCAGCTTACCTTTCTATTTCCGTTGGAAACATTCTCTAACATGAACTTCAGACTGGTAGCTGTTTCATGCAACTTCTATGCAGACATACATTTTTAACTACTTGTTAGAAATAATTTCTCCAAGCACTATAATGAAATCGGATTAATCCTGGTTCACATCTGATATTTTTTAAAACAGATTTAAAAACCAAATAAAACATAGATGACCATGGTCATTTATATATAACTACAGAATTAATTGAGAGTAGTTAGAGTTACAAGGTTCCTTTGAGATTATTTTATTTGATATTCCTTTAAGAAACAGGGGAAATAAAGACTTGGAGTTTAAATAGTCACCGGCGCCTCAGGACTCTATGTTCATCAGTTTCATAAAGCATTTCACATGCAGTAGATTCCTTTCTGGTGGTGAAGATGACATCTCATGTTGTGCATGAAGGCAATGATGAGAAAACAGGAAGTGCCCAGGTTAGGTCCTAGGTTTGCCTGGTGCCCAACTGCAGGGCCTACAGGTGGCCTTGGCTCCTCCCCTCTGCCCAGGGCTTCCTTCATGTTGCACTGTGGCATGTTTCAATTCCAGATTTCCCCAATTAGAATGTTAAAATATGCTATTACAGAAATATCCGTGTTGTTCATCACCCCTGCTCTGCTTCTGGGCAAGGTTGCGGTCATTGGTTGGGTGGTGAGCACCTCTGTACCTGAATTAGCTTTAGGCTCTAGAGGGTCTAAGGGGAGGTAGTGTTTCATTTATTAATTAGTGATAAAACTTCGATTCTAGCTTTTTGGATGACAACTGGCCATTGTCTCTTGTATATGCTCTTAAATGATAATTTTAGGAAATGATAAAATAATGATTCTCTTAAACATAGAATTAACATACATCAAAAATTTTATTTCAGTCTTTAATTAATGAGGAAGTCAGTGTGATGTTATAACTGGTAAATAATCAACTGGCAGCAATCAAGTGCAACTCCACCAGACACAACTTGCTTCATATGGGCAAGAATCACTGGCATTACTGTTTGTCCTCCGTCACCTATATAGTTGTATACTTGCCCAGACAGAGATCACCTGGAGGCAGTCATATTTGCTCGCTTCAAAGTCTTTTATGCTTTTTCTTGACACTATATTTTGAATGTTACCTTTGGACTCAGCTTTGCTACCTCATATAAAGTTTACCAGTGAAGTTAACATGCTTAGATTTTTCTACATCAAATTCGAATGTAGTTAGCAACAGAATAATTCTGTTTTACACAAATAATTTGTTACCTAAATCATAACTTTTCATTCTTTCAATTGGATGTATTTAGAATTAATTACAAATAAATCTAGTTTGGATAATATAGCATTGTAGGATTTCCATCTCCAACCTTCACAGGAAATCCCAATAAAGTCACTAATGGTATCCAGTAGGGAAGCCTTGAGTGAGGTCATGAGATGTGCACGTTCCTTTCTGAATGGCTGAATGACCTTGAATCATTTTTTAAAAGAATTTCTCTGGACTTTGGCTTCTTCATCCATAAAGAAGGATATTTTGAAACTCAAGATTCTTTCAGCACAAGATTGATTCTCTTTACCATCTCCACTATGACTACTGAATATTGAGCATGCTTCTCAGCAACTGTCACACAGTCCCTGTTTAGGTCATCAGGAACATCTTGGAGCCCTGGTGCAGGGACCACTTGCCTCATCATCTCTACTGCATCTTTGTTTCTTCTATCAGATACTTTTTTTTCTTCTATCAGATTCTTGTCTTTGTTCTTAGCTATGATTTTGAGGAAGACATAAATTTACTCACCAAGATACTCCTCTTCTAAAACACTGAGAACAAAATAATTACCAGTGGATACTCTTTCTCTCATTTATGTGAAAAATATGAAACACCAGCTAATTTAGAAATAGGAAACAAAAACAGCCCTTCACTGTGCCATTCACACCAAATCACAGTTCCAATCAGCTTTCAAATCGGCAGATCCTAAGTCTTTTATTTTTTAAAGTTTTTATTTAAATTCCAGTTAGTTAACATACAGTCTAATATTAGTTTCAGGGGTACAATACAATGATTCAGCACTTTCAGGGACGCCTGGGTGGCTCAGCAGTTGAGCATCTGCCTTCAGCTCAGGGTGTGATCCTGGAGTCCTGGGATTAAGTCTTACATCGGGCTCCCTGCACGAAGCCTGCTTCTCCCTCTGCCTATGTCTCTGCCTCTCTCTCTCTCTCTCTCTCTCTCTCTTTTACCATTTGTTCATTTGTTTCATTTATTAAATTCCACTTATGAGTGAAATCATATGGTATTGGTCTTTTTCTGACTGACTTATTTCACTTGGCATGATACCCTCTAGTTTCATCCATGTTGTTGCAAGTGGCAAGATTTCATTCTTTTTTATGGCTGAATAATAGTCCATTGTTTGTGTGTGTGTGTGTGTGTGTGTGTGTGTGTGTGTGTGTGTATTCACTCATCCATTGAAGGACACTTGAGTTGTTTCCATAATTGGCTATTTTTGATAATACTGCTATAAACACCAGGGGGCATGTACCTCTTTGAATCACTATTTCTGTATCCTTTGGGTAAATGATCTAGTAATGCAATTGCTGGGTTTTAGGGTAGTTCTATTTTTAACTTTTTGAGGAACCTCCCCATACTTTTTCCAGAATGGCTGTACCAGTTGGCCTTCCCACCAGCAGTGCAAGAGGGTTTCCCTTTCTCCACATCCTTACCAACACTTGTTGTTTCTTGTGTTGATTTTAGCTATTTTGACAGGTATGAGGTGATATCTCATTCCTGGTAGGCACCTGACACCTATTATCTATTTGAGGCCCTCAGGAATCAGTTAATCTGTTTTATAGAAGAGGAAAGTTATTTTCCTGGAGCTTAAGAGACCTGCTAGGACTCTACTCATAGGGTCCAGATCAGTCGCTGGACAGAGAGTACAGGGAAAGACATGGAGATATTTGAGTTGATGCTGTACATATGGTATCTGCTGTGCATGATTCTCAGAAGCCTGATTACTTAAAAAATAAGTTGAAACCCAAGATTGACTGAAGCTAGAGCTTTTTGAGATCTACGTTCCTCTGTTTCCCACTGTCTCTTACTATGAACTGCTCTCCAGCTGGAGGAACTGCTCAGGACCCCTAGGCATGGTGAACAAATATGCCATGACTAATGGTTATATTGCCAAGTAATTTTGTTTAAAAAACTCCCTTAAATGCTTAAAAATATTGCTACATCTCCAATTAAAATTTGTGATATAGGGAGTTGATTGATGACCATCTTTATCACATTTTACATGTCCTACCTTGAATTATACAGATAATTAGCTTTTTGAAGCTTTCCAAATGTCACTTCTTGCTGCCAAGAGAGTAAACCTTGACCACTCCTCCTTGACTCCAAGCTTGGTCATCAGTCTGGTGATCATGCAGGACAAGAAAAATATTTTCCCATTTGTATTCAGAAAAAGGATTTGAGCAGAGCATAAACATGTTTTTAATAAATTTTGAGCAGCAGGCTGTCTGCTTATAGAAAAAATTCTTTTTGTCAAAGGAAGAGAACATTATTGCAAAGGCATTAACTTGCTCAAAAAGGCGTGTGTTGGCAGCTCTTTTTCTCCATGATGACATCATCTAGATTAGAATTATACCCCAGATGATTTTTTCCTTCCGTTTGAATTATGAAATTAAAATTTAAAAATTCACTTTAAGTTACTGGATTTTAAGAACTAAAGTCAAAATACAGATGAGTTGTTGAGATACTTTAGTTTGACTGCTTAGTTTCATCCCTTGTCCTGGCTAGTTTTTCTGTGTGGCCTTAGACAAGTTACATAGACATCTCTGAGTCTCTGTTTTCTCATCTGAGAATGGGGATAGTAATAGTTGCCTCCCTGGGTTGCTATAAGAATTTAAAAAGTGAACATCAGCATATCACAAATGCTCAATAGATATTATTGGTAGTAATTGTCATTTTTTGCTTAAGGTAGATAAGGAGAACCATCTTAAGATTCAAATAAATATGCTGGGCCATGTATTTAAGATTACAGAATGAATATACTCAGTGTCATGTCTAAGCATAGGGTACAGCTGGTAAACCTGGCTAATATGGAATCAGAATCACATTCACCGGTTTGCTGGACTGCAAGTAGCTGCCTGTTGCTGCTGGTCTTCACTGGGGACTTTCTAGGGAGCAAGGGGGAGCTCCTGCCCTCCAGTTACATCAAGCATCATCAACTCTGGACTGATCTGGTATGCTTGTTTTCAACAACAGTTTAGAGGTTACAAGGTTCATACACAAGACTATCAGGATAAAAGCTAGGAATCCATATACTGATGATTGCAAATACAAAGAAGCTTAGCTCTTAGATAATGCCACAATGAGCACAGATTGACAAAGATTTGGCCCGTCTCTTTCTTAGAGTAATCCTCATATATCCAGAATGACTCAATTAATGAAGCCAAAGTTAACTTGTAAATTATTTCTATAGTTTGGTAGTTTTGAGCATGATATCTTATTGGTTTCTAATCATTCATGAATACAGACACGTTGACAAATATTAAATTTACAATGTGCTGATCATACAAGATATTTAGACTAAAGTGGTTCTTTAATTATAATCAGTGAATAGTTTACATTTTCCTTATAGAGATCTTCTTAATTTTCACCATTATTATTTTTCTCAATATATTATTTATATTAATTGAACAGTAACTATTTAGCTTCTATTGTATTTTTGTCCTGCGTTAGCATTGGAGATACTACCGTGCCACTGTGGGTCCCCTGAGCAGCAGAGACCAGATGGGATTAGACATGTGAGAGGTCATCAGGACAATTCCCCTAAAGGAGAACAGTGAGGAGGGGCACAAGGGAGGCAGGATCAGCCTTCAGACTGTGGGGCAGGTTGGACACAGGGAAAAGCTTCACACCACTGGGCAGCTCAGAGAATTTGACCAGACTGATGAGGTATTTTCTAGCCATAGCTGCTCTCAGAGGAGTTTCTGGCTTGCCAGGAGTGGGTGGGCAGAGACTGAGAGCATTCCTGGGAAGCTTGGCCTTGGTGTGAATGCAGTGATGGATGTGGAGGGCCACTCTTAGTCCCTTTGTCAGTACTGCCCTCCACAGCAGGGAAGCATCACATGCATTAGCATGGGGACCATAACAACTTGTACCAGGACCCAATCTCCTATTTCAAGAAACTTGCAGCATGGTTGGGATGTGGTGTATGATCACTTCCGTGGGGGTGTGTCCAGGGTGCCTGTGCAGGCAAGTGGGAAATAACCATTTGCATGGCTTTTAGAATAAATACTTGACCAATAAACGACTTACTTGGTACAATAGCACATGATCATTATTGGCAGGATCTAGTGTGTTAGTTCAATTCCGTTTATGCTTGTTGAGGGCACATAGGGTCCTAGCACCAAGAAACATAGTGGAGAGCTGAATGATGGAGACAGACAGAGAGCCATCCCTGCTAGCCTTCACATGCACAAACTCTAGCGCCTTCGAATCTGTCCACCTCTAGCTTCTTTGCTAGACTCCAAGCTCTTCGAAGACAAGGATGATAATTTAGTTTCTCTGCATTCTCTGTGCACAGTATCTTGAAGGCACTTAATAGATTTGTTCTTATTGTCGATGAACAAAATGTTGAGACAGTGATGTGCCATTATCAAGATCACTATCACAGTTGTCCCAAACCCCATCTCCATTCCATATCATCTCTCCCAAGGAATCCTTTTAGGGAACAAGGGAACCACCTTTTCATGGGAGGGCCACTCATGACCCAATGTAATTTGTAAAATAATGGCTGGCCACAGGTAATGAAATAGAGGACAGACCTCTTCCTTCACCTGGATTTCCTTGCTTGTTGACTTGGGCTTTTTCTATTATTCCTGCCATTTGCCTTCAACTTTCTTCAGGTATGAAGTGTGTGGCTCCCTCAATAGAATTCCTACTTGAGGAAGGATTGGATATTAGACTTACATGGCCACTTCCTGGAATTCTAACCTCTCCCAAGGCTGTTTGCCATCTGGTAGGAGAGCACCATGATCCACAATCAGGAGAAGGTGAGCTATACTTGAAATACAGTCACTTGAATTACCTCAGAGGTGTCTTCCTGACAGTTCATTCCTTTTCAATGTAGTTCACTTTGAGAGTGTGGAAACACATAAAAAAATATAGAGAACAATGTAAGCAAGCCCCACAAACTGCGACTCAGCTATGTCAAATCTTTAATACTTCACCATATTCTCTTCATTCCTTCAAAGTCATAAAGTATTGCAGGTGAATCTTGTGAACATTATTGATCCCCTCCACTCACTTATTGCTCCTGGGCATTTAAAAAAATTAAAAAAAGATTTGTTTTAGGGGCACCTGGGTGGCTCAGTCAGTTAAGCATCTGTCTTGGGCTCAGGTTATGATCTGGAAGTATCGGGGTCGAGCCCTGAGTCAGGAACCATGCTCAGCGGGCAGTCTGCTTCTCCCTCTCCCTCTCATGCTTTCTCTCGCTCAATCTCTCAGAATAAATAAATAAGTAAAATCTTTTAAAAAAATAAAATCTCATTTTATTTTTTAAGTAATCTCTAGACCCAATATGGGGCTTTGGGGCTTGAACTCACACCACCAAGGTCAAGAGTCACGTGCTCTTCCAACTAAGCCAGCCAGACACCCCTGGGTATGATTTTATATTTTCATATCATACATGTGTTTCTGGTAAACAATGAATAATCTTGCTTGGCATGTTCTTAAACCCAAAACAAATGATATCATTTTGTTTGTGTTCACTTTGAGGGTCCCCAGACCACCCAAGTTTCAGCACTTCCCCAAGGATTTGGCATGTGGTCATGCTCATGGCTGCGATTTGTTACAGTCAGGGATGCAGTCAGCAGAAGGAGAGGCACAGGGTGGGGTGGGAATGAATTCAGGAGGAAACCGGGCACAAGCTTCCACAAGTCTTCCCCCCAAACAGTCACACAGAACACTCAGTTCCTCTACATGGGAAGTGTTGCTCACCAGGAACCCATGAGAGTCTCAGGATCCAGGGTCTTCAACGAGGGCTGCTCATGTCAGTAGTCCCGGCTGGTGTGGTCCCCAGACTCCAGATTCCCCAAAGGAATACAAGTTCCAGAATAACCTGCATTGTTTGCACACATAGTTTTGTTGTGCTGAGCCTTTGTTGTCCTTTGGGGAGTGGTGGGACCCCTCTGGAAATCTGAGGTTCCAGATGCAAGTGGGTCTTTCTAAGGAAACAGGCCCAGGGTGGCCATGTTAATGCTTTTTTGCATAGTATCCATATTGTGGTAGCTTTTTTTTTTTTTTTCAACATTATGGTTTTAAGATTCATCTACTTTTTTCTTTTTAAAGATTTTATTTATTTATTCATGTGAGATAGATGATAGATAGAGAGAGAGAGAGAGAGAGAGAGGCAGAGACACAGGCAGAGGGAGAAGCAGGCTCCATGCAGGGAGCCGGACGTGGGACTCAATCCCAGGTCTCCAAGGATCACGCTCCAGGCTGAAGGTGGTGCTAAACTGCTAAGCCACTGGGGCTGCCCCAAGATTCATCTACTTGATTCTGGCCAGCTTCTCAATTTTTAACGATATTTTATTGATGAGCATTTAAATTATTCCCTATTTTCCAAAGTTGCAAATAATATGCAATGACCACCCTATTAAATGTCTTCTTGGACATCTATGCAAATATCTCTGGAATATAGTGTGTGCATGTCTTCAACTTTGCTGGGTGCAACCACAGTACTTTCCAAACTGTGCCTACCTTACAATTCCACCAGAATGTGTGTGAGCCCTCATTTCCTTGCCTCCTCACCAAGGCTTGACACTGTCATGTTTTTTGTTTTTTGTTTTTTGTTTTTTTTTTTTACTGATTTAATTAGAATGAAAAGGGGGGAGTTTCCTTAATTACCACGAGTGAGGTATACAGATATCTGGGGAGTAAGGGATGAACAGGACAAGGACTCAGAACTGCCAGAAGCAGGCCATGAAGGCTCAGGACAGATAGAAGAGAAGGACAGGGGCTGTTCTCCCCACTATTTTCATCTCTGGCAAGGCTGCTTTGGGTAACATTGAAACAGCATCAAAGGAAGTTGCATTTCATGATCTATTACATTTATCCATCATCAAATACTGCCAGTTTCTGGGTAAGAAATAATCAGAGTTTCTTCCTGTGATTCATACACTAGTCAGAAATCCTTGGCTTCCTAGAACTCCAGTAAAAATTCAAAATATCTAAGTAATAATTCTTCACAGTACTTTCTTTTTTGGCAGAAGAACCCTAGGAATAGGGCCAGGCACAAAGGTAAATGTTTTACAAATCTCCACAGGGATTTCTAAAGGGGCCTTTTCCCTGAATGGCCTGTGTCAGCAGGATGGGTTTCACAGATGTTATGGAGCATGTGCTGGGTGCCATGCCCTCCCTGGGGAGACTGAGTCCAGTAGAGGAGATGTTTCCAGGTCCATGAGGGACAAAGAACACCAAATCAGCAGTCCCCAAGCTATCCTGCTTGCTCATCTACCTAGAACACAAAGAAGGTGAGGACGCCTATGGTTTACATGAGAACTTTTGACCAAACAAAGCAATTTATTATGAGAACAGTGAGGCGTTTTATGGGCTGAACTCTGCCCATATATGCACATGTTGAAATTCTAACTGCCCAATGCCTCAGAATGTGACTGTGCTTGGAGACAGGATTTTTAAAGAGAGAATTAAGTTAAGAGGAAGTCATTTGGGTGGGTTCTACACCAGTACCAAAGAGGAGATCAGGACACAGAGGTAGACAGGGAAGGTGGCCCTTGTGAGTGGAGCCTGAGATGCACCTGGGGAGTCAGTCCCAGAGCGTACCAGCCTGGCCTAGAGTCTTAATCTTTCTTCTCCAGTGTAACTGAAGGCACTGAGCTGCAGAATGGCACATTCAGGGTCAGATTCCAGTTTGTTCCTTGTACCAACAGCTTCTGAATCAAGCAAGGCACTGGCTAAAAATTGAATTTATAGCCACACACGAGACCTACTAAATCAGACTTCCTGGGGAAGAAGCCAGGAATCTAAATTTTTAACAAGCTCTCTAAGCAATTTGGAGACACACTGGGGATTAAGAATCATTGATCGGGTGTCTGGAGGAGTAACGTGGAAGTTGCTGGCAAAGACTTTCCCTGTCCTATCTCTCCTTCTCTCTTACTTTCCACTTTATTCTAAGTAGGGCATTGTCTTGGTTATTTTGCAAGGTTACATTCCCTAGCTATAGAAAGTGTGCACGTGTGTGCATGTGTGTGTACGTGTGTGCCCTTGCATAAGACCATTTCCTATGAAACCCTTGAGCATCTGCTACATGAAACCGAGACCACCGTTTCTCTGGGGGAAGCCAAAGGAAGCAAAACAAAACAGTTAAAAAAGAAGGATCAGAAGAGCCGAAGCTGTTTGGATTCAGCAGGGCTAATTTGTAGCCCTCTAAGGTCAAAATCAGGCATGCAAGGCACAGTGTAGCAAGGGAAGTAGGCAGCTCTCATGTGGGCAGGGGCCCATTTCAGTGGAACAAGGTCCCTTCTCCTGGCTTTGCTGAAGATATAGGCCTCATTATCAGCCCTCCTGTGTAGGTGACAATGTTTGCATGAGGGCTGGTCATTGCTCACAACACACAGCAGCTTGTTGCTTGGCAATACATTGCCTCCACTGGCATTATTTCCTCACAGACCTGAGGCACATGCATCTGTGATGTATGTTCTCTCCAGGGGCTATTTATAAGGGGAGGAGATCAGGGCTCAAGCAACGATGGAAGGAGGGTCCTGACAGTGACACCTGGAATGATATAGGACTCAGGACCATGGACAGGCAGGTAGGAATGTGTGAAGGAGAAGCAATTGCCATCTCTGGACCACTTCTAATCCATCTTTGGGGGGTAGTGTCATCTTTTGCTGAATGATACAACTCTTACAGTTCACTCTGGTTGTCTGAGGCTGTGTGTTGAACATGTGTCATCTCAGTGCACTCTGTGAGCCATTTCTACTCTTCGTCCAATCAAGATTACAAATAGATTAGGGAGATCTGTGTCAAGTAGGCTTGGAGGCTGTGATTTTCCACAGACACCTTTGCAGCATTCAGGAACATATGTAAACACCTTGGGAACTCAAAAGCTCCAGAATAGTACCAGTAATAATTCTTATTACCACTGTTTTCATTGATTCTGGCCATCTGTTTAAGTCAAGCAGGGAATTTTGTCAGATGCTCTTGAGGTCAGTGCCCAAAGCTCTTCTCACAAGGGGAGGGAATACCTGTGCTAAAATATCTACTCAACTGAACTGCTAGCCATCCAGGGGCAGCATGAATTCTTGGGTTCAGACTTTTGATTTTCTATGAAAATATGTTGCCACTGAAGAGATATTTATTCAAAAATTAGTCATTAAGACAGATATTGCTTTGCACTCTTGGATACAAGGGTAGGGGAAATTGGGGTTGGTCCTGCCATCTTGGAGCTCCCATTTTGGTAAGGAGACACTCACTAATCAGACAATCACACACAAGAATAGATTAGATGTGCTCTTTGGAGAAACATAAAACATGGCACTGAGAACATGTAGCCCAGAACTGGAATTCCTTTTGAGTAGGGGAAGGTCCCTTGTTGAGATGCCCACACTCTGGGAACAGATAGGCTGGGAAACCACACTGGACCTGGGGAGACCATTTAGGTGAAAGATACACTCTTGTGGAATGGTGAAGTGTGTGAGCAGTGGATTGATTTGACAGGTGTCTGGCAGCTGAGACAGACAGGAATTGGTGCTGAGTTGATATTGGAAGAGGAGAGGGAGATGCCAAGGCCATGCCTAGGCTATGGCTTGTGTAGTTGGTGGGTGGTGGTGCTCTTCACTGAGAAGAGCAATGTTTGGGGCCATGCTCGTGGGGGGAGGAGTTGGGTGGATGTGATGAGTTTGGTGTCTGGTGTGTGATGTGTTGAGTTTGAGATTGCCTTGAGATATCCAAGTGAAGATGCTGAGCAAGCACTTAGAAATGAGGGTCCAGAGCTCAGAAGTCAGGTCTATGCCAGGAAGGTTCACTTGGGAGTCTTGGGCGGGGGGGCGCTTGTGTGTGTGTGTTGCTACCATGCTTAAAGTTGCCACCAGAATCTGCATCTTTTATCATCATCATGTGAATTTTTATAGTGATCAGCTCCATTGGACTCAGAATTTCTATGAACGAGGGCCTAAGGAATATGATCTACTTTGTGTTTCTTAAAGACCACACTGCCATCAGGATGTGGAGAAGAGGGGTGCCCATACAAGCAAGGAGCCCAAGTACAATGCTATTCTGATAATCTGGGTAAGAGATGTTGTAGGTTGGACTCCTGGTGAGGGTGGGGATAGGGAGCAGGTTGGCTTTGGTTATGTTTTGCAGATGGAGCTAATAGGATTTGCTTAAGGGTGGGATGTAGGACGTGGGAAAAAGACAGAAATCAAGAATAATTATTAGATGTTTTGTCAGAGCAACTAGGACTATGTGCTCCAGGGCACGGGGAGGGGGCGGTACTGGAGGGGCAGCAGGTTTGGGGTGGAGTGTGTCATGTCTGAGACACTTGCATTTACATCAAGTGGGGGTGTCAAGGGGATGGCTGGCTGTTTGAGTTCATTGCTGAAGAAAAAGGACTGGCCCCTTGGTTAGCTCAGGACACAGGAACATCTGAAGGAAGGAGAGGGTGCCAAAAATTGGGATCATAGTTGTTGAAGACTTCCTGTCCTCTGAGATGCTGCCTTTGGGACTGGGAGGGTAGCTGTGCATCTCCAGGCCTAGCTCTCTCTCTCCCCTCTTTGGCTCCATGCACATGTGATTATCCAGATAAATAAAGTTGAGATGAAAGCCAAAGCAGACTTGAATGTTTCCATTAATCCTGTTTGTTCCTTCATCCCTCATCCTTTTAAGGTATCTGAGAGAGAAGCCAAGGACGAGAGAGGACTGGCCTTGTCATAAGTGTCTGCATAGAGGGGAGTGAAAATGTTTTACCAGAGCTCCATGCATAGCCTCCCCTCCCAAGTAGCCTCACTGAACAGATTAAAAGGTTGCTTGATCTTTGGGAAATCCTGAAGATGATGGAGACGCAGTCCAAATCACTCTTTCTGTGTCTTAAACAGACCGCTTCCTGGCTGCTATGGCCAGCTGCTTTTCCAGAAACTTCTTGCCATTATCTCAAGAGATAATTCTACTCTCTGTAAGGACAACTCCACTCAAGCACTCATACTGTCCTAACAATCAGTTTGATTCTGTCCCAGAACTCTGGATTTCCCCCTCAGGACCTATGGGAGGAGCAGTGTTTTGGGGAAAGTTCATAGAGGTGGCCAGTATGTCCCCTAAGCTGTTTTTCTTCTGTTTTCATGACCTTCACGCACATACATTTACACAGTAAATGTAGCTACTTGTGAAGCTGTGACCCATGCTTATTGTAAAATATCTCTCAGCCCTCATGATATTCAGGATATAGAGATGGTGGGAGTGGCCTGTAACCTCCTGATCAGCTGTGCTTTAATTGGTTGGGTTCCCAGATGTCAGATTTCTCTAGGGTCGTGATGTTACCTTCCTGGAGAGCCTGCTGCATGGACCCCCTCCTGCAGGGAGCCACTCTGCATTTGCTCTACACCACACCAAGACATATTAGATTGCGTATGGTCCTTGCAAATAGTTGACAATTTCCAGTCCAGAAAACTTGCCAGCTGGGCTGAGCCCCAGATCCAATGTCTCCCTTTGAAGAGAAGTGGAACAAACCATGAGATGGATGCCTCCTCCGGTCTACAGGGGGTTTCCTTTTGTGGCTTCATTGCTCAGGTGCAGGCTGAAGCAGGGACTCTGGAGCAGACCTGGAATGGTGTCATCAAAGTCAGGCACTGGTCCTTCCAGGACCTGAGGAACCTGCATCCTTGGGGCTCTGGGCTGGGCAGCCTCTGATCGCTTCTAGTGGAGCCCCCTTCCTCTGTCTCTGGGTGGGCCATGTGGGCCTCAGCCCAAGGCCACTGCAGATGGGGAGAGCAAGTGACCAGCTCTGCTTTTGGCCCAGCTATCCAGGTTGCTGTGCCACTTTCGGGATGAGAGCTGTTAGGAACAAATCACGGCAACATAGGGCATTCCTGCCAGTTTCCAGTCCTGACCTCCATCCAGTCTCTAAGTCACTGGACTATTTTTAAAACATTTTGGAGGGGGACATACATTCAGGCATTTCACAGTTTTGATGTAAGAATTTTCTCCCCCTCCTTCCCTGCTACCTCTTTTTCCTCCTTCTCCTTCTCTTTTCCTCCTCTTCCTTCTGTGGAATCCCTCATCTCTTTTCTCTGGCCACTAATCCATCTATAGAACCCCTGGAATAAGATCTCATGGTATTTGCAGCACCGTGAAGCTGGGTGACATAAATCAAATCAAATAGGACTTGATTTTCTGCTTTATCTTTTGGGGACTTTGTTCCTGTACTCTTGTCTCTGATTGATTTAAGACAAATGATGTGATCTTTAATTTGCAAGTTTCCTACTTCAGCATTGCTTCCCTGATTGAATAACCCATGACCTAATACTTCTCCTGAGAAGAATTTCCCTAAAGGTCATTAACACAAGGGTATCAAAAGTCATTTTCAAAATCAAATGTATTTCCATTGCTATAAATCTTCATTTTGATCACCACACAAGAGTTTCCTGGAAATCTTTTATGGTCTGTTTCAAATTCAATTAGATAAGATTTGACATAGTTTTCAAAGGGCCTCAGAATGAGAGGACCAAAACTTTCTTGGATATTGTTGCCGGTAAAGTATCTGCATGCCCCAACAGAATTATTTCTTATATTATATTCATTTACTTTCTGGATTAATTTTATGGTGGAAGAAACTGACTGCTGATTTCTTCTGGGAAACACATAAGAAGTCCGGATTTTAATATATTCTTTCCTTCTGCCAAGAAAACTTCACAAAGTCTCAGCTTTGTGAGTATATATAACCCGGATCTCGGAATTCATTTGTGGAGTAGCCTAAATTCAATCCGTGAAGCCAAATCCTAAAGTCCCTGTATATGCAAAACTTTCACTAGAGTTTAAATTAATTGATAAATAGTTGCATCTTTATATTTCAGGTTATTTCAGAAGGTTCATGGGTTGCCTGTAATTTCTAAGATGGCTAATGATTAATGGCTATCTTTAACAAAGAGGCTTACATCATTCATGAAACACTTGCCTATTTATCACAGTTATTAGTCAAACTTGTACTGAGAAAGCCACCAGATAGATGACCCAAACCTTGTAGCAGCTGAAGATATGACAGTTCAGCTGTTAGAGGTTGTAGGAAACAATTAACCTGGTTGCTAGGAGGCCTACTTCTCCAATAAAGAGCCTGGAAGTGCAGGGCGGCTACAATGGGCTCAGTTGGGAGCGTCTCCGGTGAGTCTCTCTTGGGAGACTGTCCAGCTATTATAGGGAGACCACTTCTCCTGAATGGACTGATTTTGTCAAACCTTAACCATTACGAGGTACGAGGTACATGCCTAGGCCCTTGGTTTTGGCACAAACTAGTCCTAGCATTCTTTTCTCATCAAATGTAGTATCAGGTTTCCTACTTATGAAATAGTATTTTTTAAAAATATTTTATTTATTTTAGTGAGCGAGCGAGTGAGACAGCATGAGTGGGAGGGGGCAGAGGGAGAGGGAGAAACTCTCAAGCAAGGGAGAGGGAGAGACTCTCAAGCAGATTCATGCTGAGTGTGGAGCCCAACTCGGGACTCCGTCCCAGGACCCTGAGATTGTGACCTGAGCCAAAACCAAGATCGGACACTTAACTGACTGTGTCCCCCAAGGTGCTCCTCACTAAAGTATTAATAACAAACCACAGCTGGGAACACTGGAGACCCCACTGTCTACCCCACATGTTGCCCGGGGTTGGCCGAATGACAGCCTGCACTGATGGGAAGTGAGGCCTGCCCCTTTGGGTGTGGTCCTTCCTGAACTCCCAAGCCCCAACATCCTGTGTCCCAGATCCTCTTCCATCCTTTCCCACTGATTGGAATGTAGGTGATGGAGCCACATGGTGGAACAGACCTGGATTCCCGTGAGAGCTCCTGAAGCAGAGTGGTTCTACCCAGGGCTGGAGACAGCATGATGGGTTCATGAGGAACTTCCTTTTGAAGGTACTGCATTTTGGGGTTTCTCAGGTTAGAATTATTAATTTGTACTCTAATGAACACGCTGAATCAGTTCCTAAGGCTTCTGTAGCAAAGCACCACAAACTGGTGGCTTAAACAACAGAAATTTATTATCTCATAGTTCTGGAGGCAAAAGGCAAAATCAAGGCATCAGCATGGCCATGACCTTCTGAAATCTGCAGGGGAGACTTCCTTGCCTCTCAGCTTCTGGGGGTCCACTGGCAGTCTTTGGTGCTCCTTGGCTTGCAGAAGCATCACCTCCATCTTCACCTGCTGCTTTCCTGGTGTCTTCACATTTCTTCCCTCCGTGTCCTAATTTTCCATTCTGATAAGGGCCCCGGTTGTATTGGTTTGGAGCCCATCCTAATGACTTCATCTTAACTTGATTACTTCTGTAAAGACCCCATCTCCAAATATGATCACATTCTGAAGTACTAGGGGTTGGGACTCTAACATATCTTTTTGGGAGACATGGTTTAGCCCATAACACACACCAATGTTAACTGAGGCCTTATGGTGCCCCATGCATCTCTGAGCATTTACACAGATTATCTTATTCTGTTCTCATGGTGACTTCATGAAGGAAGTACTCTTGCTGCTGCTTCGTAGGCTAACGAAACAGAGGTGCAGAAGGATGAGGTAATGCTCCAGGTCACAGGGACGAGAGGTGAGTCAGTCCAGACCCCATGCTCTCAGGATGGAGCATCTCTCAGGATGGAGCTCTGGCCATCAGGAAGCAGAGCAGACAGACCAGGCTGTCCCTGGGGATCCTGTGTGCCACTGAACACTCCCTGATGACCTGAGACATGGGCCTGCTTTGCTCTGAGAGGCCGTAGGGAGATGCCAGGGCACATGTGCTAAGAGAGGTGAGTGGACCTGGAGCTCCCCACTTTGGTCTTTTCGGGGGAACAGGAAGGCCACAGTGAAGTTCTCTGCCTTGACCCTGGCTGCGGATTTCCTGTGTAGGTGGTGGGTTTCTGTGGCCCACCTTGTGGCCTCCCCTGTGGCCACCTGTGTCTCTGGGAGCTTCCCTTTCTGTTCCTTGCTGGGTCCCATGGGCTTCTACAGGGTCAGAGCTCAGCTCTGGGGCAGAAATCCAGGCTCTTCTCTGTCTGTAGTGGAACTACTTGGGGCGGGGGGGGGGGGGGGGGGTGAGTGCTCCGTGGGGGGTGTAGTGCCAGGTGTGACGGCAGGGTGCCATTGCACCTGGGTAACAGAGCTGAAATGCCGGTGGGCAGCAGGGGGCCGCGTGGGGCGAGACCGTCACTGTGTTCTTGCGGCTGCGGGGTATGCTGGAGATGCTCAGAGTCCGCTGCCCGGGAACCGCGGTAAGGTGGCATCTCCCCACTAATGTCCAGGGGAAGAGTTTGTCCCCGCCGCGTTTAGACGAGGTCCTACCCTTACTGAACCCTGAGCTACTGCCCCCACCCCCAATCCCGCCTTCCAGCCCACGGGCTTTGAAAGCAGTTTCAATTACAAACGCCATCAGATCTAAATCAGGCACTGAGGAAAGCAGCCTGCCCCTAATCAATCACCGCAGTTCGCTGCTTTATGCCCCGACTGGCAAAAAATAGATCCAGGCCATTTAATCCGAGGCTGAGCCAAGGCCGAGCGGGCGGCTGGGAGCACCTGGCGGGGGCGGCGGCGGCGGCGGCGGCGGGGGCGGGGGCGGCCTGCACCTGCCGCGGTGCGGAGTTCCCGGGCCGCCGCGGGCCGGTCCTGGCCGCGGGGTTCTGACGGGCATTTCTCGTTCACAAGGTGACCCGAGCACAGAACCTTTTGATGAGCCCGCGGATCCGGGGCGCGCCGCGCGGGGGGCCTGTCTGCATCCTCGCCTGCTGCGGCCCTCGGTTGCCATGGCAACACCCCCAACAACGGCTCGGCGGCGGCTCGCAGCCGCGTAGTGAATATTCATGATAAGACGGCGGGCGGGGTTAAAAACCGCGTTGCCCACGAGTGTTGTTATTCAGGGTCAGCGTTACGAGGTGCTGGGCAGAGGGGTGGGAGTGGAGAAAGAGAACTTGTTTATCTTCTGGTTGAAATACAGGAGCACAAGTACCAAACCCTAGAAAATACCCCAGAAAGTGTGAATGCTCCTCAGCTGTTGTCTTGACTTTATTAATATCAAATATTTCCAGGGAGGTAGAAAGAATATGGGATTACCTTTATTAACAAGTAATATTGCTATAATATTGTCTTGCCCATCTATTTGTTTAATAATACTGAGTCACCAGGGAATGTGATTAAAAAGCTGAGATCCAGTCAACATGTAATTAATAGTCTTCTGAGCAGTAGGGGCACATTCAAGCTGCCCTGGTCTTATGAACACGTTTATACCTTCCTGTGAGGACATTTCGGGATGAACAAATCTGAGGGTCGATGCTATGTCTATGAAAAAAAAATCTCCTCCAACACACTGGTGATAGTCATCTTTCAGGGAGTTCCAGAAGAGAAGTAATGGGAACTGGTCAAAGGCAGATTCAGGTGAAACCTTTCTCTGTCCTCTGGTCACTTGGGTCTTGGATTCCTGGAGGGCTGTCAGGTGTTGGTCGGTCCCACTGCTGGTTGGCAGGGCGAGGCTGGTGCCAATGCACAGTACAGTCTGGGCCAGAGAGTGAGAAACTGGGCTTTTTTTCACTTGAAGATTTAGTTCCGTGAGGGCATCATAAACTGCCATTTGAGTCCCTAGATCCTCACAGGGAAATCATTCCGTAGTAGTGGGGCTGCTTCAAGATAGAGGGAAGTATTGCCACATCAATACTTATAGGACTATTTCATTAAGTGTTAAATAACTATTGTAATTACATTACCTGCAGCTTACTTGATTGTTTAATTCAGCCTGTTGAGGAATTAATTACTATTTAATCAGTGCTGTCATTTAGAGGACAGACATAATCACCGAGGCTCTGTGCTGGTAATGACACACTACTATTCTTTTTCTCCCTCTGATATGGTCTAACAGCTGGAGGCCATGTTCCCATCAGACATTGGATTCTGCAGATCCAGACAAATGTGGGCTGGGTGTTGGCAGGGCACCTGCAGAAAGCCACTTAAGGTGTATTTGCAAATCTCAGGGGGTCATTGCCAGGCAGGCCTGGAACTGTTTCTACTGTCTGAATGGATGGAAGGGGCAGGAGCATCTTCCATAGTAAAAGTCGCAGCAGAAACCTGTGGCTAGTCAAGGCTACGAGGTAGAAAAGGAAAGACACATTTTAAAATTTCCAGTGGGCCGGTATTGCTTAAAGGGAAAAGCTTAAAACATCCATTCTGTGAAAGAAACTGTCAAGAGAATCAGGAGACAAGCCACACATTAGAAGAAAATATTTGCAAAAGACACATATGATATATCCCAAGTATACAAAGAACTTGTATAAAATTGAACAATAAGAAAATGAACAGCCTGATTAAAAAATGGGCCAAAGACTTGAACAGACCCCTCACCAAAGAGTGTACACAGATGGCTAACAAGCATGTGAGAAGATGCTTCATATTGTGTACCATCGGGGAAATGCAAATGGAGCAACAATGAGATACCACGGCACACCTATTAGGAGGGCCAACATCCAGAACCCTGATAGCACCAAATGTTGGCGAAGATGTAGAGCAACGGGAACTCTCACTCACTGCTGGTGGTGATGCAGCATGGCGCATCCACTTTGGAAGACAGTTTGGCAGTTTCTTACAAGACTGAACATACTCTTAACATATGTTCCAGAATTCGTGGTCCTTGGTATCCACCCAAAGAAGTTGTAAATTTATGTCCACACAAAAACCTGCACACAAATGTTTATAGCAGCTTTATTCATAATTGCCAAAACTTGGAAACAAGCAAGATGCCTTCAGTAGGTGAATGGATAAGTAAACTGTAATATATCCAGACAATGGAATATTATTCAGTGCTAAAAAAAAAAAGAGCTATTCAGCCATGAAAAGACATGGAGGAGCCTTAAATGCATACTACTGAGTGAAAGAAGCTAATCTGAAAAGGCCACATACAGCATGATTCCAACTATATGACATTCTGGAAAAGGCACAACTCTGAGTCAATAAAAAACAATGATTGCCAGGTACCAGGGGCCCGGGGAATATGAGGCACACAGAAACAGCCCTGTAGTGGTGGGTGTGCATCATTATACATGGCGAAAACCCCTAAAGGCACAACATCCAGAGTGGACAACAATGTAACCTATGACCCCCCAAGGGTAGTGGTGAGTCACTGCAGGTTCATCATTCCAACAAATGTCATCGCTCTGGTGCGGATATTGATAGTTGGGTGGGGGGCGTTATACAAGTGTCAGGGCAGGGGCTCCATGGGAACTTCATACTTCCCACACAACTGTTCTGTGAACCTAAAACTGATCATAAAAATAAAGCTTGTTTATTTAAAAAAATAATACACAAGAGCAAAGGCATGTAACTGAACAAACTTACCACGGAGACTTCACGATTATTGAAGAATCATCCCTTTTAATTGTGGGTAGCTACATATTCGTGGCTCTTTGCACAGAGCCGACCAAGGCTTGGACTAATCGTGCAAGGTGGGTGTACACACAAGTGAGGACCTGGTGGTGAGCCAGCTTCTTGTCACTTCTTGTGAGGCTGCTGGAAAAATCATGATGCTGGCCGAGGTCTCTGGCCAGATCATGATGGGGTTTTCTTTTTTCTTTTTTAAAAGCTTTTATTTATTATTCATGAGAGACATAGGGAGAGAGAGGCAGAGACATAGAGGGAGAAGCAGGCTCCTCCAGTGCAGCCGGATGTGGTACTCTATCCTGGGTCTCTGGGATCACGACCTGACTTGAAGGCAGATGCTCAACCATTGAGCCACCCAGTCATCCATGGTGGAGTTTTCAAGTGTTTTTGGGTTCAGTTGGTCAGCAAAATCTGAAAGAAATATGACTATGAGACTTGAGAAAGGAGTGTATTTTTCTATATCACCTCTGGGCATCTGCTCCCTGTGGGGAGTGAATGGTTTCTCCTCTGATTGGCATGAGAGGTCAATGTTAAATCAAGTGACACCTAGAAAGTGCTGAAGAAGTTTTTCTGTGGAAAAATTTTCAATTACATTCAATTACAGTAGCCTCCATTCACCTGATTATAATGCTATAATTTATTAAGTGCCTCATATGTGTCAGGGATATTTTTTAATCAAACCGAGTGAGAAAGTACTTGTAAATGGGGGCAGGAGGCTCACAGAGGTCAAGTGACTTTCCTAAGGTGCTATGCACAGAGAGGCTGAAGTGGGGATTCCAACTCTGGCCAACTCCAAGGCCGCTGCGGTTTCCAGCAGGTCTCCTGTAGTCTACCTCCCGCTCTGACTCAGCACTGGGAAATTCCAGCTCAGTCACTCAGCACTCTTTAAACCACCTGGCAGAGGTCATTGACCATCTTCCAGAAAGGCCTGCTTTAGTGATCAGAAATCTATGGGTGATGACGCAAATGCGGATAGAGCCAAATGTTGAAGTCAAGCTCTCTTTCCTTCACCTAAGAGATGCCATTTGTCGCCAGTGGACATGCTAGCTCTATTTGCTGCTGCACCCAGCTTGATAAACGAATGTCTGATTCAGGACACCTTGGGATTCCTAACAACCCCCACAGCCCTCATCAACAGGCAGAAATTCACCCATAGGTTGCTGGGATCTTGGAACTCATATCACACTGAAGATGGGAACAGTATCTTTATGTCTCTCCTGGAGCCAGAGAGCCCCGTCCCAATAGCCCATTTTCTTTTCAGTGATTCTAAGTGTCGGGAAGCTCCTTCCTTTATTGTCAGTGGAAACTCCCTTCCCTGTATTTCCTCTTGTCAATAGCTATTCTGCTTTTATAATCACACAGAATGTACTGCTCTCAGTACCTGGCAGTCAGATGGATTTTTGGCCATAGGGTTCAAGACGTCCCTCCAGCATCCTCAGCTATGTCTCATGTGCTGAAGTCAACATTAGGATGTTGATGATGTTGATGTTGACTGAGCCTTGAATTAAGAACTCAATTTTGATGAGTATGGGCAAGTACCCTTTGCACAAGTTTGCTTAAAGTCCTATAATTTCAACTCACCGTATGGGCAAGATGAGTATGGGGAGGGTGGATATGTGTACAAGACAGCCACATTTAAGATTATCTCCAAATCAAGAAGTGAGAGGTCTTTTTTTAAAAAAAGATTTTATTTATTTATGCATGAGAGGTACTCAGAGAGAGGCAGAGACATAGACAGAGGGAGAAGCAGGCTCCCTGCGGGGAACCCGACGTGGGACTCTATCCCAGGACCCGGAATCACACCCTGCGCCAAAGGCAGACCACAACCACTGAGCCACCCGGGGCCCCCAAGATGTGAGAGGTCTTATCCCAGTGTCCACCAGCTGGCCTAGACTCTCCCTAAATTCCATGGCTGCTTGACTTCTTTCTATTGTTACCCTCTGTATCCCGGTGGGGACCATTACACTATCTCAACCTTGATAGGCAGAAAGTGGACAGGCTGATTTAACTTGTGCAGACCTTAGTGAGAATGTACAAAATGCCTCATCCTTGGTTTCACATTTTTAAGAGAATTCAATGAATCGAGTGGTATTTCCTCTGTAGTATCTCCGTACGGGAATACTCTGTGTATGTTGCCTCGGGAATTATAAAGTCCACTGCCTCCATCTTCTCTCACTCTGCCCCTTTTATCTCTACACTGTGAAGAAATATGAAATAACTATTTTCCTTTATAGGGAGTTCACTGTTTTTTTTTTTTAAATATATTTTTCTTTTCTTTCTCGAAGTATGCTCTGGAAGATAGGGAGGAGAATTCATCTGCGTTAGATCCTTCATTAATATGGAGTGTAACTTTAGGAATTTCTTTGCAGGTGCAATGATACATTTAAAGGTAAAATTCACATTTTTTTTCTGCTGATGACCATCTGGTATTTGAACAGCACTTTTTACGTGGATGTAGGAAAAAAACCCTTTTTTCTTTAACAAGCAAAATAAACAGCTGACTCATTTCTCCTCTCTAATTGTAATTCATTGAAATACTGTATTTGCATCGCCTGATATCTTTTTGTTGCTGCTTTAACTCTAAGATGAATGAGGCTACTGCCTTTATGACATCGAAGCCTTATATCTTATGAGGTCCGAGTTCTAGAATGATGACAGATCGGTGCAGATTATCATAAATGGATGTTGTAAGTGCACTAGAAAAGATCTTAACAGGTGAGGAATTTGTAGTGTTGCTCAAACGCAATCTCATTTCAAGATTCAAATACTGGTATTTTCTAAAAAGTTAAGAGGAAGAACAGAGGCTTGCTGCAGGGGGAACTGCAGAATGCATAAATTAGCAGGCAACCACACAGGCAGGATCATTTTGAATGTATGATAATCTGTATTTCAGCCTTTACAGTCGCCTCATAAATGAAGGGCAATTTCAGTTTTGCCATCCCTGCAGGAAAGGCTGACATGTTTTGGCATCTTCATTTGAAATGTGCAGGCTGTGTTCAACAGGACTTTTTACCCTAGATTTGTTAACCTATCATAATGAGAATCTATAATGCAGAGGGAGTTTTGGGTTTTGTAGCTGAGCACAGGGTGCAATGAGATTGAGAATACATTTTCTTGGCATAGAGGATGAATTATGATTTCTATAATGGGCTGCAGTTCCCTGTAAAACACTTCCTATTTATTGAAAGTAAACGTTAAATTGTTAACAGTGTATTTCTCTGCATTTCTCAAATTATTATTTTATGGCAAGAAATGAAATATGGATTGCAGTCTTAAAAGCCTTTATACTAAGCATCAATTCAAAACAGTTTGCTGCAGCAAGGCACGAATCAATGGATGGCAATGGTGTGCACCCAGCAATCCCAAAGCACCAAATTGCAGACTTGTTTGCTGTAGCCTTTGGCTTGGGCCACTAGCCCATGATGTATTTGCTGAACTTGGCTCAGGGGAGCTGTGAACCCAAATGATGGCCACATCCTATGTAAATGCAGTTGAACTCTGTGTGACAGTTGGTAAGTCAGGTGGGTGAGTGTGTGTGTGTGTGTGTGTGTGTGTGTGTGCTGTGTATGACAAGCCTGTGATTCATGTTTAATTTGGCTGTGCAGTTTTCATGGTACCTTTGTGACACTTTTGTTTCTTCCTGTGGAGGTGAGCTACATTTGTGGCTGCCACTGGCTTGAACCCTAGAACATTCATCCAAGCTGCACAGACATGCACCCATGGGTGTGAAGGGGAGTTTTGGCAAACCACAGTGAGTCTAGGAAGAAAGAGAGTGGCAGGATTGCACAGGTAGCCTCAGGGTGCAACAGAAGGCTAATGCTGGAGATAACTGGTTGATTCCATGCATGTCACCCATCTAAAGGTCTTGAAGCCGAGCGGAGCCACAGAGCTATGGATTGGTTTCCTGTGGGTGTCAGACGAAATAACACAAAGTAGCACAACTGGTGGCTGCTGGCTATCCTTGGGGATACTTGGCATCCTTACTTGTAGTCACATCACTGCAACTTCTGCCTGAGTCTTCACATGGTGGTGTGTGTGTGTGTGTGTGTGTGTCCAAATTTCCTTCTTCTTCTAGGAATAATGATTGAGTTAGGGCTTACTCTAGTCCACTATGATCTCATCCTAACTTGATTACAACGATCCTCCTCTCCCACTGGTATATCCATCATTGCCCTCTACTTCTACTCATTTTAAGACTTCCCTCCAAAATTTTTAGCAACATTTTTGAGGCAAAATCGACACAAAACACTAAACATATTGAATGTACACAATTTGATGAGTTTGGAAATACATAAACACCCATGTTACCAACACACAAATCACATATATATCAATCACCTTCAAAATTTTCCTTGTGCTTCCTCCCTTGTTTGTGGTAAGAACTCTTATCATGGGATCTACTCTCTTAAATATTTAAGTGTACAATACAACACTGTTGACCACAGTTGCTCTGTGTACAGGAGATCTCTAGAATGTATTCATCTTGTTTAACTGAAACTTTATACCAGTTGAATAATTCCCCACTTTCCTCTCCCTGCAGTCCCTAATAACTACCATTCTATTCTCTGCTTCTATGAGTTTGACTGCTTTAGATATCTCATATAAGTGGAATCACACAGTATTTTCCTCTGTGCCTGGCTTGTTTCACTTAGCATGATGTCTTTCAGGTTCATCCATGTTGTTGCAAATGATAGAATTTCCTTTTTAAAGGCTCAATAATATCCCATTGCATGTATAGACCACATTTTCTTTATCCATTCATCTGTCAATGGACATTTGGGTTGTTTCCATATCTGCCTATTGTGAGTAATGCTGCAATGAACATGGGAGCGCAGATATCTCTTTGAGATTCAGATTTCAGTTCTGTTGGGTATATGCCCAGAAGACCAATGGAACAGAATAGAGTCCAGAAATAAATGATGCATATACGGTCAACTGCTTTTCAACCAGGGTGCCAAGAATACATAATGGGGAAAGAACAGTCTGTTCAAAAAGTGGTGTTGGGAAAACTAGATATCTAATATGAAAGAATGAAATCGGATCCTTATTTTACTTTATAAAAAGAAAACTCACTTCAAAACAGTTAAAGATGTAAATGAAAGTCCTGAAATTAAAATTGTCGAGGAGAAAACATAGGGGAAAATCTTCGTGACAGTGGGCTTGGCAATAACTCCTAGAATATGACACCAAAAGCACAGGCAATAAAATAAAAATTAGGCAAGTGGAGCTATGTTAATCTAAAAAGCTCCTGCACAGCAAAAGAAACAACAGAGTAAAAAGGCCTATGGAATGGAATGGAAGAAAATATATTTGTGATAAGGGATTAATTTCCAAAATATACAAGGAATTCCTACAATTCAATAGTGAAACAAAAATAAAAACCAAAAATCCAATGTTGAAAATGGGCAAAGGACCTGACCAGATTGCCAAAGACACACAGCTGACTGGATAGTGAACAAAAAGATGCTCAACATCACTCACTATCAGGGAAATGCAAATCAAAACTGCAACAAAATGTCACCTCATACCTGTTAGGATAGCTGTTATCAAAAAAAGATAAAAATTGTCAAGGATGTAGAGAAATTGTACACTGCTGGTGGGAACGTCAGATTGTGCAGCCTCTATGAGAAAGAATATGGAGATTCCTCAAATAATTGAAAGTGTAACTACTATATGAGCCAAGCAAAGTTGAGCTAAGGGTTTGCTAACCTTCTCCACTTTCATCAAAATTGTAAATAGGCCAAGGGGGCACCTGGGTGGCTCAGTCTGACTGAGCATCCAACTCTTGATTTAGGCTCAGGTCATGTTCTTAGGTTGTGAGTTCCAGCCCCGAGTAGGACTCCACGCTCATCAGGGAGTCTGCTTGGAATTCTCTCTCTCCTTCTCCCTCTGCCCCCCGCACCCCCGCTCAGGCTTTCTCTCTCTCTCTCTCTCTCTCTCTCTCTACCCTCTACTCCTCTCTCTCTCTCTCTCCCTAAATAAATAAATAAATATTTTAAAAAATTGTAAATAGACGAAGACTTTTTCCAAATAAGGTCAAAATCACAGGTTCCTGGGGACACTAATCTCAACCCACTGTAGGCCACATACCTCATTCTTGCCACTGGGCTAAGGTGGAATTAATGTGTGTCACTTCTGAGCTGAGGCACTTAATAGTTGGGTGGACGATGCTCCAGTGCCCTCTTCTGCCACGTCCACTGTGGAAGATGCATGTCCATGTGGGGAAATTATAGGATGGTAGCAGCTCTGCAGAAGTAAGTTACACTGGATGGTTGCCCTGACTTGCACTGGATGTTGTTCAAAGGAGTGAAAAACAAATGTGAGCTGTGTTAAGCCATCCAGGGGCAGAGGAGCAACTCCTCAGGTTGATGAGGTTGAGGACCACATGGAGCTCACCCTCTTCTTTCAGATTTTCATGTTTCGAGGCCTGTGTCCTCCCCTCTCTTAGTCATGGGCCACCCTCAAGGCACAGGTTCTGTCTTTGCCGGGGGAGCTCCATGTGGTCCAGCCTTGCCAGTGATGGTAGCTAGCTGAAGCTCACTAATTCTGAGGCTAGGGATGAAGCCATGGTCTTCGATGTCACCTTAATGCTAAAAAAGCACTATCTTCATATCTATCATTTTTCTCGATGTTTTCTCCCAGATGGCTTAGAATGTGGGTAAGGAAGAAAGAGTGACGTTCATTAGTCCCTTATAATCCTCCTGGAAACATTATACCTGTAAAAACAAACCAAAGTCTCACAGTAGAAATACTCAAGAGTAGAAAATCACTTTTAGGGTATAAAATATTATTAATACATAACAATATTTTCGTAGTGCTTACTATGTCCTGGGCACATATGTTTGTTTCTCTGCATCCATTTATCCATCGCCATTTAATTCCCATGACAATCTTCAGAAGTAGGTATGGTTTCTCTCCTCATTTATTAAAGATGAGGCACAGAGTTGAAATCTTTCCATAGCAACTAGCTCTACAGTCTATATTCAACTCTATTTTCCTCTAACATATGAATTGTTAAAATAAAAATTCCAGTTGAATGACTAGATGAAAACAACGAAATTGTCTACAACATAGAGGAAAGGACAGACAGGCGATGCCGCAGGTTTATTCAAGTAGCCTTTCCATCTCTAGATCAAAAAGTACTTTTCATCATTCTTGTAACTTGCTAGTGTTGCCTGTCACATTTGAGTCCCTAGTCCATGTATGATGTGAAGTAGGGATCCAGTTTTATTTTTCACCATATATTGAGACAAGTTTACCAACAATCCCACTGAGTAATCTTTCTCCAGGATTCGTTAGGGCCATTACTATCACATCTGACCTCTCTGTTTTCTTTCCTTGTTTTTGTTTTTTGTTTTTTGTTTTTGCCTTTGATTGCACCAATAACTTATGGTTATTATTACTAGGTCTTTTTGAATGCCTTAATGGTTGATTGAGATATTTCTTAGACATTTTGTAAAGTTGTTGTTTGTGAATGGTATTACGTTTTTCATAATTTTTTAGTTTCACCCTATGTTCTGCCCACCTTCCTGAACACTCTAATTTGTTCTTCTAATAGATTGTTGATTATGTTGGCTTCTTTGGGTAGATGTTCATGGCTTCTTGAAATGATGGCAATTGCATCTCTTCCTTCCCCCATTCTTATATTTATTTATTTTTCTTCCTTTTCCTTTCTATTCTTGTTTTGTGTTAGATTTTTATTTGGTAAGTTTTTGCACCTAGTTATAATTTTTCTTTGCTTGATTGGAATCATTTGATTCTTTTTCTCTTTTAGTCTATTGATGTTATATTAGTAATTTTTAAAGTAGTGAACCATTTTTGCATTCCTAGGATCAATTCCCCCTGCTGATGTTTTATTTTCATTAATATACCATTGGATTTGGTTAGCCACTATTTTATTTAGGGATCTTCATATCTACATTTATGAGTGAATGAGGCTATGCATTTTATTGCTTATGTTGGTCTCCTTAGTTTTGGAGTGAATATGTGCATGTTTAGAGGTTTGTATTTGTTCTGCAACAACTGTTTCTAGGTGTGGTGGAGCACACTTAGAAAGAAAGCTAAGCCTATTTTGGTTCACTATGTTTATTTTTTTTAAAAGAGAAGTCAATTTGCTTAAAATTTATGGATTTATGTAAGATATCTATTTTTCTTGTGCCAATTGGCATTTTGTATATTTCTAGGAATGCATCTATTTGAATTAAGTTTTTACTGCATGACTAGGTTTTCAAGTTTATCACTGCATAAGTACTGAGATTGACACTCTTCTTATGTTCTTATTATATTAAAGCTCCATTTTATCTGTGATCATGTTCCTCTTTTTGTTCTTGTTTTACTTTTGCATCTTTTGCTTTTTGCACTGGATCAGTTTGCCAGTGGCCTATCTTGATAATCTTTTCATATACCGGCTTGTGATTGCATGCTCTTTTCTATGATATTTCTCTGTTTTTGTTCTAATCTTCCTATTTATTTTCTGTTTATTCCTTGCTTTTCTTGTTCCATCTCCTAAGTTAACACAAATGTTGTTTTCTGCTGACAGTCAATTCACAGGAAGTTGAGTTAAATGGATAGTATTGAGACTTTCAGAGGGAACCCAGGGTAGAATTAGAGATCACTCCACGGGATGGCATTGTGAACATGAGCTTCATCCTCCAGCTTACCACCTCTGGCCATGTCTCAGTGCCTGTTTCCTCATTTGGAAATTGAAATTAGAAAGGTATCTACCTCATAGGGCTATTGTGTAGTTTGAATTAATTAACGGACCTTTAGGCTTAGAACAGTGCCTTGGCATAATGATGCTCAATAAGTATCAGCAAATGGGGACACCTGGATTGCTCAGCGGTTGGGCGGCTGCCTTTGGCTCAGGTCATGATCCCAGGGTCCAGGATCGAGTCCTGCACTGGGCTTCTGCAAAGAACCCGCTTCTCCCTCTGCCTATGTCTCTGCCATTCTCTCTGTGGGTGTCTCTCATGAATAAATAAATATTTTTTAAAAGTATTAGCAAATTATGATGATGACAGTGATGATGGTGATGATTAGTACTATTAATCAGGTCTCAAATACTGGGAGGAGACATTCCTTAGAGCTCTCCTTGTGCACTCACCAGCATCCATGTTCTCCTCTTTTTAAGTCTACAACTAGACTATATTTTTCAGATCTTGCATCTAAGTGGGACCACATGACTTTGTGAGACAAAGTAAGATGTGAAATATCCAGGTCAAGGTCAGTAAATGGGGGTGTGCCTTCTCCAGGAACACACTGGCCAGGGGAAGACAGGGGAGGACAAGGCCCTAGAAGTTGGTGTAAGATTTCATAGAAGGAGTGCATATCCCTGAATGCATGGAACCCCTCTGCTCACACTTCATGGATGTGATAATAGCAAGAAGTAAACTTTCCCTGTGTGAAGCCACTGAGTTTTAAGGAAGGAGATCCATGCAATATGAAGGAGCCCTCAGAAGTCATCAAGTCTAGTGACCCTCCAAACTTGTTCTGTATCAGCAACTTTAAAAAACAAACAAACAAACAAACAAACAAACAAACAAACAAAAGCCAATTTTCAGGACTGATGTCCATACTTCTGAATTTCACAGTATAGGTACCAAAAGTCTTTCTAAAAAGTTCCCCTGGAGAAATTAATGAAATCAATTCACTGCATATTTGGGGATCACTATTCATCAACTTTTCATGGAAGTGAAATATCCCCTATTCTGGGTTGTTAAGGGGGTGAAGTCTAAAATTCTCCTGAAGAGATGATTTCATAGTCCAAAGCAGTTCTCTCCGTATGTTAATGTATGATGCCTTTTTATGAGGCAGCCTTAGCCATGTGTCTAATTCCCTAACCTCTTTCAAGGGTTTGCTTAAACATTACCTTCTCAGTGAAGCCTACTCTGACCATCCTCCTTAAAATTATACCCAGGTCTCTGTTAAATGTTTACACTTTTCATTATTCCATTGCATTTTTTAACCTTCATAATGCTTCATATAAATTCCTCATATATTGTATCTTACCCTGGGAGGATAGGAGCTCCGTAAGCAAGAATTCCAAGTGTTCGCTGATGTATTCAAGTGCCTAGGATGCTGCTGCGCATGTGGTAGCTGCTTAATAAGATCTGTTGAATGGATAAGTATATGGCTTCATAATTCACATACTATTTGCAATGCTCAACCTCCTCTAGGCTTCTCCAAACCAAGCCAAACAACTGATTAACATTTAGGGTGAACATAGATTGAATTGTTTTTGAATTTGGCTTTTCCCTTTCTCTATTTTTGAAGAGATCTTTGGAGACTCAGGAGTAAATCTGTCTGGTCTGGACTGAACATAATATTTCATTTGGGTTTTAACCTTCTTATTTGGGGAATAACCTTGGTACACATTTTGAGTAGTTGGAGAAAGAAACACAATTCTATATATTCTAGGGAACTTTTTTACATATGTATTCCCCAGTGAATTCTGCAGTTCTGGCATTTTGGGTAAAAAAAATCTAATATTTAAACAACTAAAACTCTGAGCTTCTAGAACTTTGAACTACTACTCATTTATTTATTCAAGCACTGATTTTTGTTTTTTTGAATGCCAACTGTGTGGCCAGTGTTGTACTGGGAACTGAAGAAGTGTCTCCACAGCTTATGAGCAAATGCGTGTGTGTATGTATATAAGGATTCTTTAAACAATACGTTAAAAAAAATTTCCATCAACTGGTTGGTTTTGAAAGTGCTCAAAGTGCTCAAGTGTTCTAAAGGGCAAATGGTTGCACTGAATTTTAGAAGTCATTAGAGATGTGTTTTACTGACCTGAAGTCAGAATTCCTAGGCTCAGTTAATGGTTTACTGTGACATGTGTTGTGGCCAGTGTAAGCACCTTGACCTCTCAGAGTTGTCATCATTGGGTGTCCTTTTTTGCTTCACAGAGAAGGAGAGGAGATGTGGGATGGGTCTTGGATCCCGAAGAGATGCTAGTTCAAGTATTTTATTACACAGTACCCCAGTCCAACTACAAAATCAGAATGACAGTACATGCAAACTTGCAACATGAAAATATATTGTTCTGGATAGTTATTAATAGAAAAAAGAGATGCAATAAAAATGCCTTTAGTAAAGCAATCCTTCATAATTGCAAAATCTCTATGCACTAGAAACTGTCCAGCTCACTCTAGGCAACTCAATTGTTGCTCAGATTGACCTAAAATATCTCCCCTATGGCAGGAAATGACACTTCAGACCATCTTAGTATGGAAACATAACTGCTTTGTCATTCTTTTTTTCAGGCATTGGAATAATGGAATATTAATATTCTTCCTCATCTCTGGGAAGTTTTAAAAGTAAAGCTATTAAAAAAAAGAAGTAAAGCTATTCTTGGTAGGTGCTTTGGTTGTGAAAATGTTAGCTCTGGTTAAGATTGCTAATCCCAGAGGGAGGAATGGAGGACTGTGGGTAAAGTGAGAGACAGGAAAACGTGGGGTGAGAGGGACAGGTTCTCTGGGGCTGAGCAGCCTGAGGAGAGAGTAGGATGATACATCTTGGAGCCATTGTGGTACATTATGGGTCTCTTGACCTGCTTCCCAGTGTAACCACTTGTACTCTGGCTGCAAAAACCACATGCACTGAGATTTCTAGACTTTCCAATAACCTCATGTCCCAATATGGCATGGAAGCCCCTAAACAACATAGGTCTCAAGATGTGTCTCAGGAACAAAGGATATCCTCATGCTAACCAATGTGGACTTGTAGCCAATAAACAAAGAGGCCACCTAAAGCTGTGGCCAAGCATGGTTTACTGGAGTCAGAGTGACCAAGAGAGGGAAGGGCCCCAATGATGACTGCGATGGTATGACCTCCATCTCTATCAAGATAATGGCTTAGAGTTGGAAGTAACTAGATTTAAGAGACATTTAACAAATGTTCTTTCTTAACCTCTTGAGTTTGTAGACTGAGATTAATGTCTGATGTCATTGATTCATGACATCCCTTGGCATGTCCAATAAGGAGGACATCGGAGCCTGAGCCTTCCAAAGGAAAATTGAGAGAACTACACCTATGCCATGAAAATCTATATATCTCCTTGCCACCTGAATGTATGGAAGCATCTAAACATTGGACATAAGGTCACATGGGAAACACATCAAGAATTCTCACACTACTTTGAGTAGACAAGAAGAATTTCCTGACATGAGCTGTGAGTGTGTTCCCTGTATGCCTGGTTTGCTTGTGGGTCTGGGCACCTTGCATGTGGGTGTGACTCACCCATTGCTTGATGTGATTTGGCAGTTGTTCTTGCAGGTATTAAGGCATGAGCACCTTTTGACATTCTTAAAATTAGTATTGTCAATATCTTGATTGGAAGGCCTTTTCTAGTTTTTGCTTAGCTTCATGAATGGAAGCCTCAGGGAGGAAGGGAAGACTTTTATAGTGTGTGATTTTTCATACATGGACATATTAATGTGGCAATTAACATTTTTGTCTGTTCTGCATAGAAATCTTCTTGATCTACCAAGGTGCACATACAAATGCAATTTTAAAACAAAATTTTTTGTTGCTGTTGTTCCACAAAGCACATTTCACACACCATGCAAAATTTAAAGGCTTTTCTCCTGGCAGGTTTTTTATTTTATTTTATTTATTCATTTGATAGAGAGAGAGAGAGCAGGAGCAGGGGGAAGGAGTGGGAGTGGTGGGGGAGGCGGTGGGAAGCAGACTCCGGGCTGAGCAAGGAACCAGACATGGGGCTTGGCCACAGAACCCTGAGTGGGGCTTGATCACAGGACACGGAGATCGTGACCTGAGCCAAAGGCAGGTGCTTAACCAATTGAGTCACCCAAGCACCCCTTCTGGCAGGTTTTTTGTTGCCTCACTTTCTTATTCTTTATGATAGGTCAGGTGGGGTCAATGAGGCTGTGGGCGGGGCTGCTCCTACAAAGGTGCTATCAGTAAGCTGGTCTGGCGATAGTTATTTTAATATTTCTTGGATTTGAAGAAATGGACCTTATTCATGTGACCTGAGTCCACCTCAGCAGACAAGGGATATGAGGTGGATGGTTCTCTTGATCAGGTCAGCTGTATAAGCTCCATGGTTTTGAGCTATGAGCCTGTCAGCAGACCTCCACCTTGTATGGCATGTCTGTGAATATGTAATGTGCTCATAAGCAGATCAGTGATGGCTACCAGTATCAGGTCAAAATTCTACATAAAGCAAGTAATTTCTGAAGTTTTTAAACAATGGAAAGTAGGCACCTGAAAGTACGTTTATTTCACCTCTAACAATTTAGTTGATTATTACCACTAAAATGAGGAGCTGACAGGGATCCCTGGGTGGCTCAGCTGTTTAGCACCTGCCTTTGGCTCAGGGCGTGATCCTGGAGTCCTGGGATCGAGTCCCACGTCGGGCTCCCGGCATAGAGCCTGCTTCTCCCTCCGCCTGTGGCTCTGCCTCTCTCTCTCTCTCTATCATGAATAAATAAATAAATCTTTTAAAAAAAATGAGGAGCTGAGGTAAGAGAGAAAGTCAAGATGGAAAAATTCTTTACTGAGAAATTAGCTAAGGAAGAATCTATCAAGCTGATTGGATAAGTAGAAATAAAAATCAGAGGCCATGCCAGACACAGAGGAGGGAGTCCCAGCATCTCCTCTTGGGGGAGTCCTGGAACATCATGTTGTAAGTCCTACTGTTCCTGCTCATCACAACTGGGCAGCTTGCTGCTCTTCAAGAGTTTGGGATCCTTCTCCAAGTACCCCTCCATGGGTCAGCCTCTGGAACCCATGCCTCACCTCTGCTTATCTACTGCTCCACACCCCATCTCTATTTGCAGCTTTTTCATGTTCCCAGCAAATGTTTCAGTCCCTCTTGGTCCAGGTTTCCTTGTTTGAAAACTGAAATTGGAAAGGCAGGGCTATTGTGGAGTTCAAATAAATTAACAGACATTTAGGCTTAAAACAGTGCCTAGGCACAATGATGCTCAGTAAATGCTAGCACATCATGGTGCCGATGCTGATGCTGATGCTGACGGCAGCGGCAGTGGTGGTGATGGTGATGATGGTGGTGATGATGGTGGTGATGATGGTGGTGATTAGCACTGTCAGTCAGCTCTTGGTCACTGGGAGGGGATACTCCTTACAGCTCTCCTTGTGCACGCACCATCCATGTTCTCCTCTTTCTAGGTCCACAACTAGACTGTATTTTCCAGATCTTACATCTAAGTGGGGCCATATGACTTTGTGAGACAAAGCGAGATGTGAAATATCCAGGTCAATGCCAGTAAATGTGAGCGTGCCTTCCCCAGCAGCTCCCTTTCCCCACTGGCCAGGGGAAGGCAAGGGAGGACACCCAAGAAGTTGGTGACTGTTTAAATGTGTTTAGTGGTTACAGGACATTTTAGCTTCTCCTTTTCCTCTTGACTGAGTGTTAGTAGTTAATGGTTCTGAGGGATTGGTCCATTTTCTAAGTTGTTGAATTTATGAGCATAAAATTGCTTATGGTGTTCTCTTGTTATATTTTTAATGGCTGCAGGATATATTGTGATATTCCTTATTTCATTCCTAATATTTTTTATTAACTTTTTTAAAATATAAAAGCTCTCAAGTCATAAACCTGCTTAAAATAATGCAGTGGATCCATTGCCTCCCTGAGAAAACCCATGCCCATGCCCATGCCTGCCATCTGGAGCACTTCCAGCCTCCCCCTGCCTTTCCTGTTGGCTTCCTTGTTTCTCAGACTCCCTCTCCTTTGCAAACTTCTGGAAATATTTGCAATTCAGAAGCTCTTCTTTTCAGAGCCTCCCTCTGCACTGCTCCTTCTTTGCTTTAGCTCCTTGAGGATTCATTTTGCTGTGACTTCCTTTATGAAGTCTAAAGTCTGAAGAAGCAGAAGAGAAGATGGGATATGATGGGGGCAGTGTTTATGTGAATAGTGTTCCCCTGTTTTATCACCTGCTTCTCAAACTTTGTCCTGCGACCTCATGCCAATGGCATTGTCTTCTTTCCTTGAGGGGGTGGGTGGTGATGGCATCAACAACAAGCATTTAATGATGAATTTTTATGTGCTAAGGTCTGTGTTTGAAGTGTTTTCTATAATTTAATCGTAACCACACAGGATAAGCATTATCGTCATTCTATTTTGCAGCTGAAGAACTGAGGCTGGGAGTTACTAGTTTCTCCTGGGGGACGTGCAGGTTTCTGACCTGTTGGCTCTCTGCATCCTCACTCCTCCCTGCTCCCTGACCCTCTGACCTTGATTTCCCTTTGGGTTTGCCCACTAGAAGGCTTTGACAGGAGGTAAAGGTACTCCCCTGGTGTCCTCTCTGAGATCCCCTGGGCTGACTTCTCTCCACATTACAGAGCTGCAAGACTCCTCCCTTGGCCTGGCACCTGCTGCCTCTCCTCATTCCTTCAGGCCTGGACTTGGCAACAGCTATTCTGTGCAAACCCTGCTTTACTGAGCCTTGTGATGCTCCTATACTGAACCTTTGTAAATAATCCTTGGGTAAAGAAATTCTCCCTAAATGCCCCAATTTCCAGTGTGCCATCTAGTTCATGTTGGAACAGGAGAGACTAGAGCAACCAGAAGAACTGGGAATTCGGTTCTCTGATGGGGTCTCTAGGGCCCAGGTTCTACCTGCCACCCTGAGCCACTTCCTACTCATCTTTCTAGGTTCAAGCCAGGGAAACAGATTTCTGGCCCCTTGCACAGCCTGTGTTATTCGCTGAGCTATTCCACGGGCTTGGAATTCTTTTTGGATGACAAAATACATGTCACCAAAACAAACAAAAAATAGTGCCATCACCAAATTCACATCCCTCTTGGGTACATTTTTATTGGTACTTTGAGGGTTAAAGAGTATCAAATGAGTTGTTTAATTGAAATGTAAAACAAGGGAGTCAACTTTCCAGCTAATTTCTGGGGGAACTTAATCGCCAAATCTCATACCCCTTCTGAATACACAGTATTCAGACAGGAAAAGTGTGAGATGAAAGGTGTGGTGACCATCAGGGTCTTGGTACCGTGAAGTTATGAGCATGTAAAAGGAAAAGGACAGCATTCAAGAATGAACTGTTGTGTGGATGATTTTGGAAATAATTCTGGAGTGGCTGGTAAGAACAGCACACGTTGTACCCAGTCTGTTCCAGCATTGACAGCTTTTTTAAAGAAATAATTGTTTTCCTCATTTGGTACCTCCTGTATTTTCCACATTCCATTGGGTGTTTCCTACTTCCTCTCACTTAATCTAATGACAACTGTATGAGGCAGGTGTGACTGCACCTAGTTATGGGGAAACAAACAACTCAAAGGTGAAATGATTCATTCTAGGGCACAGAGCTAGACATAGATGAGCCACCGTCAAATCCAGGTTTTCTGAGAGTGTCTGAGTGTCTTATCTGAGACTCTTATCCAGCCAGAAACAGAAGAAGATGGGTTCTGGGAGGAATAAATATTTAAAGAAAATCACGATAAGACAGATGGTAATGACTTAGTTCTGCCATGGATAAATATCTTCCCGAAACATAAAAATGGTAAAGAACTGATAAAAAGGTAGTTCATACAAAAGGTGTTAGGAGCCAGGCACCCACTACCCAAAGCTTTGGTGAACAACATCACAGAGAAGGGACAGGAGAGCTGCCCAGGCCTGAACATGCTCCTTTTCTGGCCACTTCCTCTTGCATGTGTTGCACATTTGGAAACCAGGGGATGTATGTTCACCTGTGATAATGTGTGGTGCTTATCCAAAGAAGCAGGAGATTTGCTTTGCTTTTACCTTAGAAATAATTACGTAGGACAAATACTTTATGGAAGGACACTCAATTGTTCCTGAAAAAAAATTGTAGGTACTTACAGGCAGTGCATTTTCACAGTTTTAGGGAGATTTTGTTCTTCTCTGTCACCAGGGCATTCTTTCTTATCCATGAGTCCTTTTCACAGGTCTTTGGGTCTTTGTGCCCCTGACAGCCTGTAGACGTAAGTACCTATTTCATCTTCACTGTAACTGCTTTTGTACAAGCCCTAACTGCTCAAGTCTGCACTCGTATCACCCTTTCTCTCTTCGGCATCAATATCTCCCCCTGCCCTGGCTCATTCCCATCAGCGAAGACTGTACTGTGCTCTATCTCACCTTAAAGACAAACAAGATATGATAAGGACCACCTGAAACTCTGCACACCTTTCCCCTGTGTATGTCATTGCTTCTCGTTAGTGCAAAAGCCTTCCCTCTCCTGTAGGGTTTGACCCTCCTGCCCTGTGCTCTCTCACGCTCCTTGACCTGGTCCTCCTCCTCTTCCCTGCCCCATGGTTCACTCCCTGGACTGTTCTGTCTATCCTCGTTCCTACGTATTCTTGCCAATACCTTGCCTTTAATGCCACTATATGCTAGTTACTCCCAAATGATTCCCAGTATTTCCCCCATGAACTTCAGACATTCAAGTGTGACTGTCTCCTTGTTATCTCTGTGTGCCTGAGAGATGTTTTGATGTGGTGTGTCTGAAAAGGTTTTCATTGCTTCCTAGTCCAGATCAGCTCTTCCCTCTATCCTCCTCACTCATAGGAGAGCACTTCTTCTGGTGGCCAGAAGCTCAGGCCCAAGACTCTGGGATCCTCCTTGGTTCTCCCTCTCTCACATTCACCTCCAATTTATTAGCTCCAACTTTCAGCCATTGCTTCAGAGTATACACAAATCTAAACCTGTCTGGCTACTATTGTCATGTCTATTCTGACAAGACTCACTGGCGTCTCTCACTGGGTTACCAATAGTTAAAAATGTCCTAAGACATACACATCCCAATTACTCCCTTGCTTGAGTCTTTAATGCCTTCTTAACACCTTTGGGATAAAATCTAAATTCACAAGACTGGAAATAAGCTGAGCCCTACCATGGACCTCACCAATCTACCACCCTACCCAGATCCCTCTCCCTGTCCCCGCTGGCTGACCTGTATTGGAACAGGTGTTCACCATGCTCCTTTCCTCTGCCAAGCTCTGTTCTAGGCTCTGGAGATGCAAGTTTAAATTTGAGTGAGCAAGACACACACATCTATACATAGAGTGGGTGGGGTGCCTGTTGTGAAGGAAACAGCAGAAGATAAGGACCTAGAGGGATGGAGAAAGTATTTCAGCTCAGATGAGAAGGGGGCATTGAGGCACAGACCTGCTAGGAATGTGTGGGGAGCCCTGAGAAGACATGAGGAAGAGCCAACCCAGCATGGGGCTTTAGTGGGCTGGGCAGTCCCTTTCTGGACAGGCAGGTGGCACAGGGCTGTCCCTTTCAGACTGTGGAAATGTCTATGGTTCTGGAACAAAGGGGAGGTGAGAGAAAAAGAGGGCAAGGGAAGGAAACAGTCAGTTATAGTTTGTCAGGTGATGGGACAGACACACAAACAGACCATGACTTCATCCCTTAACCAGGTGATGCTGTCTGTTCTTTCAGGAGGAGACTGAAATATCACAAAACCCATAGAACTCAGGATAAATAGAAGGAATAGCTCTTCCAAGAGTCGGAATCATCATCTGAAAGACTGGTAGTTCTGATCATGCAATCTTCATGTATTTTTCAGGCATCTTACAGTTAGTAGCTTTTCAAAAAATGTGTTATTTAGTTCCATCCCTGACTCATGGATTTTGATTGCTTATTGTTAATCAGAGCCTCATTTCATTCAACTGAATGTCAAAAATAAACAGAATGAGTTTATTTGTTCCTCTTCAGTTTCATTCCCATAAAATTAAATAATGTCATCTGAAGCCAATCTACTTTCAAAGGGACTCTTCCAGATGAATAATGTTTTTGGAGATATTTGTTTCTTTTTAAAATAATTTCTTAAACAAGCAACCACTTCAAGCTTTTATGTTTTACTTATAGGTGTTTTAAATTTATTTTTAATAATGAATTCATTAACTTTGTTATGCAATGATGATTTTTATCCATATCTAGGGCTCTTTTTTTTCATTGAATTTTAATGGACCTTAATATGTATTTTGGGGGTGTGGGTTAGAAAGAGTAACTAAAAGAGAAAAGTTTATAAAATGTACAAGTTGGAAATATTGTGCTCATGCGTTCAATGATTATTAAGCCACTTTCATGTTTGAGGCACTTTATAAACAGAAATCTCTGCTCACGTGGAGCTTATATTTTTTCCTACAAAATCTCTTTTTTTTTTCTTATTAAACAGACATCACGGAGTTCCCCAGAATTTGAGCTCTTCTTCATTTTCTTGTCCTCCTTGGTTTATACTTAGATTTTGTTAAATAATTTTGAGGATCCTCTGACCCAGATGACCACAGTCAAGAGAGATGCTGAGAATTTTCACTGATGTTTCAGGCTGCTTTACTTTGAGAAGACTCATTTCCATTAGTGGAGAAGGGCTCTGTCTCAAGTCAAGTCTGCTTTCAAATAGTTCTCAAAGTATTTTGTCTTGGATGTAAACATTGAACCCTCTGTTAATCCTGATAGTGTGTACAGATGGAATCAATAAATGAATGAGTGAGTGATGAGTGATGAACAGCATCATTTTGAGTGAAGGGAGAGAAAGAGAGAGGAAACTAACCTTGAGGGCAAAGAAGGGCCAACCTCCAAAAGTTCTCACAGGCCAAGTACACAGCCATGTTAAAACAAACACTGGCCAGGGTGATGGAGCAGGGTAATGGGTGTAGACTCGTGAGTGCCTATACCAAGGACTGGGGGGGTGGTAACATCTGGCTACATGAATTCCTGAAAAAAACATGTTCAATTAGAAATCAAGAATAGAAAGGGGTAGAACATAGATGATGAATAAAAAGGCAGAAGTGTCTATTATAGGATCCTGTTACTTTTGTCATATATGGCATTTTTAGAGTACAGAAGTCTAATTGTTTTTAGACAATTAGCTATTTCCCTTCATGGTTTCCAGTTCTAGCTTGAAAGGCTTCTTGATGCCTAAGATCCCCAAACAGTTATTTATGTTTTATTTTAGTCTAGACAGTCTAAAGTTTTGAATCTAAATCATGGGTACATTTGGATATCACAAATAAGAGGGATCTGTGTCCATCAGGGTCCCTCAGTAAACAGACTACAGAGGTATGATGAAATTGAGAGAAACATCACCTGCTGCCCAGGCCCTTAGGGAGGAGGAACACTGGAGGTGTTCCCAGTCTCTGTTCCATTTTGGTGATGGCTGGAGCTACAGAGGAGCAGCAATGGGATGGAGGGTGGTAGGAGCACACTCAGCTAGGGCAATGTGACTGGAGCAGGGAGAGAGTGAAGAAGAAATACCTGACCTTTCTCTTTCTCTAGTCCCAAATCTGCCAGTGACTCCTTGGCTGAACCTAATGTCAAGCCAGAGGTCAGCTGAGACAACCTTGAAGATGCAGTCCAAGGACTTTTGCCCTCACAGCTCAAAGCTGGGCTGAGGAAGGACCTGCAGGGAAGGTGGAGAGGATATGGAATAATCATAGTAAATGGTTTTCCACTACTTGTGAACTTGTCTTCAATATCACTTCTGTTCTTTACCAATAAATTCTAGTGCTTGTTCTGTTTCTGGCTGTATATTTCATTAAAATGGCCGGAGCTAGACAGATTATCTGATTAAAATGTGGAGACTGTATTGGGGATCTTACATGAGTTTCTGGAAAACCATTATGAAGGCTGAGAGAGGAGGTGATGGAAAATCCTATTGTTTTCAGAACAGCATACTTCTGTCCATTCATTGATTCATCCATCCATCACTGAGCAATGATTCCATCTGTGATCCTGCTGGCTTGGGAAGAAGCTCTCAGTGGGGCACCTACAGACTGAAGAGAGAAGGAGGCTCAGAGCCTAAGCAAGGAGTTCATGGGGATATTCCTGGTCCTGGTGTCTGGAAACATTCATGATGGGATGTATATGCCTTGGTACCCTGAAAATATGCAGACTATCATTCTGAGATCAGACTTTATTGGCTGACAACCCACTTCTAAGTTCCAGCTGTTTCTGCAGTGAGGGCACTTTCTGAAGCAAAGGTGCACAGGGCTCCAGAGGCTGCAGAAACCCCAGCCATGCCCTGGGATGCCCAGTGACATGGAAAGGCACCAGCCAGATTTCTCACGAGAACAAGAACCAGAAACCCTGTAGCTGAGAGCTGATGTTAGCATTACCATTCTTCATGCTCTCCTAACACAACTGAGTGTCCATTCATTTTACTTAAAACACAACCTCTAAATGCAAGATGAATGTTTTGGTAACATCTAGTTTAGAAATACGCATCTGTGTGCATCTTTGAACAGAGGATGCAATGAATACGTTGATGGGAATGAGTGAGTGCTGGCTTCTATCTAAGCATAGACTGAAATGTAGCACTCTTATTTTTTCCTCCATTTTGTTTTTTTAAAACCACAAACCACTCATTATTTATTAAAAACATTTTACTTTTAGTGTAGGCACTGATTGTATTAATCTAAGAGATCACGTTTGAGTTGGAAAAGATCATTTAGAAATATTCTGAAATCCATTTCCCCTGAAAGGCAAGTTCAGAAAATAATTTCAAAAACTAATCCGTTTATTCCACTTGGAGTCATTAGTCAACTAACTTTTAGTTAGTGGGTTAGAATTATTTTTAAAAATGGGTAATTCACATATGAAAATAAATCCCATCCTTCTTTCTTGAGGATTCTAAGAAAAGAGGCTGGACCATATTTTATTGTGGTTAAAGGATAGTTTGTCGTGGATCCAGAATGTTTACTTGGAGTGCAAGATTTCCCGGGGGAAATTTTGCAATGAGACTTTCCTCCTGGAGGACTAGTGCTAGAAGGAGTACATGGCTGATACTCCTCACGGGAGCCTCCCCAGTGACAATATGAAATGCAGAAACCAATAAAGCCAACCACAGGCACAGGGCTGGACAAAAAGCAAGTGAGGGCATTCTCTTCCTGCATATAGACAATGTGTTAGAAGAGACCCTTACACATGGAATAAATATATCCGTCAAGTCATGTAGCACATTTCCAGACAAATGGATTTTTCATAAATAGAAAAAAAATATCAGGAGGCAAATGGCACATTGTGATTCAGCCCAGAGAAGACCAAACCATCACTTAATGTAAAATGCACAGACACTTACAGGAACCCATAAATATTTGATCAACAAAAGAATAAATCACGACTCTCTAATGTATGACAATTATGATTACGATGCCAAAGGCCCAATTTGATATGATGATCTCATTAAAATCTGCTAGTTAAGGGTAAGAAAGGAGGAAAAACCAAAGCATCATCATCAGAAATTTCGACTGGCCTAGGGGAAAAACAGGGAGAGCCGATCAAGAACAGCCTGATCTAGTCTTTTCATGGAAAAGCTCCTGAAAAGGATGTGCTCCCAGAACTGGGCTGGGCTCTGGGGGCTGGGTGCTGGGTGCTGAGGAAAACAAACCCAGGAGGATCTTCTTCCTCTGGGACCAGAGCCACATTCTGCACACCTGGCTGAAAGCATGTGTGTGGTGAATATAGGGTGTTCGTTTTCACAATTATGTACTATAGGTAGTACATGTTGCGTATTCCAGAGCTCTGAGTCCAAGCCAAAGCTGTGCATGTATATCCTACCAGAAAGTTGATCTTCTCGATTAAACGTCCAGGAAATGCAGCTTTACACCATTTGTAAAGAGGGTGTTTATATGTAGTGCATGTTTGCAAGTCTCTTCCAAGAAAACAAATTGAAAATGAAACATTCCAGTGGGATCTAATCACTTATCAACTATTCCCTCTGGGCACTTGCTAATTTTATATATATATATAATTTCCTTCCTCACTCTCCTCTTTTCTCCAAGGATACTATGCACTGAATGTGTACCTCAAAACTTCCTATGTAGAGATAGGGCCTTTTGGAGGTAATGAGGGCTTAACAAGGTCTCAGGGTGCTGGGATCAAATCCCATGTCAGGCTCCACACTCAGGGGGAGTCTGCTTGGGAAGTCTCTCTCTTTCCCCCTCTGCCTCTGCTCCTCCAGCAGCTCTGTCTCTCAAACAAATAAATAAATCTTAAAAAAAAAAAAAAAGAGGAAGAGAGACATGTCTCCCTTTCAGTGCTGGCACCGAGAAGGAGCCATGCGAACGCACAGTGAGCAGACGGCTGTGTGCAGGCCAGGAAGTGGCCAGCACTTGTGCACCTAGCACACTGTCACCTGATCTCGGACATCCAGCTGCCAGGATGGTGCTAAAATACATTTCTGTTATTTCAGCTGTCTAGTCTATGGTATTTTTTGAGAGCAACCGTCAGAGAAATACAAAGCGTGAGCACTGTTTGTCCTGGGCAGGCTGCTTCCTGGTGATTCCGGAACCCTTCCTGCTGCCACACATGTCCAGGGCACTGAACTCCCATGAGTGCTGCCTCAGTGAGCTCCAGCCTGCCTGCACCTGTCTTCACATGTCCCCCCAGGTTCTTAGGGCTCCTCCCCACTCAACTCACCCTCCTTCAATCCGGTTTCTTAGCCTGTGTCTGAAAGGCAGTTGTCTTTCCTTCTACTATTTGCATTTCTTCTTCTGGACATAGTTCTTTTCTGTGCCATATCATCTCTGTTTCCAACTGTGCCTCATGAAGGTCCCACCCCATGAAGACTGTGGGGGCATATCATCGATGCTGTGCAGGTGCAGATCTGATGTGGCTGGAAAAGCCTAGTTCTTCAATATGCTTTCAACAGAAAGCTCATCAGTTTGCCCCACGAGAGTGGTAAAACCAAAAATGGAATCAAGGGTTATCACTTGATCTCTGTAACAGATTGAATTGGACTGAATTGAATGAGATGAAAAGACAAACAGTGCCCCAAAGGTTTGAAGCTCCATGAAAGAGATGAACGCAAAACTCCAAACAAGGTAGTAAATCCTTGTGGCCTTTTCATGGGAAGTTTTGCATTCATGGATTTGCATTAAGGAACAACACCCAGGTGAGTGGATTGAGAAGCGAATGAGTTGGGAGAGGGAACCAGCTCCCTCGTCCTCCCCGAGCAAGACAGCGCTTCAAGTCCCACCTGCTCTCCAGGTGATGGGGCATCAGCATGGCAGCGTCAGACATGGGACAGCTCCCCAGCCAGGCTCCTCCTTAGAATCCTGCTGCCGGGTCACTGCAGGTCGCCCTGAGTGGATTCTCTTTGCAAACGGATTCGAACTTTGGCTGTAGAGTATCTGGTATTAAAAATACAACAAAATATTAAAAGCTACTCATTTAAATTATCTTCAGTCTAAAGAAGAGTAAACAGTAACAGACAACAGACCAGTGAGGCAGGAGCTATTATCACCCAGATGCTAAAGCTAAGGAAACTGGTGCCCATAGAAGGGGCACGACGTGAATGGGACCACATCATCTGTAACTAGCAGAGCTGGGGTTTGGGGCCATTTGGCTCCAGAGCCCCGGCTCCTTGACACATCAGTGTGGTGCACATGCCTGTTCGTGCGGATGGTGGGGAAGGTCAAGATCCTCAGTGATCGCAGATGGAATGCTCCAAATAATGTTTCTTCTCAAATATCTGATTTCCCTACTCATTCCTTTGGTGGTAGTTTCTGGAAAAAGACTCACTGAAATCTTCCCACAGTTCTTTGTGCCCTTTTTTTATTCTCTTCTCTTGGTGATGTAGATGATGATGCGCCGCCATGAAGACCTTTCTTGGCTGCCTGGAAGGATTGTTTGATACCCTCGCACTTTTCTACACACCCCTCCTCCACTCACCACAACAAGGAGGAGGGGCATGGTTCTGATGATCTCTGGCTGATCTCAAGGTCCTGTGTCCTGAAGTCACACCTGGGCAGCAGGGTTTCCAGTTGGAGACCACACTGCCACAATGTGGACTCTGCTGTCTGTGTGGCCACTGGCCTAACCAGGACGGGGTCACGAGAGCTGCCCAAAGGACTGTGCAATCTCCTGAGAGAGAAAATGCCTTGAGGGGAGGAAGAAGCATGAGGGCTCCAGGAGGAAGGCCTCTGTCCCTTGAGTGTTTAGGGGCTTTTACTCCACCTTGTTTTTTTACTCTAAGACGCTCCAAGTTTCATTCTCTGTGGACAGGGTCCAAAGAGAGTGGAGGTTGCTTCATGAGTGAGAGCTCCCTTTTTTTTTTTTTTCTTTAAGTAGGCTCCACACCCAGCCTGGATCCCATGAACTCACGACCCTGAGATCAAGACCTGAGCTGAGATCAAGAGTTGGACACTTAATGACTGAGCCACCCAAGCTCCCCCAAGGGCTCTTTTATTAAAACAAGCAGGAGAAACTCGGGTTAGGGTCAGGCCAGTGAGGTGACCAGGCACCAAGTTCAAGAGGCAGCTTTCTTTTCAGGGCTGACCTGTGCTGGTACCGCCCTGAGGTTGGAGGACTCTCTTGCCTCCCACTAATACCGACTGCTGTGGGCTGAATGGTATCTCTACAAAAAAGTCTATTGGAAATCCTAATCCCCAAAGCTGTAGCAACCGATTGGGGATCGGTTCCATACAAAGGTGATCAGTTAAAATGAGGCCAATAGGGTGCCCTTCATCAATATGACAGATATCCTTATGGAAAGGGGAGATTGGAACACAGACATGAACATGGGACGAACACTGCTTAAGGTAAAGCCAGAGATCAAGAAGATGTGCATTCAGGCTAGAGAATGCCAAGGATGGCCAGCGAGCACCAGTAGCTGGAAAGGGTCCTAGAACACACTCTCCTTGGAGTCTCAGGAGGAACCGACTGTGCCCAGCCCATGATCTTCGACCTCTGTCCTCCAGAGCTGTGAGAGGATACACTCTGTTGTTTCCCTGCCCTGTAGGGAGACTTGGTTAGGTAGCTGGAAGGGACGAAGACACGGGAAAAGTGGTGCTGCCTTGGGGCCAGGGGAAAGTGTGTCACCCCTCCAGGGGGCAGGGAGCGAGGACTCCAGGCTGTGCCTGCAACACGGTGCACCCTGGTACCTCCCAGACTCTGGAGGTCCTGGCGGGGTACTGGCTGAGGAGCAGCCTTGGCTGGAGCTCATCGTGGGCCCAGTGTGGGCCTTGCAAGGAGGAGGAGGCCCCCAGACTCAGGGAGCCAAGGGGCACCAGGGGGCCTCTCAGAGGCTACATGTTTTCCAGGGCCCAGGGCAGACAGATGGAAGTGACTTTCCCAAAGTACAGATTCTGTGTGTCCTGTTTTCTCTCTCTGAGGTTGGATACAGAAGATTTGGAGTTCCTCAGGGAGGTTACTGCCTCCATTTGGTTGATGTTGTTCAGTGCTAGGCACCAAACACACTAAGGGAAGGTTGTGCAGCGGGAGGTCTCAAGGCTTTTAGAAACGGGGACATTGACCAAAATCAGAGATGTGAGCTCCAGCACATCAGCCTCTAGGAACTCTGGAAACATCACACGGCCTCACTGGGTGTTGTTTACCCAACCTCATGACCAGGCCACTCCCCATGTGACACCTCCTGGCTTTATGACAGGCTCGTTGCTCTCTGAGACTATGGTCTGGACACCACCAAGAGTCGCATCCTTATGTCCTCAGATAGAAGTTAATTGTGAATGAAAGACCAGGTCGGGTTATGAACAGGTGTGGCCGGCACGGCAGCTGCTGTCTCTAGGCAGGGCACGCAGGGCCAGGGATGGCTCGGCCAGCGTGGGGACCCAGCTGGGTGGAACTGCATGCCAAGGTCCTCACTGTCCCCTCACACGGAAGGCCTGCAGCCCAGGTGTGCGATTGCTGGAGCCTGTGGACAGGTGCCAGGGGGAGTCGGGGCAGGAATCCAACAGGGATGGGCAGGTTATCTGGCTCACTCAAGCACCTCCGCCATCCTGGCTTCTGGCATCACGCCATGCACTCAACCTGCCGTGGAAATAGCACATGGAGGCAGGCATCTTCTTAGCCAACGGTGAATTCCACTTGTGAGGAAGCCAGGTTGTGCTGTATGTACTGAATGACATGTCAGCATGTCCCAGAGTGTGTGATAAATAGTTTATGTGGCACCAAAAATAGAGAGGAATACTGCTTGAATGAAACAAATCGGCTCAATCGCTCGGTAAGCATGGGTTACTAAATTAACACCTCACACTGGATTTTTATCTAAACCCTTGGTTAAAGTCTCAATTTCCCTATCAACCAACCGAAAACCTCAAAGATCTTGCCATTGGAGGCTGTGCTGGAGATGTGATAAATGATCCCCCCTACTTGATTTTGCGCTGGCACCAGAGAGTCATCATTTCAATTTATCATCTATCTCCTTGGTGTCAGAGGTGCCTTGTTCCCCGCCTCCGTGCTGTTTCCCTGTGTGCTACCGGCGACGGCTTATGGCAGCAGACAGCTGGGCTGTGCTCGAGCACCTTGACAATGAGAAATTGCAGGATGCCTGCTGGCTGCCCGGCATGTGGCCCGCAAGCCAGGTTCACTGGTCCTCAGAGACGCCCTCCTACCGCCGACAACCAAATTCTCGGTGGTGGCAAATGCAAGCGTGGAAAGTCTGCTTTGAAGGTCTTCCAGTGTCCCCTCTTTCCCGTCCACCCAGCCTGATGGGGCCTTGAGAAGACTGGCTTCCTGCCAGTGCTTAGCAGAAGTGAAACGGGGAGAAGCAATGGTAGTGATGGGCAGCACACAGGAGCTCAGGCAGAGGGTGGCCCCAGGGGGGCCCGGGTGTCTGGACAGGGCTGGGAGGCTACGGGCAGGCAGGTGGCCTCGAGGAAGCCTTTGGCTGGTGGCACAGCATCTCTACTGGCAGACCTGTTCAGAGGCCCTGGTGGCCAGGGGCTGGAGGTGAACAGGTGTGTCAAAAGCCAAGCAGAGCCCCAGGGCCCGTGAGGGTCCTTTTGCTCAAGGAGCACTTTTTTTCTTAAAGATTTTATTTATTTGAGAGAGAGAGAGAGAGAGAGAGAGAGAGTAAGAGTGTGAGAGAGAGAGCATGAGCAAGGGGGAGAGGGGCCAAGGGAGAGAGTATCAGATGCCCCCCTGAGCAGGGAGGCCCACGTGGAACTTGATCCCAGGACCCCGAGATTATGACCTGAGTGGAAGGCAGATGCCTAACCACCTGAGCCATCCAGGTGCCCCTCGAGAGCCACTTTCATCCTGCCCCTCCCCAGCCATGAGCCAGTCTTCATCGACATTAGATGTCTGGGTTCCTCTGAATCAAGTGGCCCCTTTCTGGGCAGCCCAGCCAACCTAGCTGTGTCCCTCTCCTTCCGACCTTCACTCACCTCTCCCAGCTGCTTGCTGATCCCGGCTCTCGGCCAGTGCCAAGCACCCTGGGGGACCTGAGCCTGCACCCCAGCCCCTTATCCACTGGGACTGATGAGAACCCTCTCTGAGAGAGCATTAGCACAGTCCTGGGCCCAGGGTGGGCTGCACAGAGACAATGAGGCTAAAAGTCCGATTGGGAGAGACAGTCTCCTGGGCTCAGTCTTATGCCCCCTTCCACTCCCTGGCCCTTGCCCTTTGGGCCACCTAAGAACGCGCCCTGGGCCTGGAGCCCTTGTCATCAAGCAATGGAGCCCATGAAGCTGTGCTGGGCTTGTCACCATGGCCCGGAGGGGCATTCCTGCTTTAGACTGTGTGCTGCTTTGCTCTGCTTAGGTGTGTGGGCCATCTGGTACCTGGCCGACCTCACTGCCCTCTCTGTCCCCCGTGGGGTGGGGGCGGGGTCCCACCTCTGCTGCTGCGGCACAAAGAAAGTGAGGCAGGCCAGATGGCCCTCATTCCCTACGGGAGAGCCCCACCAGTTCTGGTGACCGATGGCCGACACCGACGCAGATCTCCTGGCTCGTCAGTATGTGGGCACCGCATTGCTCCGTCCAGAGCTTGGCTGTGTTGTTTCCCTTGGTGACTCTGCTGTTGAGATGCAGTGGGCAGGAATGCTCACGTGTCTACTCCTGGTGGCAGGCGGCAGATGCCAACTGCCTGACAACCCCCAGAAGTGTGCTGTACAGTGCACAGTGCCTGTGGCCCTGCCTGTGGCCCAGGGGGTTGGCTTTCACATCCTAGAGAGCATGTGGGGCCACAGTGCTCTGGTTCCTGCCTGGCACCAAATACCCCCTTGCTTGGAAGTGCTTTCTGCAGTGTCTGCCCCCCTGAAGCTGCGATCGGTGCCCTCATCCTGGTCCCCTCTGGCCTTGAATCCTGCCCCCACCCTGCCTACAAGTGTGAGGTGGGCCTTGGGGACAAAGCCCACACATCTGGGGAAGGTACAGAGGATCTGATGGCTGCCTTTGTGGAGCCCCCAGAGGGGAGCCTCGGAGCTCTCGCACACCACCCCAGCCCCCCATGATAGGATGGCTTTCTTTTGCTTTTCTGGGAATATCGTTTCATGCTTGTTGTGAAAAACAGACAGTGGTTTTCATAACCATTGCTTGCAACAGCAGAATCACTACCACACCGGGAATCCCATGGCTCTCGGTGGCCGTCCTCGCCCACGAATCTGTCTGTGCATTTCTTTTTTCCACACTGGCCTTAGAACTGGAAAGCCTGGTTCCTGGCCCCCAGTGTGGAAGGAAGAGTGCGAGCAGGCTGGTCCCCGGTCAGGTCACCCTCCCTCTGTCCATCCTTCCTACACCCCTTGGCCCCTCCCCACCTCCCCTGAGACCCTGCATGGCTCTTCACACATGAGGACACAGAACAGGGACCCAGTGTCCCTTCACAAGGATGGGTGCTGATGGGTACAGGCAAACCAATGGTTTGAGAGGGCTCCTGCCAATGGCCTGCTGGTGAAGCCCAAGCCCAGGAGCAGCTCCTCCTGGGGGCTCCACAGGGACCCCTCCACCACCCTCCCCAGTGCTCCCCAGGCAAGCAGTGCTGGTTGAGCTCTGTGCTGCCTGCACCCTGCTGTCAGGTCAGCAGGAGCCTGAGCATCCTTCTCCAACAGAACCTCTGCTAATGGGAAGCCATCTGTCCTGACCCCGCCAGCAGAGGCACCTCCCCCCATTAGCCGCCAGAAATATTAGTCCCCCTGTGTCCCAGCTTCTGGAGCTGCTGACGCACGGCTGTCCTCAGGGTGCCAGTCACGGCCAAATCCTCCAGGGCTCAGACACGGGAGGGCGTCCAGGCAGCCTTGGGACTCATCCCCCCCAGTTTCAGATCTGTTATAGTGTAGTTTTGCTTCAGGCCAGCGGTATCTACGTAAACCTAATAAAACCAGCTCCGGATGGAGACCAGTATCCACAATGATCAAGTGCAGTGTTGCAGCTGCTCCGGGAGACATACTCTGAGGGAGAGCTGTCTGCCGAGCTGTCTGCCGAGCTTTCCGCCCCTGGGAGTGAGGCTCTCAGGAAGTGAGAGTGCAGGACTGGGAGAGGGGTGGCTGGTGCTGACTCTCGGGGTGGGTTCCACTGAGACCTGTGTGGTCCCTCTGAGTTGTCACAAAAGGAGGCAGGGAGGCTGGTGCATGAGCTTCTACCTCCTTGCAGCAGCCCATTGTCACTGCTGGCCATCCCTGGGGGCACTGGCCTTGGCCAGAGCTGCAGTTCTTTGCACCAAAGAGTGACACCCAGTGTGTTAAATTGCCAGCCAGTTGGGGGCTTGAACTACAGACCTTTATTGCTTCACAGAGTGTAAAGGCTGGAAATCCAAGGTCAAGGTGTCAGCAGGGCTGGTTCCTTCTTTGGGAATCTGTTCCGGATCCCTCTCCTTGGCTTGTAGACATCCTCCTGTCTCCTTGCATCAGTCTTTCCTTCCCGTGTGTCTGTCTTCTCCTTTTCATAAGGACAAAGGCATATTGGACTAGGGTTATGCTATTGTGACTTATACTAAGAAATATGTATTTGCTCTTTGTCTCTGGTTCTGGCACACAACTCCTAAATCCCTCGGAATTTCTGAAATGCTGAGAGCAATAAAAGTGTCTTTTGCAATGTTAATTATGTGCCTTTGGATAGCACCTAAAGATGGGGCTGGTTGTCAGGAGAAAAAACAGGTGACTAAAGTGTCCTATGCCCTGACCTCTGGGGAGAAGGGGGTTGAATCCATTCATCACCAATGACAAATGATTTAATCAGTCATGTCTGTGTAATGAATTCTCCATAAAAACCCAAAAGGATGGGGTTCAAAGAGCTTCTGGGTTGGTGAATGTAGGGGAGAGTGATGGCCCAGAGGGATTGTGGAAGCCCTACACCATTTCCCCAGACCTTGCTGTAGAGAGCAAGATGGAGTCACTCATGTCAAGCAGGGGCCCATGTCAAACAATGAGGCAAGCAGTGAAAGGAACTGCAGCCAACACATATCGCTGTGGAGTCACTCATGTCAAGCAGGGGCCCGTGTCAAACAATGAGGCAAGCAGAGAGGCAACTGCAGCCAATATGTATCGCTGAGGCCAGCACCAGCTGACAACACCCCAGAATTGATAGCAAACAGAAGCAGAGGAGGTCCGCAGAGACCCAGGACTGATTCAATCTCTTTGAAAAAGGAGCATTTTTGCAGCAAACTGTCAGACACCTCAAACACTGAGCCCTCTATGTCTGACCACTTCAAAAAGGCAGCTGTCGCAAAGGCTCTGCCCAGTTGACCTCCAAGCAGAACCGAAACCCTTCCCTGCTTGAACGTAATAAGCAGTAAGTGCCGAGAGCTGACTGGACTGGACTGAAGCCTCATCGTAGCTGCGGAACCCACAGACTGACTTCGCCCTGGGTCCCTTACCCGCTGTCCTATCTCATTCGTTGTGTGACATGCTTGTGTTCTGCTTAACATGCCGCGCAAGAAGCCAAGGTGATCACGTGGTGAAATGTCTGGGTCTGGAATCCTGAAACTGCTTTACGATTATATTAACTCTGCTTTATGATTGCAGGAGGACACAGGTGGTGCATGCACCTTCATCGTGTGCTCATGACACTCGCCCTGTGCATCTCTTCCATCTGTCTGTTCCTGAGTTATAGCTTTTGTAGTAAACCAGTAACCTTTTAAGTAACTGGTTTCCTGAATTCTCTGAGCCTCTCTAGCAAATTAGCAAACTCAAGGACAGAGTTGTTGGGATATCCAGTCTATATAGCTGGTCAGTCAGAGGCACAGGTGACAACCAGCCTTGCATTGGTGTCTGTGGTGGACAGGACCAGGGCCGTCCTGCAGGGCTGAGCCCCAGACCCATGGGACCTGATGGTGGCTCCAGGTAGATAGTGTCAGAATTGAATTGAGGGGTGTTTGGGTGGCTCAGTAGTTGAGCATCTGCCTTTGGCTCAGGTTGGGATCCCGGGGTCCTGGTATTGAGTCCCACACTGGGTTCCCCTCAGGGAGCCTGCTTCTTCCTCTGGCTGTGTCTCTGCCTCTCTCTGTCTCTCATGAATAAAGAAATGAAACCTTAAAAAAAAATTGAGTTGAATTGTATGACACACAACTTGTGTCCCAGAATTGCTTGGATGTGTGAGGATAAAAAATATGTATTGGGATTAAAGTAAGATTGTGGGGCTCACCCTCATGGACCCCCTTTATATGATCTAATTCCATCTGCAATGACACTATTTCCAAATAAGGTCATATTCTGAGGCCTTGAGAGGCTGGAACTTCAATATATGAATTTAGCAGAGTGCACCCCAGGGAGGTCACTGCTGTGACTCGTTGGGAGACACCATCCCGGCAACTGGGTGATGGGGTCAACTGGCCCCAAGGCAGGCATCAAAATGTCCATCTTTCCAGCTTTGCTAAAAGCTTAGAGACTCCTGACTAGTCTAAATTCAGTTTTCATTACATGGCTGGAAGCCGGAAGCTTTGTCAAATTAAATAAACTGTGTCTGGCTGCTTTATCTATGTTATTGACATTTATCCTCCATCCAAAATGGATATACCATAAAACTGCACATTAATTCAGTCAATTCTGTATTTATTTGGCTTCCCGAATTTTTCTTGTCTCTCTCCCCCCATTTGGACTTTCAGAATAATTTTTTGTTCTCGCATCTTATAATATAAAACTTTAAGTCATTTATTTTATAGATTTCTCAAAAAAGCAATTTTTTACCTGATCTCTAAAAAATAATTTTTACCTTAAAAGTGGATTTTTTTTAAAGTGGATTTTTTTACTTCAATAAAAACTCAGATTACTGTTACCAGGCTATCCTCAAATCATTGTCACTTAAAATTTTCTGACAAAGCACTTAGTTCCGAGCTATTCTAGGACATTGCTAACTGGAACATTGCATGAGGATGAAGACAGAGTCCCTGCTAGTAAACATCACCCAAGCCCACGTAGTAATGAGTCATAATCCAATGAAGTGACAAAAGTACTGGATGAAGAGCTGAAGTCATGGCTTCAAGTCCCTGGCCTGCAGCCCACTGAGGACCTAGTGCATGTTCTGTCCCCTTCAAGGGACATACCCCTGGCCATCATGGGAGCAGGGAGCAGAATGTGGGTCTATACTTACTGGAGGGACTTTCACATGGGGTCACCCAGCAGCACGTGGGGAAAGCCAGTCCCCATGGCCTGTGCTATTCATCCCATCATGCTCCTCGACATGGTGACAGTCACTGTGACAGATCTCTCTCTACTCCCGCTCACCAGGACCCCCATTCCACAGCAGGTGTGCTGTACACAGGGAGGCTCCTGCTGCTTTGTGAGGGGTCATTAGCAGGACTCAACACTCCCTAAGTCGTCCATGCTTTCCTGCCAGTGATCTGATTTCTCTCACCTGACCAGAATTTGTCTATTCAGAACATTCCATTGATTTAGCAAATATCTAGATCAACGAAATGAGTTTCTGGAGCTCCCTACACCCAGAAGGCCATAATAAATTACAGGCGTTGCTGGAGGAGAGTCACTGGCAGTCCTCATGGCCTGTGAACGTCATTCAAAGATCTCAAAGCCATAACTGCATGATGGTAATTGTAGGCTTAGGAGAGGTAGTTTTTCTTGAGGTAGCAAGAGGAGACCTGAGGGAGGTCATGCCCTGAGAGGAGTGTGGGGGATGGGGCCAGCCTGGAGGCATACGGTGTCCACCTATGAGAGAAGAGCTAGAGGAAGTGAGTGGGGCCTTCACAACTTTTCCCAGGTCTCTCTTTTCTGGGAAGAAAGCAGGAGACATTATCAGTGTACATTTCATGTACCCAAACCATGAAATTATTCATGTTGTTAGCATATTAATACAATTTATTAATGGGCTATTAGCATGTACTTCTGTACATGAAACAAGAAAGATGGAGACATTGATCCGCATCTACTGTGACTCTGGCCACCTTGTCTCACACATCACGATGCTCACATCCACCATCATCCCATCTCCTCTACAGTGGAAGTCTTCATGTGGCACTGAATACCTGGCTCCAGGCTTGGTCTGTAAGAGGAGCTCAGGGCATGTTGATTACTCTTATTATTATTGTCGTGGTTGTAACTTTATGAAATAGTGTTTTCCCAGTGCGTAGAGCCTGAGCTTTAATGCACAATTCCAGTTCCCAACCTTCTTGTTTTTTAAAAAGATATTTTATTTATTTATTCAGGGGAGACACAGAGAGAGGCAGAGACATAGGCAGAGGGAGAAGTAGGCTCCCTGTGGGGAGCCTGATGAGGGACTCAGTCCCAGGACCCTGGGATCACGCCCTGAGCTGAGGGCAGATGCTCAACCCCTGAGCCATCCAGGCATCCCCCTAATCCTCTTATAGAGGACTGAATCCCACTATAATTATACTCGGCCTTGTACTCAGCAGAAGATACAAGGACTGTGTCTGTTTCCTAATTGCTCACTGGTTAAAACTTCAATGAGTTTGGAGCAGGGTGACCCCTGCATTTAGTGTGTCTCTCCTTACAAACCGGGAATGGTCCCTGTTGCCACCGGCTCTGCTGCCCTGTCCCTGCATGTGGCAGCTTCAAGAGGACCTGACGCCACCTCCAAATGTGCGAACGTGGCTGCGTGGAGGGAGTTGTCCACTGTTGGTAATACAATCACATTTTGGCCCCTCACTGTGATCAAAGCGTTGTTCACCTGTACACCATTCAGTCCTCAGGAAGGCGTTGGGGGGAGATTATCGGCCACGACCCCAGCAGACGGAGAAGGAACCTGAGACCAGCTGGGCACCTGGCTTGGTGGGGTGTCCCGGCTTGTGTGTGTGGAGTGATAGCCGAGGAGGTGAGTAGGACTAACCTGGGGTGATTTTTCTTCTCAACGTTTTTACTTTAGGTGACCAATATAGCTCTCCCAGGAGAGAACTTGTGAAATTGGAGGAAACCAATGTTTCTTTTTAAAATTTAATGTGAGATTGTAATAACAGATCAAAGAAAAAAATATAAAGTCATCCAGCTGTTGCCAGTTTTCTCCACACCTGAGCCTTACTTGTCTTCACCAATCAAACCACCCATGTTCTTCTACTCATGCCTCTGACATGGCTTAGTCCACAAAGGCACCCGGTGCCTGTGAGATCAGAGGGTAGGAGCTGTTGCAGAATCCTACGAGATTTCCTCTGTGAAGGTGTAGGTCCCAGAGCCACTTGCTCCCACCACATCAGCTCCTGCTGGCTTTCACCTCTCCTGGGGCCGCAGCAGCAACAGGGCTCCTTTGTGCTGGAGTGCATGATGTTTCTGTCCCCCACCCCCAAGCCCTCTGAGATGTCCCCAATAGAGGCCTCTGGTGCCCTTGGATCTTCCAAACTGTTCTGGGTAGGGGGCAGATGATTTGGGAACAATTCAGAAAATGTTTTTGAAAACGTGCTCTGGGCTGGGTGTGCCCAGCAAGGTGAGGCTGTAGGATGAGGAAGCCCATACTTGCTCTCACGGAGCTCAGAGTCTAAAGGCAGGATAACATGCATCCCCATGTGGCTAGGGAGCAGGTGAACGTGACCCCACATTGCCCCACCCTGGGATGCTGAACAAGCCTGGCTTGAAAGCTGGCAGGCACCATTAGCACTCTTTGAAGGTAACATATGTCTCACGAAGCACACGGGGCCCATGGGAGGAGGGACACATGAATAAGGGATGGAATGGACTGGAGGGGAGCCTCGGCTAGCTACAGTGTTATTGGTGGGTCTGCTTTAGCAGCTAACAGGAACCTAACACACATGGCCTCCCTGATGAGCTAGCCCTTCAGGAGCAGTGTGAGGATTTAGAGCATTGACACTCAAAACAGAATTCACTCAAGACAGCTGGTAGTAAAGGATTCTGGTTGTATTCTAGGGGAAAGGTGTTAGGTTTGCAGCTACTAACATGATGCAGGACTCATGGATGCATGAGTAGAACAGCTGTGCCAGGTAACCATGGCAATCCTTGGGAGATTTAATTTCTTCTACAGAGGAGAGTTCAAAGATCCAAGCGTAAACAGGTATATAAAGTTTCCTTTTCAGATGCAGTGTGGTTTGGAAGGGATGATGTACCTTGTGACCAAGAGGAACCAGCTCATGGAGAAGGTGGAGACATGCCTCCTGTTATCTGCTGCCTTTGGATCAACATAAATGATGGATATGAAGATGCTAGAGATCCCAATCCTTTTGGCAGCAGTGTGGCTGCATTTTTCTCAGTGTGGTGTCAAGGACATTGAGACAGCCCAGGGCACTCAGGAGAAGAAGCAACAGTCGTTATAGAATAAAATGACCAAAGTCTCCTCCAGCTGGCAGCTGTTGGCCAACTTATTGGCGAGACATTACAGAAGGTATCCAGTTTTCATAAGACTAAGTCACAAGAATGAAAGAATTATTACTTTCAATTATTCTGTAACTATATTTCCCCTATGATTGAGCTAGATGATTGAAAGAAACATCTTAGGAAGAGAGATTTTTCTCAAGCACAAAAGAACATCGTTGAGAGAGCTAGTGTTTTAAAACTCAGAATGGCAGATGGATGCCAGATGCTGGTAGGTACCAGACAGCTCACCATGGGGCCAGCGGTGGCCTGGATTTACAAATGGAAGCAGCCTTGTCATGCCAAGGCACTTTACCAAATCAAACATGCTGCTATGCAACTGGAGGAAGGCACACCTTTCCCTTGGAGCAGCTCTCAGACACCTCCCCGTCGTGTACTTACCTACCAACAAATGTGTTCTTCACCTTCTCATTAGTGAGCTGGGCTCCTGGTACAGAGAAATGTGGCTGTTCCTTACTTTTTGTTCTGTGGAGCTAACTTCAGGACAGGAAAATCTGCATTCAGCGAGAATTTACCAGAAAGAACACCAAGTCTGCTCTCAGTGTGTGTGGCCGGCCTAGGTTCTGCTCTTCTTCTGCAGTGACAAAGTTGCCTGACCTCACTAAGACTCAGTTTTCTTCTATGTAAAGTGAGAATAATTGTAATCACACTTATATTTAGGGTCATTAGCAGAATCCAAGAGAACATGTTTGAGAAGGTGTTTTATGAACTCTTCAGAATTTGACGATTATGCGATTTCACTTTCTCAGTCAGAGCTTGATTGTTGTGCCTGTGGCAGAACTGCATCCCCAAGCCACTGCTGCTTCCCTGGGCTCCATCTCTATGTTATAACATCCCTCCCTCCTCATCAACATGAGCTAGAGTCATGTTAGATGGTTCCATCTCAGAAGAGACCCATGTGGGTCATGGTTACCAGGGACATGCTGGTGCAGGCACGGGGGTCCTGCTCTGGAGACCTCTAGGATGGTAGCTCCATCAGGGTCTTGCCTCTTAGGAAAGCGGGAGGCCAGGAGACCTGGAGAGGGAACCCAGCCTCAAGGCATACTCATGAGTTCATGGAATGAAAACTCTTAAGTGCTGGCAGTTTGCAAAGTACCCCCTTGCTGAGAAGTCTACTGTTTCCTTCTAGTTTTACTGTTGCTAAGGACAAGCCTTTTATTTTTGTTGAAATAGTAGCTAAGCTCTATTTTCAGGAAAACACAAGGTCACCACTTTGTGTCCTATCAGATACTACAATTGTTTCCTTATAATTCAGGAAATTACTTCGGCAGGGGGAATTTAAAGGAGGTGATCTCAGCAGGACTGAAATAATCCACAAGCCACAAATATAATCTATAGATGGGTGGGGAGGCTTATCTGAAGAGAAATATTCAGAAATAAGTGTCCCTTAGGACACATCCAGATTTTAATTTCTAGAAAGTAAGATGATTCACTAAAATAACTGTCTTTGGAATCTAGTAATTCAGTATAAGCTCTAGATCCCAGACTCTCATGTAGAACTGAGGTCCAGATGTCTGTAATTTGTAGTAACTGGAAGGAATGTATGCCATGTGTGATGTTGTGGTTTACAATAAATATATATTTGGTCTCTGTCCCGGTTCTGGCACCGAGCTCTTAAAACCCTTGGAATTTCCTAAGTGATTCCAGCAATAAAGGTGTCATTGGTTACATTAATGAAGCAAGTTTTGGACCCCACCCAAGAACGGGGCTGTTTGCCCAAGGGAACTAACCAAGTGCTAAGAGGGTTGGAACAATCAGTCCCACTTCCAACCTCCTGGGAGGGAGAGATGCTGGAGGTGGCATCAATCACTGATGGCCAATGATGCAATCAACCATGCTCATGTAATGAAGTCTCCGTAAAATCCCAAAAGGATGGAGCTGGGAGAGCTTCCAAGTTGGTGAGCATGTGGAGATTCGGGGACAGTGACACACTCAGAGAGGGCATGGGAGCTCTGCGCCATGTCCCCATGCCTTACTCTATGCATCTCTTCCATCTGGCTATTCCTGAGTTGTGTACTTTTATGATTAGCTGATACCGTAGTAAGTAAAATGTTTCTTTAACTTCTGTGTGTGGCTCTAGCAAATTAACTGAACTTAAGGACAGAGTCATGGGAACCTCTAATCTGTAGCAGGTTGGTCAGAAGCACAGGTGGCCTTGGCTTGTGAGTGGCATCTGGTGTGTGTATGGGGGGGCAATCTTGTAGGACTGAGCTCTCAAACTGTGGGATCTGATGATGTCTCCAGGTTATGGATGCCAATTCACAATTGATTTGAACTGTAGGACACCTAGCTAGTGTCTGAGAATTGCTTGTTGGTGTGGGAGCTCCCCACCTCTGCAATCGGGTGCAGATCCATTTTATCATGAAATCAAAGTAATTTGAGCTTCAATGTCTGGCAGTCTCCCTACTAAGGGAGTGACTTCAGTCAGTTCATTTGCTTGTCTGGGCTATTTTTCCTGCTTGGGCCAGGCATGGCTGATCTTGGCTGGGCTGCCCTGTGTGCATGGGCCAAAAGACTCACTAGTGGAGAATGGTATCTCCCAAAGCAACTGACTTCCACATGGTCTTTCATCCTTTCCAGGTGAGTGTATGTTTGCTCATGGACTGAGACACAGGGGCTGGGTCCTAGGCTTGGGGCTGTCACATTTTTTGCCCAAGAAACATCCCAAGGGTAGTTCAGATCCAAAGATTAGGGAAATAAATTCCACTTATTGATGTAAGAAGTTGAAAAATCATATTTCAAAGGGCAGAGATACGGTTAAGGAAATAGCAGCTATCATTTTTGTGAATGACTTAATGTAAAAGATAAAACAAAATAATATAAGCCAGGCCAAAACCAAAACCAAAACAAAAATTCAGGTCAAAAATTATACTTGGAAGGGAAAAGTAGTCAATCTTGGCCATGCCTCATGACTCAGTGGCTCTGGACATAGACTGTCTCCCCAAACATTGACTACATACATTCAGAGTTAAGATCTTAGGAGAGCTCCTTTGATAAAAGTTTTAGTTCTTGTATCTGTTCCCAGCAATGGCTTCTTGCTCTCCCATTGCGGACGATGGGAGAGGAATATGGGGAGAAGCTGTGGGAGTTTTCTGAGGTACAGGGGAAGTATAATCAGGCTTTACCTGTTTTCACATTTTCTCTGCTTATTAAGCTAGTCTGGAGTCATCAAGGTCTTTACTCCTACTCTCAATAGGCTTGGAGTTGACCCCAGTGGTCCAAATTTGTTTCAGGACAACCCTGATGTAAGCTTAGCTTCTTTGAGTTGTGGGGACTCAGGATCTCCCTGGAGACTCTGTTTATTCCTGTGATCATTCCTGATTCTCCCCAGGGGCAGGCTGTGAACCAGCTGCAGGGTCTTACCAGTGTCTTAGATGCATGTTGATCTGGAGCCAGCCCATGAGCAGATAGACCTTGCACATCTCCTTCAGCACAGAACAAACCACCTACGCGATGTACGGAAGATGTCCTCCCAAGTCCATGCTTTTGTGTCTCAGCTTCCTAGAATCCTGGGAAGAACAGAACCCAATGCCACATCTTGTGCTGCAGTTGCAACAATGCAAGTCATCGGCGGGATCTGAGATGACCCTCTAGTTAAGGCAGCTCAGATCCTGGAGCTTATGTTGGTATCCCCAGTTGCTTGTAGCTGAGCTGTAAATTTATGTAAAGTCTTAGGATGCAAAAGAGATGGAATAAAAGGACCCCTTCCCTTGTCTCTCAGTACTGAGGCACTCTGCTGTGGTATAAGAACATGCGAATCTGGTGAATGGTCATAGTAGCAACAGTCAAATCTTTGGTGGGTAACTGTCAAACAAAATCCGGGATCTGTTTGTGCGAAACAAATAATTAATGGGACGTGTCTTCCTAACCTTTGTCACAAAATTGCAACGGATTAATAGTATTAAATTAAAGTTGTAAAACCTGGAAGAGTACAGAGACAGTTCCTTAAACCTGTGATTATTTTTTAGTAGAACAGCTCTTTATCCCCCCACGGAGACCTCAGCAGCTTGCTGTAACACAGAAAAGCCTTTTCTCCAGGGCCCTGGGGGCCGTGTGTTGCTTGGCACTCCTCTGACTCTGTGCTGGACGAGATGCTCCTGAACCTTCTCGCTGTGCCTGTGAGTGCAGAGGCGAGAAGCTTCTCTATCTGCTTTGCTAATGGACCAGTCAGATCCTGGAATCATCATACGGTAACCCTGCAGGTGGCCCTGGCATCCTGCTGCCTAAGGTCAAAATACTCCCCAGTCCCTGGGATGAGGCCACATAGGCCAGGGGACTGAGGAGCAGTGCATGGAAAGCAGCTAGCGACAGAGGCCCAGAGGCCCCCGTAGCTGGCTCCCACTGCAAGCCCCCAAATGCCATAAATTGTGTCTTTTAAAATGTAGGACTCCAGCAGGAGGAGTTTTGATGAGAAGTGGAGTATGATTTTGTTTCCTTTTTAAGTGAAAAGGTCAGGGGTGCCTTCTCCTCAGTTTCCAAAGGACACCCCTCAATGCATCAGCACATGAATGTCTAGCACCCACACAGCACGTGCCTGCATGGCTGCCACTTCCTATGGCCGGGTCGTGTTTGCATTCTGCCCGTTGTCCACACACCCCTGCATGTGCTGATGGTGACCCCAGAGCAGACCTCCTGGGCGCACAGAATGGGGATGCAGCGGGCCCAGGGAGGAGGTGTATGCCTCATTAAGCACGCTGGTTGCCTTCTGGAGCCTCAGTGGCCTGACTCGGGGTATTCTGAGGGCATCTGCATCTGTCAGGCCCACCAGATGCCCTGCACACCCTCTTGCTCAAACAAAACAGTTCATCTCTGTCTGTTATTTGCCACAGTGTGCCCAGCTTCTAATTAGGCCTCGGTGGACACCCACCGAGAAGGTGAGCGCTCTCAGGCTGTGTGGGGGCTGCCCGCCCCGTCTTGCACAAACGGCCAGCCTTGCAGCCTCCAGGGAGGGAGAATCATCCACAGTGACGTGCCCTGGGGGGAGACAGGCTCTGCACTCGAGGTTTTTATCTTGTAGGTTGTGGGCATCTGAGAAGCAGCAGGTGGGCTCAAGGTAAAAGGATTCTGGCCTCAAGGGCAGGACCTTTCCGCCATCCTACAGGTGGGGGTGAGGCCCGTTCCCCTCTGCCTCTCTACCTTCAGAGCCAGTGGGGTTTTGAATCCACTCGCCATCTATTTTCACAGACGGCAGGGTTTCACTCCACGACCCCTCCGTGTTTCTGCCATCAGACTGGTAGGCTTCGGACCTGCCCCATCTCTGTTGGTAAGAAGTACGGAGTGGAGGGGAACACCTGGGAATATGGCTCTGTCTCTGTAATAATCTCCCTCTGTTCGTCTCCCCCCATCTCGGAATCAAGGCTCTCCCTACAGTCGTTTACAACGTGCTTGGAAGGAAAGATGAGACGCGCGGACTTACAGCTAGGTTTCCCTTCTCTTCCCAAAATGAAAAATAAATTGATGTGCTGACAAATGATTGCCAGCGGGACTCTGCTAGCTTCTTGGTGAGTACTGCTTCCTGTCTTGGAGCTGGGGCGATGGGCCCGGGGTTTCCGCAGCCTCGGGGACAGTGCGCCTCCTGGGAGGGCGGGCGGGGTGACAGGAGGAGGACAGAGCAGAGTGTGCACCCTGGAGTGCAGCCAAGCCTGGGTCCCCAAGATGACAGGAGCTCAGAAGCTCAATCAGAAGTTGAGGATGTCTGGAAACCTCAGGGAGGCAGAGAGCTGAAGAGGTGGTCAGAGTACCCCTCCAAGCCAGTTGGACTCATTCATTCATCCATTCATTCATTCATTCACTCACTCCCTTCATTCTATACACTTTTCCATTAAAGAGAGACCATGGCCACCAAGACCTCATGGGGTGGCTCTCAGATGGTCCGCTTCTGGCCTGCAGTCCCTCCCTGCCCCCCAGGGTGACCCTGGTGGCTGTGAGATCTCACTGGAATGAGGCTGGAGAGCAGGCAGGTATCTGCCTGAGGACTGGCACTACCCCAGGCCCTTTCTTTAGGGCTAATTGAGTCCTTTCTGGTGTGGGTTTTCCTGCTAATAGCTCTGTCCCTTCTGTCCCAGTGACATTCCCCCTCTGGGATTCCTACCAGCGTGGGACACCAGCGCCTCCCCCTCTAGTAGAGACAGACACAGGAGAGCTGTCTGGAGGGCAGATGGGGCAGCTGCTGGGGGCCGTCTTCTCTTCTTGTAGTCCTGGGGAGACTCTGCTGTGGCTGCTGAGCAGAGCCCAGACCTGGTCCCATCCTTAGCAAGCCACCTGGGAGAGGTGGTGGCGGCTGCTTCACTGTGGGGTCACCCAGCAGACACACAGTGGTTCCCAGAGTGGCAAGTCATCGGGATTAGATCATCGAGGCCTCATGGAAGTGCCTGCCTCCTAAACAGGGCAAGCTGCCCCAGCTCAAAGCCTTGGTGCTGTTATTTTGAGAACCTAAACAGAACAAACTGATGGTGCTTGCAGCCTGTTTCGGGTGGATAGATGGTTTTGCTCCTCTTGTTTATGAACTAGGGTGAGCTCGTTCCCCACCTCCCTCCTGAGCGGGTCAGTCTGAACTGGGGGAAGAGGCCACGAGAAAACAAGATTGGTTATTATTATTAAATGTCTGGGACTTGACATCATATTCATGAGTCTCTTCGGTGTAGAATATATGTCATTTTCTTAGCACAGCAGACAATCCCCTTTCTCAGGATGGATGAAGAATCTAATATTGAAGGGATCTTACTTGGCAGTTTGCGTTGGTGAAAAGCCAGTTTGGAGCTGTGCATCGAAGGGAAGAAAAGACGGGGTTGTTCAACTTGGCAAATGAAAAAAGGAATTTTGCTCAATCTCTAGTTGATGTGGAGCACAGAGAGCACGACTCAGAGCCCCATCCCCTAGGAGCCAGCGATAGCTCCTCAGAGAGAGCAGGAAGGCTGGCGCACTGGGGCTTTGCTGGTGCGGCGCTGCGCTCGGGGCTGAACGGGCCAATTCCTTTGTGGGCAGCCACACCTGGAGATACTCCATGGGGCTCTAACTACGTCTTCCAAGCTAAAAGGGGATGCAGCAGAGCTGGGCTGGGGCCCCGAGTGGATGCTCAGAGGGAGAGGAGGGGTCCCACTGGGAGCTTACTGCTTCCTCGTGCCCGCCAGCCGCGCGGGGGGTGCGCCGATGCCCCCAGTAGAGTAACGGGGACTGGCATCTCAGGTACACAGCGGACGGAATTCCAGCGCAACAGATCCGCAGAAAGAAAGACTCGTGTCCTTCAAATTTCCTTCAAAAGGCCGGGAGGTTTTTGGGGGGTGGAGAGGTGGGAGTTATAGAAAATGGAATAATGGTGAAGGGAAGGAGGTGAGGCTGCGAACGCCTCTTGTCAAGTTCTAGGGAGCCTTCGGATAGACTTGGGGCCAGCTCTCCGGGTTTCAGGAGGCTCTCGGGATCCACGTGACTTGTAACAGGTTGAATCATTACTCTCATTTACTCCATCAAGCAAATTAGAATTTCTACCTTTTTTGCCATAGAATGAGGATTTTTTTTTACTCCAAATATTGAACACATTGCATCTGCTTAGTGTTCTTACTTCCGATAATGACTATAAAGACAGAAATATATTCTGATAGATCCTTGAGTTTTTAAAATTACAGCTATTGCCAATAAGTGGCATATTCCCGAACCCCCCACATTCTGCATCCATGAAGAAATCATCACTAATTCTGTCCTTGAATTATTTCAGTTAATTAAAAGAATGTGGAGGAAGCCCATCTCTCTGGTTTGGTACCGTTAATTACAAAGGTATTCAATATGCCACTGCAAATGGCATTCTGCTAGTGCTTAATTAAAATAAATACAAAAATTTAAATGAACTAAACAGATTTTGGCACTGGTCTGCAGTTACAGGGCCAAATTTTATGCGCGGATATAATACAAGCAGAGGAATAAATCTTTGCTCTTTGCTCTTAATGGATTGGCATCTGGCCAGACTCAGGGGACACAGCCTGCTGTTCCATCCACAGGGTCTGAAGGAACAGCCCACCCCACTCACACTCCATCCCCTACACTCTCCCAGCTTTAAGGAAACCGCTCCAGATCTCTTGGGAAGGGTGAGGGGGTGTTCCTTGAATTCCCCCTCCCTCTAGGGATTCAAAATGCAAAGGATAACATGTATTTATTAACTTTTTATCAAGGGGCACTGCCACAGTTCACGGATATGAGCTCAGTTTGGCCCACTCCTCTGCAATCTGGGGAGCGAAAAAAAAAAAAGACCCCTCCAGCCTGACTGAGCAGGAACTGGAAGAGATAGGAGGAAAGAGCTGTCTTCCTTCTCCCCCACGCATTCCAAGCCTAGGGTGCTGGTAACAAATCCAGGGTGCTGGAAGCTTGCCTTTGTATCCCCCATCAGGGCAGTGCTGTTAAATAATTTGATGGTGCAATCAAAAGGGTGGGGGTGTCTATTCCCAGATTCCGAGCATTTCAGGACCACCATTTGTATATAAATAATTGGTCCATCAGACCTTCGTGGATGCCACCTAGTGGGCCTACATGCTGAGACTGCTGGTTAGCAGAAGGGTGTGCATAAGTAAAGGCAACACAACTGTGTTTCATTATTTTGAAATTCACCACTGCTTTTATTCTAAAACAACTATAATTAGATCCACCTTACAGAATATATTGAGCGCGTTGTCATAGGAAAGGCTACAAGTGATAGAAACCCAACACGACTAGCTTACAGTAAAGAATGAATCCTTGGAGGTGTAAGGATGGGGTCTCAGATGCCCGAGGACCAGTGGAGAAGTGGGAGAAGCAGAAAGGAAGCCGAAGCTCAGGGCCTGGTGGACCAAGCATTGAACCCTCCAGGAGTCTCTCTTCCGGCCTCTCCCATCCACTGCTTGCCCTGTGGGCTTATGGCTCTCCTCCCCCCCGCCCCCCTTCCTTCCTCTTCTCACTCAGAATTTCTGCCTCTGCTCTTCATGGTGACGAGAACACCTGGCTCACACACTCTAATATTTTAGCTGCCGGGAAAGTCCATCTAGTTGTGATCTCTGGTTGTGGAGCAGGAAGCCCAGAATGTAACTCATAAGTGCCAGAGCGGGGCAGGGGCACCTGAAAACAGGGTCATTAGTGTCCGAACCATCCAGAGAAGGAGGAAGAGGAGGTAAGCCCTCAAGGGGATGCTGATCTCAGAAGAAGGGGGTCCTGAATGATGAAGGTGATAGACACCTGCTGTATGCATGGCCACCCTGGTGTAGAGCGCAGTGCTGTGAAGCAGCCGTAGAATGGAGTGTGAGACACGGGGTCCAGCTTGAAGAACTGAGAGTGGCATGAACCAAGTGAACCAATAACTTGTATCTTTAATCTGAGACATTGAACTGAGTGTGACGTTGAAGTCACACCAGTGAGTGAGTACACACGTTTGTTCCAGGAGTGCATTAGTGTGAGATTCTCCTAGGTGACAAAGGCACCTTGCATGGGATAGAGACAGCTTCTGGGATGGTCAGACAATAGGAAGCAATGGCAAGTATGACACACTTTGGGGACAGAGGTTTTGGCAGAGAAGAGGGTACATGGTCAGGCATGAATGGCTTAAGAGAGGATAAGAGGAGGTGAGAAGTCTGATGTCACCTGGAAAGGACAGGCAGCCTGGTTTGCTGGCATTGGGGCGGATGTGCAATGTTATGTCCTAGTCCCTTCGGGCAGCCATCACAAAGCACCAAGGCTTCAACACAGACCTTTATGTTCTCCCAACCTTTCTGCTGGAAGCTGCAAGTCCAGGTTGGAGGTGTCGGCAGGGCTGGCTTCTTCTGAGGCCTCCTCCTGGGCCTGCAGAGGGCCCCCTCATGTTGCCTCCCCACAGCGTCCTCTCTCTGTGTGCTCCGGCCCCTCACATCCCCTCCACATGCCCTAATCTCCTTTCCTCATGAGGATACCTGAGTATCATGCCTGAGTAGGGCCCCATCTCACAGCTTGGTTAAAGACCCCATCTCCAAACACACTCACATCCTGAGGTGTCAGGGCTTTGGCATGTGAGTTTTGGGAACACAGCTCAGTCAAAAACATGATGGAACTGGATGTTTTTCTGGGGTCCCCTTCTAGAGGTCATTGGACCTCTCAGGGAGGAGTTGGTCCTGTATCTCAATAAGCAGCTGCAGTGTGACTCGGTCCCTAAAATACTTAGTGGGTCAGTTCTCAATGGGACTAACTGGGGAGAGGCTGAAATGAGAGACAGATCAGGTGATGCCTCTATCTTGTCCTCCACACAGTGTTGCTGGGCTGGAAGTCACAAAGGTGCAAGTGAGGCTGGTGGAGCTATCTCCTGGTTGGCACGCCCTGCTGCTGGGGCCACGGAGCAGCCTTGAATGGGGTCTGGTCACCATTCTAGCCCCTAGGATACCCCAGGGAGTGTGTCTGGGCAGGAAGAGGAGAGCTGAGTGCTCAAAAGGGTGACCCGGGGCTTCTGGGGGGCAGGCCAGTAGGTGCCGCTCCACTGATATCAGAACCAGGGATTTCATCTCTCAAATGTGAGCTTCAGGGGCAGAAAAAAGATATGGGATATTTTGGGGCTGGGCCCCCAGGAATACTCTTGCTGTGGGGCCTCATTCGGTTCTGGTGATTGGAGAAGCTGGGCTGTTTTGGGGGTGAGCGGAGGGTTTGTGAGAGGTGCCCCCTAACGATGCCACACTGAGGGCCGGCTGACCTGTGGCTTCTCACACCTTGGTTAGAGTCCTCTCCTGTGTGACCCTGACACCCCTGCTTTGCTCAACTTCTAAGGCAGGTACCTTCCCTGTGCAGAAGGAAGTAGCACTCTTGTTTACAGCCTGCTTGGCGCAGAGCTGCAGTAAACCCAACCCCGTTTCTGAGGGATGTGTAATTAGTGCCAATTTTCACAGGAAGCTTCTTAGCACTGATTAAAAGCACTGGAGGCCATGGTGAGAATTACCAGGACTTTCCTTTCCTGCTCCCAGAGCTGCTCATTAGATCTGAGGAGGAACCGACTGCTGTCAACATCCTTGATGTTGACAAACGGGGGCCACGGAGAGCCTGCTCAGCTTGCACTAATGGGGAAAATCACGAGGCTGACATTTGAATCTCAGATTCACTCTGCCGTCCTCCCCACACAGCACTTGTCCACGCGTACCTGCTGGCCAAACCCAGCCGAGCGCTCCACTGGGGCGGCCTGAATCTCCCTTCCATTTCTCCCCTAGCTACTCTGTGTTTCCTGACCATCTAAAAACACTTAGATGACTTGCATCATTTTCGGGGACTTAGTAATTTAGTAACACTGGAATAACATCCCAGTATGGTTATAAAAATCGTGGGAATGAAAAATCGCGGATATTAGTGGTGGAACCTGTAACTAAAATAGAAAATATACATTCATCTAATGTATTGACATGTGATTAAACTGAAACATAAAGATGAAATATGTCATCTTTTCTACTTCTGTTGCTCTGCTAGTTAACAAATTGTAATTGGATAACCAAGCGTGTGGGACCCTACACACAGGGGAGGAGGAGGTAAGGGGTCTGGATGACGGTGGTGGCAGGAGGCACAGAGGGAATGGACAGGGGACAGGTGACACACATTACAAAGGGAGAGTCAATAGACCATGCTTTGGGTATAGATCTTGCTTGGGTTTGTGGTGGAACCTCAAGGCTTCTGGAAACTGCTCTCATGACAGTCGCCGCCAACCTCTTCAGGGTTAGTGTCAAAAGGTCTTTAGGACTTTCTTTTCCTACGTTTCACATTCCCGACTCCTTGTGCCTTGCTTGTATGGTAACATTGGAACCTAGAACCAGAGGAAAGGAGGGAGCAAGCCAGGGCAGCATATTTGACAGATGCATTGATTCTCTAATCACTCTGCGAAATTAGAGGGGCTTTATTTTGGGGAGTGGCTCTTCTCTGAAATATCAGGTTCTCCCACACCTCTCCCCAAATGTCAGTTGAATTATTAGTCTCTCTTGTCTAGCCCATTTCTTTCCTTCTGATGGTTTTCTTTATATGCCTCCTAGTCCTTAGAGTCTGTTATTTTAAGGAGAGAGGGTGATTTAATTTATCCACATAGCTAGTATAGATTTCCTTTGCTATTATGTGTAGAAATACGGCTTCTGAGTATGAAAAATTCCAGAAAGTTCTGTGTATGTTGGGGAGGCTTTTTGATTAACAGGGCTTACTTTTGAGTAAATGAGTGGATGGCTGATTTGAGGTAAGGTTTAATTCACCTGTCTTTTCACTCACTCATCCATCTGTCCACCTAGCCACCCATTCATTCACCTACCCACCCACCCACCCATTCATCCACCCACCCACCCACTCATCCAGTCATCCACCAACACTTTTATCCATCCATCCATCCATCCATCCATCCATCCATCCATCCATCCATCCATCTTATCTACTTTGCCTAGAGGAGTCTGGTGTGTTGGAGCTCTGTTTTGACCAAAATCTGGGGGCTAGGGGCACGGAATTGGAAGGCAACTCAGGCATACATTTCACAGTTGGACCTTCGAGTCCTTCAACCTCCATCCTCTTTGTTGTTGTTGTGTTTCTTTCCACATATACCCACAATGCCTGCCACCTCTGGGCCTAGAGCTTCTCCTAGGTTCTGAGAATGGCAGTTTATCTCCTTCTTTTGGGTATAACGTGAGATTGGAAGTCAGATCTCCTGGACGCCCACCTTGGCTTCCGTGCTTACTAGCCCTATGACCTTGGGCAGGTTAGGTAACCCCTTTGAGCCTTCATCTTCTCAACTACAAATGGAGACAGTAACTGTGCTGATCTTTCAGGGTTGTTGTGAATTCCAGATGTGAGAATATGTGTTAAAGGTCCCACTGGGCATGGACATGACCCTTACTCAATACATGTCACTGACATGGTCATGGCCATTACCATGATTAGTGCCATCACAGTCCTTATATTCTTCTCTATCCTCTCTCTGTGGATTTCAGGTCATGATACTTTGTTCTAAGTTTAAGCTTCCTGAAATTTGTTGAAATTTCTCACTTGGTGATGAATCTCTTCCTATTCTCTTTACCACTATGAGTTCATTTCTCTATCCTCTGTAGTTCTCTCTTTCTAGTAATCTTCCTCTAACTTTGTTGATGTCTCAGCAGGAAGAGGAGAGACAAAGGTGGGTGCTTGATCACCTTTTCTCTTCTTGTTTTTGATAATTCTAAATCACCTGAGATGATGGAGTCCATTCTATTTAAAAGACAAAATATCTTTCCTTTGTGGCGGATTGATGCCCAGGGCACTGAGCTCTTTAATAACTGAATCCTTACTCAATAGTTCAATAAGCGCCCCTCGCTCTGTGCATCTGAGCTTTATGAAGGCTGTCACCTGGTGTCAGCTGTTTCTCCTAGGCCTACAGATCACTGCAACTTATTTTAGTGTCTCTCTGGGAGACCAAAGCATTTTCTACAGCATAACCTTTTCATTACTAACTTGAAGGCTAAATTGCTATACTAACCACCCGCCGCAAATAATACCGCTGCACAAAATGGTAGCAGGTAACAGGTGGTCACTTGCTCTGTGCATCATGACTCTCATTTGGAGGTTAAGGAATTTCGTAGCAACAACCCATTCCCTGTTCCATAATTTTTAGCTGATAAAGAAAAAAAAATGGTCATTCTTGCTAAGTTTTTGTGAGGTTTCATAAAAGAAAGGCAGGTTAGGATCTGTGGGTGCTCAGCATCACAGCATAAACACACTGGATATGGAAATATGAGAATGAAACTCATTCCCTGATAATGGCTAAGCCCCTGTTCTCAACCACCATGTCATGATCACCTCCCCAGTGGGGCTCAATTCCCCAGCTCTGCACAGGGATCTCACCCGTACCCAGCGCCCTGTGCTGAGGCAGGTAGTCACCCAGGTCAGGATCTTGCCCTGTGTGTCAGCATCAGGATGTCTGTCCACGTGTATGGTTCCTCTGAATTCCCCATCCATGATATTTTTATCTAAAAAATGTTTATCGAACGGTGATGAACTTATGTTGGGGGGATGTGAGTCGGGTGGTTAATGGGGAAGGCTGGTACTGAGGAGCTGAATGTCTAATTTTCCCTAAACAGACAAGCAATTAATCAGCAGAGCGTGTACCTCTGCCTTGTGTTTCTTATCTATTCTTGAATGACAAAGTGACCCGGAACAGTAGGCACCATTGTTCATCGTCTCCCCTGGTTTCTGTGGTCAGGAATTCAGGGCAGTTCGGGGAATTCCTGGCTTGAGGTCCCTCATGGGATTACAGTCAGACAGTTTCTGTGGTGGGTCATTTCCTGTGTGTGCTGCCTGGGCAGTCCTACAGCTGGAGGCCTCAGGCGTCTGTGGCCTCTGCACTTGGTCTTTCTAGCACAGCCGAGCTGATTCCCTAGTGTGGAGGCGTAGGACTCCCAAGCACCTGTTGTGAAGGAGAGAGAGTGAGAGAAGGAGAGAGAGGGAGCAGACTGCAACCCATACCACCTTTCAGACCTGGCCCGGGATGTCACCTGTGCCTTCCCCGCCACATTTTATTTTCTGACTCATTTGTGAAAACACACCGAGGTACAGAGAGAAGGGAGGGTGGACTCCAACTCTCAATGAAGCTGGAGGTTCTAAAAGAGGTTGCAGAGCTGGAAATATGGCTGTGGTCGTTTTTGGAGAATACAATCCACTTACCTCGAGGTCTTTTATTCTTTTTTTGGACAAAGGTAATTTTTCTTTAAAAAGACACTTCTTTCTGCTGTTTGTCATAGTAGCATATACATTGGTCATCTGTCCCTCCCCCTGGACCACCAGCCTCAGAAGAGGAGCTGGCTCCCTCTCTATTGGAGTGCCCTCAGGCAGCTCCCTCCCTGGGGCAGCGTCAGCTTCTCTATCTTTAAAGTCAAGGTGAAAACGCTGGTCTCAGCAGCTGGCAGGACAGCTGGGTAGCAGTCCAGGAGAGAACAGAGTACCCCATGCAAATGCACAGCCGGACACATCTTCAAGTTTCGACACCCTTCGTCAAGGACTGTACTTTAGAACACTCTGGATTGGTCCAGATGCTCTGAAGGTGTTGATAAAAATGGCTTCCTCTTGCTCCCTGTGTATCAATGGAATGAGAAATGAACAATCCTGGCAGGAAGAAAGTTGATCCTATGGTCTGTGTCCCTGTTTCCATAGGATGGATGCCTGCTGTCACTTGTCCACACAGCTCAGCCAGGCCCCCATGATGGGACAGGACAGGGCATGGACTCCAGTGACCGTTTGGAAATCAACTGCTTGGAACTACAGAGTTGGCACAACCATCAGAAAGCTACTTCACGCTGGTTTGGTTGCGGTACCTGAAGCCTGAGCCCTTTCTAGCCTATGCTCCTAGTCTGTCTCCAAGGCTCTCAGCGTTGGGCTGGAGCCCTGGGGCTTTGCTGGAATGGGACCGGGAGGGAGAGGTAGTTGAGAGATGACCCAGAGCAGCGGCCAGGTTGCAGGGTGGGGCTGCTGTTGGGGAGGGGATGGGAAATCCACCTCCGACAGGGAACAAAAGGTCGTGATTCAGGAAGTCCCCCGTGACCAGGGAGGGACAGGCAGCACTTTTTCTGGCTGGCCACAGATGGCTGGTAGCACCTGGTGACTCCCTTCCAAAAAGCTGGGTCCGTGGGATGTGCCAGGGTCAATTCCAACCTACCCCACAGAAGAAGCACAGAGACCTGGCCGGGGTTACCCACCTCCCAGAGTTAAGGGACAGCCTCTGATTTTGATGGGGAAAGCCAGGAGTGTGGTGGGACAGGGACTGCAGTCTCTGGCCTTGAGGTGGGCCTTGCCTTCTGGTGGGGACCCTTGGGTGGGGTGTTATCTTCTGGTGGAATCGTAAAGGGCATGCCTGAAAAGGCCAGCTCCACCCACTCCCGTTCCTCTGGGTTGAGGAGCAATGCCTGCCCTTTGGTTGCTGGCTAAGGGGCACATCCTTGCTGGGACTATCCTGGAAGCCCTGGGTCTCCTTCCACCATGTAGGAAGCTTCCATTTCCAATTCAGAGGGTGGGGAGCTTGATCAGCTCTCCAGGTGAGAGGGAGCCTCTTCCTTTGGCTCGACCTATTCAGTGCCAGCACTTTCTGCTCCAGGGGTCTCCCCCTCCCAGACCAGTTCCTGAACTGTAAGAACAAGCAGAGCAAGTCCAGAACTCTGCTGGGGAGCTGACTATGTGGCCTCCTCATGAAGAGAAGCGTCCAGCGCACTGGTGACCCTGACTGAATCTACTTCTATTTTTCTGATCTCGGACCAAACTTCTAGTCTAGATTTTGAGATGAAGGGGAACACAAATGTGGTACTCTGAGGCCATTGCCTCCTTCCCAGGGTGACATCAGGGCTGGTCCACCTTATCTGGGCCACCGGCCTGATCAGGGTGGTGCAGGTGCGCTGATTCTAGATTTCAGCTCCAAACCAGAAACTGAGAAGAAAGAACACAGAATATTTGTTTCTATTTGTAAAAAGTAACAAAAGGAAACAAAAGGAAACAAAAAACCTCACATCATGCCTGCACACATACACATGCACAGTGTTATTATTTTCTACTTGATTTATGCAGCAATTGCTAGAAGACACATGGCACTGCTTGGTTCCAGTGAATTTTCCACACAACTGCTGTTGCAATGTTTGGTGATTTGCTTTAGCTTTTCTTTATTTTTATTTTTTAAGGATTGAGATCTCAGAGATGAGAGAACATAGATCTGAAGCCCGGGGTCTCATCTTTTCTTCCCTGTTCTCTCAGAGAGGGATAGTGGGGGTGAAGCCCAGACCAGGGGGGAGGCCAGGAAGGGGTAAGAACTGGACTGGGGTGGGGGAGGGAAGGGGTGAAGCCCAGACCAGGGGGGAGGCCTCCCAGGGGGCAGCATGCAGACCCCACCTACTCCTCCATTTTCTGCTGTTGGCCCCAAACCCACTTCTGTCCTCTGAACCCAGACACTTGCATTTTTTCAGAGGGAGAAGAAAGGCTGCTCGCCTGGCTCTTGGTCCAGGCTCTGGCATGTGCACCTCCCTCAGCATCTGGAGCCCCCCAGCCCGGCAGGGGCTCCGGCAGGCAGCTGTCGGTGGCTGGAGGTAGGTGCTTGGGGTCTTCTGGAAGCCTGGGAGAGCACTGGGTGCTTCAGGGTCAGGGGGACATGGCCAGGCCCACCGGGTGCTGTTTTCTCGGCAGGCAGGGGAGCCTTGGGCCTAGGGCAGAGGCCAGCAGGAGAGGCAGCCGGGCTCCTGCAGGGATGGAGTGGGTGGAGGGGGAGGGCCAGGGTGGTTGCCCAGGTGTTTGGGGGAAGCGACCCCAGGACAGTGGGGTTCGGCATCTGGTCAGACTTCATAGCTTATTCTGGGCAAGCTTCTGGGTGTCCAGGGGGCTTTCAGGCTCCTTCTCTCCCCCACCAGCAGGGTCCACAGATGTCAGCGATCCAAGATCTAAGGCACCCACCAGCCTCAGAAAACCAGAAAAAGGCCTCCACGTGGAAGAAGCTCATGGAACGCCAGCACGCACCCTGTGTTCTGTTAGTAGACCAATTCCTCCTTCCGGGGCTTTTCCAGTTCTGGAATCCAGTCCTGGATGCGGGATGGGTCTCTTCTCCCAGGACAGCACCTTCACTTTTCAAAATGAGCCTGCGGCCCGCACACACTCAGGGCCAGGGGTCCTCCCACCTGCTCCTCTGGCTTTCCGAGCGGGGCTCCCTCTGCCCCCACTGCCAGGGAAGCCGTGGGGCTCCGCACCCTGTGTCATCTCAAGCTTCTATCTTTTAGTAGATGGAGCTTCAAGAAAAGCAAATTGCTTCCAGCAGGGAGTGCAGCGCAGCAAACGCAAGCACCAGATTTCAATTTTCTAATGGGCTGTGTAACCACAGGATGATGTAATCCTGCCCTGAATAGTGATTAATTAAAGACTAAAAGAGCCTCTTCTCTGGTTAAACAAAAGGAGCCTGACAAGTAAGGCAGGAGGCTCCCGTGAGGGCTGGTGTGCAGAGGATGCTCCTTGTCAGGCCCCGGTGGCGCTAGCGCTGTGGGACCGGCACTGGGATGTGGGTCAAGTGTCACCTCGCTGCCCACAGATTCTACTGGGGCCACAGCCCCTGAGCCTACGTGTGACCCAGAGATGGAGGCAGAGGTGGTTTAGACAAAAGAACACAGAAGGCATGGCCAGGAGCTTAGAGGGCTGAGACTGGAGGGTCCCGGGCCTCCTCAGGAGGAGAAGCGGAGGCAGCTGACCGCACCCCCTGTTGCTCACCTGGGAGCGGGCTGCCCTTACGCCCCTCGGCACAGGAAGAAGGGGGAGCATGGAGGAAACTAAGCCAGGACAGGCCATGGGTGGTCCTGGAAGGCACCGTGGTGGTTGCCGGTAGAGTGCAACCACCCCTTCAGGAGCCCGCCTGTCTCTCCTGCTGGCCTCTGCCCGAGGCTCTAGGCTCCCCTGCCTGCCGAGGAAGCAGCACCCGGTGGGCCCGGCCACATCCCCCTGACCCCGAAGCACCCAGTGCTCTCCCAGGCTTCCGGAAGACCCCAAGCACCTGCCTCCGGCCACCGACAGCTGCCTGCCGGAGCCCCTGCTGGGCTGGGGGGCTCCGGATGCTGAGAGAGGTGCACATGCCAAGGACAGGGGGACCTGGAGCTGCCTTTCAGAAAGCAGGGTGTCCAGCTCTGGCTTGCCCCGCTGCGGGAGCAGAACCATCTGGGGATCAGCATCCAGGAAGGATCTGGACCTGCTCTTCCGCTTCCTGGCTTGGTGTTCCCTGGCAGGTATCAGAACCACCCCCTGCCTTGATCTGCTCACCTAGAAATTGGGGATTATTAACAGGACCACTACAGTGACTCTCTAAATAGGTAAGGATCCAGCAGGAGCACCTGGGTCCCATGAGCCAGTCTGTCAACAGCTGTCTCACCGCTGCCGCTTCCCCTGCCATTCCTGCTGCTACCTGCCTCTCCTGGTGCATTCCGGAGATGTCCTGCTGCCTACACCTAGCAAATCAAAAAAAAAAAAAAAAAAAAAAAAAAAAAAAAAAAAAAAGGAAGGAGAAAGAAAGAAAGGATGCATCTAAAACAGTGGTTCCCAGGTTTCCTGCACCTTAGAATTTCCTACAGATCTTCTGAAAATTCCAGAGCTGAGCTAGCCCCCCCACCAGTGAAATCCAGCCTCTGGGGCTGGGACTCAAACATCCTCAGGTGACTCCAGTGTGCAGACAGGTCTGGGAGCAGTTGCCCCAGGTGGTTCATCAGAGCAGAGCAAAGAGCCAGTGGCTGGTACGTCCTGCAGTGTTTGCTAGGATGTGATTGCTCGTGTCCCGAAACCTGCTAACGGCATGTCTCGGTATTCCTTAAGGCACAAGATGCCACCACCCTGACGGCCAGACTCGTTTGTGCAGCAGCTAAAACCCAGGTCCTAATTAAACCAGGGCAGGGTCCATGGCCACATTACATTATCTTTACTCCAAAAGAACAATTTTGTGCTCCTCTGCGTCTTCCCCTTTGATCAAGCCTTTTTCTGGGGACCTTTGTTCCAGCTGGATCCGACAATCACATAATCTGCTACGATACTGACCTTCCCACTAACGTTTGAAGCTCCCTTTGATAACGGAGATTCAAAAGAGAACAAACCATTTCAAAATGGACTTACCAAGACCCAATAAGGGCTATCATTGCACAGTGATTCTAAATGCCTGCCCTCCTCTGGTGCGGGAGGAAATCCATCATCCGTGGCCGTGGAGCTGAGCCGCATTCCCACGCAATTCATCACCCTCCCGACCTGCCAGGGCACCTTCTGTGTTGTTCTCTTCCAAACGGCAGCGCCTCGTTCTATACCAAGGCTGATGGTTTCCCTCAGGCTATTTGGCCACATATTTATCCACATCAAATCGTCTCTCCTTTGAATCTGTCCATTTCTGAAATTTAGATTTATCTGTTTTGTTACCAAATGAGAAATGGCCCGTGTCAACGTTGCTTAGATGAGTTTGGGGGTAGGAGTAGCAAATCACCCGACGCTGCAGAGCTGTGCCTGCCTGCAGCGTGGAGGCTTGGGGTCCCCTGGGGAAGGGGACCCCAGGCTCGCCCTGCATGAGACTGACACATTGGACTTCATTGCCCAGCATTTATACCCGAAAACGCTGCAGGATCCAGTGCATCCCCATCTGTTCCTTCCCCTCATCTAAGTTTCTTTCCATCCTAAGATCACATACACGGGTGTCACCTTGTATTTTTGCAACGACAGGCTCATCATTTTGTCCCAGAGACCCCGTCCTCATCTTGCTTGTTGCATCGGCTCAAGCCCCAGCACACGGGCGCCTCGGGAGTAGCTGGTTCACACCACACCTTTTCACGTTGCCCACCATGTGGATGTGGTGCCAGCCAAGCCTCGCTTCCAGCCTTTCTCCTCTTGCCTTCCTGGCAATGGCAACGATTCACGCCTTTGTCCATGCTCATTCCATTAGCCTCATGTGTCTCGCTGCTAGAGATGGGTGTGCGGGGTTGGCATGTCCTGGTCCACGGCTTCGGAGGCTGCGCAAACAACCCTCTCGCCCTCCTGGGGACTATGGGGCTTTCCTCGCAGACAAATGCCTGATTACACTCACTCACTTCTTGGAGCTTTGCCTCTTCCTGCCCCAGAGATCAAGAGACCCTGGTCAATCGTGCTCTAGGAAGTAGCATCGTTACTATAAAATAGAAGATAACTGGGCACCAGGGGGGCTCAGCTTCAGCTGAGGTCTGCCTTCAGCTCAGGTCATGATCCTGGGGTCCTGGGATCGAGTCCTGCACCAAGCTCCCTGCTCAAGGGGAGTCTGCTCCTCGCTCTCTCTCTGCCCCCTTCCCCACTTGGAGTCTCTCTGTTTCTCTCAAATAAATAAAATTTTTTGTATAAATAAAGTAAAAATTGGGGCACCTGGGTAGCTTAGTCGGTTAAGTGTCTGCCTTTGGTTCAGGTCATCACCCAGGGTCCTGGGATCCAGCCCAGCATAGGGCTCCCCACTCAGCAGAGACTCTGCTTCTCCCCCTCCCTCTGCCCCTCTCATGCTCTCTCTTTCTCTCTTAAAGAAATAAAATCTTTTAAAAAAAGATTTAAAAAATTTCAAAAATGGATCCTCCATGGTTGAGGGAGGTAGAGTGTGGCAGGGGTGCAGAGGGGCATGTCCCTATCCTCTGATGTGTAAGGAAGCCTCATAAATAAAATGAAACCAAACACCCACACAACATGCCTTTGCAGGTAGAGGAAGGTAAAGGAGGTTGGACGTCACCCATGACAGCCACAATGTTGCAGTAACTCCCTTCTGCTTCTCTTCACCTCAGAGAACCCCAAGTGGCTCTCTGTTGTTCCTCAAACCTTCACAATCTCAAGTTCCAACCCAGGTGGTCTGTCCTCTGTGGATCTAGGCTGCAGTCAGCTGACGGGACCACACAGAGCTGCCATCAGCCTGGCTCCCGAGCTGCAGACTCTCTCTGGGCAGGTAGACTTATGGTCCCTCCGCGGGTCCCCGTTGCATGAGCCCTACAAGGTGCTAGTATTGTCCTTGTCTTTGCAAGCATGTCCTGTTCCCTGGCTGCATTAACTCCTGTTAGCTTCCAGCCTTGTCTTTTGTCAGTCCAGCTCTCGCTCATGGCCTCGTTGTGTTCTAAGGAACGAGCTCCTTCTTACTGGAAGCATCTAATATTACCTAGTGACACAACTGTATTTTAAGAGAATGTTGCAGGAAGCCATTCACTACTTCTATGGCTCTGGCTCTAAGTTAGCAGGGTTACATTTTATCCTCTCATTTACTAGGTAGTCATAAATATTTCTGTTATGTACACTCAAAACACTGAAACATATAAATGTAACCATGTTAACAAACCTACACAAATATCATGCTCTATTCTCTGTGTATTTAACAATTTTTTTCTCTATGTTTACTATGTATTTATCACTAACATCTTAGACTTGTCAAAATAGGGAGAATTTGATGCTGGAAAAATGACACTATAAATAAGTCCCATCAATTTTTATTAGTTTGATCTGGCAAGGATGATGATAACCAAATGTTTGAGAGGGGCCTGGCCTTAAATGTGACAGAGGCATAATTCAAAACTAGGACAGATCTTGACTAATCTTGTAAATAAAGCGGGAGCAGAAGCATGGATGATTCAAAACAAGGAATAATAAAAATGATTTTGTGCTTTAAATTGAAATATTTATTTCCCATTTGCAATCAGAGCATGTTTCTATTTAAAGTGGCTTATTGATCCCATCGTGACCAAAGATGCTGGGGGTAGGGACGGCCCAAGGAGGTTGTGGGAATAATCTGGAGGATGAATGATGTGTGTCTGGGAGAAACAGCAGCACCACTGTCACCATGCTCAGACATGCTGCACCATCTTGGTAGATCCGAGTACCCTCCAGAACCACACCTCCCATCTGCCCCCTGCCCCTTGCCCTTACACCCCTGGACTTCTGTCTTGGTCAGTGGAACATTGGTAGACATGATGTGGGCAAAGTCTTAGCAAAAGCCTGAGCCATGGGGCTGGCTCCCAGGCCCTTCTGTCATTGCCATTGAAAGGAACATGGTGGATCAGGAGGAGGAGAGACACATGGAGTGGAGACCTGAGCCCTGACCAGCTGGGACCTGCAGGTGTGTAAGCTAAATAAATGTTTATTGTTATATGAGTTCTGATTTTTGGCTGGTTGTACAGTATTATTATAACCATATATGTCTGATAATATCTACTCTCAATGGGGATTTCTCTTAAAAATAGACTAGGGTACAGACACATACCCCTCATCATCTTCCTTTTCTTTACTCCTTCCTCACGCCTGCATGCCCCCAGCTTTCTTCCAGTGCTATAGGTGCCTGGTATAGAGGTCAGGTCATGAAAACGACTGGTAGGATACTTCTGCCATGAGGAATAGTCTTGCTGGATGTTGGGACCTGGAGTTGGAAGGGACTCAGTAAGCAAGGAAGGCAGTGCAGCTGAGCATCCAGGTATCAAACGAGCATCACCCTGCTCCACCTGTTGGCAGCGTGGACTGGAGTCAATTACTTGATATCTCTAAGCCCCAATTTTCTTTTCTGTAAAATAGCAATAATTATACTAATCTCGCAGGGCTTTTGTGAGAATTAAATTAGCCAAGGTAGATGCATGTGAAGCAGTCAGCGCTGTTCCTGGCCCTCAGAAAGTGCTTGGCATGGCAGCTGGTAAATCGCTGCAACAGAACACATTGCCACTGATGGAGGGGACAGGCCAAGTGTGTGCACCTGCCCACTTTATGGAAAGCAGGGAGCCTGATCCTTGGAATCACTGAAGCCACAGAGAGTTGGGTATTTTGTTCCTTGTCCTCTGTGGAGACCTCCAATGTTTTCTTGTGTGATGGCAGCTCTATCTATGGCATGATCCCCTGAACCCCCAGAGTCTGTGTGGGCGAATTCCACAACTGCCCTTGGATCCTGCACATATAATATTTTGTTACAGGAGTCTGGAGCCAGCATGCGTTTTTTGGTTTTTTTGTTTGTTTGTTTGTTTGTTTGTTTTAGCCCTGTTACATGGAGGATAGTTAGCCCCGGGGAATACTATGATCCAGTCCAGCCTGTGTCTCAGGATGAAATGCAAATGAACTTGTATAGACCACCTACTGTCTTTCAGACATCAAAGTAGAAAATGAGATGAGCGTTCAGCAGCCAGTGCATGAGCTCTATCTCTTAATGAGGGTTTCTGGTTTATCTGTGTATTTTGAAGAAACCACTTTGCCTTATGGTGACATTGGCAATATCTATAAACCATAAACACTCTGAGTGTGGGAAGTGGAAACATCATTTAGGGTCACTAGATCTTTTTACCTCGTTGTTGACTCTTTGTTGGTTTATCAACGTGAAGAGATAACACAGTCAGTGTTTGCTTCATAAAGTAGTCTATCCTCGTTCATTACACATGTATCAACTCAATTTAATGGCATCGATAGAATCTTCCAATATTTAAGGCAAAACTTTCTCTATAGCATGCAACATAGACCATGAGATGCTCCTGACCTTGCAGGGCTAACCTGAGTCCTACGTTCCAGGTTGAGTTTCCCAGGAAGCAATTCTGAGAAGGAGATGTGTGTGCAAAAAACTAATTGGGAATTGCTTTTGGAATCCACACCTGATGGGGAGGAAGGGCTGTAGGAAGGGTCACAATGGGGAGCTGAGCTGTGATGCTGGCACAAGAACAGCCTCAGACCATCCTGGCTCCCGGGCGGTGGTGAGTTGGGGGATGCTCTGGTTTCAGGAAGGTCCCTTTGAGTGTTCCCCTCCTGGTGTGAGGGGGCCTTTGAATAGCTTATGACCTTGGGCAAGGTGGCTTTCTTCAACCAAGAGCAAATTCCAAAGTGGTACTCAGCTGAGAGCTGCCAGCTGCCGGACCTCAGGGGTGAGGGCTGAGCTGTTCACTGCAGTCCATTCTGTTATGGCGCATGCATGAGTACTATAGGGTCCATGGGAGAAGCTCTAGGGGACCTCAAAGCCAGAAAAGAATGTCCCAGGAAAGTCTCAATGAGGCCTAGCTTCTGAAATGGGCCTAGGGCCATGGAAACTCTTGCCCTGGGGGCGTGTGACCAGCTGCAGATGTCAGAGCCTCAAAGGCATATGGAACAAGTTTGGGGAAAAGTGAGGAGCAGTTCTGTCTGTTTGGAAAGTGGGAGTGAAGAGACCTGGAAAAGTGAGTGACAGTCGTGGAAAGCCAGGCTGAGACCAGGGTAAGATAAAGCTGGATCAACTGGGTCAGGGGGAAGTGCCCTCCATGGCGGAGAATCTCAAGTGCCAGACTGAGCGGTGTGGAGTTTATTTGACCCCCAAGGAGCACTGGTCTAGGTTCTGGGATCTGGAGTGCCCCAAGAAAGCATGACCGAAAATGGTGTGGGAGTGTCAACACCCATCAAAACAAGCTGGTCAGAAGGCTCTAGCACTATTCTAACTACAGATCAACAACTGCTTTTTAAGCCTCCGCTGGAGTGCCGTGAGGGTCTTAAAGGATGTATCCCAGACCCTGGCCTTGCAGCAAATGTCATTTTATAAAGTGTTTTCACTGTATCTGCTGAAGTCATGAAGAATTATATACAAAATAGGTGTGGATTGCAGATAAATATGACTGGCCTAAAAAGAATTGGCAATGCAGTCTTGGCAGAATGACTGATTAGTGGCTTTTGTTTTGGAGACTCGTATTTTTTTTTCACGTTGAATATGGAAGAGAATATGATGAAACCCAATGAGATGGAAAGATGTACTTTCCATTCATCTGTAGACTGAGGCAGCCAATATCAATTACCATCATTAATTACAGTTAATCAATTAAATCATTAATTTCTTGAGTCTGGCAATAAAAAGCATAACAATGTATATTTGCCAAAATGATTTCCAATCTCAGTGAAAACAGTAATTCAGCAATTAAATACAAAGAAACTCCATTAATTTGCATTGCTTTTACTTACCAAAGCAGTTAATTACAAAGATTAGTCAGAAATTGATACAAATCAAAGTATGAGTGGCAGCAACGAAGGATATGACAAAATCCCTGCTAAGAGGCAAATTATTGATAGTAACGTTCAAGTAATTTATTTTATGGCAAAACAAGGGTTCTCATACCGCCTATCTCATGCAAATACTAGAAAGAATAGCTCATGATAATAATTGGAAAGCTTCCATTTAAACACTTGAAAAAGTAACAATGATCACTTACTGTTTCTGAAAGCAAAACTTTAAACCAAGAGAAAACTATTGGCAGTATTAAATCAAAATTATCATTTAAATTACTCCCAATTGCACACACTTTACACTGTAAGCCACCCACATCATAGGAAGGAAGTTACTGCGTTGCACATGAAGGGGGCCTTGGGTCTCAGGGCTTCGTCGTGCCCCGGGACCCTGGCTGTGAAGGGGTAGCACTGGATTCTGTGAACCCAACCACAAGTAAGTGTGGTCATCTCTGGACAAAATATGGAACTGTAGGGCAGAACCACAAGCAGGTGGGAGCTGGAGGAGGAAATTGCACTGGTGGAGTTAAGAAATCTGTGACCTGTGGGACAGGTGAGCCACAGATTGAAAGGAACTGGGCACTTTCCTAACCAAGGCAGAAAAAACAAAATGAAACCTTTAACGTTAAAAATAAACACACATTTTTAACATAAAAATCAAAAACTTAAGTCAATTCTAAGAATCACAAACCAAATAAACAGAATGATGGTTTTAACTGACCAACCCCCATGTTATAAATATTGCCATGTACCTAACATGTCTTTCCATATCCCTGTGACATAGGGATGCCTATCCCCAGCTGACAGATGAGAAAATGGTGGCCTTGGGGAGGTAGATTGTTGTCTGGCTACGGAGCAGCAGAGCTGAGACGCACACCCTCCCGGTGGGGCTCCTGAGCCGGGCGTTTAAGCAGTACACTGTTCAAGAAATAATGAGCTTTATAAATCACAGAAGAAAGACAATTCAAAAGACAAATGGCAAAAATTTGAATAGCAAATACAGAGAAGAGCAAACCCAAATGATTCATAAACATTTGAAAGATCAAATTCAGAGCATCAGGGAATGCAAATTAAGGTAAAGGGACTAACTTTGCAGGGGAACCGCAGGGAGCCAGGCACCGGCTGCAGGGCTGTGGGGAGAGAAGCGGGAAGGGGCATTCCTGGCAGGATGGGAGCCGGGATCTCCTTGGGCAATACCACCCTCACCGTTTCCCTCGTGGGAACCCATTTCACTGAGGGGAATGTAAGACTTTTGCACGCACATCTGGACAAATATATAATTTCCAGATGGCATCAATGATAACCATTTAATTGCCCATCAGTCGGGAAATCGCTGGATGGCCGGGTAACCCGTGATGCGCCAGCTGAGCTAGAAGGTGAGCTGCAGAGCAGCACCCGTGCCATATCCTTATTTCTGTAAAACAAACCGTGTGTGTGTGTGTGTGTGTGTGTGTGTGTACACGCTTGCGGGACTAAGTGAGAACGCGTACAGTGTGGCCACAGGGGTCCTTAGGTGGGACGCGGAGAGAGGGCTTCCAAGCCCTGGAGTGGGGAGGGGAGGAAAGAAAAGAGGAAAATGCCAGGGGAAAAAAGAGCCTGCGCTTCGAAATAGAATAATAATGTAAGCCAATTTACATAAATCTGTGACTTGAAGAGATGTGAAGACCAGAGTGTGGGCTCTCCATCTCCCCCCTTCTCGGTGCCCACAAGGTGGGTGAACGCCCACAACTGGATCATGTTTTGTGGGCGGGAAACTCTGCTTCACCATCCGCGGGCCGCATCCGCTGGGCGGGAGGCTGGAGGCTGGGGCCCAGGACCAGGAGACTGCAGGCGAGGCAGAAGTCCAGCTTTTTGTGGTCTTATCCCATCGGGAGTGCAGGGGCGTTCGTTTGCAATTTCAAAAAATGAAAGGCACATTTCAAAAGAAAGGAAAAGTCAATGCCTGCATCTCAGCGTATGACACATGTCATATGTGTCCATGCCCCCCCCCCCCCCCCCCCCCCCCCCCCGTGAATCAGCTCAATGCCCCTTGGCGATCTGGGATAACTGCAGATAGACACCCCTAAGGCTCTCCTGGCCAAAGTCCATAGTTTTGGGGCCCCCAGAAGGATGCCCCGTATGACTCTGTGACAGCAAGAGCCCCACGTGGCCGTGGCGGGCTGTCTGGTCTCACCGGGCTCAGGAGAGGACCCGAGCAGAAAGGACAGAGGCTCCCTCGCCCAGGAAAGGTGCCAAATTAGAAGAGTTGGCCTTCTGGGATGCACCGGGGCTTGCTGCTTTGCCAGAGCATGTGGGAAGAAAGACAATGTGCTTCTGATGACTTAAAGTGCCAGAAGAACATCGATAGTTTTAAAGATATAGGTTTACTTATTAATAACAGAAGCTCCAGCCAGGAAATTGTGGAAACACTATAACTCCTAAAAAATGAAATTTTGCTGCAGGTCCTCCTGTCCTTTTCTTAGGCACCTACATTCCAAACCTCTGATTCCTTCTTCCTTGTCTCTGAAATTTGGGCAAAGCAGGAAGAACTCTCGGCCTCCCAGCTCTGGAGACCCCTGGGGTGGACACAACCCAGAGAGGGACCACATGAGAAGGGCAGACCCACCTGTTCACACAGCAAGTGGTGCAGCCTCCGGACATCTCCTGTCGCCGTGACCACAGCCCATCTGGTTGTACCTCTGCAGCCTGCAGGAACAAGCCCACGCACAATCTTTCAAGGTCAGGTAGAGATGTTCAGTCTAAATATTACATTTGTATTGAGAAGAAATGATGCCTAATTAATAAGATGCCTTCCCTTCCCCTGTGTGGCTGTCGGAACGATGAAGGCACCCTAGCACCCCCACTTTCTGCTTCTCGTGTCACCCAGTGAGGCACAGCTGACTTAACCAGTGAGCCTGTGTTCTGTGTCCAGAGGCCCATAATGAATAGGCCCAAGGCAGGAAGTACTGAATGCAACCTCTTACCTATTCATATATTATTCATATATATGGACTATCTTCTTCTTCTTCTTCTTTTTTTTTTTTTTTTGGACTATCTTCTTTAATAAGAAAAACAAGCAAATTTTTTGTAACTAGATTTTCTTTTCTCTTGGCATGAGAAGTTCAGCATGTTACTTAGTATACAGAAGATTGAGTGCCACATGCATGCACGCGTGTACCTACATTCACACACACACACACACACACACACACACTCCTCTTACTTTGCATGCCAATTCCAATTCCAGATACCAGAGCCTGTTCTACGCTGCTATGTGAATGTTGAACAAAACACACCCAACAGACATCACGGGGTCCCCTCCCATGAGTGACCAGACTGGCCCACTGTTAACATTTGCCCCCCATAGTCATCCTTTCTTTAAAAATGGAGTGGGCGCTCCTAGCCCTCCTTTTTCTGTCGTGCTGTCACCAGGCAGTGGAGAGGGCGCCAACTGCACCTGCCATGTAAATCGGGTGCAGATGGAAGGCAGGCCCAGAATCATCACTGGGGAACAGAGAGGAGCCCAAGTGCACATAATCAAGTATTTCACACTTTGCATACGGGGCTGCCTATGGAGACATCTTTGGGGGTTTTCCACTCTAAAGACCAATGGGACCTCTGCTTTTGAGATAAAGGGGGAAGCTAGCTGCCTGCAACTTTCCTTCTGCTCTCCATTGGGGAATCCTGTAATTTGCATTTTAGATGTAAATTCATGTAAATCAGCACTTATTTTCAGATGAAATCCTACCATTGAGAACAATCTGGAGTCATTCTCTAATGCCAGCATGCATTTGATCCCCATATAATTTCTTGGCATATGGATTAAGCCTGCAATAAGGGTGGCATGCTCATGATTGGGCATGCAAGACAATTGACCCTTATTTTGCCACAAGGACAGGAAAATCTAATTGTAACGCCTTTTCTAGCATCTGAGACAAAGCCAGGCTGAATGCCAGTTCTGCTAATTGGCTGGAGTGTGGGCCATCCGGTACCAACCTTTTGGGGTCAGTTATATTTTCTTTTTGCCTTCAGTCCAAAGAAAGCTCTTCACCCCTGGCCAGTTTATTGTCAGGCGATGTGTTTGGTTTCAGTAAAGCAAGTGAATGTATGAAAACCAACCCAAATTAACTACCCCTTTCAGGCAGACTTTACCCCAGGGCTGCGTCCTTGTGAATGATGGATGTATCATGCTGGTGATCACATCTGTTTACTTAGGAAAGCCCTGAGCAGAAGACTTCATGAAGGAAAGGGATGCAATACTCAGGTCTTTGGAAAAATAGATTCTGATAGGACATGCCAGCTCGCAGCTCTTATTGGTAATAGAATAAATACAGAAAAGGTAGGGAATGTTCTTTTGAAGACCTAGAGACACATTACACAGATTGGTCACATTACATGGAACTGTCATTACATAGATTTAGATAAACATCAGAAAAAAGTTATGAGCCCCAAATAAAACAGTACATCATTGGGAAAAGCATTAGATTACACGGCAAAATATCAGTATCGGCTGAGTGTGAAGAGGCTCCTTGTGTGTTGTGGTAAGGAACGTGTGCTGGAAGTGACTGTGAGCAAGATGAGGTATTGGTCAGAACAGGATGCTCATAGCAGGTGCAGAGTCCTTGGTGTATCGGTGGTGGATAGAATGAACCGGATGACTCTGCTGGGGGTAAGGGGGACCAGAGTAGATGGCACACACTCTCTCGATAATACCAGGAGAAATAATTCTAATGATTGTGAAAACATTCAAGAAATTTTTTTTTATCCCTTACAACTCTTGTAAATCTATTCTTATGGTTAAACCATGTTTGAATGTGGGTGGATGGTTCCTGCTGATTTTCGCTTTTCTTCTGTTTTTGGGGAGGTTTCAGGGGAGTGGGGAAGAGGGTGGTTTGAAGATGAGAGTTTGCTGTCACGTTTAGCCATCATTCTGTCTAGGGACCTCGGTGAGGTGGCCGGCTGACTCCCCTGGGTGTGGCAACGACCTCCGAGCATCTGCAGGGACCCGCCAGTGTCTCCCAGGCCAGGAGTCAGATGGCAGGGAAGGAGCAGGTGGAGCTTAATTAGCACAAAGAGCCAGCTCGTTAGTGGTGAGGGGCGTCTGCTGGGAAGCCAAGCAGGCAGCAGCCCCTTTAAAGGGAAGAGACAAGGAATTAGTGACGAATCGTTATTAACATGCAGACAGAAAGGCTTCAGCTAAATCATTATACTCCTTCCCATAAAGAGAGGCCAACAAATAAAAATTCCCCGCCCCCCAAGGGTCCACAAATGGAGTGCGAGGAGCAATTTAGGTGGAGAGGGTCCTGCAGAGAGCAGTGACAAGGCTTTAGCGCTTGAAGAAACTGTGAATTTGAGGGAAAGATGGAATAGGAAGCTGTAGTCAAGTGATGGAATAACCATTTTCGAGAATAAAAGGGGGCTGCGATGCTGAGGATGGCGACCAGCTGTCCCTTCCTTCCAGCGAGACAGGAACAAAGGCAGTGAGCGGAGGGGCCAGCAGGAGGGGTGGCACGTGGGGGCGGGGGTGGGACTGTCTTGGGCGAACGTGCCAGCTATAAAAGTCACAGGCCCCAGGAGAGAGTTCCCAGGGTGGGCCTGCAAAATAGCCTGACTGATCTTAGCAAACACCTGCCCAGTGCCCTCCTGGAGGGCTCCCTGGGGAACCAGAGGCTCGCGGCAGGGGGGCAGGGCAAGGTGTTCACTGCTCTCAGGATGCAGGACCCAGGGCAGGCGGTGGCTCTCAGAGCCCCCAGGGCTGGTGCACCTGGGGCAGCCAGATGCACAGCACAGACCTCCCCACGCCCCATTACAGGTGAAGCCCTGACCTAACACTGATGTGTTCCCCTGCCTTTCCACCTCCTTCCGGCCCCACTTCCAGGACAATGTCCAGTTCAATTCACCCCCCTGTTTCCACCAGCCCAGCTCCCTGCGAACACACTTCTTGCTAAGTCTGTAATGTCAGCAGCCTATGGCAAACCAAATACCTTAGTTATAGTGGGAAAAAATGGAGCCACAGACCCATTTTCAGGACCACTTTTGAAGGAGCAAGTGTGGAGTTCCCTGATTCCAGAGGTGATATTTACTGATCATGTTTGGAACAATCTCTTTCAAAGCTTTTGAGAACGGAGGCTGTAAATCCAGCTCCCGGAATGCCGCAGTCTCGGCCTCGGAGAGGCTGTAATCAGCTGAGGGTCCCTCCTGGGTTTTGAGAGCTACCATTTTCTCCCAGCACTTTTCCTGTCTCGGAGTGCTGCTTGCTTTGGAGCAATGTCATGGCAAATGAAACTTCACTTACTGAGCCTTTGCTGAGGATGGACAGAGAATAAATATGGCCAGCGCTTGTTTTTCTTCTGCAAATCTGAGTCCTATAAATCTGAGTCCATCTCTTCTCTGCTTTCGTCGATAACAGCATGAGACCCACTCAGTGATTCTCCCAGGCATGGTCGTGCAGCTTCACGGAGGGGATGGCAATGATCAATAGCTTCATCTCTGAGCCGTGTGCAATTAGCTGACACACACAACGCTCTCGCCAGCCACATGCTTTATTGGCTTGAAATTATTTTGTTTCAGTGGAAAAGTTGCAAGGTCTAGGGTGGTGTGGCATCTGGAGAGAGAGGAGTCTATGGTCCAAGAGCTGAGTTGAGGAGGGAGGAGGTCACTGCTCTGCTTCTCCTACATCTTAAATGTGTTGTGTGTACCTACAAGTTTGTCCAGGAAAAGCACTTTGGTCAATTAAAGAATTAAGATACAATTTGCAAATCATTAAATTCACCACTTAAAGCATTATTATTATTTTTTAAGTATATCCACAGGGTTGTGCAACATAACTGTTATTTAATTCTAGAATGTTTTCACCACTCCAAAAAGAAATCCAATACCCCTTAGCAGTTACTCCTCACTTCCTTCCTCCCCAGCCCCTGGCTCTCACCCATCTATTTATGATGTCTCTGTAGATCAGCCTACGCAGGGCATTTCATGTAAGTGCAATTGTACAATATAAAAACCTCTTGTGTCTGGCATCTTCCAGTTAGCATAATGCCTTTGAGCTTTTTTAAATGGCTTATAACACTCCATTTTATGGCTAGACCACATTTTGTTTATCCATTCACCAATTTGCGGAAATGTGGGTTGTTTCTATTGTTTGCCACCATTTGTTTATTATGAATAATATTGTTTTGAACTTATGTATACAAGATTTTAGGTGAACACGTTTTCAACTCTCTCAGATGTCTGTTTAAGGGTGGAATTGTGGGATCTTATGGTAATTCTATGTTTAACTATAGAAGAACTACCTGATGCTTTCCAAATTGTGTCACTCTGTGCTCCCAGCAGCAATTGTGAGGGTTCTTATTTCTCTACATCCTTGCCAACACTTATCTTTCCCCTTCTCAGATTCTGACCACCCTAGATGGGTGTAAAATCACACCTCATTTCAGTTTTGATGTGCAGTTCCTTAACTATTAATGATGTTGAACTTATTTTTGTATGTGTGTACTTGTTGGCCATTTTGGACAAATGTCTCCTTTGGAAAGATGTCCATTCATAATTTTTGCCCATGTTTTTATTGGGCCACTTGTCTTTTTTATCAGAGTTTTAAATGTTCTTTACATATGTAGGATACAAGACCCACATCGTTATTTAGCCCAGACATATGATTTGCGAATAATTTCCCCCATCCCCTAGATTATCTTTTTACTTCCTTCATAGTGTCCTTTGGTGTACATAAGTTTTTAATTTTGATGATTTTGATGAAAGCTTGGTTTATGTTAATCAAAACACTAAGGTCCCAACTTGTTTTCAATATCAAACCACTAAGAAGAAAATTCTAATTTGTTGAATGAGATAAATTAAATATTAAGGGGTGAATTTTCATTAAGCAGCATTGAGCTTTGAAGGGCCACAAACCATTGCAATACATAAGACTTATTTTCCTCCAGGGGCACCTGGATGGCTCAGTTGGTTAGCATCGGCCTTCGGCTCAGGTAATGATCTCAGGGTCATGGGATCGAGTCCTGCATCAGCCTCTCCCTTCAGCTGGGAGTCTGCTTCTCCCTTTCCCTCTGTGCTCTCTCTCTTGCTCTGTCAAGTAAGTAAATGAAATCTTTAAAAGAAAAAAATTTATTTTCCCCCAACAATCAGTTGTTCGCTTGGGGAGCATCACTGCTACCCCAGTTCCACTGAGTATGCAGGAATGAGGTCAGAGCTATTGCTCTTTACCTAAACTTGGATGAGGCTGGGAAAGAGACTTGAGCCCACTGTCTGCACTTGCTTGGGTGCTCCAGACCCTGTTCTAGCCCAGGGACATTCTCTATCTCCATAGGCCATATGTGATCTTTCTCAGCTAAACCTTTACAGATTGAAAATAAAGGCACCAATGGTTTTATTCTTTCCACCCTGTGCAGACTTGGACCTCGGACTGCTAACAGTGCCTCGGAACATTTCCAGCAATTGTTCGATTTACACAATTTATTGCCTAATCATACAGTCTGGGTTTATAGCTCGGTTTCTATCTGCTAGTCCTGGCTTGCTTATACGTTCACGTAACGCATGTTATGGGCACTGAATAAACACTTGGAATATCAACATAAATCTTACTTCCTCCAACTTGATTTGAAGCTTCCTGACAATGTCTTGGAGACTTTTTTATTCCTTTGCAAAATCTGGCTTGGTGTTGTGTACCAGCATGGATTCAACACCTACTGATTCCTTGACATTTGTGTTTCTTCATCTAAAAGAAGTGAGGTGTGTGCTTTGTTAGAATAACTTCCTGATGGTTTTATTTTCCTATGTGTCACTGGTCACATATAGGTGACAGTCATGGAGTTGGGGTTACCTGCTGTCTTGAGATAGTTCGACACAATAGTGACAAAGATGTCATATATCTGGAATAGGTCCTGGGCACTTGGGCAGGAATCAGGACAAATAGTGTTTTCCCAAAGTGTTGGAAACCACACTAGTGTAGAAGCTAGGTGACTTAAAGGGAGAAAAGCAGAGGTCAGGACCAACCTAGTTATAGTTAGCATCAGACATGTGGGTTTTCTGGAGGCTGTGAACAGAAAGTCAGGTGAGTGATGAGGAGTCCTGGGGACCTCCATGTGGTGGATAAACTGTATGAGGCAAGTTAAGAAGAAATGGTCCTCATGGAATCTGGGAAGAGCCCAGGCCAGTAAGGAAGGTGACCCAGTGGGATGTGAAGGTGTAGCCACTCCGGGTGACTCACTAGTATACTATGATGAGCAATCGGGGCCAATGGTCAGCCCTGAGAGTCAGCTCTACCCTCTCCTAGAAGCAATGACCCCAAATCAGCACTGACATCTTGGGGGAGGAGAGTATGGTTCAACTAGGTCTTTTTGGTATTCTTAGAAAATTTTTTAGGAGAGAGGCTGATGGATATATATAAACTCTAGAAGGTAGCTGTCACTTCATTTAGGGCTCCAAAGTGCCTCATTTCTGTAATGACGAAACTTTATTTTTGCTCTGCATTCTCCTATAATGTCTATGAACTAAAACCATATCCAGTGCTATGAACCCTCACCTCTAATATCTGTCCTTATGGACTTGGTTCAAGGGGTCATGAGACTGGGGATTACTTAAGGGACAGGGCTTAAGGGGGGATGGGGCTCCTTTTATCTTCTTCAGAGGTTAAGTACTTTTCTTCCTTCTCCCTCTCTCTCCAATAACTTCCACAGACTCCATTATTGGGTATCTCACTTGATTTTATCCTCTAGGATGGGAATGGTTGAGAGCATTAGTGGGAGTAGATAATGGAGTTAGTCATTCATGTACTTGGTGCTCAGGATCCTCAGAAGGCCTTAGTAAGAGCCTAACACAAAAGGAAGCTGGAATAAAAGATGCAGACGTCTTTATGGAGTGTCCACCAAGGACAGGGCATTAGATGGTCTGCACCCAGTGGGATCTGATCTGGTGCATCCATTCATACTCATTGCCCCAGCTGGCAATGGGCCTTCAAGCCACATCCAAACCCAGGACAGCTAGCTTGCAGGACTTTTCTGAGAAACTCCAGAACTTCAAGGACAGCATGCTGGTCTTATCCCAGCAGATTCTAGAACAGTACCCTGGGTGATGCTGACTCACTGGGATAAGAGTAGCCTTATGTGGCCAATAGTATATCTCCTGAGAGCAGCCATATCACATATCACACTGTGAGTACTGGCAAGTCTGGACTGCCCAGAAGCTTAAGAACCTGTTCTTTACTTACTGAACAGTGTAGAGTTGTTCTGAAATTGGGCTGTGGGGTTGCCCTGGTAAATGACCCAGGAAATATGAACTCTTCCAGAAAAATCTTGAGAAGTCCTGATTGTCTTAGTGTTCTTGGAGCCTCCTCTCACGGACTCCGAGATCTCATAAAAAACTGAGGTCATCACCTTGGTAGAAGAGTCTGAAATCCCAAGATGATGCAGGTATGCACTGATTTCTAGAAGTAAAAGTGCATATACCTAGGCCCCTCTCTTGGGAATAGATAGGAGGAGCTTAAACATGTAGGACTCCTGATTTCTGTACATGGTTTTGTTCACTGTGCAAGAAGTAACTTCTGTTGGATTGATCATAGACACAAGACAGAAATAACTTCTGCTGAGTTGATTATAGACTCATATACACTTGGATGTCGCTAGGTGACAGTCTGAGATATGACCAAATTTGAGCCAATAGCTGAAATGAGTGTTCTGGATCATGTATGACTCTCTGTATGTCATCTCCCTAACTCCATTCCTCAGGTAATTAAACATGGCTGTCTCAAGTAGCCTGTCATTGCAAAGCCTGCTCTGCTGCAGGAAGCATTTTGTCTCCAAAGGAGGAAGAAAACAAGCAAAATTGGATGTAAGGTGTGGTTAGAACTCCTGTTTCATGGCTTTGTCCTCTCCTCCTTCCCTATCCCCTTCTCCTCCTCTTCCTCTTGGTTATACCAAATAATACTTTATTTCTTAATTTAAAAAGTGGAATTATTCTCAAGTAGAGAAAATTTAAAGATTAATGGCCTCAAAACCATTGTAAATCATATTTTCTTGTTGGAGTCAGTAACTTTTTTGGCAACAAATATCTCAGTTTTGAATCTCTCTGCACATTGAGAATAAGTGGGGTTTTCTTTTTTTTCTTTTTTTTAAGTGAGGTTTTCTTAAATAATTTTTTAAAACCTGTAATTATGGAGAGAAGGACATATGCTTACCAGGAAGGTATACATGCACAAGATATGGAAATCCATAGTAAGGATGCTTTAAAACTAGTTGTCTCTATATGTGTCATCTTTTATATGTGTCAAAGGAGGTGCTCACAGGAACTCATAACATATTTACTCTCTTTTTCTCCCATGGGAGACAAGTTGCAAAGTAACTTTAGGAAAGTTACTATTCCAGATTAAGTGAATATTTTGTGTGAGATAATAGTTAGAAGTATGGACTCTTCATTAAATAAGTAAATAATTACTTACCTATTATGTGGAAAATACCTTGTTAAGTATTACTAAGGCTACAAAGTAACATGGCCTTGTGCCTCTGATCACAGACAGCTCAGTATCTAGTGAGTCAGGATTAAAACATGCACAAGAAACTGCAACCAAATCACTGTGACATCAGTTTTGTAAGGAGAGATGACATAGTCTAGCATTTCAGATGTGGGCTAGTTTAGCTTAAGTGATTCGTGCTTCGTGATTCTCATTCACATTTAAATGAGATTATTTAAAAAAATGAACAGTAAAAAAAAGAACAGAATTTAAAAAAACAGAAATAAGGGAGAACATTCAGGAAGTGTACATCCAAAGACATAGGGAGGCCGGAAAAGGAGGGGGGAACAGCATCCAATGATGATTGATAGCAGCACAGAACACAGAACGTACCGGATGCATAGGAGGATGCAGCCAGACTCCCCAGTGTTTGCTCTGGGCAATGGCTGCCCTTGATCATTTCTAAGCACTGAAGTGATACAGTCATGGGAGAAATGGTCTGCAAATGGATGAACCAGAGGCAGAGTGATGCTTAGAAGCATCTTCTGGCAGGAGTGAGAGAGTAAAGATGTGACTGCTCAGAAGGTGGATGGTGGTAGTGGGAAGAAAAAGATAGAAAATGCAAACTTAACCACACAAAGAAAATTTTCTAAGGCTTGAAGATTGATTTGCTATAGAGAGAGGAAGGAAAGGAAAGGAAAAAAACAAAAAGAATTTGTGGGTCTGTCTGCATGACTAGAAACATGATTAAATGTGAAATCAGGAGGAGGATATGGCTTGGGAGAGAAAATTATTGTGTGTATTTACAGATGATGGCTTTCAGGAGCGAAAGTTCCAAAAAGCAGATGCAGAGGGTGCATGGTGAGAGATGGGTAACCAGCAAAAGTGGATTTAGGGAGTTGCCTTTCTGCAGTTGCATCTCATGCACCTCCAGTTCAATACCTTCAAACCAAATTCATCCATGTCCACTTGGTCTCCTCTTTTTTGTCATTTTCTGGCCTTATCTCAGTTGTGGTACCAATAACAAGTGAGCCAGCAAATGGGAAACAGAAACCCTCTATTCACCGTGTTTATGTTGTCTTTAGTAAATTGTAATGACTTAAATGTAATATAGTTAAATTTAGGATTAGTGGGGATTTTTTTTTTTTTTTTTGTCTTGTTAAGGAAACTCTTCTCTACCCGAGGTCATGAATACGTTCTATATAACTGTCTACATGCTTTATCATTTACTTTTAACACTCATGACACTAATCTACCTGCAAATGTTTCTGATATATGGTATGTGAAGTACTCTGATTTCATCTCTGCTTTTCCATATAGATAACTATCTCAACAATATTTATTAAAAGGACATTTGCATTAGTCTGAAGTGTCAAATTTCACTGACACTTCAGTGAAGTGAAACTGACACTGACACTTGGCATAAATGCCAAGAATCCGAGCATGTACAAGAGTTAATTCTTTTTTATGACTGAGTAGTATTTATAAATATAGTATTCATATATAAATATTAAATTTACATGTATATAAATATACATTTATATAAATATATTTTATATAAAAATCAAATTTACATAATATATTATGTTTGCTATATTATATATCACATATAAATATATAATATATTGTATATATCACATGTATAAATATGTTAGATAATATATATGATCTATAAAATATAATAAATACTATATATATAATGCTGAATGGACAACATTGGTTGATAGACTCAATTTTGTAAAGATTTCAATTTTTCTCAAATATACATCTAATGAAATAAATAAATAAATAAATAAATAAATAAATAAATAAATAAATAAACCCTATCTTTTTTATGCATTCTATGAAGGGACATTTGGGTTACTCTCATATCTTGGCTATTGTAAATAATGCTGCAGTGAATATAAGTGTATATACATCTTTTCAAATTAGTGTTTTGTTTTCTTTGGGTAAACAGCCATTTGGTGGAATTACTGGTTCATATGGAATTCTATTTTTAATATTTTGAAGAACCTCCATACATGTTTTCCACAGTGGCTGCATCAGTTTGCATTCCCAGGAACAACATAATCTTGTAAGACCATGGATGGATCTAGAGATGCTACTACTAAGAGAAATAAATTGGTAAGAGAAAGACAAATGCCATATGATTTCTCTCACATGTAAAACTGAAGAAGCAAAATAAATGAACAAAGAAAAAAGAGACAAACTAGAAAACAGACTCTTAAATACAGAGAACAAACTGATGATTTACCAGAAGGGAGGTGGTAGAGGGATGGGTGAAATAGGTGATGAGGATTAAGCAGTGCACTTATGATGGACACTGTGTAATGTATACAATTGTTATATTGTACACCTGAAACTAATTAACATATGTTAATCATACTTGAATAATAAAAAAAAAATTTTTCACCCATCAAATTAAAAACCTAAAGGAAATGGAGTCATTAATTTTTTTTTTAAAGAGTTCATGCAGGTATAGATTTGCTTCTAGGTCCTATCTTGTTGTTTTTCACTCATTTAGTCTCTGTATGAACCAGTATCATACTGTCTTGGTTGCTACACTTGATAATAATGCTTCAGATATGGGGAACATTTTTCCCATTTCCAATTATGATTCAGGAACAACTTGGATATTCAAGTCCCTCTGTATTTCCAAATAATTTTTGTAACCAATTTGTCAAGTTCCCCAATCCTGCTGTACTGTTGGTTGATATTTTGTTAACTGTACATTTGAGAAGAATTGAAATCTTTATAAAATTGAGTCTATTAATCAATGTTGTCCACTCATTTGGGTCTTCTTTAATATCTTCTACTGACATTTTATGTTTTGTCTAAAAAACCTTACATATTTTTAAGGTTTTTTGGTGGGGAGGGACTATGTTTCACTTTTGCTTATTGTTAAGACTTATGTCTAAGAGTTGACTGCCAAAATTTTCTTTGAGGAGTTTCATGGTTTCAGGTCTTATATGTGAGTCTTTCTTTAATCCATTTTGAGTTTTTATTTTTTGTGTGTAGTTTAAGAAAGTGATCCATTTTCATTCTTTTTTTTTTTCCAGTTTCATTCTTTTCCATATAGCTCTCCAGTTTTCCTAACTGATATTATAATTGACATTTTAAATATTTGTTTTCTAGACTTTTATTGTTGACATATAGAAATGAAATTTATTTTATATGTTGAATTTTAATAAACTTTCAATTTTGCTAAATTTTCCTTTTTATTTTAATGAAATTTTATGGGTTCTTTCTACATAAAGACTTTGTATCATCTCCAAAATCACCTCCATTTCCAGCTCTTATATTTTCCCTTTCTTTGTAATTCTCGTTTCACTGATGGCTAGTCCTCCACTACACTGTTGAAAGCAATGTGTAGTATAAGGCATTTTTGTTTTGTTCCTGGTCTCAAAAGATTCAATTATTAATTTATTTTAAAAATATTTATTTATATTTATTTATTTTTATTTTTATTTTTTAAAGGTTTTATTTATTTATTCATGAGAGACAGAAAGAGAGAGGCAGAGACATAAGCAGAGGGAGAAGCAGGCTCTATGTAGGGAGCCCAGTGTGGGACTTGAACCTAAGATCTTGGGAACCTAAGATCACGTCCTAAGCCAAAGACAGACGTTCAACTGCTGAGCCACCCAAGTGCTCAGATTTCAACTTTTTAACCATTAAATATGTTTTGCATATTTTTTGGTAGAATCTCTTTATGAGACTAAGGAGGATCTCTTCTATTCTTAATTTATTAGGCAATTTATCATTTTTATCATGAAAAGCTTTATCAAGTGCTGTGTATCAATATCTGTGACTTTTCATTTGTTCTGTTAATGTTTTGGATTGCACTGACTGACTTTCCACAATCAAAGCAACCTGGCATTATGGAGTTAAGCCTAATTTAGTAATGATATCTATACTTTTTGCTGGATTCAGTTTGTCCATATTCTGTTTAGATTTTTTGCATATATGTTCAAGAGAGATTGGCCTGTGATTTTCTTTTGCCTATTTTTCTTGTCAGATTTTACATTAATGCTATAAAATGACATGAAACATTTCTAGTTCTCCAAATGAATTTATTTACACTTTGATTTTTTTAATGTTAGAGAAAAAAATTACTAGTTAAGACACTTACTTGAACCAGGCATTTTACTTAGGAGGATATTTTTGAGTTCTTTTGTATGGAAAAATTCTGTTGACATTTAATTAATTTACTGGGTTAACTGGCACACTTGAGTTTAAATGTAATTATCTTACTTTGTGATTTGGATTTTTCCCACCTGTTCCACATATAGTTTCTCTCTTTTTATGACTTCCTTTAGATTAACTGGGTTTTTTTTTTCAAATCTATCTTTCCTCTTAACTGGTTTAAAATCATGCATGTTGCTTTTGTGTTCTTAATACTTATCCCAGAAATTGCACCATGTCTACTGAACTTAACCACTTCTAAAATAATTATATTTACCTTCTTTTTGAACAATGGAAGGAATCATTAGGTCTTTAACTTTTTATCCTCTCCTGCTTTATTTAATATCACTGTTGCTTTTTAAGGTTTTATTTTGTCTTAATTCTTCAGATATATTATATTTATATAGTAAATTTTATTAGGTTTATACATATTTTGCCACTTTATCTGCACTTAACTTCCTTCTTGTATTTCAAGCCTTTCATCTGGGAAAATTTTGACTCTTCTTGAACTACACCCTTAATTCCTTTTACTGGGCTATTTATTTCCAGTGCTTTCACTTTTTGTTGTTGTATATAGACTATTTATTTAGTCTTTATTCTTGAGAGATATATTCACTGTGTCTAGAATTATTTCTCCCCCACTCATTGCAAATGTCAGTTCTATGTCTTCTGGCTTTTGTGTTTTTTAGCAAGCAGTCAACTATTTCTCTCATTCACTGGAAGGACTTTCTGTGTCTCTCTACACACACTGTGTATATATGTATTTTTCCTAGCTGCTTTTAGGATTTTATCTTCTCTGGGATTTTTTAAGCTTTTATTATAAACTGTCTTAGTGTGGATTTATATAAATTTTCCCTGCTTGAAATTGGTGAGACTTTTGAGCCTGAATAGTTAGGAAAATTATGACAAAACCACTTGTGAAGCTAGGGAGATTTAGGGGAAAAGACGTCACAAAAAAAGGAGTGGATTCAGAAGGTGTGGGAGGGAGAGGCAGAAGATAGAAACATGCTGTCAGGGCCAGATGCTTAGGGAAGGAGCCTTGGTGAGGGTTGGGGCAGATTTGGGCCTGATGGCGGTCACATCTGAATGGAGCCTGGATGCTCCATGAAATGTGAGTAAGCAACCTTTCTTCTCAACATCTCACTGAATGCTGAGTACAGAGGTTATAAAGGAGAACCCCACAGTATGAAATTTCTAATAAAATTCTTCAAGTTTATTACCATGGTCAGAACTCTGAAAGATAAGCCTGTGATGTCACAATTGTAATCTGAATTTTTCCTGAAATTAAAAAGAATTTGGCTTTTCAGTTTTTATCACATGATCTGAGCATGTTTTCTGGAAATTCGTATAAAAATGAGAACTGCAGATAAATGAAATCAATTTTCTTCATATATCATAAACTGCAGTCACCTTAAAACTCTTATGATTGTTAAATACCTTTGAGTCATAATTTTTTAAAGAATACAGGTAATGAAAAGTAGATTTCATTCAGTAGCTTACTGCCCTGATTAATTAATTATGCTTAAAGGCAGCCTGGTGAGCGGCATTGTGCCATCGATCTCCAGGATGGATACAAGGCGGTGAAAGTACACCCACGGGGAGCAATTTTAATACATCAATCTATACCTACCCTGTAGATGCAGCCAACCTGTATTTGACTTCCCAGAATGTTGGCATTCTGACCTGTGTTCCATTTGTCTGCATTCTGGTGATTGACTATTTTCCTATTTAATCTGGAAGAAATAAGAGGCTTGGGGCTTTCACAGTCTGTCAAGTTTCTCCCTGTCGACTATCCTTATCTCTTCATTCACTTATATTTCCCAGGTCACTAAGAGAAAAATTCACTGAAACCATTAGCTCTCAGACAGACAAATGTTCTCAAAGCTCATTCTCTAGCAGCAGGGGGAGCTTGGTGACCCTTTCACCCCACAGACCCCGAGGTTGGCTCAGCAAACCAGGCTTGCAGTAACCTTTCTTCCTGTTTTCTTACTCTTCCTTGGGTTGATCTCTTTCTCCTGAAATTATATTTGCTGTCAGAGATGATGTCTAGTGTCCCTGATACTGGCTAACAAGGGAGGTCTGTGTAGAACAGAATTTCAACAGAAATTACATTATAAGGCTTTCTTGACACAAGATATTTCACAGGATCAGCTACCCATGGGTTTACCTCTGACACAGATTTACCTCTGGATGTATGTCTGTGTGTATGCATGCATGCAAATATGTGGGTGCGTATATGTATGCATGCTTATGTGCATATGTGCATGCCTGCATTTGTCTGGCTGTCTGTTTTGCAGTCAGGCAGCTGATGTGCGTAGGATTGGCCTCACTTTGTCACTTGATCCTCTGTTAGATGACCAGAAACACCAAGCAGGCTTAGGTACTCCATTTCCAGCCATGGAGAGTAATGATGAGGGCAGCTCTGTCTGGAGCTCATGGAAGGCTTGAAGGATTCAGTGCAATAAGGGGAAATGAGCCCTGGATCACCCTGGTCTTGGCTTTGCTATCAACTGATTAGATGATCTGGAGCAGTTTTATCACATGCACATTGAAGATGATTCTTCTCTTTCAGAGTTGCTGCAAGAACTGAATAAGATCATGTCTGATCAGTACTTGCCCAGCTCATGATGCCATGGACTAACTGTGTCCCTTAAATCCATATGTTGACCTTCAAATCCCAATGTGATGGTAGGATTACTACTTGGGGCTGGGGCCTTTGGGAGGTGATGGGGTCATGAGAGTGGGCCCCCTATTGGTGGGATCAGTGCCCTGATAAGAGGAGAGGAGAGAATACTCTTGCTCTGCTCTTCCCACCACATGAGGACAATGAAAAGTCTGCAGCCAGAAGAGGGCCCTTACCTGACCCTAGACCACCAGACCCCACAGCCTCTGGAGCTGTGAGAGACACGTGTGTGTTGTTACACACCTCCCAGCGGTGCTCCTGTGTCCCAGTAGCCTGCATGGACTAGCAACATGGTCATGGTGTAATGTGAGGGAGCTGTCTTCCTAGCTAGGAAATAAGGTTGCTGGTACAGGTGGCCTCCACATTTTTCTTTCAAGCTTACACAATATGACTAACACTATTGAGTTGGAGTTCACACATCTGTACTTACCAACAGGGTCTGTACAAATATACCTGAATTTTTACCTCAAAATTTCCTTCAATATCTCAAAGGAAGCTCAGAAGACAGAGCTTCTGCATCCATTTGAGACATTGACCTCCAGTACCCCAAGTCACAACAGTCACTGACATAGGATGATGAGCTGAAGGAGGGGCTGTTTGGCTGCACATTTTCATGCAGCCTCATCTGATCATAGTCCTCCACCTAATCAAAAACCCTCCAAGGCAGATGTGATCAAATTCTCTCTGTGCAGATGAACACAGTGAAGAGAGAGCTCATGGGGAGAAAGAGGTAGAGCAAGAGTTTGAGTCCTTTTCTGCCTAAGTCTGAAGCCAATGTCCTTCTTTTCAAGTGTGCTCAGAGTTACCAAGTAAGCACACCGTGGGGGGGAAGGATGCAGGTGAGAGCCCCCTGGGGAGGTGGGTGATGGAGCCAGGGGCCCCAAGGAGAGGAGGAGTGTAGAGGTGGGCTCCTTGGGGAGGGGTGTGATGGAGCTAGGGGCCCAGGGATGACCCGAATAGAGCCTGGTTCATAGCCCCTGATGGAAGCACATGAGTGGTTGATGCTCTGGGTTTATGTCCTGAGACAGAGTGAAGCAGAAGTCGGAAATTTTGTGAGTTGTCCTCACAGAAGGCAGGGAATCAAGCAGAGGGCCTACCTCCTTTTGAGCCTCTGCTACTGCCTCTCATGTCCTTTGTGCAAAGATAGCGCTGTTTCACTGCTGTGGTGTAATTTCTATAAACGCGCAGGTCCCAGATAGCTTCTGTCACAGTCCTACAATCTCAGAAAAGAAGGCTGAAGTGTCTCTAAGACTTGCAACGTGTAGAAAACAATGGAATGTGTGGCAGTCCTGTCTTAAGGTCACCAGTACAAAAAAGAGTAAATAATTCTGGTGTTTCTTTAAATTCATGCTTGCATAGACATGAAGGATGGCTTCATTACTAGTTCATTTATCATAAACTAGAAAGCCTGGGCAACAGAACAGAAGTGGAAGCAAAATATTATTTGATTTACAAACTTTCAGCTTAAAGATTTCAAGAAAATATCTGCTAACAGATCAAAGGTAAGGCTGTTCTGGAAAGACAGCTGTGTACTTGACGTGAAGAAACCCCACTTGTGACTTGGGATGCTGGTGCCCTGGCCAGTTTTTACAAAAGGACTTATTTAGTTGGCTTTCTATCAGAGGAACAATTCATCTCCTCCTAGATTATTAACATAATTTCACATATTGCGATCTAAATCCTATTTTTCTGATCTTTGATTGAAAATAGTGAATTGAGTTTACTAGGGTTCTGTACACCGTGTCCCCTCCTAATTCTGAGGCCAGCAGGTTTCTAGCATTTCTTCCCCCCGGCCCTACCATTGAACATAGTCCCTGTGACAGAGCATAGTCAACTTTTCACTTGTGATCCAAGGTTGGCTAATGAGCCTGGTCGCTGAGTCTTCTAGGATTAGTTCTTGGATTATGATTTAATTAATAAAAGCAGTTCACATGTACCCATTCTTAAATATCTGTCTTAAGGGGAAGCATATCCAATGGCTAAGATCTGAGTTTGGAGTGGGCCAGACCTGGGTGTAGACCTGGGTATAGACTTTGCCTCTGGGTATAGACCTTGACCCTCTCTCCACCTGCTGAAACTTTCTGAATCTTGGTGGGTTGTTGTGATCGAGCTATGGTCTCACCCTCCGGACTTTGCAGGCCAGAGCTCTGCAAACCACACCTCTGCTCTACCAGTGGGTCCCTGCGACACTCTGCCAAAGGGAATGGTGGGAGTCGGGGGAGACCTCCAGGCTGGAAGACTGAGGGGCTCAGGCTTCTCAGGGTACCGGTCCTGGCAGCACACCTTCATGTGGCTCTGCCTGTTGGTTCCAGTTTCTACCTACTTTATCCAAGCTAGACCCAGTGCATCCGCAGATAGAAACCCTCGACTCCTAAGCTTTGAGTGTCAGTGTCACGAGGCCCCACCTTCAAACTCCAGAGCTATGCCCACCTGTGGGTCCAGGTTCTTTGCATCCTTATCTGAGTCTCTAAATTCTAATGATCTCATAGACTGTCCTTGGCTCCCTGATCCCTGAGAGCTAGCTGCTTCCTGCACATGCTCTGTGATAGGATCTCCTTGTACCTTCTCAAAGATGAATATCTACCTAACTCATTCTGCATGTGAAATTCTGTTAAAATAACTGATGTGATTTCTATATTTCTGCAGGAACTCTGGCTAATTGTGCCAAGCTCTTTGAATACCTACTGAATTGCATCACCTCCGAATTCACATGACATCCTAACCACCAGTACCTCAGAGTGTGGACTTACTTGGCAACAGGGTCATTGCAGATGTCATCAACAAAGGGGTTGAGTGGGCCATAATCTGATATGACTGGTGTCCTTATACGAAGAGGAGTTGAGGACATCATCTGACAACAGAGCGGGGACTGGCGTGCTGTGTCTACAAGGCAAGGGCTGCCAAGCGTTGCCAGATGTCAGCAGAAGCAGGAGAGAGGCGTGGAGCAATTCTCCCTCCAGGTGCTCAGAAGGAACCAGTCCTACCCACACCCTGATTTTGGAATTCCAGCCTCCAGAACAGCAAGATGAGAGATTTCTGTGGTTTTGAGCTCCCCTTGTACCCCTAGTTAGTGGTCCTGTGTTACAGCAGCCCTGGGAATATGCCCACCTTACAGAGCACTCGTGGAGGATAAATAATCACTGTCAAGTGCCAGGCTCCGTGCCTGATGGGAGACCATTCCCATGACAAGGCAGCTGTTCCCATCACCATGGATGTGACTGGTATAGCTTATCCTTGCAGGCTGTTGTTGGCTTGCTTTTCATCTTTGATTCAGCTGCTGAGGATCCTCAAGGCAGGAGCAGGCTTTGGGGGTTATCTGTGGGCTGCTCCTTAATGATGAATAAGCAGACGGACCTCTCCAAAGGGCCTCTGGCTCCTGAGTTTCCTGAGCATCATTTGAGGCCACTGTGACAGCGACACTGGCACTTCACTTTCTCCCTCGCACAGTCCCCCCTCCCTCACTCTCCCCAAAACCACTGCACATGACCCTGTCTCAAAGTCCGTCTCCCACGTGAACATGGTCCCTTAAAGTACCTATGAAGCCTGTGTTTAGGTTTTACAAAGTGAAATTTGCACAAGTATAGGGTCCATGCGGGGAGAACTGTTTCTACAGAAACTCTTGTGATTTTATGAAATGGATAGTTCACCTAATGGCTCCACACTGTTCAGCAATGTGAACAAATTGCTGCTTCCCTTGCCTGCTCGGCCCTGACTCCGGAAGCATTTATAAATTCTACTTAAGAAACAGCAGATTCTCCGGCTGTGGTTCTTGGCTCATATAAGGTTATGTTCTCCGTGGCAAACTTGCCTGGGGAGGGTCTCAGCCAGCATACGTAGCCACCCACCTAAGACTGCACAATCCAAGGAGAGTCTGTGATGCAACAGGGCTAAATATTATTTGTTGAAAATACAGATGACGTTCTGGCTGCACGCAAAGTGTCTCTCTCGTTGTCGTAGAAGACAACAGAATCTAAGTGGCAAATGATGAAAACACCCATGGTTTTGTCCTTTTATTTGTTCTATTTTAAAGAGGCATTTAATTGAAGTAGTTTGTGATTTGAAAAAGCTTTTGAATAGTTTAGAGTTTCAGATTTCCTCCCTAATAGACTGACTGCTTTCTCCTGCGCATCTTCCTCCTCTTTTATACACTGTAATTCGCAGGGACAATCCTGGTGGTTACATGTCAGTGTAGCAATTGCTACGTTTCAGGAAGAAGTGTGAGGCGTTCACTGTTTACCATACAGATGAGCTAGTGAACAAAATTCGCATCCTTATCACCCAGGAGTGAGAAAAGCAAGGAATTCTCACGTACTCATGGTTCTCACCCAGCTGGGTCTTGTTTCTTTTTTTAAAAAAAAATTTTTTTTTATAAATTTATTTTTTATTGGGGTTCAATTTGCCAACATACAGAATAACACCCAGTGTCATCCCGTCAACTGCCCACCTCAGTGCCCATCATCCAGTCACCCCCACCCCCCTTCCCACCTCCCCTTGGGTCTTGTTTCTTTCAGAATGTGATGCTAGAAGTGTGTAGAGTTACAAGCATCATGCGGGGCAGTGGCTACCAAACCTTTCCAGCAGAACCCTTTTGGAACATTACCCATTTGGGGGAAACTCAGGAGATGGTTGTACTTTTAATAAACACTGAGGAATCACAATATGTCAAGATAGGAGTTCAATAACACCTTGAAATGGGTTTGTATTTTGTTAATCACAGTAGCATCTATATAGTTGAAAAACAGCACGCGTGTGCGTGTGCGCTCGTGTGTGTGTGCGCGTGTGTGCGTATGTTCAGTTCACTGCAAGTGTAGAGTTGATGCAAGAACTCCTACACTGCCTGGGATTCTGAGGCCTCAGGATGGCAAAGGAGGAGGGACCTCTGCTGTCCCCTGTCCTGGCTCCCACTCACTGGCGAGGCAGGTGACTTGGACAATCCCACCTTTCACTTGTTACTCCTTCCTCTCCTGCAACACAGAGCTCTGACTTGACCAGATCAGTTCTTCTCAGTGAGACCCCCTGTGGTCTCTCATAAGAGTCAGGTGCATGGCCTTTTGCAGGAAGCAATTTCCCAATGCCGAGGTGCTGCTTCTACCTGCTGCGTTAATAAACCGCTGACCACCCTCCTCTCTGCCCCAGGATAACTAATGAACATACCAGCAGGGATCAGGAGCTCCTGTGAACATTCAATTAACCAAGGAAGCTTCTGTCCACGTGGCAGTAATGGCTAGTGCCTGGTCCCCAGGAGGATCCTCAATTCCTTGGCTGGGCTGGTGGTCACTGATGAGGCCATTAATCATCCATCTATGGCGGCTCATTTTAGACCTCCTCTGGGAACCCACAGTCTTGTGTTCTATTTCTGATTTTCTCTCTGCTCTGTGTATGCATTTGACCATCAAAATCGCACCTCATTTGAGTCAGAGATGTGATTTTCCTGTTTTAGAACAAGGTCAACTGTCCCCGCTCCCCTTGATTGCTGGCTTGTGGCTGCAACTCCCCTATGGAATCAGCAATCATGGCAGGAGGGGGATTATAGACACTTCCAATCCAAGGTATTCTCTTAAGAATATCTGGACTTCCTGTTCAGTATAAAACATTCTTATTAGGTTCATGCCAACACTGAAGAAGTCTTATTGGTGAAGTGTTCCCTAGAGTTCAACTCCTAAACCTTGATCAAATCTGGAGTAGTGCAATTTATGAATTTTTCCAATTGTATTTTTTTATTAAATTGCAGGATATTTTTAAACAAAATTATTTATGCTAGGATAAATTTTATTCTGTGAAAATTTTATATTGAAGGTTTGATCCATCAGTAATTTATTGTATATAGGATATTTACCCAATTAGCCTTCTGTCATTGAGAGTTATGGTTTGTGGCCATTATCACTGCCAAATTCCATGTTAGAGATGTAATTTTTATAAATACTACTAATAGTAATAATGATAGAAACAATAATTATAAATTGAGTGAAATTAATTTTGTGCATTTTTTTTTTTTGCCAACACAAAAGAAAATTTTTAGTGAGCCTTCTTAGGAATTAAACAATTTCCTCATTGACCAGGTGTGGGTAATTTTGTTATGAATTCAACTCTTCATATTCTTCTAGGCACATCTAGAAAATTTTTAAAAAATATATACAATAATCTTTAAAATAGCATAGAGAGACGTGAAACATCTAGGGCAAGTTTAACAAATATGTGGAGAAACTGTATACTAAATATTCTAAAGACATTTGTTCAAAAAAATTAAAGGTTCATTTACAATGAAGATGTAAACTAGATTTGTGGGGCATGAAATTAAAGATCTCTAGGATGTTAGTTCTCTCCAAACTGATTTATAGAGTTTGTAGTATCTCAACCAAAATTTCAGCAGGATAAATAAATAATAAAATACATAAACTTATTTAATCTTAATTGGAATTACATCAAATTCTTAGAGTTTTGGGGAAAGTTGACTTCATATTATATTGAGTCTTTTAGTCCTTAAGAAGGTAGAGCCTACTATTTGTTTTTTTTCTTTCCTTCTCTTTCTTTCTTTCCTTTCTTGCTTTCTTTCCAGTAACAATTTTATGGTTTTCTGCCTTGAGGTCTTAGGGTTTTGAGACTATTGAAAATAATATCTTAAACTTAAAAAAAAATTCTGATCATCTGCTTCTGGTATTGTATCCAGCAAATTTATTCAATTTGTCTACTAATTTTGACACTTTTTCTACAGAGCCTTTTAGATTTTCTATTTAAAAAATACATCCTCTTTGAATGATGAAATGACAGCTTATTTCTTCTTCTTCAAACCTTATATTTATTTGTTTTTTACTTAGCTAGTTAAAATTATAATAAAATATTTAATATACAATGTACAGTGAACATGAGTGTCCTATATCTGATCTCTAGGATATATCTTCCAGTATTTCACCACAAAGAATGAGTGTTTGCTGGAGGCTTGTTGTAGATAAATCTTATCAAGTTAAAGAAACACTCTTCTATCTTTAAAATGCTGGTAGTTTTATCATAAACATATATTGATTTCTAACAAATATTTTTTTCTGCAACCACTGAGGTGATAGTTCATTTTTTTCACTGTATTCTGATAAATTTTGTAAAATTCATCAAACACATTTTCTTAGGGTGAAATAACCCCGTGTTCTTGGAATAACCCAAACATCATGGTGATATATTGAGAGCTTAATACATCACCATCATTTATTTGTTGATATTTTATTTAGGACTTTTTTGCATTTATGTTCAAGAACAATTGTTCTGTTATTTTATTTTTTGCCATGTCCTGGTCAGAGTTTGATATCAAAGTATATAGTTTCCCTAAAACAAATATATTTGCTCTCATATATTTTCTTTTTCTTAATATTCTTGCCAAAAATTAATTTTTATTGTTCTGAAATGAATCAACTTTTGCTTTTGTGATTCTATCATATTGATTTATATGTATATTTAGTATTTACCTTATCTAAATACTAATTTGCCTCTATGTTTGGGCATTTAATTTCTTCATTTTTTAAGATCTTGAAATAGATAATTACATCACTGATTTTCATCTGGTTTTATGTCCCAAACCATGTATTTAAGCCCATAAATTTCTCCATACAGCCTCTTATACATCTCTCAAGTTTTGGTATGTTGTGAATTTAATATCATTTTGTTAAAAATATTCCTGATTTCCATTTTGATTTCTTCTTTGACTTGTGGATTATATCAAGCATTGCTCAAATTACAGACATGATAAATTTTCTAGCAATGTTTTTGCTGTTATATTCCAGTTTTATTCCAAAGTCATCAGCCAACATGTTCTGGATTCTTCCTTTAGAATGTACTGAAATCTGCCTTATGATTCAATGTATGCCCAACTCTGGTAAATGTTCCAGGTGTGCTTGAAAGCTAATATGCATATTTTATTTGTGTGTGTATGTATGTTTTAAATTGTTGGTTGTACTTGAGAAACAAGTGCAAAGGGCCAATCCCAGTGGAAAACATCTTGAAGAAGAGTGATGCACCATGTATTACATGGTGGGAACTATCTTAAAGCCTGAGTAATGCAGATAATGTGGTCCAATGGACCAGAGAGCAGAGACAGACCCACATGTGTGGACAGACTTACTTCATGAAATATGATCTGGGAAAGAATAGTCTTTTCAGTAAGTGGTGTGGATCCCCTGGATATCCACATGGAAAGAAATGAAGCCTGACCGCTAAATCAAACCTTATAGAAAAAAAAATTACATATGGTTCAAAGACCTAAATGTGAAAGGTAAAATAATAAATCCTGAGAAATAATACAAGGAAATAGTTGTCCGTAGGGCAGGTGAAGTTTCTTAAACCGGATACAGTAATACTAACTAATACATGAAGGATCAATAGATAGTACTATGTAAGGATTGGAAATTTTGTGGACCAAAAGACACCAGTGAGGGAGTAGGACAGAAAGACACAGGGAGAAGATATTTATAAGACTCAGACCCAGAATATATAAAGAAATCTTACAAAGTAATAAGCCAAAGACCAATAACTCAAGTTAATTGGGTTCAAGTCTTGCAGGCACTTTATGAAGGAGTGAAGGATATCTAAATGACCATCATGCTGATAAGAATTTCATTTGGGAAATGGAACATAGACCTGCAATATGGTGCTACACCACACTTCCCAGAAATGACTAAAAATGAAAATAAAACAATGAGACAATACTAAGTGTTGGAAAGCATGTGGAAAACTATATCCTTCCTCAGATACTTGTGATGGGAGTGGAAATTGTCAAAAGAATTTGAACGCTGGCCTCTTGGCAGCATCTTTCCAGTGTTGTTGGGGCATCTACATGCACATGCTCCATGACCCAGAAACATCTGAACCGTAGGGCAATCAGCATGGCAGAAATGAGAATCTCTATGCACAGAAGATGGACAAAGGAATGATCATAGTAGTGATCTATACCAGCTAGAAATTGGAAACACTGTAGAAGTCCACCAATGACAGTTTGGATAAATTGGTGCATATTCACACATGTAATCTAAAACAGCAAAGCAAAGGCGGAGAGCACCACTCCAGACACAGAGCTTTGGGTGACACAGGTAGACACAAAGTACACATAGTGCATGAACTGATTGGTTCTAATAAAAAAAAATAAGTAAAGTGAATCTATGGGCTGGAAGGCAGTGGATGGTGACCTTTGGAGGGGAGTAAGTCATGGCAGGAACGCCTGGCTGTGTTGAGTATCTTGACTGCGGTGGTGGTCACAATGGGTATGGTCACTGTGTAAAAGCTTATCCAGTGCACATCTATGATCTGCTCACTCTTCAGCGTGTACTTTGTACTTCAGTAAAATTTTTATCACTAAGCACCAAGAAATGACATGAAAATATAAGCAAATAAAACATGTGAGGAGCATTCACTTGCCACAAGTCCCCCAGAACAACCAGCCTGCAGCCCCTCCATAAAACCTCTTTACCCTCTCCAGTCTACCATGGAAATCCTATAACCTGTTCCCCAAATCTAGAATTCTCTTCCTCCTGGTGTTTGCTTTCTTGAGGTTGACTCGGTCTTTGAGACTAGTTTGAATACTGTGTCCTCTACAAAGGGTTCAATCATGTGTCCCCGCCAGTTCCTCTTTAGCTCCCCACACATTCATTTCTTAGCTGTGTGAACTATATTTTCCTTTTTTATGATGCCTTTTATGATGGAACGCCCCCAGGGTTAGCTAATTCTTAGAAATAGCCAATTGCTCCCCAGGGAGCATGCTTTCCATATGCAAACCACACAATCCAGAGCCCATATTCCTAATTATCTTCTTTCCTGGAGGTTCATACTCAGGAGGCAATATTCTTCTGCTGAATCACCCCCCAGGGCTGGGTAGCGGACAACCAGGGACAGCCCAGTCCCTACACACTGACTCAGGACAGACAGGATAGTAATTTGCCCCCAGAAATAAGGTCTTCACAAGCAGGACAGAACAAGGAGTTATGATTATGACCTCTCAAGACGCAGTTTTATACAAAATGATACCAACAAAATTATTCTATAGACTCTTGAATTATAGCTATTCTAAGAACGTCTGATTTTTTTCTCTTACACTTTGTATCAAAAGGGTCTCTGATTTGTCAAGAATCTATTTCAGAAAACTCTAGGTGTTAGAGTGTTTTTCAGTTTGCATGCTTTGGACCTCCTGAGAATGAAGGTTCAGTTTCGTACCCATCATGTCTCCAGATCCTAGCCTGATGCCTGGCACACTGTGGATACCGAGTGACCTCTAGTGCCCTTGACAGTCGGAGTCCAGAAGCTGCCAAGTTGGGTCCCAGGGAAGATGTTCAGGAGAATCTGTCTAATGAGCTATGGAGTCTAATGGAAACTTGAAAAGTCACCCTCCACACACATACACATGCTCACTGTGTCTGCTGCTCTCTCTCTCTCTCTCTCTCTCTCTCTCTCACACACACACACACACACACACACACACACACACACACACACGTACACACCTGTTTTGGATTGAACTTCCAAGCCTCAGCATCATGAGGAAGGTGCAGTCGGTCTGGAAGACCATCCAGGGCATGGCCGTGCTGGCTGAGATCCTTCCAATTCATTTCTTCATTCCAGAGCAGTGAGGTTGGATTGGAAGTAGGCTGTTCCACCCAAAAACTATCTAATTATAGTGAAAACAGCCTCACATTTCCTCCCACCTCTTGAAATACATCACAAACTTGCCACCTCTGGGCAAGGCTGAACTTTCTCTTGTTGAACTAAACCTTTTAGAAGAGCCACGAGAGACTCCTGCAGTTCTCCCAAGGGGTGTCCATCTTGCACAAAACTGCACTAGAACTTTATTAAGTCTCATCTCAACATTTTGAAAAAGAGAGGGATTCTGCCAATTATTGTGCACTTTTGTTCTGATTCTGCTGTTAAATTGACAGGGTGTCTGTGACAGTGACTTTCAACCAGGGAACTCCGCCCTCCCCGGAATGTTGCTTCCCGGGGTGGACAGCTGATGGAGAAGGGTGGCCTGGTGCCCTAAGGGGCTTGGCCATTGGCTTCTCCCAGTTGCTCGTCACAAATCATGAATGCAGGAGCCCAGGGCTCTGCTACACACATGCTTCCTCTCAGCTGCTTTGTGAACCAGAGGTACGAAGACAGACATCAGATCGCAACTCTGTGTGACCTGGGGGGATGACTCACCCTCTCTGAGTCTGGGGGGTGGCAGCAATGATCCCTCTATCCCAGGCACCTGGCACTTATAGACCTGGCTCTTTTCCTTGACCCTCCTTGGAGAGGCCACACAGGAAGCTCTTTTACTGGCAGTGTGCCCAGTGCTTGGCACACTCGGAGGGGACTTAGAGGGTTAGAGATGAGATCTGGCTTCCAAAGGAATGCCAGGGAGATGCCACCAGAGAGACTTGCAGCTCCTGGAGGAGATGCACCTCGGTGGCTCACAAGGTGACTGAGCAGGTGATTGAGAAAGGACCCCTTGGAGACAAATGGTTTTCTTCCTTCCCAGGCGAGGCAGTGAGAAATGAAGGAGAATCACGGGACAACGATGATGAATTCTAAAGCTGGGGCCTCTCCGTGGTGCACGAGAGGCAGGGCTATGCCTCTACTTATTGATCACTCTGGATTTACCCTGCATGATATTACGGTAATGAGAATCAGAGGAATAAAAATGATTTACAGGTAATTATGGGCAGAGACTCGCTAATCTTCTCATCTTTAATTTGAGTCAGTAGGATGGAAGGTTGCTGCCTTGGCATTTTGATGTAGGCTCAGCGCAGCCCGTGAGGCCAGCAGTCTGGGTGGGGAGGTTGGGGGACTCGTGGGGTTGGGAGCATGGGGGATTAGAGGTGTGGGCGTTGGGGGTATGGTAGGTAGGGAGAGCTGGGGATGTGGAGTGTTGGGGGCGTCAGGGGTGGGGCTATGAGGGGTTGGGGGTGGAGATGGGGGGTTGGAGTGCGGGTGAGGGGGGAGAGCTGCCCATCATGGTCAGCTCCTTTTTTTTTTTTAAGATTTTATTTATTTATTCATGACACACACACACACACACACACACACACACACACACACACAGGCAGAGACACAGGCAGAGGGAAAAACAGCTCCCTCTGCGGAGCCTGATGTGCGACTCAATCCTGGGACTCAATCCTGGGACTTGATCCTGGGACTCGATCCTGGGACTTGATCCTGGGACTCCAGGATCACTCCTTGGGCCGAAGGCAGACGCTAAACCTCTAAGCCATCCAGGGATTCCATTGTCAGCTCCTCCAGGTGCTCCCTTGTCCCCAAGTGCACCAGAGGCGCCCCCACTAGCTCAGAGCTGACCATCTGGATTCTCTTGTGAAGTTTCTGCCTTTGTGCGATCTCAGGTGACACTCAGCCCCTTGGCCCCATTGTCCTTTGGGCAATGATGGCCCCATGTCCCATCATTCCCAGGCACAGAGTTTTGTTTCTGAGGCAGAGGCAAAGTGCAAAACAGAGTCTTGCTGCCACCGAGCATTCGAGAATTTGTAAAAAACCTTCTCTTTATTTGGTGGCACATCACATTGTTGTTTCTGCACTTCTCTTTATTAGCTGTATACTCACACAGTACAATCACACTTCCTTTACATGTGATTTGAGGGCAGGCCCGGTAGGGTGGAGCAGGACGGGGGCAGGTTCCAGATCCTTCCTGACCTGCTGCCTAATCTCAAGTGAGACTTTTCCTCTCCCTTGGTCTCAGGTTCTGGTCCTGTGAGAGGGGGACATGACAACAGCTCTCGTCAAGCACGACCAGGGGTTCCGGGTGTTTTGTATGAGGTTAGGACGATACGATGATACGATGATAATATTAACTGGTATGCATGTATGTGTGTGCATGTGAGTGTGAACTGCATGAGTGTGTGAATGGGTTTTGTTGGTGTGTGTCTGAACATATGTGTGTCTGAATGTATGAGAATGAGTGCACATTTGTGAGAGTAAATGTGTGCGGTGGTGCTTAAGGGATATGTAGTGAGTGCGAATGGCTGTGTTGTGTGTTCTTGTGTGTGTGTGTGTCCACTATGTTGTATACAGTGTGTTCCCATGTTTGCTTGTGTGCTCTTGATTGTGCTTATAGCTAGAAAACCCCACACATCCCCTGAATCTTATAAGAATGTGAGTTTTGATCAGATTTAAAATAAATGTTAGATTTATTTTTAAAAAATAATTTATGTATTTATTCATGAGATACACAGAGAGAGGCAGAGACACAGGATGAGGGAGAAGCAGGATCCCTGCAGGAAGCCCAATGTGGGACTTGATCCCAGGATCTCAGGATCATGACCTGAGCCAAAGGGAGATGCTCAGTCACTGAGCCAGCCAGGTGTCCCCTAAATGTTAGATTTAGTTAAGGAAGAAAAGGCTGCACAATCCAGCAAACAAGTTAGACCGGCCTCAAAGCAGCCTTGGTCCAAATGACCTCAAGGGACTCCTCATAGGCCACTTCTACCTTCAGGCCTTGGATTATTGCTGTGTTTTGGACTTTCTCTCCAAAGAGATGCACTTCTCACCCAGCCTCATCCTCCAACCCATAAGTGACCCTAACTCTCCCAGGCAAAACAGGGACAGTACCCCAGGTCATACCATCACATGACCTGAAATCTTCTCGAAGTGCCTCTGTTGAGCAATAGAAGACGCTGGATGGATTAAAGTTCCAGCTTCCTTCACCAAATTGGATTAAATCTTTAGGGTGAGATGACCAGACTCTGGGACAGAGGATGTCCTGGACCTTTCCCTGCACGTGGTAATGTCAATGGCTAGTTCAAGTCACTGCATTCTTTGAAAAGCATGCTCTCAAGGGTTGGTCAGAGGATCTCATGGCTGAGCGGAGCCAGGGACACATTCTGTTCTGTCTTCTGGAAGCTGGGATGCAGGATCACAGAATGAGGCAGGAGGACAGGCTCCATCCCAAAGACGTAGGTGAGGGGTGATGAACATCTCTTCCCCCTTGGGCTCAGAAAAGTCCTGGGGTTTGGGATTAGAGCTCTGAACATATGAAGAAAAATGGATTTTCTTCAAGAAACAGGTTAAATATACAGATAGTCTATGAGGGGAGATGTAGCTCCTTTTTGTCTGTTTATTTGTTTGTTTGTTTTTGTTATGTTCTCAAAGCAGCCTTTATGTAACATTTATTTCAAAATAGGACTGTCTCCAATTAGCAGGAAAGTAGTGGTGCATTACTGCATTTAAAATATGTTATGGCAAGACTTGTATATAAATCAATACTTCTGAACAGAATTTGACTTTAGTTTACCACAGAATGTGTCTATATTTTTGTTTGGTTTTGCTTAACATCATAGACCTTTAGTGTTAAATGTTTTTTAATGATCTCAAAGGATTTATTTAATGAGGATGCTCTGTTGTGCTTGAGTGGATGGTTAGGGTATAAATCCAGAGTCCTTTTGTCTTGACATTTTGGACTGTTTTTTATGAAAAGGATGTGGATTTTTCCCTAGAGCTTGGTGTGTTTAATTAATGAAAATGGTTATGAACCAAATAACTAACTCTTTCCTGAAAAGCAGAGAAGGTCAGCCACACTGATGTAGGCAGGACAGGTGCCGAATGCCCCCTTGAGAATTCAAAGACCTGTGTCCAAATCAAAAGACAAAACAGAACAAAACACTGGAGGGTACATTCCAAGTTACTGAAATGTCCATTTCACTATAAAATCCCATCATGTTTGAGTATCAACATGGTAACACAATGCTGGTCTTGTCATTTTACTTTTCCTAGGCACCCTATCCATGCAGTAATCCATAATAAAAATTGATAGAACCTACAAATGTCGCGTGAATTAGTTGCCTAAATGTAACTAACTGTGTTGTGCTTATTGAAATCAAGATATTTTGCTGAAGCCAATTTGATGAACAGAAATTCTGGTGAAACCAACTGCCCTTGAGGGATGAGCAGGAGCCTGGATGCGAGTCCCATCTAATTATGGAAAGTGTTTTTTTTTGTTTTGTTTTGTTTTGTTTTCTGTGAAGTCAGTACCCAGCAGTGTAATACTGGCCAGAAGCAGAAGCATCACGCCAGGGTCAGTATGTAGGGAAATTCCATCTTTTACATTTGAAACAAGTAGCTTGGACAGAATAGCTTCATCTCCTCTACACCAGGAGTGTATGTAGGATTCTAATGCCAAATCACTTCCCTCCCCTCTAGGTCAGGCAACAGCCACATCAAAGATGTTTTCCAATCTAAATAAGTGAAGACCTTCTGGAAGGTTTGCAGAGAAACACGGGCTGCTCTGAATTTCAACAGTGGGAACAAACCTCCATAAATTAATTTTATCTTTTCATTGCAGGGTGTGGATAGGGTGCTAATGTGCGGAGAAACTCATTTGACATCTTAATGAGTCTGGGAAGAGAAGCATTCCCTGTGTCTCAAAGTGCTCCTGTTAATGTACTCTATTCTCTTGCAAATAGTGAAGTAATTCAGATTAAAAAAATAGTTTATTCTTGCTTGTCAAATTCATAAAACTGAAAAGGGACATCCTCAAACTAATGTGCTTGGCCCACTAAGATTCTAAATGGGCATAATGTCATTGCTACAGTTGTGTTTCCTTCTGGACAATCCTAGCAGAGCCAGAGCTGGTTGTCCAGCTTTTTTTTTTTTTTTTTGTAATGGTATTCAGTTTTGTGGTCCTCTCTGACCTAGTCAGGGCCCCACTTCACAGACACCCTCTTGGGGCCATGGCCTCAAGTCATTTGGGAAGACGAATTGTGAGGAGTCCATTTGTGCGTTTCAGCTGGGCAGGAGAGGGTCCTGGGAGACTGCAGCGCCCCTGCTCCCTCTACCTCTGCTTGGCCTCCTCCACCCTCTCCAGCTTAATCTAGTCTGGACAGAGAAGTAGCAACATTGAAGAAGACTTTGGCATCCTCCTGTGTGTTGTGTGCCTCACAGAGAAGTGAGATTCCAATGAAAACTGAGCAGGGTGTTCCTTTACTTGACTCCACTTCCGGAATGGAATTGCCTCTAGGCAGCAAACTTAAATTTGCTTCCAAAGTGAGCAGACCCCCGCCTTCCCTGTGCCATCCTTCTTGCCTTCTCTGTACTATCCTTCCTGCCTTCCATGTGAAGCATTGCTAATCCTCGACAACCCTGATTGGTGACATGGATGAGGCTGTGCCCATGAGCCACTAGGGGTGTCTTCCTAACTTCTTTGCTCATTTATTAGATCGTTGTCGGTGCTGATGAAGGGAAATTAGAGACAAGGTGTTTGGAGGCATAAAGCCCCCCTTTCAGGGGCCCAGATTTGTGGGGCCATGTGTGGCTACTGTGAAGAAAGGATGCCCAGTCAAATCCTCTCTGGCCTCCCCTCGTTTGATACACACACGTTTGCCCGACATCAACAAGGTAACCCTTTCATGGACTCCCTAGCTCTCTAGCTGGAGGGCTTGTGTCCATTGTTCCGTATCTGGTAGAGAAGATCGTGCGTGTCACAGCACGGGTTTGCACTGCACACTCTGTTCTGATTTCTCTCCTAAGATCTCCTGGGAGTCACACCAGCATCCCTGACATCTTGGTGCATGGCTGGGGGCCCTGGGTGTGGAGCGGGCTGCTCAATTCAGCATCAGCCAGTCGGTGGGCAGCCCTTCATTTTTAAGAAATAAATTACTTTTCTTGAATTCAATGAACTTCTACACGAGATAAAGAGCAAATAAGTGCCGCGAAAGCCCTTATAACACTTCAGTGCTTAGAGAGGTCCCTCTGTGCTCTTGCCACATTAGAAAAGCCACCCTAGATGGCTGAGGAGAGCCCGGGTTTTCCTAACATAGGGACTATTGTGTCATATCACTTAAGAGGCAGTAGAACTGTTCACAAGGAAGATCTCTACAAGTTGCCCTTTGATACCAACGAGGTAGGTTTCCACACTGCAAAAGGCAGTAACCGAAGGACAGAAAAGGTCAGAACAGCAGAAGGTAAGCTCAGCCTCCAAGGGAGTCGAGTAGACAGCTCAGTTTCTACTGGAGCAAGAATTCAGAAACTCAAAGGAGCATCAGTGGCCTGAGGTCTGCAGACGAACTTGCTGTGGACTGAAGATGGGAAGGAAACAGAACAAGAAAGACGGCTCAGACCTTTGGTGCTTTGTTCCGAGAAAGAGAAGCAGCTCCGTGCACCTGATGCTGGCCTGATCGGCCAGCTGGGCCTTGCTGTTCCCCTGCTGGATATGAATCTTCCAGAACAGCAGCATTACAGAAGGCTGCTTTGTGACCATGATGGTGCCAGAACTAACCAGACCACTCCATTACCATGCCTGAGCATAGATACCAACATGAATACTGTCCAACCATGGATGTGACCACAGAGCCCCCAGCCCTGATTGATGGATGTGAGTGAGCTTGAACAATTGTAGGCTAGATGTGTTGCATCCCTTCTACCATCTGCCTAAGCTTTATTAAGGCACCCGTCATAGAATTACTCCATCCTGACAGCATTCAGTATAGAACAAGGTCAGACTCTCTTGAAACATCCCCAGAATCACCCAACAAAAGCTCAAATCCTATAAGTCCTTTCAAACATTCCTTGAGAAACCCCACACTTCCCCATGGCACATGTTCTCCCTTGTTGCAACAAGTCAGTAAACCCAATTCTGCTCATTCCTGGTGAATTTTGGCTGGAGAGCACTTACAATTCACTTCACAAATGTTCACGTGGCATCTGTTGCACGTCACACATTGTGTCTAGCGCACCATCTTGGCCTGACACAATCCCATCATTGTTGGCTCACAGTCTACTGAAAAGTATCTGCAGAGGGAACAAGCAGAGGAGCAGAAGGGGCGGCAACAATGAGACTGAGCTGGTCTATGAGAGCTCTCAGAGAAAGTGACGTCATTTCCGAGACTTACGTATGGGTAGGTGCTAGCTAGACAAATAGTGCAGGGCAGTGGTTCCCCAGCAGGAGGACTGGCAAAGGTGAAGATCCTGAAAACAGAATGTCGGTTGAAGGTTGTATGTGGATATCGTATGGCTGGATGCTGGAAGGTGAATGCAAAGTCCATGAAGCAGGAGCTGGCATGAGAGCCATTGTTGTCATGAGGCACTTCACCTAACACCGTTGTTAGTGATTTGTAACCCCAAGACCCAATTGTTTCTCCAAAGTGGGTTTTTCCCAAGTTTGACCTCTTGGGATAATCAATCAACGGTGATTGATCATGTTCAGTTGTTGATGTGCTGGCTCATTATCATGATGCTGGGTTATTCTGGGGAATCCAGAAAAGTCTCTGTACCCCCCATGCAGGTTAAACATCTGATCCCGTGGACATTATTCTGTCATTACCTGATTCCTTATCACTTTCTCAGCATCTGTTTTTTTTTTTAATAACATACTTTCAAAAACTAAAGGACTGTTCAAATGTCTTCCCATGTTTCCTTCATCCTAAGAACTGCAAATGTGGACAGTGTTCGCTGTGTGCCAGACATTGTCATAAACTCGAATCCTCAAAGCAACCTAGGAAGTAGATACTACTATGTGTTCCATTTTACAGATGAGAAAATGAGGCAAATGGAGGTGAAGTAACTTGCCTGAGGTCACATGACAGTGGTAACATAGGACTTATCCTGGGCAACCTAGCTGCTGAGGGTCATGCTGCTGACACTAATACCACCTGGTCCTCTATGACACGTCACCTGAGCATACACTGCACACACAAACAAGTTCAAGGATGTTGAGGTAATGTTTTGAATTACGGCTCCATAGCACTGTCATTATGACTCACACCTGGGACCTCTGGAAACTCCATCCATCCAGTTGGCCTTCAGATGGCCCTCGATAACCAGTCAAGGTTGATTTGTTACAAGAAGCATCCTATTGTTGGGCTTGATTGAGGAAGCCCTCCACTCCGTCTTCAAGTCTAGGGTAGTATGGGGAGCAAGGTTCCTCAGGCTGCCCTAAGATGGGCTGATTCTCCCTTACCCCACCTCCATCTGTGCACAGGATAAGCATTGGTGGAGCAAATCCGCCTCAGCCTAATTCCCAGAATGCTCAGAAACCTAGCACAGGAGGTTTCTGAGTCGAAATGCTCTAGCTACCAACACTTTCTTTGTACCAAATTATAGATGTGTTGCTTTTGAATTTCCCTTCTGAGGCTGAATATATATTTTTTCTGAATGCTGGACCTGAAGCCCATTACTCAGAAGTCAGCTTTCACCTGAGTCCATTCTGTAAAATATGGTTTTAAAATTATGTGATAAATGATAAGAGAAGAAGGAGAAAAGAATGGTTGAAACGTGCATACATCTTATTAAATATAAATTCAACAGAACGTATTGATGAGGGGAATAAGACTGTGTCACCAGTGGAACCACCAATCCGCTGGAGACACTGGTCAGCTCTCGGTATCAGGCCCCAAGGTCAGTCCCAGCTGTGAACTCACTATATAATATTAACAAAGGAATTTCATCCCACTGTGTGCACCACTCCAGGCTGCAGCTACCTCCCAAGTTTCTGAGACGATTAAACGAATCACCCTGGGAATTTATAACATAAGTATGCTTGTGGTGGGTTTTACATTTTTTTGTCATTGTTATTTGAAATGAGACCAGGCAAGTTAGTGTGAAAGGTCCATGCTAGGATTTAATTTGTAGATTTTTTTTTTTAATCTTTACTGTGTCAAGGGTAGGTTTTAGAGTAACTGTCTGATAGAACCTTTGTCAGAATTTGAACTGCATTAAGGAAGGAAAAAATAGGCCAATTCAAAGGTGTAATCATAACATAACAGTCCACAAAATACAGGGCTTTATTAATTCAGCAGCTTCCTTCTTGCATAATTTAAAATTTGCCTCATCCATGTGCAAGGCAATGAGGTGGGGAGACGTGTTTCAAGAGGCCATTGAGGGTCCAGACTATTTCTTGGCTCTCAGACATCAGACATACCTGACTCATAGATTTATCAAAAATGTTCTTTATAGGGTACCTGTGTGGCTCAGATTGTTAAGCATCTGCCTTTGGCTCAGGTCATGATCTCGGGGTCCTGGGATTGAGCCCTGTGTCAGGCTACCTGCCTGGGGGGATCTGCTTCTCCTTTTCCCTCTGCTGCTCCCCTGCTTGTGCTCTCTCACTCACTCTGTTCTCTCTCACAAATAAATAAATAAAATCCTAAAAAAAAATGTTCTTTACGAATTGGGCTCAACATCATGAAACAAGAGACTAGAATATATTTGTACATCCCTTCCTTTTTCCTACAACATTACAGTGAACAGCATGACCAGTGCCTCTTGACCCTGAAAGTAGGTGGATGTCCATCTATGGGCAGGAAGGTAACAAGACACAAGATGTCTCCTGAGGCCTCCCTGCTCCAGGCCTCTGTGATATTCTAAAGCCCACTCTGATCATGTGCCTCTAAACCTGAAAGTCTTTCCAGGATAAAATCCAAACTCCTCAGGAAGGGGCTGAGCACTCTTCATGATGGGCTCCCCTGGCTTCTCTCTCCCTGGTCCTCTTGGGAGCTTCATCTTGGATGAGCTCAGCTCGGTGGGGCTCTGGTCCCAGATCAAGACCTGGTGTCCTTCATTCCTCCACTACGAGTGGCCTTTGTGCAACTTGCTTTGTTCTTTTGTCTTCTTCAGTCTTCAAAACACAGCTCAGCTACACCTCCCCCGTATCCCTTCCCCACCCCACCGTCTGGCCAGGTGCCTGCCCAGAACTTGGCTCCATCGGGTGCCTTCCTTCCAGGTGTGGCTGTCGGTTTCCATCTGTGACCCTTTCTAGGCCTGGAGGGTCAGAACAGCACAGTCAGTGCCTTGTATTTCTGCAGCTCCCGTCTCTGCCCAGAGCCTAGCATACACGGGGTATCAGCAAAGCAGAACTGTGGCCAGTGGAAGAAGTCAGCAAGGGGCTAGTGACAGGAAACAAAGTGGTTTTGTGTTCTAAGTGCCTTCAAAGACAGAGGGGGGTACTCCTTGCTGACACCAGCCAGGAGGATCTCCACCCTCTGTGAGCCCACTGTTCACTGCCTGCCCACGACCCAGGTGGACTCCCCACAAATGCTGCTCCTGGTCCTCCCATTACCTTTCTCTCAATTCCCTGCCCTGCTTCTCTCCTCCAGGGGCCCAAAGCTTCCAGGGAAGTTAGCGGAAGTGGAGACGAGGTTTAGACAGACAGCCAGGGAGGTGTGTGAGCATCCGTCCCAGACTGGCAGTGGGGGTACATGGGCCCCAGGAGACCATGGGCAGAGGCAGCACCTTGAGGGTGGATCACGTTCAGGAAGTGTCCACCCTAGCTGACTGTCCAAAGGGCTGAGCAGAGCTGCAGGACTCAGGAGCAAAGCCTCTGGACCCGAGAGCCCTGGCCAGAGTAGGAAGAAAGAGACCCCGGCAATCCAGGTGCCCTGAAGGCCATGTCTGTGGCTCCAGCCTTGGAGAGGGACTCGATTTATCAGAAAATATTTACCCACACCCTCCACGTGTCACACTCCGGAGGCTTGGGAAATGTCAATGAATGAGTCCAGCGAAGGTCCCCATCTTCTGGGGTTTTATGCTCCAGTGGAGAAACACGGACAATTAAAGGAGACACAATAGGTGAAAAAATTAGTTTGTATTTGAGAAGATGATCAGTCCTTGGAAAAAGACAGAAACACAGCATAATAAAAGGGGAGCTGACCCTTGGTCCAGAGGCGCTAAATGAATATTCCCCGATGAGTGAATGAATGAATGAATGAATGAATGACTCAATCAATCAATGCCCATAAGCTCTTCAAAAGTTACCTGATGTGAAATGCCCTGTGTATGTGCTTCTGCCTTTATCTGTGCCTGCGCTCTGTGTCTCCAGCACCCAGCCCAGAAGGATTCGGTAAATGGCAGATGAGCAGATGGATCTGTGCTTTAGGCCCTGGGTGAGGGCAGTTTCATATCCTCAAGTGGACGATGAAGTCTAGACTTGGTCTGGAATTCTAAGTGTTCCCCAATGTCTGTCCTGACCACCTCAGAGCCCTTGTGCCCGAGAAGCAGCTTGATGATAAAACACAAGCCGACCAGTATTGGGCATTTTGATTCCCTCTCTTATTAATCGGTTCCTTCTGCAAATATTTATCATCTCCCTCGGGATTTTGGGCTCACTCAGGCCCTGGTCTGCATTTATTTTGTCCTTGAAAAAGAACAGAGAAGGGGCATTTCCAATTGGCTCCCATGATGGTAGGGTCCGGACGGAGGGCGTGGAGATAAATCCATCCAGGGAACAAACCTATAGCAGGATTAAGAAGAGATTGTAGATGTCCTTTGAAAAGTAGGTGTAGATAAATGTGGCAGATGATTATCTAAGACTCCGCGCCATCCTCCCGAGGGTTCTGGAACTGTCTTCGCCTGGTTAGCTCTTGGCTGTTAGCTGTTGCTGAGGGAGGCAGAGGACATGGTACGTGGCTGTGGTTTCTCACCGAGGGATGTGGCTCAGAGAGGTCCCTGGGGTGGCCTGAAGCCCCCAGCCAGCTGGTGACAAAGACAGGCTTGGAATACACAGTATTAAGGGTGGATAAGGCCCTCAGAGAAGGTCCTCCTGGAGCCTGGAGGGCAGGGAGAGGGAATAGGTCTTGGGTTCAGGGAGAAGAGAAAGGCCGAGCACTAGGCAGGTTGTCAGGGACTCAGAGTCCTGCACACGGGTGCAGCAGAGAGCCCGCTGTGGGAGCTTGGGGTGGGGTCCACACCAGGCTGGAGGCAGGGTCCCAGGGGAGCTGACCTCCCCCTCTCTGAGGTCCCGGGGCCTAGCTGTCCAGCAGGCAGTGAAGCATCAGCCACTGACCATCCTCTGACTTCCCTGGAGGACCCAAGGGGAAGCCAAAGAAATGATCCCTTGTGCCATTTACATATGTAAGAAAGGGCCTCTGACATCTCATCGTTGCTAATCTTCAGGCCTATTTAAAATCTAGATGTGGCTTCCTGGGATGAGGCCCTGTCTCCTCACTTATTTCTAATGGTGGAGCAGTCTGAGTGGCAGAGCTGCTTCTATTCTTTCTTTTAAGCATCTATGCCATAATGCAATGGCATATAAAATATACATGTGTGTATATCGGACACGTGCACAGTAACACGTGAACGCTGTCTTCCTACAGAAAGTCCAATCTGCAAGGGGAATATCAACTTAAAACTGCTCTTTATCCTCACTGCTCGGGCCCAGAGGGAAACCATCCTCGCACTGGTGCCTCCTCAGAGACCTTTTTTCTCTACGTGTACAATTTCCGTCACTGGAATTTCTCTCAATAAAAACTTAGATAGCCCCGGGAAGTGCCCGATAAATGGCAGATCACAATATATTATAAGGACACCAGCTGAGTCCACGGCGTGTGTGCAGCAGGACTCGATACGGGCACATGGTTATTACAAAGAGGTGGTTATGTTGGAAATCTGAAATACGCAGTCATTAACCATCTGGGCTTGGGGGCCTTGGGGGCAGGCCCACACGTAGAGGGTCCCTTGCTGCCAGCTTTGAGGGAGGAGTTGGAATTTATGATCAAAGGACTTTATGTATCTCTAGAGCTCCGTGACCTGAAGTGGGCCCTCCCCATCAATCACCTGGGGGTGGCAGATGGGCAAGAGGGAGCCAGGGAGGCTGGGAGATCATGTAAGGCCCCACACTGGGGCAGAGGCAAGAACCAGGCCCACTCACCACTCTCCCTGCCCAGAGTCACTGACACCTTTTAGTCTCAGGCCTGAAGGCTTAGAAAGGAGACAGTACAGAGGTGGGAAGAAGAAATGCCTCATATTAGAGCAAGGTAAGAGAGGGTTGGCGACAGTCTGGCAACTTTAGCTCTCTCTCTCCTCAGTAGTGATGCTCTCTGTTCTAGTGGGTTCCTTGGAAAAAAGAACATAGTGCATCAGAATAGCACACTGATGTGGAGGACGCGCTTACTTTCAGCTAGGATCCAGGTCCTGGCCCTGGAAAAGCTTGATTTGACCTAATGAGGTGGGAGATGAACATAAGCTGTCTCCCTCCCAAAGCAATGGTGCGGCCCTGTTACAACAGAGGGAGTGATCAACACCAGCCAGGAAGAATGTCTGGCAGTTGCGACCCTATCAACCTTGAAATTGCTCACAAGCAAAGGGCGTGAACTGCAAAGATAAAGCTGTCTTGAAATAGGCACGGCACCATGGATGGCTGCTTAGTTTTACTTCTCAATTTTTAATTCTTTTCTTTCCTTTTAGCTGTGTGTGTGTGTGTGTGTGTGTGTGTTTTCTAATTAAGTGATCTGGCTAGGCTCTAAATGCAGCATTGCTTTTGGGGAGCAGGAGAAGCCATAAACTAAATGCCGCTGTTTGCAAAGAGCTGTCTTGACCCTGCCGTGTGGCTGCTGGGTGATGGTGGACTGAGTCCTCACACTGGGAAGAGGCCAACCAGGCCCTGGCACTGAGCAGAAGGCTGGGAGATATTGTGGGTGTGCATCAGCTTTACACAACGTGGAGGTGGGCACAACTAGAGTGGGAAGTGGACCCCGGTTAATTGAATGATGGGGTGCTTCATGCAAGTAGCTTGTCATTGGACCTTTCTTCAGGCTGACCCTACAAATTGATGCAATTCAGTCCCCTGCAGGCTGAATTTCACCATATTTGGAGGGACAGCACAACCTCACACATCCCTCCCTTGGGCTCCTCACCCAGCTTGGTTTCTCGTAGACTTTATTGTACGTGGGTGGTTTGTGATTGCTCCCCACTAGCCTGCCAGTTTCCTGACAGAGGGGTATCACAACTGATTCTTCTGCAGGATCTAGCTCAAGCTGGTGCTTGATAAATGAAGGTTGAGTAAAGGACGTCCCAAGTCATCTACAAAATTCCAGATCTTTCCTTAGCTGCCATTTTGTCGGGGTCACAGAGGCTCCGGTCTTCAATCTCCTCCTCTTCCTTCCGTCTGCATGACCACACAGATGGAGCAGGTGTCCCTTGGTGGAACACAGTTCCAGGATATGAGACAGTTAATGTCCGGGAAGAGTATTCCATGCTCTTCCCCTCCTTGCTCAGTATTTCCCAAGAAATTTCTCTATAGGTTACAGCTGATGTAGCATGAATATGGGGTCTCTTAACATCAAAGGCTGACAGGGTGTCATCTCTCTTGTACTAGGTGGGTCTGTTGTTTCTCTTGGCCCAGCCTAGGGGCATGGCCTCAAATACAACTCCAGGTTTGACTTGGCACCTTGAGGGACTGAAGCCTAATGAGATATTAGGTCATTCTAGTCTAGCAGAATTTCTCCTCTGTGGCACTATTGCTATTCTGAGCCAGAGAAATATTTGCTGTGGGACCATCCTATGTGTTGTAGAACATTTAGCAACATCCCAGGCCTCTGCCAGTATAGGCTACTAGTGGCCACCACCAAAGCAAATGACAATTAATAATGTCTCCAGGAGCACCTGGGTGACTCAGTCAGTTAAGTGGCCACCTCTCGATTTTGGCTCAGGTCATGGTCTCAGGGTCCTGGGATTGAGCCCTGCATCAGGCTCCATGCTCAGCTCTGAGTCTGCTTGAGGATTCTCTCTCTCCCTCTGCCACTACCTTGTCTCCCACTCTCTGTCCCCAAATAAATGAATAAAATCCTAAAAAAAAGCCTCCAGATATTGTCCAATGTCCCTGGGGTTGAAATAATGGCCAGTTGTAAACAATTACTTCAATTATATGCAGGGGTTAATGTTGATGGTGGGATAGAGGACAGAGTGCCCCTCTTCCTGCAAATGCCCCCTGTTTTCATGGGTCCAGCACTCCTGTCAATGGGATTTTAAGAGCAACACTTAGATTTATCTTTGGTGATTTGAAAGTTTTTAACAAATTATTATGATTCCTAAATCAGAGTATTTTGGTTATTGTCCAAGCAACTTTCTTAGCCCAACTCGGGTCTGAGATGGTTGCCATGAGCGTGCCCATCATATGGATGGACAAACCAAGTCCTCCAAGAGTGAAGTGGTGGTCCTGCGGCTGTGGCACTAGGCTGCTAGGCACTGGGGTGGCCACAGCACTAGAAGGGCATGAAACCTTCTAAAACCTAGTTCCACAAAACCATTAGATGTATTTCGTTCTTTATTTCTTTAATGTCTGTGTTATTTCATTAGAATCACCTGCTAGCAATTTAATTTTTATTCCTTTGTTGCTTCACAGATTGGCTACCTAATTACTAGCTGTGCTTAGGGAATGCTGGCCCTTGCCTGGATGGACTGAATTCAGGCCATGCTGCAGGTTTGGATGGCATGTTTCTCTCCCTGAAATAAGCAACTGGTTCAACACGCCTGACTCTCACCTTCAGCTTTTGCAGAGAAAAGTTTTTATCTTTAGGTAGGCTACAGGTGAGGCTGAGGACTTGGACAAGTGTAGGTGGACTGGGCTGGGCGAGGAGACAGTTAACAGAAGACCTTCGCGGAGATGTTGTCAGTCTGCGTAGATTCAGTCAGCAATGAGCCGGGAAGTCTGGAGCCACCGTGGGGCTCCTCTGGCACTGTAATGACGTCCCAACTCAGCTTGTGGTTTGACCTGCCTGCTCTGTGGGACATGAGGGCACTGCAGTTGCAGGGGAGGAAAGCCGTGACCCAGGCCGACAAGAGAGTACCCTGCAAGAGAGGGTGATGGCTAGGCGTGAGAGCCACGAGGTGTGGGTGACAGAGCAAAGAGGTGGGGAGTGAGTTGGAAATGGGATCACGGGATGGTTGATGGCACGCTGACCTACACATAGAGCCAGCGCTCAGGAGCTTCAGAGGCAGGGTTCTCACCCAGATTGGCTCCCACTAAGGAGCCCCCTCCCTCCTGCTGTACTGCTGGGGCTGCTGCCTCTGAGGGCACCATGCCCAGATGACACGGCAGGGACGGAGGGAGGTAGCTCTCCCCACCCCCAGGAGCAAAGGCAGCTGCAGTGCCCTTGATTTCCCGGGACTGTTAGCATGTGGTGTAGTGCATAGTGGTCCCCACCTGCTCTTTTTTTTTTTTTTTAGATTTTATTTATTTATTCATGACAGACACACACAGAGAGAGAGAGAGAGAGAGAGAGAGAGAGAGAGAAAGAGAGATTGAGAGAGAGAGAGAGGCAGAGACGCAGGCAGAGGGAGAAGCAGGCTCCACACAGGGAGCCCAATGTGGGACTCGATTGCGGGTCTCCAGGATCATACCCCAGGCCAAAGGCGATGCTAAACCGCTGGGCCATCGGGGCTGCCCGGCCCCCACCTGCTTTTACGTTAGGCTGCAATGTCCCTGCCCCAGATGAGCCACACTGGGGAGCACAGCATGTCCTCTGGAGCATTTCTTCCTGAGGCTGCCATAACAAATAACCACAGATGTGGTGACTTTAAGCAAAAGACCTGAATTCTCTCACAGCTCTGGAGGCCAGCAGTCCAAAATGCACAGGGCTTCTGCTCTACAAACTGGGGCCCCAAGACAGGAGTAGGGGTGAAGAGGGATATAAAACTGGTCCCACACACAAGGCTCCTAGCTCTGTTGGTAGGCTTTCTTGTTTTGGGAGGGGGGATAGGAGAATGGCTGGAGTTGCACCTGCAGAGGCCCATCCTTTCCTCTGGGTCTTGAGTTCAACTTCCCATGACAATTACTGAGTGTGTGTCCTGCTAAGGAGGGTCCAGAGCCTCGTCTGGGCATCATATCACAGCTGGCCATACCCAGACACTCGGGTTGGTTCTGTGGGGTTGGCCTCTCTAACTGCAATCCTCCTATATCCACTGCCCCACTTGACAGATGATAAAGTTGAGGTCCAGGGAGCTCATAAAGTTTGCCCTGGGTCAGTCACAGAGCCGATAAGTAGGTGAGCCAGGATGCAACCCCAGGTGGCCAGCTCCTGAGCCCACACTCCTACCATAACCTCACATAGCCTCAGAGCTGTATGTTTCCAGAAAGTCTGCAGGGGGCTTAGGACAGAGCCTCAGGCTCTGCTCTGGTGAGTGAGTGTGCACCAGTATGTGCAGCTGTGAATGTGTGTCTGTGAGTGGGTGTGAGTCTGTGTGAGTCTGTGATTCTGTGCATTGATGAGCATGCATCCATGTGAGTGTGCACCTATGCGTGAATGTGTGAGCTTATCTGCATGACATATAGATATATGTGTCTGTGAGTGAGCGTGCATCTGTGTGTGTATCTGTGAGTGTGTGTTCTAAGAGTCTCTCCATTCCTTCTAAATTCTCCACATCTTCAATAATAGGCTGTATTTCACGTAGAGTACACAGTGAATGCTAAATCAAAATTAATTCATGATTGTATGAACGAGGCTAGTTCTATAATTTATCACAGCCATAGATTTTCTGTATTTCAAGTGAAGATAATAGCATTTTCTTCCTTAAGTATGAGATGAGAAATGTGAATCTTGGATGGGATGAAATGCACTTGCTGGGGAACCCAGATGGGCTGGGGGAACCACCACCTGTAGTCCCTGTGTTCCACAGTATAACTTTGGGTCTGGATCAAAGTCCAGGAAGAAGGTAACTTTGAACCTTCATATCTGGGTTACCTCCTCACTTCTCCCTGGGGCTTCAACTCCCAGGGTAATGTGGCATCAGACCATGGAGATATCAACTCAGAGCAAGCATGGAGCTCATTAGTGGAGCTGCCAGTTCCACTGGAAACCCTACACCCTGGGAGCCCTTTAATAGCAAGTGTCCACCTGCTGCCTCACAAGAGAAATCTCTCTCTGTTCACCACCAACCTTATTTTCCTAAATAGGATTCTGTGAAAGAACTTTCTATATGGTACTATTCACAACATAAAGAGTAATAAATTGGGTCACTGCTTGGTCCAGAGATTAGCTTTTACGTGTTGGCATTTGGAATAATAAGGGAGAGGCAAAACTCATGAAGAGTTAAGAAAATACAAATCCTGCATGGACTGAGACTTTAAATGGCCATGCAGCAGGGAGGTCCATGGATGGGGAGGTCTGTGGAATGGGGTCATGCATGTGGTAGGGAGGTCCACGGAATGGGGGTGGTCCTTGTGTAGGGAGGTTCATGGGGTGGAAGCGAACCATGATTAGGAAGGTCCATATGGTGGAGTGGTTGGTGTGGTAGGAAGGCCATGAGATGGGATGATTCTTTGCTGACACTCTATCTAATTCTTTGTGTTTTCTAAAGCTCCAATCAAGGAGACTTGGAGGAAGAAAGAGGGTTTTGGCAGGTGCCAGCTAGTATGTAGAAGGTGGGAGGGCAGAGCTGTGATCTGTTCCCATTATCCTGGTCACTAGGGGACACATTTATTGACAGAGAAAGGTGGTCAGGGAAAATGGGACAACCTTCTTGCTCACTTTCAATCCAAAATATAATTAATTAGTATTTATGATAGATTAAAAACCATAATAATATTTAAGATTAAATGATTAAATATGAATTGTCTGGAAATCGGGGTGAGGGGAACACATTTAACCAAAGGACAAAAACATAAAAGAAAACCAAGAGCAAACAAAAATCCACTGGAGATAATTACTGTTGATAGTCTGAAGTTTATTTTCTAAGCTTTTTAAAAATGTGATAAAAAATAGATCAAATTCTACTTGCTGTCTTCTTATTATCAATATTGTCAGCTTAGGGGAAGTATATATAATAAAATCGCCAGTGTTGAGTGTACAGTTTAGTGAGTTTTGATGAAAGCATACAGTTATTTAGCTACTGCCACAATCATGGTATGGAGAACATTTTCTTCCCCCCAAAACATTCCTCTGTGCCACTTAGTGATTGATCAATCCCTCTTCAACCTCCAACACCTGGCAAACACTGATCTGGTTTTTATTTCTATGGCTTTGCTTTTTCTAGATTTTCATGTAAATGGGATCTTCTAGTTTGTAGTCTTTTTGTACCTGTCTTTTTTCACTTAGCATACTACTTTGGAGATTCAAACATGTAATGTGTTCATTGCATGGATGGTCCACATGTTTTATCCATTCACTGGTTGATGGACATTTGGATTCTTCTCAGGTTTTGACTATAATGAATAAAGCTGATAGGAAGATATATAAAGTTGTTTGCAGACCTGTGCTTTTATTTCTCTTGGAGAACTACCTAGGAGTAGAATTTCTATGTCTTATGTTAGTTGTATGTTTAACTCGGTAAGTAAGATACTTCCAGACTGTTCACCAAAACGACTGTGCCATTTCCATCCACTACCAGCAGAGGAGAGTTCCAACTGCTTCAAGTCCTTGATATCACTTGGTATTGTCAGTGTTTTAAATTTTAACCATTCTCAAGTTTAATTTGCATTTCCCTAATTATTCAAAATGATAGAAATTTTTTCACCTATGTAGTTGCTATTTGTATACATTCTTTGGCAAAATGTCCAAATCTTTTGCCCAAATTAAAAAATTAGATTTTCTCCCTAATTTTTGAATTGTGTATGAGAGTAAGAGAAAGAGAGAGAGAGAGAGAGAGAGAGAGAGAGAACTGCATAGAACTACTTTACTGAATATATCTAATATATATTTTAGAGAGAGAGCTCACATGCCTGCAAGCAAGGAGGAGGGGCAGAGAGGGAGGGAGGGAGAGAATCCCAAGCAGGCTCCACACCCACTGTGGAGCCCAACACAAGGCTCAATCTCACGACCCTAGAATCATGACCTGAGCTGAAATTAAGACTCAGGTGCTTAACCATGGAGCTACCGGGTGTGCCTGAATATATACTTTTGAAACGTGTTTTCCTGGTCTGTAGCTTTGTGTTTTCTTAATGGTGTTTCTTGAAGTGCAAAAGTTGTTAATTTTGATAAAGTCTAACATATAAATTTTACTAAGAATGTCTTTGCTTCAGGATGCTAAACCCCAGTGCTCCTGGGAAGGGGCAGTGAGTTCTTTCCCTTCTATGGACAAGAAGGAATGGGGTTAATTAGTAACCCCATTAGACTAACTGGTCTCAATAACTGGTCTCAATAGTTTCAATAACTGGTTACCCAGAACAGAGCAGTTTCTTGAAAGAGAAGGCTCTTCTTGCTTTCTCTATTCCACACCCAGTCAGCATGAGGGCAGTAGGCCAGGGAAGTGAGGGCAGGATGGTGACAGACACGAGTAGCAAATGGAATGAAATCCAACTCACGTTCATTAGATCTGTGTTCTGATCCTGTGACTACTGGTACACTTGGGATTTTGTACATTCCTTGATACTGGGAAGACAGCCTGTCAAAGTTGAGGACCAAACTCTGGGCAGTGGTGATCCCACTGGGGTACCTGTCCCTGAGGGGTTGGCTTGAGAGAACCAGAACCCTCACCTTCACAGCTACTAGATCTGTAGATACTTTATCTTTACTCATTGCTCACTAGATGTCTTTCTTAACTTACTTCTCACAAGCAGAAAAGTGTCTGTAGTTAGTAATGCTATGCTCTCCTGGAGCATTCAGGAATGCTCTTTTTTAGAGAATCTGGGACAAAATTCTTCGTCAGGTGCAACCCACACTGTTGTGGTCACCTGCTGCTGTTTTGTTCTTTTATTGCTGTGTAACAAACTTTTAGTGCAAAGACTAAAACTACAGCTATTTTTTATTATCTCTTGTAGTTGTACATGTTGATTAGGGGATAGTTTTGCCACTGGTCTCACTTTGGTCTTTCCTATAGTTGCAGTTTGGTAGTGGCCAGGGCTGGAATCTTAGGGAGACTCACCCCTGATGCTGAGACTAATGGGCCTCTCAGCGCTCCATGCAGCCCAGGGTACCTCTACTTCTAGCACCAGCTAGGAGTTAACCTTCCTTTATGACTGTTCAGAACTCCCAAAGGCATATAAGGAGAAGCTACCAAGCCTCCCTAAATTTTAGGCACACATTTGTGACACAACTTCAAAAACTTTATTTTGGATGAAATGCATTATAAGCCAGCCTAGATTCACGGGGAGAAGGCTACACAAGGGTGTACATGAAGGGAAAATGGTTGATCTGGGTTCATCTGGGTTCATCTTTGGAGATCAGCTACCACAACTTGTAACCACTTGGATTCGGGGAAAACAGTGATGAATTAAGCCTTTAGGGGAAGACCAAGGTACACTTTACAGAAGGTAAAATGACAGGTGTATCATTGAATGGAGAGCTTTTAGATACAGAAGGATTATTTGTAACTAAATACCACATTTTTATTATCAGAATGAAAAACAAGTAGAACTGAGGGTGTCTTGGAATGTCTGCTGTCACTTTCAGAAGAAGCTTGTCATTTAGGTCACAAATGGAAGTCAGATCTTGTAAGGATTATCCGTAGCTGGGTTAATCTTTTCCTCCCACTAATTTGTGAAGGCTTTTAAATGTGCCCAGAGTAGTTTATTGTTGTTTTATTGTTGTCACGGATTCGTCCCATTTTTTATTTAAATTTGTTTACTCCCTCTTGCTTTTAAGTCTGTCTGTGGATTGCAGATAAAGTTGACATAGGGAACTACCAAATTCCATTTTATTTGTGTATGCTATGGTCATTTGTGAGTAGATCTGGGAATCTATATAGTATTCTTCTCAGGGACCAGGTCTATAGAGACAGTAACTAAGTATAGAAGTGCTGAGGAAGGTTCTAGAAGGCCCAACCATGTCCTTCTCCTATCTACCTGCAGTGCACTCCAATTTATAACAAATATTATTTGTTTGAGAGAGAGAGAGAGAGAGAGAGAGAGAGAGAGAGAGAGAGCATGAGCAAAGGAGAGGCAGGGAGAGAATATCCAAGCTGACTCCCATTGAGTTTGGAGCACGCTGCAGTGCTTGATCTCACAAGCCACTGAGATCAGGACCTGAGACAAATCCAAGAGTCAGATGCTCCCAGGCTTCTTTTTTATTTATTTTTATTTTTATTTTTTTCTCCCAGGCTTCTCTGAAGTGCACAGCATTTATGCACACTTGTATCAGCATGGTCAGCACAGACAAGGCTGGCAATTCACACACTAAGCGTGACCAGATTTCCCATCTAACGAAGAGTTGGCATACTGTTGTTCTTTTACATTTCTGTTGAAATGCTAGCTGGAATTAGATCATTAATAATAATGATAATACCTTTCAGAGAGTTCCACTTGAATGAAGATCTGAAGCAATGGACCAATGTGGTACATTCACTCATCCATTTTTGGTAGCTCGCAGACATTTACCGTGACCTTGTAGAGGTCAGGCAGACAGTGTGCTAGGTACAGAAGGGGCAGCAGGCAGCCAAGGCTTCAGAGAGAAGGAGAGAAGGTGGCTGATAGCCCCAGGCATTGAAAGAGAGGACATCTCTATAGGTAGATAGGGAGGGAAGTCTTCTGAGGAGTACGGGGGCCTACAAGGTGTTGCCTAATTAGAATGGGAATCAGCAAACATTTTCTGCAAAGGGCCAGACAGTAAATAGTTGAGGTTTTGCAAACCACACAGTGTTGCAACTACTCACCCTTCAGTTTTAACTTCTTGAACCCTGGTCCCTTCCCATCTCTGTGTACACTACAGCTACTCCTTATTGACTTCCTTGTCCAATGGGGCTCACATGCTCTTTGACTGGTTATTAGACATGCCAGCTGGATGCAAGAGGCTTAAGCAACAGTGTCCCTTCCCCTCTGTGTTATGAACTTATTGATAAATAGTCTCAGGAACCAGAAAAGAAATGAATACATCATTATTTAAGACAATAATAATGGCAAATACTTATGCAGAGCTTGCAAAGGTCAGGTATTCCTCAAAGGGCTTCACAGACTCATGTCCACATCGCAGCAATCCCATGAATTAGATATGGTCCGTGACCCCATATTACCGATGAGAACACCAGGGCATGGAGAAGTCACTCACTGCATGGAGTGGATACAGTTCCGGAACCCATTTTGCCAAGGTGGATATATACCCAGGTTTGAACAGGTGAGTGGCCCATACAAATCCACATAGGTAGAGCTGAGAGCTACAATGTGGAATGACCCTGGAGCTCAAGGTCAGAGTTTGCTCTCTTCTTTTCCTGTGGCCATTGCTGTGGCCCAGCCAGCTATCGGCTGAGCAGCTGGAGGAGGCAGGTCTCTCAGAACAAGGCAGGGCATATCCTGAGGCTTCCTGGAGAAGGAGAGGAGAATGCCAGTCTCTCTCAGGCATACAGCTCTAGAGAAGTCTGTGCTAGCATGACAGGGCCAGGCATTGCGGTAACTACTCCAGATCAGCTGACTGGACAGGTCACTCTCCTTTGTGGAGACAGGTGAAGGGGATAGAGGTGAAAGGAAGGGTAAGTTCTTCCTTATGCAGATGTGGAGAAAGAAGGCTAATTAATATCAATCATCGATGGTTCCCACCAGAGCTGTTTCTGGAGAGAGGTGTGTCTCCTTGCTCACTCCACACCCAGAGGGCAAGATGAGGGTAGAACAGAGTCAAGTGTACCGGCAGATGGAATAGTGTCTAATGCCTTAGCAAGTGTCCCATGTCTGAGATATCACTTCCTGTGATCAGGCAATGGCACTGTCATTGCCAGAAGATGCTCAGAGTCCCAGGCACAGAGGACAGAGGGTCATTAGGGTAGGGTAGTTCCAATTTTTAGCTCCCATGTATGCTTTCTGAATTTTGAGCTTGGCTACATGGATGGTTCCCAACTATTTTCTCCTTATTTTATTTTCTTATAGACACGACAGCCCGTATATTAAGGACATGTATGCTCTGTCTTAGTTTCAATAGAATATTTCTATAGATACCAGGTTTTGTTAAAGTTAGAGATACTTCTCACATCAAACACTGGATAAACCCAGCATTGGAGAACAGGATCAAGGCAAATAGTGTCACAGAGGTCATAGGTTGACGGTGGAATGGTGGAGTCCATGTGAAAATCCAAATAATTATCCTTTCTTTTCTTTGGGGAGTTCACTTTGTGTTACTCCCCTGGTAACTCCTGGGTTGTGTCTGAGTTGGATTTTTATTCTCCATTACCTTCTTGTGCTGAATTGTCTTTTTTGGTCCAGTGTCCTTTCTGTGATCATACCATTTGTTGCTATGATGTTTCCTCGAAGTCACATCTATCATGGTAGAGAGGCCATGTGTATGTGCCACACTGGATGTCTCATTTGTCAAGAACCAGGAGTGCACAGGACAAGGGAAGAGTGTGCGTGCAAGTGATCTGGGAAAGGGATGCATTGTGTGAAGGACTTGGTCAAGGAGAGATTTTTATAATCCCGCAATAAATGAGATCTGTGACGAAAAATAACATACATTAAAATGTTAATATAAATGGTTATTCATGAAATATCATAATACATTAAAAATAATATACTTTTTATCTAGTGTGATTCTAACAGCAAAAGCTTTTGGTTATCTCCGGGGGAGCAAAGGGTCCAGGGCATCAATGGCCCACAGAGTCCAACCCAATCTGTATATAGCAGGTCCCGTTGTCCATGAGAAGATCACCAGGGCAAGTATTTGGATTGTTTTATCGATTTCTGTTTGCTTGCTTTGTTTTTTCACATGGGACACAGAAATTCTAAGAGTTTTGAGTCTTGTGTGCTATGTGGGAAGTAGCTGGAGCAAGCTCAACTCAGCGAGGTTTATCCAAAAGAATGAGAGAGGGGCCAGGAGACCCATGGATGGTCGGGGGAGCATGGTGGCAATGATGGGGTGCACACCTGGTGAGCTGAGAGGGTCCAAGATAGGATGGTGGTGGGCATTTCTGACAAATCCAGGGTACAGTGAGGAGGGGAGCCTGGTGCTACTGGTCAGCTTCAGAGAAGGGGCTGTCAGATGATGGGCTGGAGACCCCCACTACTGAGTAAGCAGTGATGCACAGACAAGCCCCAGCTGATGAGGAAGAAACTGGAGAACACTCCTGCACAGAACTGTAAATTCAGCCTCACAGAGCAGATGGAAGCTGAAGAACAAGTCTGGCTCGAGGAGATGCTTGAGGCTTGGGGGCAGGCAGGAGCTTGTTTTCCAAGGGGGATGCGAGATCGCACGCAAAAAACAGCAAAGAGAGTCCTGCTGGAGCCTCTCGACCTCCCAGCCCAGTCAGGGACAGAGCGGGGATGGCAGGACCTGAGGTCCGGGCTGGGGTGGCCACAGCAAAAGCAAGTACAATGTCGCTGACCATTCTCACCAGGTGCCTCTCAGGGAGCCCAACTGAGGGTGCACACACTCCTGCCACCAGCCTGGACAGCCTACTTCAATAGGGGACAGTCTTCTCCCCATGCCCACACTGACCGCTACAAGCACGGTGTGTTAGAGACCTGTGTGGTGCATGCTCCCTCACACAGTCCACACCCCACAACCCGGTTATTGTGTTAGTCGGCATGACAGTCCTGCGAGATCATGGAATGGAGCAAACATACATGCAGTGTGGAGAAAAGTTGGGGGACATTTTGCTAGTCGGAAGACCATGTGGTCCAGCTCTCCAGGGAGGAGAAGGGGTCTGTCCATGGGGACCCAAGAAGCTTCTTCTTGGGCTTTTTCTGTGAGCGAGCCATCCTTCCTTCTGTGCCCCTGACATTCACAGTCAGTGGCTAATCTTTGCTGGACGACTTCTAACTTGCAGGGCGAGTTGTTGACCTTTGAGGCTGGTGTCTGCTTGCTTACCAAAAACAAACACACAGCAAGGCTCTGAACCAGTGCAAAGCTCTCAGAATCACTTAGTGCAGGATTCGTCCTGAAAGTCCTCTGACTTTCTGATTTCTCTAAAAGAAAAGAAAATCCCTCCAGTTGGTTGGATGGAATGCCCATGTGGTGTGTTGACTGTAAACACCTCCATAAGGTATTGGCTGTGGATTCTGAGTTTCGATGTGACCACCCAGGTGCCGGTGTTTTCCTCACCTGCCCAACTGTCAAGGCTCATGGCTCCCTGGAGGTGGAGGTTCTGTCCATGGTTCTGGAGTCATGGGTCAGAGGAGGGGATCTTTGATGTCCTCACTGATATGACCAGATCTATAAAGGACACGTTCCCACCCTGACAACTTGCAGAAAGAACTTTATCCTGGAAGGGTAGAGGAATTAGTTTCTTTGAAGGAAAACTGTACAGATTTTAAATTTCAATGCCATTTTTCAAAAGGATGTATTTTCCCACAATTCTTTTGATGGCACACATTACATAATCGATTATACCACAATACCAGCAGTCTTAAAGACACGTGGGGAGAAGATCACAAAAAAGAAAAGTCCCCCAGAACATGAGGAAAATGATCTGTCAGCAGACCTGGCAGTTACTTTGTGGCATCTTTTGTTCATCGATGGGATATTGTGCTTTAGAAATCAGTTATGCCCTGGCTGAGTTTTAGGCATATATTATAGTAAATCAATGAAACTTCACTGGAGAGTGTTTTAATTGAACTTGGGGGCAAAGAAAATATAAAGTTCGTAAGATATAGTAGGCAGTGTGTGTCTTTCAGGGCACCAGGTGCTACTTGCAAATATTTCCCTGCCTGGAGCTAAAAAGCACGTATGCAAATGCGGGTAATTTATCTAATAGAATAGAGGGGCTAGAACAAGGCTGTCCATTTTGACGTAGCATGTGTCAGGGAGAAGACTTTCTGAAATGAATGCTAACCCATTCGCTGCTCCAAATTAGCCTCCTGCTTCTGCTCCGGAAGCTTTACAATGGGCTGCACACAATAATGCAATTACAGCCGCCTGTCTTAACACAACAGCATCCTCGCTGGCTTTGGGTGATGGCTTTTAATAGGACGGGTGCAAGGAGCTGTTTTCACTCTCTTCACAGGGCATTCTTTATGTTTTCACGCGTGCCCATTTATGAACGTCTATCATGGGGATTCAAGCCATTTACCACTTATGCACTTGCTAATTGTCCCTTGGTCTTCTGTGGTTTGTAGCTTCAGACATTTCACATCCATCTGTTCTAACTAAAATCTCTCCCATCCAATTGAATGCCCCTCTGAATTACTTCCTAACATTTCTCCCTAATTGTCACTATTTAGAAACCTGGCTATCCATTTGAGGTATCTTTTTATCTTGGCTGTCTGTCAGAGATATCTTTTTTTCTGACATTACAGAAATGAGTTTTGGTGCTAATCACTGGGGAGCCGAAGTACCACAGGCTGGAAACAAGAACCGATCTCTCTCTCTCTCTCTCCCATCCTCCTTCTTCCTTTCTGTTTCTTTCTTCGAATATTGACTGAAGGTCTGCTGTCTCAGGACCTATTCTATGTGCTGGGAGCTCGGCAATGAACAAAAGAGAAGTTTCCTCATGGAGCTTGCATTTTAAAGGAGGGAGAAAAGCAATAAACACATATGTACACATGTACATGTATATTTGTACCTAACTTAACCTCATGTGTAGGAACATAGAGTACAGTAACTGGACATGTATGTATATAAATGACATGCATCTTATATGACATTGTCCAACAGTCGATCCTTGACAACACTGGTTTGAACTGCGCAGATCCAGTAGCCATCCAGACTTTTCCCAGTAAATACAGTACAGTGCTGTAAATATATTTCTCTTCTTTATGATTTTTCTTAATAACATTTTCTTTTCTGTAGCTACTTCGTTGTAAGAATATAATACGTTAAAAAATAAAATATCTGCTAGAAAATCATGAAATAATTTGATGAACCAAGGTGAATGACTGATAACAATGAGATGCTATTTTATTATATAATAGAGATATTTTGTGTGTGGTTTGTTTTGCTTTGCCCTGGCTATTGTTGTTATTTACTTTTTAGACTAATTTTCAGGCTTCTCTCTATGAGTATAATTGGCTCATAAAAATAAAATTTTAAATGAAAAAAAAAGAATATAATACTTTTTTTTTTTTACTGTATTCTTTTTATTCATTTATTTTTTTTACCTTACAGTGATTAAGTTTGGGAAGTCAAAATTGCAGGTGGATTTTCGACTGTGCTGGGAGTGGGGGGGGTCGTTGCCCCTCACCTCTACGTTATTTGGGGGTCTACTGTCTGCTGTAGTAAATGCACATGCATGTGTATGAGTCACACAGACAAGGACCTGGACGCACACACAGATGGAGGTTCAAGCAGACCCCAATGTCGTGACATGTCCTGTGGTGCCCAGTGCTATGATCTGAGCAGGGCCGGGTGAGAGGGGTGGGATGAGTCTGCCCAGATTTGTTCCCAACAGAGCCTGAGGGCAGCGAAGGAGGAAACCTGGGGAGAGCTGCGGAAAGGGCACTCCCGGCTGTGGACAGGGCAGGAGATGCGAGTGTGCTCACCACCTCCAAAGGTGGAGGCCGATGTGAAACTTCCTGCACGTTGCTCTGTGATGCTGCTGTTGTCATGAAGAGCAAGTTTCTAGGAGGCTCATCGGAAGGTTCTTTGTGTAACCAAAGCCCGGTGAGCGAGCCTATGGTTGGGATTTGGGGCCATAGGACAGTCTGTACCAACAGGCCAGCAGACCCGCTCTGCTCCAGCCCCCCAGGCTGAGCCACACATGGGAAGCCCCCAGGACTGGACATCAGCCTAGTAAATCCCTTGTGTCTCCGGCTCTCAGAAGCTCTGTGGGCATAGAGCTTAACATGCTCACCATCAGAGCAGCAGGGGAAGCATTGCTCTGAGAAAAGTATGCAAAGTGATAACAGTTCTAAGACAAAACAAAAATGTCTAGCTAAGAGTGGGAACTACCATCTAATCAGCTTTTTGTTTTGTTTTTGAAAAAAAAAAATTCCAGTGTTCCATTTTTAAAGCTATCTTGAATCTAACTGTTCCCTAAATACATTTCCTCACCTATCTGGACCATCTGGGGTCGAATCAGACCAGTTGTAGGGCCATCCCGTCATTCCAGCCATCCCACTACCTGCTCCTGGGGGTCTGCAAAGTGGCAGGGCAGTGGGAGAATGGCCTCCACACAGAACTGGCCCCCCAGCAGAGGGAGCAGCTGGGACAACTGGAAGAAGGACCGGGGACCTTGGGGGGGGGGCACCTGAGACAAGGCAGAGAGTGAGCAGGAGACGCAGAGGCAGGCGCTGAAGTGATGGAGGATGACCTTGGCAGAGGGGCTGAGGTAAGGGAAGGAGCAGGAGTGGAGAAGCCGGTGCTCACCGTGCATGAGGTTTGCTGCTGGGCACACCCAGTCTGCATGCGTGGGGTTTAGCACGGCTTGATTTTACAGACAAGGTGTCTGGGGCTCAGTGAGGTGTGGCCACCTGCCCAAGGCTGCACAGGTAGTGGATGCCACACCCGTTGTTGAACCCGGACTCCTGGCTTCAAAGCACACCCCCTTCCCCTGAGAGGCCTGTCCGGCTCCTCTCTCAGAAAGCCTGGCCACACAACCCCAGGACTGTGCACTGAGCCACCCCTCTGTGGGGCTGGCTGCACAGAGCCCGGGCTTCCTGGTTGTCACGGCCCAGAGGGGTGGCCGGGGCCTGAAGAAATTGATTTCTAATAAACACAGTAAGTTAACAACATAGAGTAAGTGCTTCTAACCTAATTATGATGTTTCTATAATTATTAGGTCATTACTAAAATAGGTAATAAGTTTTAATCCAGCGGTGAAAGCACTGTCACCCTCTTAAGAACAAGGCTTTTAAAAACCAGACTTAAGTTTAATGCTTTGCATGTGATTTGCTATATTTCTCATTTCTCCACTGTTTCCAGCCTCTGTCTGATTCCTTCTGGACTTCTTGGGGTTCCCAACAGCCCTGGTAACTCCCCTGAGGCTCCTAGGATTGGACTCCAGGTGTGTGCACCCAGCCAGCCCGTTGCCCTGCTATTCCACACTCTAGAGCCCTCTGCTGGGGTTTCCTGCCTCGATTGGTCTTTTCAGACATGCCCATGTGGTTCATTCCCTTGTCCCTTAGGACCTGTCCAAATCCAGGTTTTAGAGGTGCTTCCTCAGTGACTGCACTTAAAAGTGTCACCGTCACCACCATTCTCCACCTGATGTTCCAGCTTTGTCTTCATAGCCATACTGTCCTCAGATAAACCAAACAATCCCCATATTTAAAAAATAACCTATCGACATTCACATAATCAACCTTTTTACAATGAACAATTCAGTGTCATTTAGTGCACTCGTAATGTGCAACCACCACCTCTATCTTGTTTCAAAGCATTTCTGTCACTCCTAGTAAGACCCCTTCCCGTTCCCGGTTAAGCAGTTTTCCCCCATTTGGTCCTCCTCTCATGCTCCTGGCAAGCTACAGGGAACATTCTATCTCTGTGAGTTCCTCTATTCTGGGTATTTCATATGCACGGGACCATACATACATGGCTTTTGGTTCTGGTTTCTTTCACTTAAAATAACGGCTTTGAGGTTCATCCACATTGTAGCATGCCCAAGATTTTATTCCTTCTTAAAGCTGAATGATATTCCATCGTGTGGTAAGCCCAAAATTTGTTTATTCACTCATGAGTTGCTGGACATTTGGAGTGTTTCCACCTTTTGGCTTTTGTGAAAAGTGCTGTTCTAAGTGTGCATGTCCATGTGCTTGGGCTTTTGTTTCTCTGGGGTGTATGCATAGGAGTGGTATAGTGAGCTTCTGTCCATCAGCTCTCCACTTCTCTGGCTCCCCTTGTTCCTTCTGCATCAAAAAAGCAAAATGTTGCTCTTGCTCCAAAGCCCTGGTGGCTGAATGGTGACTCACCCTCTCATTTGAACTGTACTTGTCTAGGCTACATTTCACTTCCAAAGGATACTGGCTGAACTCATGAAGATCGCAGGGCTCAATGCACTTAGTCATCCATCAGACTTTCTCCTGGGACCACTTAGAGAAGTTCTTTGATGGATAGACTCAAGCTCATTACCAGTGAGGTCCTTTTAAAATGAGCGCCTGTCTTCTAAGTAGAGGAAAGAAAGTACATTCAAATCATGTTAAGAAATAGGAAATTGCAAGACTAAAATAAGGATGCAGGCCTGGAAATTGAAACTCCATTTATTTATTTCATCTGATGTTTTGGGACCAAAACTAGATATTGGGACTCCCAGGCAACATTTCTCCGCCTTTGGCTGTTGGTGGGGATGGAGTTTTCAGAAATAGTGGCCACTGGGAATTATTAAGAAAAAGTTTTCCAATTCCTAAGTGTTTTGGGGAGCTAGCACTGGCAAGTTGCTTTGGTCTTACTATCTCACATGGAGTGTATAGTGGTAACATGTGCCAGGTGGTGCCCAGCTTGGTGGCACGCAGAGGTCACCTGGGGAGTCACACCTGCTGAAGCCTGTGTCCCACCCCAGATACTCTACCTGAATTCATCCAGGAGTGTGGCCAGGGCATCCGTATTTTTTTTTTTAAGATTTTATTTATTTATTTATTCATGAGATACACACACACACACACACACACAGAGAGAGAGAGAGAGAGAGAGAGAGAGAGAGGCAGAGACATAGGCAGAGGGAGAAGCAGGCTCCACGCAGGGAAGCCCAACACGGGACCCAATCCGGGGTCCCCAGGATCAGGCCCTGGGCTGAAGGCGGTGATAAACAGCTGAGCCACCCGGGCTGCCCCAGGGCATTCGTATTTTCAAGTCTTTTCTCTCCTCCTAGCTACTGGTGCCTGCAACAGTCAGCTAGCTTTCCTATGGGGTCTTGGATGTTCATATACGTATGGTTTATTTGATGCTAACTTTGCAGCATGGAAGTCCAATTTTATATGAACATGTCCAGTATCCCTTAAAAATGTGTTTCAAAGGCTTATTCATAAATGCATTTTTCATTTTGTTTAGGCTAACTGGAATGTCTAGAGCCTTGCTATTCAGCATGTGGGTCAAGCCTGCTAGCATTGCCATTACCTGGGAGTTCATCAGAAAAAGAAATCCTTTGATCATTTCAACATTTTTCCCTTTGTCTCCTAGTGTAAATAATTCTATTAAGATGTTTCCTAGTACCAAATAATAAAGAAAATGAAATGCAGAATCTGAAAAGAGAGGTGAAGCCAGTGGGGACAAGCCCACACACAGGCAGCAGTGAGCTAAAAAGTGAGCATCTGCAGGATTGCATGACACACAGCAGATGGGGCATGTTCAGGAGAACGTTGGGGGGTTCTGTACTTGGACCTTGTTGCCGTGGCCATTCCAAAAATGCTACAGAATGTAGCAAACAAAGGAAGCCTGTGGCTGGTGTTTCCAAACGTGTTTCAGAATACGAGCCTGGTCAGCCCAAACCCAGTGCTCATTGTGGAAGACCCAAGCGAAAACCCCAGATTTGGTTGGAGTTCATCCTGATGCACTCATCACAGACTAGGCCTGTGTCCCCAGGTCCCCCAGATGGTAGCTTGAGATAACTGATCAAGTTAAAGAAACATACCTCTAATGCATCACCTTCTGAGCTAAGAACTGATGCTGCCACAAGCTGGGTGGCATTTTATGAAATGATTCATGCCCCTGTTACAGTCACTGCCTTGTAGGTGGGGGAGGCCCTACCGCAGAGTGGAAGACTTGGCAGATTGGTATCAGTTGAGTGAATCTAAAAAACTCGCATTTTGACTTTTCTTCATGCGGAATGATGCCAGGGAGCCACTTGCTCTCCACGAGCTCGGGGAATGTCCCCCAAAGTGTGCAGAGTTTGAGGTGTGTGTCAAGATGTCATGCAGACCTGCACAGCGCGAGGATGCCTTGTGGGATGCTGTGTCATTTTCGTTTGTCGAAGAGGAGGAACAAAATGCGGGAGAGGACTCATGAACTTGGTATGTGCGCCCTGGTCACACATTTCATAGGTAGCACTTGGCTAAAGGGATGTAGGTAGAAGGTGATGATCTAGGTAATAGAAGCTCCTCAGAAGGACCCATTCCCACCCACCTTAGCACACGGGATTTAGAGGATTTACCGGGAAGATTTCTTGACACAAAGTTATTAAACACCAGAATACATTCTTAATTAACATTTTCTGGAAGTCTCTGAAAGGAGAATGGATTTTAATTTGCTTAGAACATTTTATTGGGATTCTTCCCAAAGGCAACAAGGTGTGCCTGCAGTTGCATAGTTAAGCTTTTGTACAAAAGTGCATCCTTAACGTATCCTTTAGATTCTGGAATTTTATTTATGAAGCTGAGCTAGCAGGAAGGCTGTGGATAAATACATGGAAAATACAAAGAAATGGCAGGCAGGACAGCTCAGTTGCCCTGTGGCTTTGGTTGGGAGGGCAGGGCTTGCAGGAAAACACAAAGGAGAATGCTGACTCTCTCTGATACTCCTACCAGTGTCTGTTCCAAACCTTTCCTTTCTGAGGAAGGAGGAAGGGGGAAGGAAAAGGTAAGAAGGGAGGAGAAATGAATCTTGAAAGAAGGAAGAAAATAAAGCAAGGCAGATGGACAGATAGGAACTAATATTCCGGAGCATTTACTCTCTAGAAAACATGTTGGCATTTCTTATCTCTCAGGGGATAGGTATTTGTTTTTTTTTTTTAAATCCCAATTAATGAAAGAAGCAAATAAAGATTCGTGCTCACATGAACATGGTAGGTGGTAGTAGGGACAGCTATTGAAAGCAAGTGAGTCAGACCTCAGAGTCCACTTCTTCTCCACGGCACCACATGGCCCGCTTCACTCTGACACCTGACTCCATGTCCAAGGATTCATCTTCTCTTTGCTTCACAAGAAGTCAGACTATTCCTTGTGACGTCCACAAGCATCACATCCCCATCTCCTCCTTCCTCTCTTCTGTCCCCACTGTCCAGACAGTCTCAGCCTTCAGAGACCAGCCCAGGCATCAATATATGAAAAAGTTCCTCATCTTGTCTTTTCTTAATAAGCTGAAGATCTTCCTTCATTCAAATGGTATGTATGATCTGGAAAAGTTTGAGCAGCAAATTTTATAAAATAAAGTCATTTGTATTTCAGCAACATATTTTGTTTATTTTATATCAGTAACATAAAATGTCTAGAGAAAATAGTAAAAGTATTACTGCCTATGAAATGTCATCTTTTTTCTTTCCTTGAGAAAAGATATTTTATTTTAATTTCCCCAAAGCAGTTCCTGTTTTCAAAGACTCTTGAGAATTGTATCTATATACTGACTTCCAGAAAAGATTAATAAGCAGAGGCATCCATGCAAAATACATTTTACTAAAGGCCAGTGGTTATATTAGAAACTATATACAATTATCTTTCTTTCATAGATAAGAAATACTGTTTTGAATTGATCCTTTAAAATTCCCCAAAGTATTTGATCTCATAAAATCTTTGCAGTGGTATAATTTATAAAGCAGGGGAAATTCTTGTAAACTCAGCATCTGGAGCAAGAATATTTTGCAATGCAAATTTTTGTGCATTTTACATTTATGCCTGTGAATCAGTTAAACACACAGATCCCCATGCTATTTGCACATGCAAATCAGGGAGGAATGTTACTACAGTGATCTGTGTTTGGGGCCCTCACTCTCACGGCAAGTTGCCTGCCTTCCTGTAGAGCAATCTGACTTGATTATGTAAGATAAAAATTACCAGGTAGGTTTAAGAGCCAAGCTTCCTCTCTCATTCCTGAATGCCCAGCATTTTCTCTCAATGCCTCGTTGGGTCTGAGCTATAGCAGATGCTTGGGAAGAGTATTTTTCATGCACACTCAAGGTGTAAGTTCTGAGGACTTATAGTCATGTCTAATGTATTAGGTTTTAGGGTTACCAAAGCAAATACTACAAACCAGGTCCCTCAATGACAGAAATTTATTGTCTCACAGCTCTAGAGGCTAGAAGGGCCAAGGCTAAGTTGGCAGTGCTGGTTCCTTCTGTGGCTGTGAGACAGAATCAGCTCCAGGCTCAAGCTCACATGGCTTCTGAGGTCTGTTGGCCATCCTTGGCTTTCCTTAGCTTGTGGAAGCATCACGCTGATCTCTGTCTTCATCCTCACCTTTCTTTCTCCCTGTGTGGCTATGTCCAAATTTCCCCTTTTTAAAAGAATGTAGGTCATCGGATTAGAGGCCCATCTACTCCAATACAACCTTATCTTAACTACATCTATAGGAACATCATGTCCAAATAAGGTCACATTCTGAAGCAGTGAGTGTTAAAATTTCTGCATATTTGGGCAGCCTGGGTGGCTCAGTGGTTTAGCGATGCCTTTAGCCCAGAGTGTGATCCTGGAGACCCAGGATCGAGTCCCATGTCAGGCTCCTTGCATGGAACCTGCTTCTCCCTCTGCCTGTGTCTCTGCCTCTCTCTCTCTCTCTCTCTCTCTCTCTCTCTCTCTGTGTGTATGTCTCATTAATAAATAAATAAATCTTTTAAAAAAATTTCTATGTATTTGTAGAGGCGGGGACACAGTTCAGCTCATAATACCTATGAAGAACAACCACTACCGCTGACCACATCGACCCTATCAGTGGAGCCTGGTTTCCACAGAAGAACTGTTTTAGAAATGAGGTTCTCAACATTGACTGCATGTTACATTTGCCTGGTGGGCTTTAAAAAGTCTTGATTCTCAGGTGGCATCTTTTTTTTTTAAGATCTTATTTATTTTTTCATGAGAGACAGAGAGAGAGGCAAAGACATAGGCAGAGGGAGAAGCAGGATCCCTGTAGGGAGCCCAATGTGGGACTTGATCACAGGATCCCAGGATCACGACCTGAGCTGAAGGCAGATGCTCAATCCCTACCCAGGTGCCGCTCTCAGGTTGCATCTTAAACTAATTAAATTATGATCATTCAAGGTGGTGTTTCTTTTTGTTTTTTTTGTTTTTTTTTTTAAGATTTTATTTATTTATTGACAGAGACAGAGAGAGAGCACAAGCAGGGGGAGTGGCAGGTAGAGAGAGATGGAAAAATAGACTCCCTGCTGAGCAGGGAGTCTTATATGTGGGACTCAATCTCAGGACCCCAGAACCATGACTCGGGCTGAAGGCAGACACTTAACCAACTAAGCCACCCAGGTGCCCAGCAAGGTGCTATTTCTTGAAGCATTTCTTAAAAGTTTCTCAAATGTATAGTGAACGGGTTGATGGTAACTCATTTAGACTAATCCTGTCAACCAATCTTTTTAGACTAATCCTGTCAACCAATCTTCCCAGCCTCATCCCTGTGGGACATGCTCACTATTAAAAAGTTATCAAAAAGAGCTCTGATGTCCCTAAATCAGCTTCCAAAAGCCCGAGTCCTCACTTGGATTCTGATCAAATCTTACTCAGTATGCCATGCTTACTATGCAACTTGGTCTGGAATCCTGGCTCAGAGCAGACCGGAAGCACCAATGCCCTGGAATCCTGAAGTGTGAGGATGAGCAAGGAAGGGATAAGTGACAACTGGCCTGAGGAGGAGAGGCCAGGGGGCCTAACAGCAGGCATGGTGCTGCACGAACATTTTCATCATCAGGACTTGGAGTATTAGGGGATTAAAGCCAGTTTAACAGCTGCTGCCTAAGAAGGCAGGAAAATACTACTTTTTTGGAGAGAAATATAAAAAAGAGATAAAAGGAAAGATTAGTCCTGGAAGTGGTGCACTTCAGTCAACTGAATATTTGATTCCCATGACACTTTTCATTTCCTGATAATACTCAACGAAAATGGTATATTTATGAAATAACTCTTCTATCTTATTTGTAAAATAAGGTAAAACTTATATACACAATTAGCAGAACACACTAATCGTCTTGTCTTTGGTCTCAGGTTGGTGAGATTGTCTTTGGCAATACCCTGATCTCAGTGCTTAGACATTCATCCTACTTCCAACTTTATGATGTAAGTAGGATTGCCAAGGGGAGTCATTTTCAGGTGGATGGCATTGACAGCAGCAGGTGGAAGGCACTAGACTAGAACAGAGACAGCCTCTGTGCAGCATGCTTGGCTCCTCTTGTGCATGGCTCCTCTCTTCTGAAATTCTAGGGGCTTTCCTGGGAGGATCTGTTGGGATTCATGATCAGCTGATCTTGGGGTTGGGTTCATGGAGGTCATTCATTCAGAAAACCCCCTCTATGGCTACCTATGCAGCCAGGTGTTACCCTTGGGCATGCCACATGCAAGGGAGCTACTGAGGGAGTGTGCACACTGCAGGTGCACCCACTTTATGTATACAAATCATGCAGATACCATACATGTCTTAGACACACATGTATACATCTCATACATTGTGTTCACATCCTGCATATGTGTGCACACATCTTGCATAGAATGTACACGTTCTATATGCACATGTCTTACATATACATATGTATGTCTTATGTAGATGTACCAGTCAGATTGGGCCAGAAGGGCTTTAGTAAAACGTAACCCCTGCTTTGGCTTATTCCAACACATAAGCCAAGTTTGCTGGGATTGCATAATTTGCAAATCCTCCAGAGAAATACATTAATACTATATAAAGGTATTGGGCAATGGTGACTTAATGAATGTGAAGAACCCACAAGAGAAATAAACGCAGCTTGAAATTTTCAGCTCAAGAGATCTTCACATTTCGATAGTGATTGGTAGCAACACGCAGAATTCTAAAATAGTTTAGTGAACCTTCTTTCTCTTCTTGTACATCTGAGGAACACCACACCTGTGACAAACACTACAGAGCAAAGACCTGCAGTGAAGGAGGAACATTCCTGTTCCTTCTTTTCCTCGGGCCCCTGGCCATAGGAGAAGGGCTTGTTGGTATAATAAAAGCCACTCCAGAATAATTTGGTCATTGCAAGCATTAACAAGTAAACTGAAATGTACAGGTACAAACAAAGAAGCTAAAACTACAGAAGCACAGGTAGGAGAAAGAGCAAGGCACATAAGTAACCAACAAGAATCCAGGGGACCGTGTCCATCCTCAAGCTGAACACAGTCCTGCACCACTTTCACCAAAGTCGGAGTCCCAAACCAGGGAAAGAACTCGCTGTGCTTCCCTGTGTACTACTTGCTCCTATCTGGACACCTTGGGTGCGAGACGTCAGACACTCCGCCAAGAGAATTAAGTAAGAATGACTGTATGAGAACCTCATGCTCTCAGCTCTTGTAAGTGTTCTAGAAAATAAAGCGCAGGACTTTTTAGTAACCAAGAATTTTGTGGTAGAATAATCTTGTTATGGATTTCTTGGAGGTAAGACTCAAAGTCAAGGCTGCAGGTAATACTGACAACACTGTCCACTTTGCCACCAGGCTTATGTCCAGGAGGCGCGGTCAAAGGCATTAATAGGACTGCTAGGGGAAGGACAGAGTGGCGTGAGATAAGGACAGAAGGAGAGCCAGAGAGGGGCTGCCGCTCAATGTCGAGGGTTGATTTTTCCCTGTATAATACAGCTGTGTCTCCAGAGATCTCATCCTGGAAAAGTGGGATTTTAGCCTCCATCTCACATCTCAAAGGCTCTCCCCTTGGGAATTCCAGTTCATGTTTGACAGGCGGAAATTCTGGGGTGGGAAGAGGGGCAGGGGCTATGCATAAGGGAAGTGGGGTCACCTGCAATGGGGTCAGATTGCACCTGCAAGTCTAGCTGGCAACCACATAGCTTCAGTCCTTGCACAGCTGGCTGGAAGTGACCAAGGCCATGGAACCAGGAGGTGCTAGGAGCAACGGAAGCCATGTGTGCCGCCTACATGAACTCACAGTTATGTCAATAATCTCTATGCGCACCTCACTGTCTTGGGTGATGACCTACACATGGCCTATGCCATCGAATATGAAGCCGATCTCAGGTGTGGAACCTACTAGCCTGAGGAGCAAACACTGACAGGGAATGTTATGAGTGCAGTCTGCCCCAAGGTGGGATGTTGGGAGCAGGGGGCTGGAGCTGTGCGCAGAGGCCCAGGGCCATTTCTTCCGTCTGCATTGTATTCTTTCCAATTTGTCCCAATCCTGACGCTGAAGAAGGATTTCTGTAATGCACACAATCACCAGGGTACTTCAGATGGGCCAGGGAGCGAGTGAGCTGAGGCGGGTCCGAAACTTTGGAACAGGGCTGCCTTCCCCACCCTAACAACAGAGGAAATGTGCCTGGAGCCTCAAAGTCCCGGCTTCCTGGAATTCCCCAAGGAGGACTATTCTGTGGCTCATGAGCTTTTGGAGGAGCAGTGAGAGGAAGCTGAGAGTAGGGACTGCACAGCGGGAACCAGGCCGGCATGGACGATCTCCAATAGCTGTGTGTAGGGGTGGGACCCACGGGCGCCTCGGGACAGCCCCATGGGCATCTTGGCTGTGAAGAAGCCAGACTGGAAAGGCACCTTTGAACCAGGTGGCCTCCAAATGGCAGAGCCATTACAGCTCCGGGGTTTGTGCAGGGAGCTAGATGCTGCCCTTCTTCCAAGGCTCTGCCCCTGGTGTGGACGTGGCTGTGGTGTGGACGGTCCTCCTGTCCCGGGACGCAGCGCGCAGGGCCGGGCCTACGTGAGATGCTCAGACCTGGCTGCCCCCAGGGGATGCGCAGACCTCCTAGGGAGGAAACGTGAGCCGAAGGTTATTTAAAGACAGACAAGGGGTCAGAGGAGCGGTGAGCAGGCCCCGCAGCGCACACGGGCTGGGCCATTGAAGGCGTGGTCCCTGGCTCGTGGGCCAGGCTTGGGCAGGGCCCTTCACGTTCCTCATTTAAATACCCTGAAGAGCACGTTCTGTGACCCTGGGGCGCCTACCTGCGCTGGAGCCCGCCGGCTGTTGCGGGCCGGTCAGCCCTTCGGCCGCGGTGCTGGCTCTGCGGATGCGCGCAGCTCCCAGCTCGGGGCATGCACCCCCGATCTTGTTTAGCAGGACGGGGGCCGGGGGTCAGCTCGCCTCCTCCGTCACCCACTGCATCAGGGGCTCGAGACTCCCGCCGCCCCTGTGCTGCTGCCCTGAGTGGCCTTTCTGGCCGAGCTGGCGGGGAAGTCGGACGGAATCGCTTAATTGGGCCGCGCGTCTGGGTAAAATGCGCTAAATGAGGCGGCGGCGCAGAAGTTCATGCTCTGGTCTCTGTCTCGGGCTGGAAGCCGCTGCCGCATTGCAGAGCCGCCGGGGCTGCAGTTCAGGTGGTCTCCAAGGAGAAACAGATTTGCAGGCCAAGGCAGAGGGACAAGATGACCTGCCCAGAATCAAAGCTGTGGAAGTTAACCTCCGACATTATTAGTCCCCAGTCCGGCCACCCGGAGAAGCCTGGCGAAGGGGAGGCTCCGGACCCGTGGGGCAGGAGGGCCGGGAGGGAACAGGTGCCAGCGTGTGCGCCCTGTGCGCAGGGGAGGGGAACAGGCTGGAGCCGGAGGAGGGGTGTGGGGAAAGCAGGAGGCGGGTCGGGATGGGGCGGTCAGGAAAGAGGACGGGTCAGGAAACAAGCAAATAAAAGACTTATCCCCAGTCTATTTTCTTTTATTTTTTTTTTTCACCACTAAGCAATTGATTGATTTGTTTATTCATTTATCCATTTATTTAGTTATTTTATTTTATAAAAAAAAAAAGGCTGGGGATCCCTGGGTGGCTCAGTGGTTAAGCGCCTGCCTTCAGCCCAGGGCATGATTCTGGAGTCCTGGGATCGAGTACCACGTCGGGCTCCCTGCATGGAGCCTGCTTCTCCCTCTGCCTGTGTCTCTGCCTCTCTCTCTCTGTGTCTCTCATGAATAAATAAATAAAATCTTTTTAAAAAGCTATATTTTATCTCATTTTTTAAAATGAATCTAAAAATATTCAAGGATTTATATACTTTTTTTGTTTTTTAAATTTTTATTTAAATTCAATTCATTAGCATATAATGTGTTGTTGGTCTCAGAGGTTGAGGTCAGTAATTCATCAATCTTATATAACACCCAGTGCTCCCCACATCCCTGGCCCAGTCTATTTTAGATGTTTGACAGCCAGCAGCCTGGCTAGTTTGTAACCTGAGGGCCTCACCTCCTCAAAAAACAAAAATGTTATGATCCTCCAATTTTTTTCCTTTCCATTACATCCTGGAAAAATAACTTAAGGATGTGAAGACTTACAAAATTCATACTAAAATGCAGAACTCAAATTGGCAAAAAAGAAGCCAGGAGATGCAGAACACAAGCAAGTCTGGGCTCTGTCACCAAAGGAATCTGTCTCTGCTCTTGTCTTTGGGGCTCCTTGTGAGCAGGGGAGACCAGGGTGAATGACTGTGGGACTTTGCCAGCCCTGGTGTAGGTCAGAGCTGAGGCCAAGGGCGTGGCACTTTCCACCTGCTCTCTGGGCTGCTCTCCCAGCTTCCTTCTCTCTAACTCTCTCATTGCTCTTCCCCCTTCTCTTTTTCTTGTTCACCTTCGGCCTAGGACCAGCGCGGAGCTGCACCCCCGCTAGCGTCATAAAGAGCAGCTCTCCATCCTGCCCCTCACGGCAGCTGGAACAGAGAAGCTTGTCATTCACTACAGCTGATGATCAAGCTTCAGTATTTGATGGCTGGGGCTTCATTTCCGGATGTGCAGTAGCCTGCAAAACCACAGTATTAATGGTTGTGTTCAGTATTAATAGCTGTGGGTAATGAGTTTAGATTTTGTCTTAAAGTTTCATGCAACACGTGACAGACTATTTGAATTCACACTGGGATTTAGGGGTAGTTAATGTAGTGTCTACCTCACCTGGTCAGATCCTGCTCCCAGGAATCCTTGCCAGGCCCCAGGCTCTGGCCTTTTGCGAATGTGTGCCCATCTGTGTGACACATTGCATCTGCTGTCACACCTTCCAGATATTTTTCCGGGGTCACATCAGCACATGTCCCATGGACAAACCATTTCAACTCAGACGTAATGACCCGTATAGTAACGAGTAACACACAATCCATTTCCAGACAACACCAACACTCATTATAAAAGAGAGCCGCTGAATTTCTAATGAAGCACAGGAGAAAGGGAGGGTCCCCAAAAACAGATGTTACAAAAATAGCCTCTGTCATTAAGGCAGAAAAACAATATGAAAATGGGATGCACTTGAGACCAGCACATATTTCCATAATTTATGGAAATGGCTTTTTCCTGCATTTAATGGCTATCAGGAGCTCCATTAAGAACATGCCCCCTCTCCTTCTTCCTTTATCCCCTCAAATTAGAAATCACTATATCATTCTGTGTGTTTTGTTGTTGTTGTTTTAATCCCATTTAATTTATTGAAGTAGAATCTGTTGTTTTCTTTGACTTGAGTTTGAAAGATACCCCAGGTTATACAACAAGCTCAGCAAAGCCTATGCTGGAATAAGTATCAGAAATTGTTGTTGACTTGTTGTGTTCATGAAATTCATCCTGTGGGCTGCCTTCATCCATGGGCTCTTTCTCAAAGAGTTCTCTTTTTCTCCCTGGTAGGGGTAACTTGTTGGCAGAACCCACAAGTCCAGGTTCTTTTTCAGTTGTCTCTTTGCAGCCCCCACCCTAACTTAGCAGCCTTGGTATTTGCCATGAACAACAGTTGTAATCTTTTCCTCAAGTGACTGTTTTGAAAGGAAGACAAATATTATGGATACAAAGAAAGTAGCCCCTTTCGTCCCATTTTTCAATGTGAATGAAATGACTGAAAGGTGATAAGACGGGCACTGAGGGGGGCACTTGACGGGATGAGCGCTGGATGTTATACTGTATATTGGCAAATCGAACTCCAAGAAAAAAAATATACCAAAAAAAAAAAGAAAAGAAAGGTGATAAGAAGCCCTGCCTGAGGGACAGTCTGAGGGTAAGTGCAGACCAGTTGTTTTGTAGTTTGTAGAAAGACCTAGAGTTTGGGTTTGCTTAATATTTCTGCATCATCAAATTTAGCTTATTATTTATGAGCTTATTATTTATGTGTCTACAGCAACATTACAGCGGTGATGTTGTATCCTTTTCTGTGCAGCATATCATGAGCCACGGGATGCCTCTTTGTATCTTTGCTCATAAAATTATCCTTGATTATCTTATCAAAGTTGTGTCCACCAGGTTTTTCCATCATAAAATTATCATTTTTCCAATTGTTATTAAGCCCCTCGTAGAGAGAAGCTTTGGGACCATGAACAGGTCCTGTTCTTTGTCAAACTTTCATCTAGTGGCATTACCAACCAATGATATAAAGAGCAAGAACAGGAAACAGGAAAGCTGCTGAAGCAATTTTTTTTAAAGATTTTTTTTTTATTTATTCATTTGAGAGAGAGAAAGAGAGAGAAAGAGAAAGAGAGCATTTGCAGCGGGGAGGGGCCGAGGGAGAAGCAGACTCATTACTGAGCTGGGATCCTGATGTAGAGGCTCCATTCCAGAGATCATGATCTGAGCCAAAGACACATGCTTAAGCAACTGAGCCACCCAAGGAGCCCCTTGAAGCAATATTAATATCAGACAGGACATAATTCAATGTGGAAAACTCTAAAAAATATAGAGGGATATTACATGTATATCTAAAGTCCCAACTTATGAACAAAATGCATCAGTAATAAACCTTAATACACCCAACAACATAATATCTTTAACCTGTGAAGATAGATGCACAAGCATTAATGGTATGATGAAAGACTTTTATAAATATCACTCAATCAGACATTTTCCCTAGAAAAAAATAAGAACATAGGTTAATTTTAAAAGTTAATTAAAATTTGTAAATTTATAAAAAAATAATAGATGTATAGAGAGATGTACATTTTTTAAAAGAGTGCTTTGTGGATTTTTTTTACAAAAATTGGTATGGACTTAGCTACAAAAGCTAAACTCATTTTTAAAGGTAGAGTTTTTTTGTTGTTGTTGTTTATTTTTGCTTTTGTTTTTTCCTTTTTTTAGTTCACAATCTGAATTTGAGATAATGAAAGTAGGAACAATTGATAAGAGATAACAAAAACCTTTGACCTGTCAGTTACTGAGAAGCATTGTCTTAGATAACTCATGGATTCTATCAAAAGCTGTGGAGCAAAATAAATGCTTTATATGAAGATAGCTATTATCATTCAAGAAGAAAAACTATATATAAAGCATACTTGTGCTCATTTGAATCCATTAAGAGAAAAAGCAAGAAAAAAAAAAACAACAAAAATTAAGGAACAATAAATTTAAAAGATGTTAAAAATAATTCAGTTCAAAACAATAAAAACAACTGAAATGAGAAAACAAATCCAGATCTGTTTTAAAAAAATCAACACTATAGATAAACATTTCATAAGCTTCATTAAACACATAACTGAATCATAAGCATGAACCCATCGGGGGAAAATATCCATTACACAAAATGAATGAGCAAGAAGGTTGGCAGCTAAGTGTATGTGATCTTAGAGCATCTCTCTACTCTCAAAATGACCTAAGAAACTGACTGCATACGTTTTATTTTTATTTTTTTTTTGACTGCATACGTTTTAGATGATCTGAATACAAATATGATGTAATCACACCACAGGTTAGAGACCATTTGTTTCAAAAGTATTGGGCATTTGAATATTGTGGAATAAATAAGTTCCCTTTGTCTACTTTTAGTTTAAAAATATTCAGTCTCATCCTCTGTTCTCCCTGTACCTCCTCAGTACACCTCACACATTCCTACCCCCCCACTCCTTCCCTCTCTTGGCCAACGTCTCGCAGCCATGCTAGGTAGGATGGACACAGATGGGACACATTTCTGATTCAGTGAATCTACTCTGATGTTCTGAGCCTTGGTGTAAGGACTGCTTGAAAGAATTCAGATGTGATATTTCCATGACATTATCATGTAGGGAGGTTCTTTTTGTACCTCGTGAATGGATGTCATGCTTTCACTTAACACAGATAATTATTTTTGTTGCATTCTCAGAGTTGAAATGTAGTACATTGCAAGTCATAAGCAGCACAAAACCACAGTCTTCTCATTCCTTGTCACATCAGGCTAGGCCTGAAGACATGGTCAGGGAAGAGGCCAGCATGGGGAAGGACACTGGCAGAGGGCAGGTGTGGGTATAGAACTGTGGGGTACCTGGAGGTCCAGCCCTGAGTCTTCCCGTGCAAGCATCTCAGGAACTCAAGAGGTGGAAGTGTTCAATGATTCAAGCATGGACTCAGGGAGCAGAATCTGTTGATTTGAATGCTGGCCTCGTTACACACGAGTTGTATAGCTTTAGTCAAAATAATTTCTATCTCTATGCCTCACGATACTGTTTTTCTCATCTGGTTTTCTTATATGGGGATTGAGTGTTATGAAGTGTCTAGTACTTAGAACATTAACTGACATGCAAGTTCTACATTTAGCTATAATTATTCCAAGCTAGACCATTCCTTGGGGGAGAATCATTTCAATTTATTACACATTTGTTACTTTTTGTGATGGGAAGATAAGATGTGGAAAACATTAATTATCAATAATCAGGATTTTTTTCTCATGATAATTATTGTGAATTGTGAGTTTGGAGCTTCCAGTAATAATGGTGCAAAGAGGGCGGGAAATTTGCCCTGCAGAAAAAAAGAACAAAACTGGACAAAATATTAAAAGCAACAATTTCGGGGTACTGAGAAATGACTAAAAGTGGAGAATAATGAGGAACATTTTAGATATGAAAGATAAAACAAAATATTGGGGATCCCTGGGTGGATCAGCGGTTTGGCACCTGCCTTTGGCCCAGGACCACCCAGGGCACGGTCCTGGAGTCCTGGGATCGAGTCCTGTCCGGCTCCTGGCCTGGGGCCTGCTTCTCCCTCTGCCTGTGTCTCTGCCTCTCTCTTTTTATGTCTATCATGAATAAATAAATAAAATTTTAAAAAAATATTCCAGAAAGAATACATATGTAGGCAAAGCGAAATAAATATAATTTTTTTCTTCTCAATTTCTTTAAAAAATTGGAAACAGTTGTTTGAAGTAAACTCAAAACATTGTATTTTTGGAATTATAATATAAATGCATAAGATACCTATGACAAGGAGGAGAGGATGTATGGAGTTGTAATGTTGCTAAGTTTCTATATTTAACCAGAAGTTAATATTAATTAACTTAATAGAATTTGCAAAACTAAAGATTTATATTGTAATACCTAGAACAACCACTAAAAAACCATATGTAGTAAAATAGATAAAAAGTAAAAAGAAACATTAAAATAATACTAAAAATATTTGTTTAAAACAAAAGAAATTAGTAATAGAGACAGATGAATCAAAGGAGCTAAGAAAATATGATCAGAATGGCAGATATAAATTCAGCCATGTCAAGAATTACATTAAATATGAAGGGAATAAACAATTGGATCAAACTGAATTCAATCAAATTGAATCAAACAATTGAATCACACTGAATGAGATAGTATAGCATGAATGTGTGCTGCCTAAAAGTGATGTACTTTAAACCCAAGTACATAGCTAGTATGAAAGCAATATATTTTTGCATAATAAAATATATTCTCGGCAGACACTAACTTTAAGGGAACTAGAATGGCTATTTAACTGTCAGAAGAAACATACTTATGGCAAAAACTAAAGAAAAAAATAAAAGGGAAACTAGAGAAAGAACATATAAAAATTATAAATACTGGGATCCCTGGGTGGCGCAGCGGTTTGGCGCCTGCCTTTGGCCCGGGGCGCGATCCTGGAGACCCGGGATCGAATCCCACGTCGGGCTCCCGGTGCATGGAGCCTGCTTCTCCCTCTGCCTATGTCTCTGCTTCTCTCTCTCTCACTGTGTGCCTATCATAAATAAATAAAATTAAAAAAAAATTATAAATACTTATGCACCCACAATGGATCTTAATATGTAGAGCAAAACCCGGCACAACTGAAAGATAGAAATATCAGTGTTCATAGTTGGAGATTGTAGCAAACTCATTCCCTTAATAAATCCCTAAGTTTGTAGACTTGAACAGCACTTTCAAACACTGTAACAGCCCCCAAATGCTATAAATACACTGTTTTGTAAGTACAAGACAGCTGTATGTGCATACTTGTCAAGTTCAACTGGAACTTTCTCCAGATAGACCTTAAACTGGGTCACAACTCCTGTCTCCATGAATTGATCTATATGTCTATTGTTATGCTAATACCTGACTTGCTTGATTACTATAATTATATAGCAAATTTTGAAATCAAGTAATACAGGTTCACTGCCTGTTTCTTTTATTTTATTTGTTATGCTAGGTTGTTGTGGGTTTTTTGTTTGTTTGTTTGTTTTGTTTTATTTTTATTTTTTTATTTTTTTATTTTTATTTTTTGCATTTCCATACACATCTGGAATCAGGTTGTCAATTTCTATGAAATGGCTCCTGAGATTTTGGTAGCAATGACCTCATAGGTATACATCAACTTGGAGAAAAGTCTTCCAATCAAAGAAATGAATACATCTCTATTTTTTTCATTTCTGATAGCAGTTTTATGGATTTTAGTAAAGAGGTTATACAAATCTTGTTATATTTATTCTTAGATTTTTTTAATGTTACTGCAAATACAATTATTTTTGTTAATTTTAATTTTAGATTTGTTAGCTACTAGTACAGATAAATATAATTACCTTTTATATATCAGCCTTGTGTCCTACAGTCTTGTTGAACTCACTTATTTGTTTTAGTAGCTTTTTAGTAGTTTTAGTAGTTTTCCCCTCCTCTGGACTCTTTAGGCACAGAATTATGGTAGCTGCCAATACAGGTGTACTTATTCCTTTCCAATCTGCATGCATGGCAAGAGTTTCTTGCCGTATTGCCCATTCTACACAATGTTGGAAAGAAGTGGTGAAAGCAGACACTGCTGCCTTATGTGTGCTGTAAGAATAAAGCACCAGTCTTTCTCCACTAAATATGTGGCGAGATGGAGGCTCTCCATTGATAGTTGATGCTCTCTCTTGGGCTGAAGAAGTTCCACCATTCCTTAGTTCCTGAGAGTCTTCATCACAAATAGTAGGAATTCTGTGAAATGTTTTCCTGCAGAAGCACCTGAGGGAACTTGGGGGGATAATGTGGCTGCTAGAAAGTGTGGTTTTGAGGTGGTTGCACAACTGTACCCTATATGGGACTAGAACTCACAGCCAGGAGATGAGACCGAGAGTCTGTCGCTTAACCGAATGAACCACCCAGGTACCCCTGTGCACTTATAACTCGTCTAACTGTGCACTTACATGGGCTAAACTTCATTTCATATAAAACATACTCCCACGAAGCTGTGTAAAGATATTCATGACGAGGGCCAGATGAGGGATGGCCTTTGCCACAATCACAGTTATAGAACGGTAACCATCACAGGCAGTCAGCAGCCCGTGCAGGAGACGCGGACTCCCATTGTACAGCAGTGCTCTAGATGAGGACACACGTGCCAGCCCAGAAGTGCCTTGTGAAGCACTTGGAGGATGTGTGTACTACTCTAGGTTGGAGGAAAGACACATCTGCTGCCCTTAAATTCTTGGCATCTATGTGTCATTTCACGAAAAGTATTTTTAATGATTACTTGTTTATTTCCCATTAGCCTACATGAGATTGATGAACACATTTGTATCTTCACAAAGGTGGTTTTCAGTGCTCATCCCAATGCCCTGTGCATCCTTACTCTGCAACAAAAATCTGTTTAACATATGAATGAGGGCTTTTTAAAAAATCCTGTGATTTTGCCAAAACAAGAGCAAAATAATGTGCATGATTTACCGTCTTCTACTTCTAAGACATCGAGTCCATACACTGCAGTTGCTCTGTGAGCTTTTAGCCTGACACTGGGAACTGATGGCAAACCCTACGTCATGAAGACCTCCCCTCCATTTTCTCTTCAATTGGGCTAATAGTCCATCAACAAATTTTAAGCAATCTGTACTGTGTAATAGTTGTAAAATGAAGCAGAGCCACATCCAGTCATAGTTTCACCATTGTGTGATTCTGAATGAAGTGGCGTAACTTCTGTCTGAGTTCATCACTCATAAAAAGGGAGTCACAGTACCTTGCTCACAAGAATAAGTGATGTGTCTTGCAGGATGCCTGGTACAGCGCCTGGTTCAGGGGTCTCCATGTAGGTGTGTGCACGCACCATTGTGGTAGCTGCCAACTGCTCATCACGTATATGCACAAGCTTCCTGGGCTGCAAAGCTTTCATGCTCATGGGATCCATGCCCTAAAAGGCTGGGTAGAGTTGTATCTACCTGACAAACACACAGTAAGGTAAAAAAGGTAGCAATCCGTTCATGTGTCAATTAGACTAAATATCCAAAACACCCAATTTCACTTTTATTTGCTCAGCCATTCTGAGCGAAAGCAAATATTTGAATATACCTATTATTTTAAGCATGAACTAAATCTCGCTCTACTTTCACCTCTGGAGCTACTGACAGTCATCTTTAGAAGAGAATTGTTTTCCCACATGTCTGATGAGCTGCCTCTACTGTGTGCTTGTGGAAAGAAGGTTTCCCTGCTCAGGACTGCTTCGGGCACAAAGTGGCCAGTAATGCCACCTCTCAAGGGCTGTTATTTCTTCTTTTAGACTTATGATTTTATGTCTTTGCAGCTTGAACCTCATAAGGAAACTTTCCTTTTGATCAAGTCTTTTATAATATTTCTTCAGGTGATAAAAAAAAAAAAAAACTTCTATGAGGAGTGTATTTGCAAGTTTCCCATCTATCAGACAGGTGATAGCCTGTCTTATTTATTTATTTATTTATTTATTTATTTATTTATTTATTTAACTTATTTATTTATTTATTTACTTAATTTTTATTAATTTAGATTCAATTAGCCAACATATAGTCTATCATTAGTTTCAAATGTAGATGAATAATTCATTAGTTGTGTATAACACCTGGAGCTCGTCACACCACGTAGCCTCCTTAATGCCCATCACCTAGTTATCTCATCCTCCTACCCACCTCCCCTTCAGCAACCCTCAGTGTTTCCCAGAGTTAAGGGTCTCTCATGGTTTGTCTCCTTCTCTGATTTCTTCCCTTTCAGTTTTCCCTCCCTTCCCCTACGATCCTCTGTGCTATTCCTTATATTCCTCATATGAATGAAGCCATATGATAATTGTCTTTCTCCAACTGGTTTATTTCACTCAGCATAATACCCTCCAGTTCCATCCACATTGATGTAAATAGTAAGATTTCATCCTTTTTTTATGGCTGATTTATATTCAATTGTATATACACCGCATCTTCTTTATCCATTCATGTGTCAGTGGACATGTGGGCTCTTTCCATAGTTTGGCTATTGTGGACATTGCTGCTATGAACATTGGGTGCAGGTGCCCCTTCAGATCACTGCATCTGTATCTTTGAGATGAATACCCAGTAGTGCAATTGCTGAATCATAGGGCAGCTCTATTTTTAACTTCTTGAACCTCCAACTGTTTTCCAGAGTGACTGCACCAGCTTGCATTCCCACCAATAATGTAAGAGGGTTCCACTTTCTCTACAACAACCTCTTTGACCTTAGCTTCAGCAACTTCTTGCTGGACACATCTTCAAAGGCAAGGGCAACAAAAATAAAAATAAACTATTGGAACTTCATTAAGATAAAAAGCTTCTGCAGAGCAAAGGAAATGGTCAACAAAACTAAGAGGCAACCTACAGAAAGGGAGAAGATATTTGCAAATGACACATCAGATAGAAGGCTAGTGTCCAAGATCTATAAAGAATTTATCAAATTCAACACCCCAAAACCAAAGAATCCAGTCAAGAAAAAGGCAGGTAATAGCCTCTTTTAAACAATTAATCCGGGTGTTTTTCTCCATGTCTATTCTGGAAGGGAGCTGAGTTGTGTTTGTCTTACTTTTCTGGGACAAATTGACTTTCAAGCTACATCACAGCCCATTATCTGCACATCATCGGGGGCAGTGAATCTGTGGGCAGGTCACTTTCTGATTTTTTTTAAAATATGTTCTTTATTTATTCATGAGAGACACACAGAGAGAGGCAGAGACAGAGGCAGAGGGAGAAGCAGGCTCCCTGTGGGGATCCCAATGCAGGACTCGATACCAGGACCCCAGGATCATGCCTGGAGCTGAAGGCAGATGTTCAACCACTGAGCCACCCAGCTGCCTCACCTTCTGCCTCTTATAACTATAAACAGTTTTGTGTGTTTTTCTCGAGTCTACATTTGAATTATGGGATCAAGAGGAGTAAGTTTTATTTTCTTCTCCTTCCCCCAAAGCTTCTATGAAAAACATGTTTAACTTCTATAACCAGAAGAAAAAAAATATTTTTTAAAGATAGCTTTTACAAGGTGGTGGACCTTGATCACTGATGCGTAAATTGAAGAATGAGAATGGTTAAAATTATACTTCGAAATTGAGTTGGACAGATTAATTAAAGACATATTTGGGCCAATTTCAATTTCTAAGAATCTCAACACAATAAGCAAAATACACAAAATAGTAATTTTATGACGTTTCAGAAAATTAGTAAAGCCAGGGACAAGGGAGGTACGTGTTCCTTTTATAAATAAGTACCAGGGCTTTAAGCTTATATTGCTTTTATTTGCAAATCAATTTGAATTTGAATATAATATGCAAATTGAAAATACAGGTAGCCCAGAGAGATTATATCCTTGAGTTTTTATCACATAATAAATCACTTCTAAATCCTCCCTAATGAATTTATGCCTTGTACTTGTACTAGCTTGGAATGCATTAGCATGAAAGTTTTACTTTGGAGTTTCCTGTGTGCTTGAGGTGGTGTAGAGCTGGGGGAGGGGAGGGAAGGGCTGGAGAACTGAGGATGCTGCTGTGACCAGGCCATGCCCACTTCATTTGCCTTCAGAGCCACTTGCTAAAGGCAACAAGATGTAATTCAGGAGGGTAGAGTAGCAGATGGAAATCAGGGCCTCCGCAGGTGCAGGATTGGAGCAGACCTTCTGAACCCCCACACCTCTCCCTCCTGCTGCCAGCCAGCACCTGTTCTCACTGGGAAAACCCAGTCGGAGGCACATATCCCCTGAGAGTATGGGCAGGCCATAGGGGTCAACTCCTTTCTTTCTTGGGTGTTCCCGGGAGTGAGTGCTGGCAGCATGATGCCGGGTCCCCCAAAGCCTTGGCAGGCCCAGAGTGAGCAGATCCCTTATCACTTCCTGCCCCTGAGTGAGCTGCACTGCCCCTGAGTCTGGGACAGCCAGGGCATCCGTCGGGGGGCCCACCACATCCTCGGAGGCTGTCAGGACCAGAGGAGCACACCAGTATCAGAGGCACCTTCTCAGCTCCTCCTCCCAACTCCTTTCCCAGCATCAGGCTCTGTGGGTGCCCTCAGTCCCGAGCCCACATTTCAGATGCTGTGATGGCGTGAAGGGCAAAACATGGAGTGTGAACACAGGGGTGTGATTCTGAGTGCGAGAGAGGCACATCCGTGTTGATAAACGAAAACAAAAGCCAGGATCAGCACTGGACATGGGGCTTCTGTCCAGGACGACAGGTGCGCACAGGGCGGCAGGAAACGCTGGTCCGTCCTGTTAGGGAAGAGCGCTGGGCAGGTGCAGCCGCAGGCACCCCGCAAGCCTCCAGCCCACAGCCCACTGGCTGGGAAACAGTCTACTAGGCCTCAGGAAGGGGAGGCGAGAAAGGGGAAGGGAGGCCTTTCGTGCCCAGTGAGCTGTGTTTCCCTGGCGGGAGTGGGCAGCAGAGGGACGGGCACATGAGGGGACCCTGCACTCGGGAGGGCTTCATTATCATATTGCTTATGGTGGTTTTTCATTTCCAGGATGTGTGGTTGGCTTCATCAATAAGCTAGGTTTCTTGACTTCTTTCTTCATAACTGCCTGGGAATTAGTAATTCCAAATTTAATTTGCATGGGTAGAGCTGTAACAGGATGGATTTGCCTGGCGTTCCACATTTTCTCAAATGTTTAATGCTTTTTGTGCAAGGCATCCGTCCATCATTTCCAGCAAGGCCTCGTATGCCCTTCCCTTGTGGGCCTGGTGGGGTCCCCACGGTCCAGGGTGCACCTGTCTTCACATCAATAGCGAAACAAAGATAGAGAAGCCCATGGCGCTCCCCTGGCCAGGCAGTTGGCTGTAGCACAGTTTCACAGGTGACTCTCTCCTCCCTCCTCCCGGGTTGTCTCCCTGGCCAGGCTGAAGGGTCCTCTGGTGACCATGTGGACCGTTCATTCCCCTGCTCTGAATCAGGCTGATGCGGTCCTGGCCTCTGCACATCACATAACTTCCTGAGCTTCACTGTCTGGTTTTGTGAGCTGGAGGCAGGCCATGGCCACAGCCTGGCCCCGTGATAGATAGAGATGGGGATCGATAGAGACAGGGATCGATAGAGACGGGGTAAGTAGACCACCGAGAGCAGTGAGCAGCTCCTTGAAGGCAGCTCGTACCAAAAGTGTGTGTCTACGTCCAGCCTTCCTCACCAGCTGCAGACTTCATTCACCTGCTAACTTGGCAAGTCTCCCTGAAGGTTCCTAAGCAGATCAAAAGGAATATGCCTGAACAGTCCTTGCCCCTCCCTGCCTGCTCCTATCTTGCCCTCACTAATGCCCTGCCTCGTCATCTGGGGCCCCCATCACAAAAGACCACACATCATGAGGCTTAATCTCACCGTCCTGGAGGCCGCAAGTCCAAGATCAGGGCACCCGGCAGGTGTAAACCCTGTTCCTGGCTTGCAGATGGCTGCTGTCTCCTGGTGCCATCCTAGGCCTTTCCTGAGACTGTGCACAGGGAGGGAACCAGGGCTCCAGTCTCTTCTTACTGACCCCACTGTGGTACCGCCACCCTCATGAGCTCATCTAACCCTAACATGTCCCCAAAGCCTGCTTCCTGGTACCATCACATGGGGCCTGGAGGTTCCCCATATGAAGTGGGAGGGTAGACATTCAGTCCGTAAGATTCAGAGCTTGGACATGGACTCCAGGTGAAGCAAAAGACCCTACAGCATAGGATCATGCCCCCCGAAGCCCCCCAGGTCCCAGCCTCCACATGGGGACAGCACCGCACTCAGCCCTGCTGGCCCTGCCTTGTAGCCCCTTCTCCCTCATGCCACATACACTGCTGCCCTCACCAGACCTTGGCCTTGGCCACTACCGCCTGGCTTGAGCCACTGCCACAGGTGCTGGCTGCTTCCCCACGGCTGGCAGAAGAAGATGGGACTCTGGGATTGCTGAGTCGGCCTGGTCCAGGCACCTGGAGCCCCCATACCCCCTCATACCTCAGCTCGCAGGCACCCACTCCTCCGAGGCCACGGCCCTCAATGCAGGCCCCTGTCCAATGGGGTGACCACTTTCATTCCTTCCTCCTCCACTAGATTCCCAGCTGCTCCAGGGTTGGCACCTGCCCTGCAAGCCCACTGCCAGCTCGGGTGCCCGCACACGAGTCCTATCTGGGCCCTTTCCTGCCTGGTCCTTTGGTAGCAGTGCACAGAGTTAGTGTCTCATGTACAAAGATTAACAGCACATTTCCACACCTCAGAGTCAGAAACAGGCATCTCAAAGCCTTCGAGCCATTGTCAGGAGGTCCGGCTTGGATTCTGAGTTCACACCGCAGAGGACAGTGGATCGCTTCCCATGAGCCCTGCTCTCCGGAGCCCTTGAGGTTGGCAGTGTTGGAAATGGGCCCAGCGCAAAAACACTGCAGGGCTGGGAGATTTTGTCTTAAAGCCTAATAAAAAAGAGAGTCCACTGAGATGAAAATCCAGACAGTCCAGGGCAATATTACATGTGCTTTTCTTCACATAGAGAATTGCATCCCTTTTGCAAACGTTTGTTTCTTATCCCCCCAGGACTGTAGAAAATAAATACAATAAAGAAAGGAGTGTGTGTGGAGGGGAGGCTGTTTTCCAAGGAACATGTGGAAACTCCAAAGTTGATTATATTTGCAATCTTAGCCCATCTGGTATGACTTTTATGTTGCTGTGTGTCAATCACACCTGAAAATGAAAGCCCGGTGTAGCCCCAGCTACCGGTGCGTGGAGGTGGTCTTGCCTGGACGACCCGGGAGGGGGGTGCACGGCATCACTGCCCTTTCCGAGGTCACAGTGGCTGGAGGCTGGGGCTGGGGGCCGAGAGCATCTCCAGGAGGAGTACACCCCTAAGAGAAGAGCCATGTCAGGTCACAGGCTGGGGAGCCAAGCCGCAGCTCTGCAGAGGGTTTGAGGGTAAACTCCTAAGTTTCAGTGCTGTCCGCCATGATTATTTTTTCCAGAAGAACATTGTAAGGATAGAGGACAAATATTGTTTTATATCCATTCTCTTTCCTTTCTCCTTACAAACTCAGCTCCAGGTAGTGTGGCAAACAAGCGGGAAACTGTTGACTCAAAATCCCTTATGCCTTTAGGATGGAGACAGATACATAAACGTGAGGTTTTTTTCAACCTTTTCAGGAAAACATGTTACTGGATAAGATTTTCAGGTAAAGACGAAAATGACAGGTTATAGATTTACACATGCTGTAACCCACAAAACAGTTTTCAAATAAGAGCTTCCTTTTGAAGCTTTGATCTTAAGGTGCTGGGGGAGGGGTGGTGGCTGTAGGGCCACAAAGCCCCCAGCTCCCCTTGGGGGTCAGCCTGGGCTTGCAGGGATGGCTGGGCAGGTGGCCCTGGGGGCACTGGGGACAATGATGTCACACTGGCAGAGTGCAGTGTCCCCATCAGCGCGGCATTGGTTGCACAGCTAAATTCTGCACTTCGGCTTGAAGCAGCTGCAATTCACTTGCTGTGAGGGCGCATCACAGCCGAAGGGAGGCGGGGGGGGGGGGGGGTCAGGAGAGGTGAGCCTGGAGGTGTCAGAGGCCAGGACAGGTCACCTGTGCGCCCCTCCCCACAGCGACCCATTTGCTGCCTGCCCTGAATCAGCAAAGGCAATGGAGAGAGGGAGCAGCAGCCCACCGTCCTCTTCTCTCTGCCCCCATTTAACAGCCCTCCACCTCCATGCAAATCCTTACACACCAGTTTCCAGAATCTTCCGCAAGGCGATATCTCTGTGGCAGAGCCCAGTGTTTCATATCACTTTCCATGTGTCTTATCCAATCTCTATTCAGGATGGAGACAATGGCAGACAGTTTCTCAGCAAGAGCCACAGCTTGTGATACTGCAGAGCAGCAAAAATGAGATTAGAGACATGTGTCTAGACAGCATATTTAAACAACCAGAAAGGAAACACAGATGCCTCCGGCTCCCAGGATCGGTGCTGGGTGGTTCTGTGCTCTCTGCTGCATTTTTCCTCTTGATTTCCCCTAACGAGAGCCACGACGCCAAGCGCAAGGGCTTGCAGGCTCTTGTTTTCCCTGCTTATCAGAGCTGGCTCTCGTGAGTACACTACCATGTCAGAGCCGACTCCTCCAAGGATTTAAAGGCTGTCTTCCCGTCAGCCAGGTTGTTCCAGACAGGTGCAAAAATCTCTTCCTCTGGGCCCCCCTTACCAAGGATGGCTTCTTTCTCTCGCCTCTTGACAGCCCATCCCTAAAACACTGCACCATGGGACATGCTAAGACCTGGAAGGGGGACATGCCCTGAAGCTGAGCAGTGATTTCAAGGGCATGCTACACGACACAGAAAAACCATTTCCTGCAAAATAGAACGAGCTACCAGGGCACAGGAAGCAAAGACGGAACCACATGGAGGACACTTGGAACTCGCTGGGTCCCTGGAAACGCCCTGGGTGAGAGATGTTGATGGCCTAGCAACGAGATGACTCATGGTCCCGCAGACAGGACCACATTTACCTCCTTCCTGGATATTTTTATTCAAAGAGAAAAAGTTTTCTCTAAGAAAAGCCCCGAGGACAAACATAAAAGCCACAAATGGATACACCCGCACACAGTCTCCAGTCTGACAAGCATCGCCCCCTCGGCCACACGCTGCCTCCCATCTGTGCCTTTGCCGCCCCCACCCCCAGGCTCCGGCAGCGGGGCAGCTTCACACCTCAGTAGGCACCAAACCCTGGATTCTTCCCTGTGACAAGGAACCCCTCCAATTTGGCTGAAGCTCTTCGGTGGCTGAGGAGAGAGAACAGGGCCAGAAATAGAAGTCTCGAGAACTTTGGGGAATAATAAGAAGGAGGGCTTACAGATGGTGAGATGTTTTTCAATCCTGTGATTAATTCTTAATGAACCTTTACATTCCCGCAAACAAAACGGAATTAACTTGTATTCCTTCACAGAAGAGAGGCAAGACTTCAAAGGAAAATACTCAATTGCTTTTGGCTCACAGAACAAAACAGAGCAACAAATCAAAACAAATGTTAATACAACCAGTTCTAACTCAGAAAGGGATGGAATAAAAAAAAAAAAAGGGATGGAATGAGGAGGGCATTTGATGGGATGAGCGCTGGGTGTTATATTGTATGTTGGCAAATCAAACTTAAATAAAAACAAATGTAAAAAAAAAAAAAAGAAAAAAGAAACAGATGGAATTCCAAAACCTCATGTTAAGCCGTTTGTGAGGAGCGTTGACCACTTATTCGGAAACCAAACAAATCAATACATAATAGTTGAGTCAGGTGAAATAATGGTCTGTGTCTTGTTCTATCATGGTGTTTGAAATACTCTGTGCCCAGGCCCAGGAACACATACCTTCTTGACCGGGTTCTGCAGGGAAACCTGTATGTTTGAGCCAACACTGGCTGGCTGTCTCGGTGAATCCAATTCTCTCCCTGAAGGCACTCTGAATTGGGACATGGGACAAGGCAGGAAGTTTTGGGTTGGGTTTTCCTGATGCCTGTTGAAAAGATTGGTGTTCATTGATTAAATACTGGTAAGGCAAGGAACACCAGGAGGGCAGAGTGTGGTAGTAGATGGTACAGAACAATCTCTGCTCCTGCCTACGCTTTTTTCCATCTTACGTACTTACCCCTGAAACCATAGCCTATTCCATCCACCTGCCCATGGGCATTAGGTTTTGCATCTTGTTAGAAGCTAAGGTTTGGAATTTCCAAACTCACATAGCCCCTTTCCCCTTTCGTGTACACAGCAAGTCAGGTACTCTGAGAAGAGAGTACTGTGGGAGGCGTGCCTAGTGTCTTATGGTACAAAAAATGACATTATTATCAGAGACAGTCACTGTAGCTAGAGATAAGGACACCTGTTTTCAAAACAAGTGGGAAAACCAAGGAATGCAGGGCTGTAGAGGCTGGGATTTGCATCCTTGATCTCTGCTGAGGCTCTGTGAGGTAACTGTGTGTCCACTTTCTTTATTTGCCTCTCTTAGGTGGCACTGGGGTATTATAAGAAATATATACACATAATAAACTAGTGTAAAATGAAACTTTTATCAAGAAAAATTATTTTAGACACAATTAAAATAGTACCTATTATATTAAAATTGCATTGAAGGGAACTTTTATGTCTGACAATCTTATCTTCTAAACCCAAACAATTATAATGATAGTTGCCACTTATAGAGAGCCTAAAAACAACTCTAAATACTTTGCATAAGCTAACTTACTCATTTCTTACATATGAAATGGGAAAGGGAATGCCATAATCACAGTTTACAAATGATGTAACTGATACAGAGAATTGATCAAACTTTTGAAGCTTTCTACCTCTGCTAAGGGGTGAGATTGGGGGTGAAACAAAGGCTATAAGGCTTCAGAGTTCACCCTGTTAGCTGCTATATTATATTGTCTTGCTAATCAACTAGGAAGCAGGTAGAAATGCTGGATATACTATAGTGATACATGTTGAAATCTGTACATAAGCTATCAGAAAAGCAACAGAAATTTCCAGCAATGCCTAATTATGGGCCCTGAGAAGAAAGGTACAAGAAGCATCTGTTGCTAAAGGCTTCTGGAAGCGATGAGAAATGAGGAGACCAGGCTGTGGGTAGGAGTGGCAAATGTGTGTAAGAAAAGCCATGGATCTACATGAGGTCTAGGACATCAAATTAGGAACCTCACAGAATCAAATATTCAGTAAAAGGTGGAAGAGGAAGAGCCTGCTGATTAGTTCAGAAAGCAAACAAGTGAGCTTGCTTGTCTTGACCTGGGCTTTGAGAGGAATGAAAGTGCCTTCAAAGAATATGTAACGTGGGCCAGGCTACCAGTTGAAATTTATACTACCTCTACCTAGAAGGTCATGAGTTGGCATGTAAGTGGCACATAGCCAGATTGCCCCAGTAACAACCAAAAGGAAGCACTAAAACCAGGTTTTATGGCCTTATTTTCCACCCAGTCTACCAAGAATTACCAGCTCCAACATCCACCCAAGATGAATCCATACACCAGCACACCAAAGGAGAACCTGCTGTGACAGGAGTTAGAAGACAGTCGATCATGTAAGATATCCAAGAACATAGGTTGAGAAAACTGCAAGGAAGAGCCTAGTAGACAAGAACATTAAACATAGTCCAAGGCACAATGAGAAGGACTCAACATGTAAGGATGGTACAAGATAAAACTGAACAGTGGTCAGACATGAACATCACCCAATAATCGAAATGGAAAATTGTAGAAAAAGGGAGGTTATACAAAGCAGGAGACATAGGGAACTACAGGTTTGCACTAGCGATTTACTCAACATCATCTCAAGCTTGTTTTAGAGACCAAATGAAATGGTATTTACAAAATGCTTCAAAAATTATAAACACCGAATAACTCTTTTTAATTAGACTCCTAAATAAGCAGATAGAATTTTACATATATATGTGTGTGTAACTATGTATAATTATATATACATTTGGTATTATATGTAAGACATATAATAACTATGTATATAACTTTCAAAAGGAAAGATAAAGATTTCTTAGCAGAAATGGGAGACCAAATCTTTCTTATATATTCCAAAAGGACTCCAAAACGAGAAAAAGGAGAGCATGAAAGAGAAGAAAATCAGAATCTAATGGTGGAAATTTCTCGGAAATCAGAAGAAAATCTGAATTTTTCTAAGCAGAAATATCAGTGAGTCCAAGTGGATAAGTAAAAGATGAACACACCTAGACACACCATAAAGAAGCTACAAACTCCAAAAAGAAAAAAAATCTTAAATGTATCCAATGAAAAAAAGTTACTTACAGAGTGAACATATGCCTGACAAAAGACTGTTCAATATTAACAATAGAAATCACATGATAACGAAATAATCTATGAAGTATTAAAAGAAAATTCTATATCCAGCTAAAAGTATTAGTATTCTTTAATAATGAGTGTTAGATAATGCTATTTTCAGACAAAGTTTGAGGAATTTTAGTGCTCAAAAGCTCTATAAAAGAGCAAGATAAAAACACTTTTGAAAGAAGAAAACTGAAGCCAGAATAAGCTGCAGGGAGAATAGTCGGGTGGTCAATCCAAATGAGCCTCATCATTCTAATGCAATAGAAACAATAATGACTTGATTATTTGTGCATTATGATGAAGAACAGTTAAGACCAGAGGGCAGTGGTCTAAAATGTTATTAGACCATGAATGAGAAAGAATATAGAGATCACGATTAACTTTACGTTTTCGGTTAAGTCAGTTATATGTAGTAAAATCTTAAATGTGATCACAAAACTCGTAATGATTAAAGGAGTCAAGTGGGGTAAAGAATATTTGATCAGTACAATAGGAAGAAAAAGAGAACAGAGGATGAATTCACAGAAATAATGGGAGATTTAAACACTCTTCTTAATTATAAGGATGACATGGTAATTATATATATTATGATGGACTAGTTTAATTGAATGAAATATACATGAAATCCTGTCCTCATTTATAACTGTTTCAAACACATATAGAACCATTGTAAAAACTGACCTCCTAATGATGACTGAATGTCATCAAATGCTAAAAGATGTCTATCCTAAAGAAGACATATAAAGATAATAGACATTTTAGAATAACAAGTCTCAGGGGAAATTTTTTGAAAATATTGTGAAACACAGACAGGGACAAAAAGAAAGATTCAGATGGTGAGACCCGGCTTGCTTACGAAGGAGTAAAATTAGGTCAGCACCAAACTTTCCTAGCAAGGATGATGCTAGAGTAATGAGAGTAAGATCCTCAAAGTCCTGGGGAAAAATTACTTTGATTTTAGAATCCTACATCCTGCTAAAATCACGTTCCAGCGTAATAGCTAAGCACTTTGGAGCATAAGGCAAACCTGCAGAAGCTTCACGAGCCACACACCCTGTCTGGACGAGTCCCTCAAAATTTACTGTAGCGAAATACAAAGCAAATACAATACAATGAGAGAACTTCAGACGCGAGAAACAATGATGTACATCTGGCTGAGTAAAACAAGACAATCAATGCATATTTGGCAAGAAGTTTGCGAAGGGTTACATGGGAGAGACAATGGGAACAGAGAAGAAAGAGCAGCATGAGCTGGCTCTGGCCTCGTCAGACGGAGGAGGTGGAAGCCAGACATGGATAAAATGCATTTATGGAACCAACATTTAAGGCCAGAAAAATGTAAATAGGATTTGTAAGTTCAACACTACTTGAATAAAAATTGGAAGAAAATCTGCACTCGAAATGCACTCAAGATGAAAATAAAATTAACCACACAGTCAGTTCTCTATGAGTCAGAACAGACAGACACAGCAAACGGCAGAGCTATATCCCAAGAACTTCACCTTGAGAAAGAGATTATAAAATATAAAAGGCTTAAATTTACTGATATTTTGAAAAGTAGATATATAGTTCATGATTTAAGGTCAGGCCATGAAGGAAAAAAAGAGGATTTTAAAGAGGAAATAAACAACACTTCTAGAAATGAAAAATATGACCACCCAAGAAAATGAAGAACTATCAAACAGCATGTTTGATATACTTGAAGTGATAGGAATTGATTGGACAATAGATATACAGAAATCAGCTCAAATTAGACACAGAGGGAGGGAGAGATGGATATTTTATGAAAACAACTCCAGTTAATGGGAGAAGGAGGTTTATCACATTACTAACAGAGTTTGGTGTCAGAGTCAGTTTTCCAAGGAGTAGTTGCAAAGAAATTTTCAGACGTGAAGGGGGGCAGGTTGAGGTCCAATACCAAATCCCAAGGAGAATAAATGGAATGAACACACACATAAACATGTCACTTTGCAATTTCTTGACATCAGATGTCAGGAGAAAAGCCCACAGGACAGAGAGAAAAGGAGAGATTGCATATAAGGGAAGGACGATTTAACTGGCCTCAGGGTCTTCACCCGTGACAAAGGGCGAAGGGCATGGAGCTGCCACATTAGGAACCAGAAAAGTCATGATCCAGAGAAATGATCACTAAGACTCTCACCGAGTGGCTTTTAGTAATTGAAGGTAATTAATGATGAGAAAATTGAATTCAGAATGAGCGAACCGGCTGCTAGAAGCATCTGTGAGCAATGACGCTGGCTGGGGATGTTAATCCAGCTGAACAGGTATTGCCTGAGTGGAATACCAGGGAAGTTCAGTGCATCCACGTTTTCAGGTGTGAAAATGATCACGCAGACTAAGGCCCACAATGCCCGGCAGAGGCTGGTCCACGGTCACTTGCCTGTCATCATCTTCCACCTGCTCCTCTCACTTGCATTGCTCCAGCCACAAAGTGTGTGCGCCGCTAACTGGCAGAGGCACTTTGTGCATGTTGCTTACAATCTTTGAGTTTCATTCCTCCCAGACATACAGCGGGTCTAGTAGTCACTGCTCGCAGAACGGCCAAAGGACTGAAAAGCTCAGAAGCCCTTACGAAGCACCAAGTGGATGTTCGTCTGCATCTGGCGTTTTGAATTCCTTGAGACCACCAATGTCCGGCTCACAGGAGATGGGACAGCGCACGGTGTCCGCCCCTGAGCCCCTGGAAGGCGGGGACTCGGTGCTGTCCAGCTCTCGGGGAGCCCCGACTCGTACCAGCTGGAAGAGAACCCAGCCCAGTAAATGGCACAGAGGCCTCGCTTTAAGAAAACCTGTCATCTAACAGCAGTCTGGGTGGAGTCCTCGCAGGATTAAAAAGTTACCTGCAAGGCTGCTTTCGACACCAACCCTCCTCATGCATGGTATCAGATCCACATGTCCTAAGGTTTCCTTCTTTCTTTTTTTTTTTTTTTTAAAGATTTTATTTATGTATTCATGAGAGAGACAGAGACAGAGACAGAGAGAGGCAGAGACATAGGTAGAGGGAGAAGCAGGCTCCCTGCAGGGAGCCTGATGTGGGACTTGAGCTGAAGGCAGATGCTCAACCCTGAGCCACCCAGGTGCTCTCCAGAAGGTTTCTAGACAAAGTTTATTCAGTAAAACGAGCCACACCTCCAAAGCAATGGGTCCGGAGGCTGATACCCAGCACCACGTGTACCAGGAGGAGGAGAAGTTTGCAGCGAAGGGGCCGGGCTCTCAAGGAAGCTAAGTCAGTGCCCGTCTCCTTTCGATCAGTTTGAGTACACTGCGTCTCCCTCCGCCCCTGGCGACATGGCAGTGTGATCTCCCAGGGCACAGGTGACTTGCTGGCACCACTTTACCTGGGCTCCTTGCACCACATACTCCTCTTCCCTTATCAGCTCTCAGGCCTGACATGGAGCTCACCTGGTGTTGGTGATGAAACAATGACAGGCTAACCTTGCTTTCTGAGGCTTAAACGAAACAATATATTCAGTGCAGCCTTCCCACTTTCAAAAGAATCCTAAACACTGTATGCCTACCAGGAATAATTATAGATGCTGATTAACATTTATTAAAAAGGAGAATTTTGACATGAATTAGAAAGTTAGAAAATGATACAAGGAAGGAAGGAGATGATGAATATTGGAGCTGGCAGAAGGAATGTGTAGGCAGGTGTTGACTTCTCTTCATCCTCTTTTGTGTTTACATTGAATTTTTTTGATGCCATAGAGAGGTTTAGGCTCTGATGCATGCATGCACACATGCACACATGCGTACACACTTTACTTGTGCTGAAAAAAAGATAATGCAATCATATGATGAAATTTTAACATCCTCACAAATGCGGTAACATCTTGGCCATTGTATGCTAATTTATAACTTTTGATTATTCAACAGGATTAATCGAAGCACTGCCAGGGAAGAAAGACATTACTAACAAAATAACTATGCATATAAATTTGCAGGCTTAAGATAGCAATTTTTTTCAGACTCTCTCAAGCATATTCAAATTACCCAATTGCTTGTCAACAATTGATATATGCTAATTAAAAAATAAATCAAAGCTCTTTGTTAAAATATCAACCAGTGTAATTTACATTTCTTTAAAAACATTCAATAGTTGAAACTCTCCATTAATTTCTTTAACGAGATCTTGCTGACTATCGTCGACTTACACACATGCACACATGCTTACACCTACACACAGGTGTGCAATCCACCAGCAGGGTGACTTCTCAAACCTCTAGCCTGAAGGACACACTGGTCTCAACTTGAACAATTATGTTATTTTTTCTTTTCACTTTTTAAAATTCCTCTGCTTTTTGCTTTGGGTAGAATGTCCCATAGCTATTGTTTGGTTATAGGATACAAATGTTCTTTAATATGGACTTTTTTTTGACATATCAGAGGTGAATCTCTGCTTTATTTCTATACCTAATGCAGTTAGAGCTTTGGATTTGACATGGTGATAGAATTCAGGACACAATATGAAAAAAACACCAATGAAAGACAGAATCTTTGGAGCAGGTGTATCACTGGGAGGTCCTGTGGTTTCCAACTGAGGTAGGGAAACTTCCCTGTGACAAGGGCATCACTTAAATGCAACGTGGCCAGAAGGCAACCACACAGCTTTACAAAGGCAAATTAACTTCCTACTTAATCTTCATTCTCAATAGTGTGAGAAAACACTTTCTTGAAGCTCAAACTGTTTGCTGAGGAATCTTTCTGCAGCTTGAAATGGCCATCCTGGCTTTGCCCATTTGCCTTTTAAGATAGTTCAATGGTTTGGGGCTATTTTCGAGGTGCAGGCAGACCCTTGACTCCTGATTTTCACAAAAAGGAATAAGCCAGGAGCTTCCTATTATGTAAACAGAAGACTGAGCTTTAGGGGACGGGTACTAGTGATCTGAAGACTAACTAGCTGTGACCCAGATGCTTAAGGTTAAGATCCAACAAAAGTTGAAAAGCTAAAAGTGCATGCAATGACATAAAGAGCAGAGGACAGCTGGCAAGAGGACCAGAGAGAAGCACATGCTATAAAAAGGAGAAAGTTTCCACAACGAGATGTGCCATGAGGGATAGCAGCTGGCACTTTTCTTGGCTACTTAAAAAAAGGGGAGGACCCTTGTGAGCCCGAGCAGTACAAATTGGAGGAAAGTGTGTGGCAAAGGGTGAGCTCGGTAGGGTTGGTACTTTTCTAGCATTTCTCAACAGCATATCATGGTTACTGGTGAGATTTTCTGCAAGACCATATTGTGTTTTAAATTGTGAAGCATCATACACACCACTCCTCTCAATCTTGGTGGTCAAGAGCAGGGCTGAGGGGGCCTTCCGAGGTCTTATTCTGAAGTCAAAGGAGGAGGGAGGAGCCACGTAGGCTTGGAGGAAGGAAGTTAAGGCAGCCTCAGCGTGGAGTCAGAGAGTCAAGACTTGCCCACCTCGTTTGCCACTTACTGGCTGAACAGCTAAACTACTAACTCACTGCAATAACTATTTATTGAGCACACCACGTGTCCACTACCACATCAGAACTCTCAGGAAAATCCCACAGCCTCTCCAAGACCTCAGTCTCTTCGTCTGAGAAATGGACAGTAAATTACTGAATCTTTCAGGTAAGCAAAATTGGAATAAACTGCAGAGGCTAAAATAATAATTCTAGTAGGTAATGAGAAATTATTCTATGCAAGAAACTGTGCTAAATGCCCTATTAATTCCATCATATTTAATATAAACCCCATATGGCGGCGAGCTTTGTTGGGGTTGCCTGGTGAGAAGAGAGCTGCACACAGGGCCCTCCCCTTCCCCAGCAGGATGTGCAGTGCCCACGCTCCACGTCCTGTAGCACCTGTACCGGTAATACCTGCACCTGCAATCAGTGCAGTTCCTGCCTGTGACACAGCCTTCTGGTACCTTCTGACGTCCCCTGGCCCAAGCATGCTCCTGGGATGCCCAGAGAATGCAGGAACCATGCACCATGTCGTGCTGGCTTCCAGGTTTCAGCAAGACCTGCAGCTGTGGGGTGGACACAGATTCCAACCTGAGTATTGCAGAGTCTCCCAGGTGGCCTCTCTGCCTCCACCTGGCCTTCTCCTCCAGCCACTGTAACAGTGCACCCTGCACGTTCTATGGAAAACATGCTTCTACAAACAGCTTCCCATTGCTGCCCTGCAGCCTTCAAGCATTGGCTCTCCCTTCTCTTCCCAGCCTTTCTTCTCCATCTGCCCACATTTAACCCATTTCCAGATCCCACTGAAATAATTCCCTTTGCTCCTTTACCTTCAGAGATTTCTACAGGTGAGAGCAGGCTCTCCTAGGGCCCCCTCCCTGGACTGGTCATCATCTAACATGTCAGGTGCCACCTTCCCAGCCCACGGAATGAAAACCCCCCTACCCCCAGCAGCAAACACGATAGAGAAATCACCTGCTCATTTGTCTGTGTCCGTGCAGGATTTCATACTCCACACGTTGTTCAGTGACATGAATATGCTATTAGGATTGCAAACTTTTCACATGTCATTTTAACACTTGGCTAAAATCCCATCACCTGGGAGTATTTAGATTTAATCTGTCATCTTAGAGTACAGCGGAGGTGGACAGATAATGCTTATATCAGAAAGTTTTAAGGTGGACACAGATGCTTGAGGCCTTGTGCTCCATTTCACATCACCCTGAAATATTTGTGTGTTAGCCACGGAATTTCTGGTTGTTGTTTACAGAATAATTTTAACCACATGCTTAGTTTCTTGATAACTCTAGGGGAATACTAGAAAAAAATAGTCGTCAAAAGTTAGGAGCCTGTCATTTTGAAAAATGGTCAATCTTCCAAAGCCATTGAAGGTTTTATTAATGACGGCTGAGTGTCTGTTCATGAAAATTATTTTACAATAATGTTTGGGCCTGATAAGACAGCATCATCAGTATTGGGTGCTGCCCAGAAGGCCCTGCTTTCAGGTAAGCACCATGCAATAGAGATATACAGAAGGCGCAGCGACCATAGGAGATCCAGACATAAGAGTAAAGGTTGACAAGACTGGACATTAAGGAAAAGTATCGAAGTGAAATATGCGTACAGAAAAGACCACACAGCTTAAGCAGATGGCTTGATGAATTTTGCAATGAACACAAGCACCTGGACCAGGATTGGGACGTTGCCAGCAGCTGGAAGCCCCTTCCTGCACTTGTGCATGTCCCATTGTGACCCTCTCAGAGGCTTCTCAGTGTACAGCAGCCGTAGCTGTGTGTGCTCAACACAAGTGGCATCACACAGTTTGTACTTTTTTGCATCTGGATTCTTGTGCTGAGCATCATGTTTACAGATTCACCCTGTTGTTGTGGGTAGTAGTGGCTCATTCATTCTAAAACCTGCACATGTTCAACCTTGAAAAGAACACTGCGAACACCTGAAAGACGGCCGTGGGATCCCCTGTTCTGTAAACTGCAGTCAGGTCTATGGAGCGGCTCGGGGGAGACGGCTCTCGGCTCAGTAGGTAAGGGCATTCCTGTGATTACAGCACCAAGCAGCAGCTAGTTGGTCTCAGGAAGAGCTCATATTCTTCACACCTGGTTTAGATGACCTTGCCAAGGATGCTGCAAAAGGGACTTCCAGGGCAGGGTATAGATTAGACTCCTAAGTTCCCCCCAAACTTGAAGATTCAAGAATTTACCACATAGAACACTTTTCTAGCCCATCCACTCATGTGATGGGAGAATGTGTGCATCTGTGAATATTAGACACCCCTTAGACACCCCTTATGTGCCACATGAGGCCATCACGGATCTGTTCAAGGGCTCTTGGCCAGTTGTTTCATCCTGGCCCTTATCACTATGCTGCTTCATCTTGTGTGGTCTCCAGCCAGCTCCTTGTGGACACAACCCAGTAGTCCCATGCATCATGTGAGGGCCACATAGACTCATCTGCCTCCCACCTCAGAATTTCCTGGGATGTGCTGAGTGGCTACATGTGCCCAACCTGAAAGTACAGAGTAAGTAATGCCTTATGGAGAGAATTTGTCACCAATGAAGGAGCAAGCTGGAGAATGTATTATCTCTCTTTTCTTCCCCAGAAAGATGTTCTGAGTATAAGTCATTTATATAGTCTCTGGGAGGATGAACCCACAGTTCGAGTAAATGGCTGTATTTAATAAATAAAAATGGCAGTTGGTTTGATGACACCTCTTTATATCGCCCTGCTTCTGCTTCCTGGCACTTGTGATTAAGTAGTAATACCGAGCCCCTTTGTCTCAGGCTCTGCTGTCCAAGCCCTCTGTGCACCCTTTTCAAAAGATGATGTTAAATGGAGACACAAAGACAAAACAACAAAAGGATGCTGGGGATATAGAGGAGAAGATGGTTAATTATCACTGGGAAGACTAGAAGGACTTCACGGAAAAGGATCAGAAGCCAAGTTTAGATGCACAAGTTAATGTCAGCACCCAGGAAGTCAAATGGAGCAGACTGGGAGTCTGAGAGTGGGGTCCTTCATGTCCATCCCGCCTGCATGGACAGAAGGGATGGGCACCTTCACCGTCTTTATGAGGCCCATGAAGGGGCTGGGCTCAGTTGACTGCTGAGAAGACAGATAATCTCACTGTCTCCCATGGGGCCAGCATGTTTTCTGATGCACAGGGGATACGTGGCCTCATCCCAGCACCAACGTTCACAGGGACACCCCAGTCAGATAATGGCAAACACTTTATCCATGGGGATTTATGATCCTCACGATGGCTAGGAATTTCCAGATGGGCTTCACCACTGCTTAATATTTGCACATTCTTGAGCTTGTATCCAAGCAATAGCTTGTGGGTAAGAAGTAAGGCATGTGAACATGGACATGTGGTTTATGTTCATGCACATTGCCTCCCTAGAGGAAGGTGGGTTGAACATGATGTTAAACTCTCCTTGTAAGAGTTGGCGGGGAGAATGAAGGCTGCCAAACATCTATTGAGAGATCAAAGATTTTCTGTCTGGGATCGCGCCCAAGAGGCCAGGCTGCTCTCATCAGAAGAGAGACAAGAATGGAGAGCTTGGTGACCACAGTCATCAAGAGGTGGTGTGAGCAGCTGTGGATGGTGGTCACCCACTGTGACTTCCTCCCGGTTGGACTCCAGGTTAGAATCAGCCCTACATAAAAGAACGACCCGGGAGGTTCTTAAAACTACTGCTCAGTCCTTTCATTTCCTGAGACTGCTGTAGGTAGGGATGTTATAGCTCCGGGCCATGTGAAAACAGAACTGAAATCAAAGAAAGGGCCTCTGGCCTTGGGGAGTTTCTAGGTGAGGCAGCAGCCACACTTTTTGTTTCAAGGATGAAGGTCCCTTTTCTTCTGTAGTCTCTGCTGTTGAATTATAAATAATGGGCATTGCAAGCACACACCGAATTTCAGATGTGGAACAAGCATTTTTTTCCCCCCGAGGGGCCATATGTCCCTGGAAATTGTATGGAAAATAGTTTATGTTCTCCACCCTACTCACATCCTCAAAAGGGTTTCCATAACTTTCTCAGATTCTCAGAGGGGGTCTGTGACCCATATAGGATGAAGAACCGTTGATTTAGGAAAAAAAATGGCATTTCTTAATCTGACGTGACCTCTATTTCCCCCTAATCTGGAATTCAGAAGGAAATGTGATGGCCCTATTCTACTGTCAATGTGCCTGTGTGTGTGTGTGTGTGTGTGTGTGTGCGCGCGCGCATATATTTTTTTTTATCAAAACTAATTTTATGCAAGCTGACAAGACAAGGTCTCCCTTAGGCTTGTGTCTGCCAATCACTGACATCAAAAGAAAATTATTTTCCTTGTCTAGATATAAAGCAAAGATTTAAACATACTCCCACAGTCGGCTAACTTATTGAAATACTGAAATCAACAAAACCAGGAAGAAAAAGGAAGGTCCTTGATTCAGGTATGTTTTTTCCCTTTATTAGTAGAGAATGTATGGGCTGGTAGCACAGGCTCTTTGCAGCCAAAAGTGCAGCCGAGCCCACGCGTAGGAACGCTGTTCTTTCAACTTTCCTCTGTCTCGAGGTGATGTGCTGCTCTGTGCTGTGACTGCGGCAGGCTGCAAATGATGCATGCAATTTAAGGGAAAAAAAAGTCCCATGCCAGGGCACTCAGCCAGACTCTGTATTCATGGCTATTCTTGCTGCTGAGGCTCAGAGGTGGCTGGGAAAGCAGAGTCTGAACACAGAGAGAAGCACTGGGACACTCAGGGATGCTTTTAAATTATCGGTGTTGCTCTTCCTCCTTCCTCTTCCCTTTCCCTATCACAGGACGATTGTTAAACGAAATATTTCAGCAGAACAAGTGTTGGGCGCCTGGGTAGCTCAGTGGTTGAACATCTGCCTTCAGCTCAGGTTGTGATCCTGGGGTCCTGGGATGGAGTCCCACATCGGGGTCCCCACAGAGAGCCTGCTTCTCCCTCTGCCTGTGTCTCTGCCTCTCTCTGTGTGTCACTCGTGAACAAATAAATAAAATCTAAAAAAAGAAAAAGAAAAGAAACATATTAAAACAAATCAGCTCATTCTTTAAGCCAGCTTTCAAACCAACATTTGAGGGGGTCAGTTTCTCCCTCTCCTTGAGGTGGGAAGATGGCTCACTAGATACCCCCACTCCCACATGTGGCCTCAACCAGGATCAGCGGTCTATGAACCTCTATGGTGGCACATTGCTTCAACTATGCATTTCTGAACACGTGCCACGTGTAGGTACATTCATGAACTTAGGGTTTCTAATCCATTGCACTGTCATCAGTTTTAAGGCAGTATATAGACTCTGAGCAGGGTCATTAATTAACAATATTGGAAAGAAATTCACTTTTAAAATAGACTTCTTGATAAATTCAAATGCTTTGGTCAACATTGCAGCTGTGTAGGTGGTTAGGTTATTTCATTCAATGAATATTTATTCTTTCTTTCTTTCTTTCTTTCTTTCTTTCTTTCTTTCTTTCTTTCTTTCTTTCTTTCATTCATTCGAGATACACAGAGAGAGGCAGAGGCACAGAAAGAGGGAGAAGCAGGCTCCCTGCAGGGAGCCCCATGTGGGACTGGATCCCAGGACCCTGGGTATCATGGTCTGAGCCAAAGGCGGATGCTCTACCACTGAGCCACCCAGGTGTCCCTCAGTGAATATTTATTTAATGATTGTCTGTCTTCTCTCAGTTAAAAGTAGGTTCTATAAGGGTAGAGAACTGCATCCGTGTTGCAAATTGTACACAACTAAGAGGTGTGTAAGATGTAAAGGAATGAGGTGTTCTTCTAGTTAATTGTGCCAGGGAAGGTTTCAATAAGAGGGTGGTATTTGTGTCTAGTGTCAGGGGCCAGGACAGATGGAACTTTGCAGACAGGCAGTTGACGAGGCTTTGGGGCAGAGAGAGAACAGTTAGTGTGTAAGATATTTACAGAAGAACTCACGTGACAAAAGTCTCACTTTAAGAGTAAGCATCGGTTCTGTTCATTGTTCCTGTTAACTTATGTGCTCACTTCTTTGGGGGAACTACCTAGGGCTGCCATGCTGAATGTGAGAGCTGTAAGTTTAATTTCTTAAGAGATCTACCAGGGGTTCCCAAGGTGGCTTTGTGCCTGGATATTGTGCGAAGTTTCAGCACCCCCTGCCCCCCACATTCCCCAACACTTGTTATGGGCAGCTTTTAAAATGATCAGCATTTAATAGCAATATCTCATGGTGCGTTTAATGTACATTACCCCCAGGAATGGTGATGCTAAGCATCTTTTGATTATTGAATCAAAATTCAAGAGTTTTAGAATCAATTTGTCAATAATCAAAAGTGCTTGCTGGCCACCAATATTTCTTTTTTGGTCAAACTTTGACCAAATAAGGTGTTCGAATCTTCTGCCAACTTTTTAATTGGTTTGTTTGTATATTTCTCATTATGACCTGAATGCTCGTGTCTCCTCAAAATTCACAACCCTCAAAGGTGATGGTATTAGTAGCTGGGAACTTAGGTCGGTGTTGAAGTCATAAGAGTGGAGCCTCTTGGATGCGATTAATTCCACCGTAAAAGAGGCCCCAGGGAGCTCTCTCACCCCTTCCACCAGGTGAGGACACAGCAAGAACACGACCACCTCTGAGCCAGGAAGCAGCATCACAGACCACAAAGTCCCCCAGTGTCTTCATCTTGGTCTCCCAGGCTTCAAACTGAGAAATGAATTTCTGTTGTTTATGAGCCACGTCTTCTGTGCTATCTTGTTATAGCAGCCTGAACAGACCAAGACACTCACCATTAGTTCTGAGTGCTCTTTATGAATCCCGGACAGATGTCCTTTTTCAGGTATGTGATTTTCTCACAGACTGGGGCTTGTCTTTTCTTTCTCTAAACAGTCTTCCCCAAAGCACACATTGTTCATTTTGATGAAGCCCAACTTAGCACGAGTTTCCTCTGTGAGTTGTATTTTTGATGCTGTATTAAAACATCCTTGCCTAACTCAAGGTTGTGAAAATTTGCTCTTCCCATTGTCTTGCAGAAGTTTCTGAGTTTTCAGTTTTACACTTAGGTCTATAGTTCGTTTTGAGTTCATTTCTGTACATTGTGAAAAGTATAGTTTTAATGTCTTTTTTTTTTTTACTACATAGATATTCAAATGCTTCAGCACTAGTTGTAGAAAGACTGCTCTTCATCCATTAATTGCATTTGTACTATTTTCACATCAATTGTACATTTACATGTGTGTGCCTTCTATTTTGTTTCTTGATCAATTTGTCTATTTTCACACCAATACTATACTCTCTTGGTTATTACAGCTTTATAAGAAGTCGTGAAATCAGGTAGTATTAATCCTTCAGATCTATTTTTTTTAAAGTTATTTTGTCCACTTCTAGCCATTTGCTTTTCCATACGAGTTTTATTTTATTTTTTAAGAGTGTATTTATTTTAGAAAGAAAGAGAGATAGAGAGCACAAGCATGAGCATGAGCATGAGCACAAGGAAGGCACAGGAAGAGAGAGGGAGAAGCAGGCTGTCCACTGAGCAGAGAAACAGACATGGACTTGATATCAGGACCCTGGGATCATGACCTGAGCCAAAGGCAGACATTTAACCAACTGAGCCACATGGATGCCCCTTCTGTAAGAGTTTTAGAATCAATTTGTCAATAATCAAAAACAAACAAACAAAAAAAAGAATAGACAAAAATCAGCTGGTATTTTTTTTTTGAAAGGTGTGCTCAATTTTTATTTTTATTTTTTATTTTTTTTTATTTATTTTTTAATTAATTTTTAATGGTGTTCAATTTACCAACATACAGAAAAACACCCAGTGCTCATCCCGTCAAGTGTCCACCTCAGAGCCCGTCACCCATTCCCCTCCAACACCCGCCCTCCTCCCCTTCCACCACCCCTAGTTCGTTTCCCCGAGTTAGGAGTCTTTATGTTCTGTCTCCCTTCCTGATATTTCCCAACATTTCTTTTCCCTTCCTTTATATTCCCTTTCACTATTATTCATATTCCCCAAATGAATGAGAACATACACTGTTTGTCCTTCTCCGATTGACTTATTTCACTCAGCATAATACCCTCCAGTTCCATCCACGTTGAAGCAAATGGTGGGTATTTGTCATTTCTAATGGCTGAGTAATATTCCATTGTATACATAGACCACATATTCTTTATCCACTCATCTTTCGATGGACACCGAGGCTCCTTCCACAGTTTGGCTATTGTGGCCATTGCTGATAGAAACATCGGGGTGCAGGTGTCCCGACGTTTCATTGCATCTGAATCTTTGGGGTAAATCCCCAGTAGTGCAATTGCTGGGTCGTAGGGCAGGTCTATTTTTAACTCTTTGAGGAACCTCCACACAGTTTTCCAGAGTGGCTGCACCAGTTCACATTCCCACCAACAGTGTAGGAGGGTTCCCTTTTCTCCGCATCCTCTCCAACATTTGTTGTTTCCTGCCTTGTTAATTTTCCCCATTCTCACTGGTGTGAGGTGGTATCTCATTGTGGTTTTGATTTGTATTTCCCTGATGGCAAGTGATGCAGAGCATTTTCTCATGTGCTTGTTGGCCATGTCCATGTCTTCCTCTGTGAGATTTCTCTTCATGTCTTTTGCCCATTTCATGATTGGATTGTTTGTTTCTTTGGTGTTGAGTTTAATAAGTTCTTTATAGATTTTGGAAACTAGCCCTTTATCTGATATGTCATTTGCAAATATCTTCTCCCATTCTGTAGGTTGTCTTTTAGTTTTGTTGACTGTATCCTTTGCTGTGCAAAAGCTTCTTATCTTGATGAAGTCCCAATAGTTCATTTTTGCTTTTGTTTCTTTTGCCTTTGTGGATGTATCTTGCAAGAAATTACTGTGGCCAAGTTCAAAAAGGGTGTTGCCTGTGTTCTTCTCTAGGATTTTAATGGAATCTTGTCTCACATTTAGATCTCTCATCCATTTTGAGTTTATCTTTGTGTATGGTGCAAGAGAGTGGTCCAGTTTCATTCTTCTGCATGTGGATGTCCAATTTTCCCAGCACCATTTATTGAAGAGACTGTCTTTCTTCCAATGGATAGTCTTTCCTCCTTTATCGAATATTAGATGACCGTACATTTCAGGGTCCACTTCTGGGTTCTCTATTCTGTTCCATTGATCTATGTGTCTGTTTTTGTGCCAGTACCACACTGTCTTGATGACCACAGCTTTGTAGTACAACCTGAAATCTGGCATTGTGATGCCCCCAGCTATGGTTTTCTTTTTTAAAATTCCCCTGGCTATTCGGGGTCTTTTCTGATTCCACACAAATCTTAAAATAATTTGTTCTAACTCTCTGAAGAAAGTCCATGGTATTTTGATAGGGATTGCATTAAACGTATAAATTGCCCTGGGTAACATTGACATTTTTACAATATTAATTCTGCCAATCCATGAGCATGGAATATTTTTCCATCTCTTTGTGTCTTCCTCAATTTCTTTCAGAAGTGTTCTATAGTTTTTAGGGTATAGATCTTTTACCTCTTTGGTTAGGTTTATTCCTAGGTATCTTATGCTTTTGGGTGCAATTGTAAATGGGATTGACTCCTTAATTTCTCTTTCTTCAGTCTCGTTGTTAGTGTATAGAAATGCCATTGATTTCTGGGCATTGATTTTGTATCCTGCCACGCTACCAAATTGCTGTATGAGTTCTAGCAATCTTGGGGTGGAGGCTTTTGGGTTTTCTATGTAGAGTATCATGTCATCGGCGAAGAGGGGGAGTTTGACTTCTTCTTTGCCAATTTGAATGCCTTTAATGTCTTTTTGTTGTCTGATTGCTGAGGCGAGGACTTCCAGAACTATGTTGCACAGCAGTGGTGAGAGTGGACATCCCTGTCTTGTTCCTGATCTTAGGGGAAAGGCTCCCAGTGCTTCCCCATTGAGAATGATATTTGCTGTGGGCTTTTCGTAGATGGCTTTTAAGATGTCGAGGAAAGTTCCCTCTATCTCAACACTCTGAAGGGTTTTGATCAGGAATGGATGCTGTATTTTGTCAAATGCTTTCTCTGCATCCAATGAGAGGATCATATGGTTCTTGGTTTTTCTCTTGCTGATATGATGAATCACATTGATGGTTTTACGAGTGTTGAACCAGCCTTGTGTCCCAGGGATAAATCCTACTTGGTCATGGTGAATAATTTTCTTAATGTGTTGTTGGATCCTATTGGCTAGTATCTTGTTGAGAATTTTTGCATCCATGTTCATCAGGGATATTGGTCTGTAATTCTCCTTTTTGGTGGGGTCTTTGTCTGGTTTCGGAATTAAGGTGATGCTGGCCTCATAGAACGAATTTGGAAGTACTCCATCTCTTTCTATCTTTCCAAACAGCTTTAGTAGAATAGGTATGATTTCTTCTTTAAACGTTTGATAGAATTCCCCTGGGAAGCCATCTGGCCCTGGACTCTTGTGTCTTGGGAGGTTTTTGATGACTGCTTCAATTTCCTCCCTGGTTATTGGCCTGTTCAGGTTTTCTATTTCTTCCTGCTCCAGTTCATAATATGTTTTTAAAATCGTTTGTATTTCCTTCGTGTTGGTAGTGATCTCTCCTTTCTCATTCATGATTTTATTAATTTGAGTCTTCTCTCTCTTCTTTTTAATAAGGTTGGCTAATGGTTCATCTATTTTATTAATTCTTTCAAAGAACCAACTCCTGGTTCTGTTGATCTGTTCCACAGTTCTTTTGGTCTCGATATCATTGAGTTCTGCTCGAATTTTAATTAACTGTCTTCTTCTGCTGGGGGTGGGGTCTATTTGTTGCTTTTTCTCTAGTTCCTTTATGTGTAAGGTGAGCTTTTGAATTTGAGATCTTTCCAGTTTTTGAATGGATGCTTGTATTGCGATGTATTTCCCCCTCAGGACTGCTTTTGCTGCATCCCAGAGATTTTGAACGGTTGTATCTTCATTCTCATTAGTTTCCATGAATCTTTTTAATTCTTCCTTAATTTCCTGGTTGACCTTTTCATCTTTTAGCAGGATGGTCCTTAACCTCCACGTGTTTGTGGTCCTTCTATACTTCTTGTTGTGATTAAGTTCTAATTTCAAGGCATTATGGTCTGAGAATATACAGGGGACTATCCCGATCTTTTGGTATCGGTTCAGACCCGATTTGTGACCCAGTATGTGGTCTATTCTGGAGAAAGTTCCATGTGCACTTGAGAAGAATGTGTATTCAGTTGAGTTTGGATGTAAAGTTCTGTAGATATCTGTGAAATCCATCTGGTCCAGTGTATCATTTAAAGCTCTCGTTTCTTTGGAGATGTTGTGCTTAGAAGACCTATCCAGGGTAGAAAGAGCTAGATTGAAGTCACCAAGTATAAGTGTATTATTATCAAGGTATTTCTTGAGTTTGGTTATTAATTGGTTTAAATATTTGGCAGTTCCCACATTCGGGGCATATATATTGAGGATTGTTAAGTCCTCTTGTTGGATAGATCCTTTGAGTATGAGATAGTGTCCCTCTTCATCTCTCACTATAGTCTTTGGGGTAAATTTTAATTTATCTGATATAAGGATGGCAACCCCTGCTTTCTTTTGAGGACCATTTGAATGGTAAATGGTTCTCCAACCTTTTATTTTCAGGTTGTAGGTGTCCTTCTGTCTAAAATGAGTCTCTTGTAGACAGCAAATAGATGGGTCCTGCTTTTTTATCCAGTCTGAAACCCTGCGCCTTTTGATGGGGTCATTAAGCCCGTTCACGTTCAGAGTTACTATTGATAGATATGAGTTTAGTGTCATCATATCTATTCAGTCCTTGTTTTTGTGGATTGTTCCACTAAACTTCTTCTTAAAGGGGAATTTTAAGAGTCCCCCTTAAAATTTCTTGCAGAGCTGGTTTGGAGGTTACATATTCTTTCAGTTGCTGCCTGTCTTGGAAGCTCTTTATCTCTCCTTCCATTTTGAATGAAAGCCTTGCTGGATAAAGTATTCTTGGTTGCATGTTCTTTTCATTTAGGACCCTGAATATATCCTGCCAGCCCTTTCTGGCCTGCCAGGTCTCTGTGGAGAGGTCTGCTGTTACCCTAATATTCCTCCCCATAAAAGTCAGGGACTTTTTTTCTCTTGCTGCTTTAAGAATCTTCTCCTTATCTTTGGAATTTGCAAGCTTCACTATTAAATGTCGAGGTGTTGAACGGTTTTTGTTGATTTTAGGGGAGGATCTCTCTATTTCCTGGATCTGAATGCCTGTTTCCCTTCCCAGATTCGGAAAGTTTTCAGCTAGGATTTGTTCAAATACATATTCTGGCCCTCTGTCCCTTTTGGCGCCCTCAGGAACCCCAATTAAACGTAGGTTTTTCTTCCTCAGGCTGTCATTTATTTCCCTTAACCTATCCTCATGGTCTTTTAATTGCTTGTCTCTTTTTTCCTCAGTTTCCCTCTTTGACATCAACTTGTCTTCTATGTCACTCACTCGTTCTTCCACCTCGTTAACCCTCGTCGTTAAGACTTCTAGCTTGGATTGCATCTCATTTAATTGATTTTTAATTTCTGTCTGATTGGATCTAAATTCTGCAGTCATGAAGTCTCTTGAGTCCTTTATGGTTTTTTCTAGAGCCACCAGTAGCTGTAAAATAGTGCTTCTGAATTGGCTTTCTGACATTGAATTGTAATCCATATTTTGCAACTCTGTGGGAGAGAGGGCTGTTTCTGATTCTTTTTTTTGAGGTGAGGTTTTCCTTCTAGTCATTTTGCTCAGTGCAGAGTGGCCAAAAACAAGTTGTATTGGGAAAAGGAGAAAAAGAGAGAGAAGGAAAGAAAAGAGAAAAAGAAAAAAGAGCAAGAAGAAAAAAAAAAGGGAAAAAGAGAAGAAAAAGAAAGAAAAAGAACGGAGAAAAAAGAAAAAAAAGGGGGGGTGGGGTGGGGGAAGCAATCAGAAATCAAGAAGAAAGAAAGAAAAAAAAAAGCACAAAACAAAACAAAAACAAAAACAAAAACCACGGGGAGTATCTTCCGATTCTGTATACTTTAAGTCCCTTGACTTCCCTTGGAACTGGTCCGTCTCGCTGGTCTTCTGGGGGAGGGGCCTGCTGTGTTGATTCTCAGGTGTTAGCACTTGGGGGAGCTGCTCTGCCCCTGCCTGGTGCAGGGCTCAGTGGGGGGTGTTCACCCCGTGAGGCCCCGGGAGGAAGCCACAGTGGCGGGGGCAGCTCTGGAGCCCTGGAGTCAGCCCCCGCAGTAGCTCCGGGGCTCTCCGTCTGCAGGGCCTGGAGGCTCCCGGGCGGGGCCGCTGATCTGCTCAGCTCGGGGCAGGAGCGTCCTCGCTGTCCTGGGCCCTCCCGGCCTCTGCCTGTCTCGGGGGAGGCCGGATCCTGGGCTGTGTCCCGGCGCCCTGTGCTCCGGGGCCTGCGCTGTTGGATTCGCGCTCCCGCCTCGCAGCCCCCTCCGCGGAGCCGCCGCCCGAGCCCCTCCGAGCTGCTCCGGGTCCCGCCGCGCGCTGCAGCCCTTAGGGAGCTCGGGGCACTCTCCGGGGCGCAGTTCCTCTGTTACTGTCCCCGGGAGCCCGAGGGCATCCCCGCCTTTCTGGGGATCCTGCTCCAATTCCCCGGGAGGCCTTTCCCCCGGGAAGGTTGGTGCAGCTCCTGCTCCTCCGGGACGGGGCTCTCCTGTCCTGGGGACACTCGCCCCGGCCTCAGCCCGGCTCCTCGCGGGGCCCCTCCCCCTTGGAGGCCTTTTGTGTCTTTATTTCTTTTTCCCCGTCTTCCTACCTTGATAGAAGCGCGAACTCTTCTCACTGGAGCGTTCCAGCTGGTCTCTCTCTAAATCTCAGGCCGAATTCGTAGATTTTCAGGATGATTGGATGGTTTTCTAGGTAATTTGTTGAGGACAGGTGACTTGGGGACCCTACTCCTCCGCCGTCTTGCCCCTCCCTCCTCAGCTGGTATTTTGATTAAGATTGCTTTGATTTAATTTCAGGCAAATCAACATCTTCATAATATTGAGTGTTCTAACCTTGTGCATGATATAACTCTCCATTTATTTAGTTCTCCTTTAATTTATGTCAGCAATGTTTTGTTATTTTCAGTGTCCTGTTCTTTTGTATCTTTGGACAGATTTATTCTTAATTTTTCAATTTTTTGGTGCTATTGCCAATGTTTTTGCTAGTTTAATTTCAATTTCCAGTTATATGTTGGAAATCGATAAAAATACAGTTGACTTTAGTATGTTGATTTGTATGCTGTAGACTTGTGAAACTGCTTACTGGTTCTAGTAGGTTCTTTTGTTTTAAGATTTTTTTTTGATTTTCTACATGGACGATCATATCATTTGAGATGGAGACATTTTCTTTACAAAGTCGTACTGGTGAAAACCTCCAACATAAAGTTCAACAGAAGTGGTGACAGTGATCCCCTCATCTTGTTCCTGATCTTTGGAGGAAAGATTTCAGCCTTTTACCTTCAAGTACGATGCTAACCATAGTTTTTCATGGGTGACCTTTTTCAGTTAGAAGGAATTTCTTTTTATTTTAGTGTGTTGAGAGTTTTTATCAAAAGTTTGCTGGATTTCATCAAATGTTTTCCTTTATTTGTTTAGAAAATCAAATGACTTTTTAAAAAGATTTTATTTATTTATTAGAGAGAGAGAGAAAGAGAGAGAGAATGAGCAGAAGAGGAACAGGGGGAGAGGGAGAATTTCCCAATGAGCAGGGAGCCCAACACAGGACTCAATCCCAGGACCCCGGGATCATGACCTGAGCCAAAGGCAGACGTTTAATTGACTAAGCCACCCAGGTGCCCCCCCCAAATGATTTCTTTTTTTTAATAGTTTTTAATATGACTAAATGATATTGACTGGTTTTGGAATGTCCAGTCAACTTCACCTTCTTGAGAAAACTCCAACTTAGTCATGATGAGTGTTTAATATGTAATTTGGATTCTTTTTCCTAATATTCTATTTAGAATAATGCAACTATGTTCACAGAGAGAGTATTGGTCTATAATTTTCTTTTTTGTGATGTCGTTGTCTGGTTTCAGTGTCAAGGGAATGCTGGCCTCATAAAATGATTTGGGAACACACCTCTCATTTTCAATTTCTGGAAGAGTCTATGTGGAACTGGTACTATACATATTTGGTGGAATTTACCAATAAAACCATCCAGACCCAGAATTTCCTTTATGTGGAAGTTTATGAGAAAAATTTAAAAAGATTTTATTTATTTTACAGAGAATGAAAGGAGAGCATGAGCTGGGAGAGGAGCAGAGGGAGAGGGATTAGCAGACTCAGTGCTGAGTGTGGAGCTTGATGGGGAGCTGGATTCCAGTACTCTGAGGTCATGACCTGAGCCAAAACTAAGAGTGGGACACCCAACCAACTGAGCCACTCAGGTACCTCAAGTTTATGAGACATTAAAAAAAATAATGGATACAGCTCTATTCAGATGACTGATTTCTTCTTGAGTGAACACTGACCATGTTTTTCAAGGGATTTGTCCATTTCATCTATGTTTACAAACTCATTGCCATAAATTCCTGCTACAGGTAAAATCTACTTTCTCTCGTTCTTTAATCAATCTGCTTTCAAGTTCATCAGTTTTGCTGATATTCTCAAAGAACTAGCTATTGATTTCATTGATTTTATCTTTCTTTCTTTTACGTTTTCTACTTCCACAATTTTCCTCTGGTCTTTTTTTTTTTGAAGATTTTATTTATTTATTCATGAGAGAGAGAGAGAGAGAGAGAGAGAGAGAGAGGCAGAGACACAGCCAGAGGAGAGGCAGGCTCCATGCAGAGAACCTGATGTGGGACTCAATCCCAGGACTCCAGGATCATGCCCTGGGCCAAAGGTGGGCGCTTTATTGTTGCTTTTCTTATGCTTATTTTGAATATTTCATTTGCTCTTCCTTTTCATTTCTCAAGGTGGAAAATTAAGTCATTTATTTGAGAGTATGTATTTTTTCAGGTACTGACATGTAGAGCTAAATATGTCCTCTTCCAAGTGCTGCTTTGGCAGCATTCCACAAATTTTATCATAGAGTGTATTTATTTTTCCCTAGTTCAAAATGTTCTCCAGTTTTCCTTTTGATTTTTCCTCTGATGCATTCATATTATGCATTTTCCAAATGTCCAGGGATTTTCCAAAGAGCTATTTGTTTTTTATTTCTAATTTAATTAATTGTAGTCAGGGAACATACTTTGTAGGACTTCAATTCTTTTAAATTTAGTGAGATTTGTTTTATGGCATTCAATATAGTTTATGCTGGTAAAAATTTTGTGGGCACTTGAAAAAAGCATATATTCTCCTCTTTATGGGGTGGGGTTTTCTATAAATGCCAATGAGGTCAAGTTGGTTGGTGGTGTATTTAAATCTTTTATAGCCTAACTGCTTTTCTGTCCACTTTACCAATTATTGAGAGAGATATATTACAATACTTGAATATAATGGTGGATTTATCTTTTTCTCCCATTTTTTGGTAAGGTGGCATTTTCCTGATTCATTGCATGCCTCGTAATCTTTTCCTGGATGACAGGCATTTTGAATTCTACTTTGTTGGTCCTTGGATATTTTTGCATTTTCAGAAGTGTTCTTGAGCTTTGTTCTGAGGCATACTTAAGCCACTTACAAATGGTTTGATCCTTTTGGGTCTTGCTTTTAATATTTGTTAGGCAGGATAGGAACAGTGGTCAGTTCAGGGATTATCCTGTCTGTGGAGACATGAGCCAGCTGAGTACTCAACTCAGCATCTCATAAACCATGTACCTCATGAACCATGAGGGTTTCTGGTCTGGCTGGTGGGAATGGGCACCGTCCCAACCCCGTGTGAGCACTGGGCAGTGTTTTCTAATCCTGTTGGTTATTGATAGTTGTCTCAGACAGACATGTGAATTGACCAGTACACAGCCCAATATTTGAGGGAAGTCCTCTGTGGTCTGTCTCTTCCACAGCTCTATCCTGTCCCTTTCTCCTCCATGCAAATTCTTATGACCTCTTCCCCAGACTCCCTGCTCTTTCACTTGAGGTTGTTGGCTGTGCTCCACCTATTTCTCTCTCAAGTTGGTAAGCTGTGGCTGCTGCAGGGCTCACTTCGTTTGTTTCCTGCCAACCAAGGATCACTGTCCTTCATTGTTTGACTTTCAGTCATGTCTTGAAAATCATCATTTCCTAAAATTTATCCATTTAGTTCCTTTCAAGGGAAAGGGTATATTCAGTCCCTGAGATTGATTCCACATTGACCAAAAGTGGAGGTCAGGAACCTGTGTCCTTAGGGAAGTGTGGATGTAAGGTGTGGAATCCTGCTTTCCCACTGAACAGGACTGTCCTTCTCTCCAGACTGGTAACTAGTGATATCCAATTCTGTATATGGATTTTTGAAGCCAGTTTCTTATTTTATAAAATATAGCTAAGTAAAATTAGGTAAGACAGTTTTTAAATCTACTTATTTAAGCTGGAAGCACAACAATAAAGCAGATAACTGAGTGTGGTGCCATTGCCTGTGGTTTGGTTGTGGCTCTTCCCTGGATGTGCACGTCCATCAGCAGTGACACGTACACAGATCAAGGGCTTGATTAGAGTGTAATTAAACATTAGGGGTGCCTACTTCCTTTCTAACTGCAATTTAATGCAAAGAGGAGCTCTTAAATTTTCTTCTCATGCCCCATGGCTCACCTTGCTCCCTGGACCTTCCCCAGGGCCATACGTTTCACTTTGAATGCATTTCTGTGGATGACCCCCAACTGTGGTCTTTATCGGATACTGGTGCCACAATCACATTTTTTGAACTTACTAATATATAATTGATAAAACCATCAGAAATGACATAGGACTCATAGGAACCACTGGTAGCTCTTCAGTGTTCTGGTCAGTATTATACCCATGTTCATACATTCTGAGATATAGTGTCCTGTTTCTCATTCTGACTGGACATAAGGGAAGTAGAGAGGGCATTTGATCAGTTTCCCCCTGGAGCAGGACACACACCATTTCTAAACTTTTCTAGACAAAGGTATGACAGACTATAGGATTCATTTTCATTCATGATTTCCCCTTGACTCAAGATCGAGTATTAACTCTCCTCAAAAGCACCACTACACAACAAAGATTTTACTTTTGTCTCAAACAGAACTGAATTTCAGGGCCTTGAATGCAAATACTGATTGTGTTAATATAGCCATTCTTCTACCAAAATTATTTCTTACAACTTGTCAAAAGTAGTGTTGGCTAGGTAATAAGTCCAATGCCTGTGCTAATTTCCTCTTAATAAATTCATGTGAGACTATTAGCAGCAGGAGTGCCCAACTCAATCTTCATCTCCTAGAATTTTTAATGCTTGAGTTCCTATCTTCAGATCCCATTTTTCACCAAGCAGTTAGCTTTACTTGTTGGCATCATCTGCCCCATTTTGAATTAATGAAACCTCCGCTGGGGAAAATGACCTCCAATAAATATGATTTCTCATTTCCCATCCTCTTGTACTTTAATGAGAAGTGCTTCCTGTTGCCTCCTGCCCTATGTTATTAAATGTGCTGATTGGACAGACCAAACAAAAGTACATTAGTAGATAGACCTGGTATACAGGTAGCATCTTTAAAAAGTGAGGTATGATCAGTACCCACTAAAATAGACAGATTTCAAGGGCTCAGTGTGGTGAATTTTGACAACTGCATACACCTAAGTATATCCAAAGCAAGATACACAATATCTCCACCTTTCCAGAAAATTCCACTGTACTCCTTCCCAGGTGACCTCCTTCTCAATTGTACCCTAGAACCACAATCTTATTTTAATCACCATATTTTGCTTTTAAGTTAATTTGTATTTCATGCCTGTGAAATTATGCCTGTGAAGACAGTATGTCTTCTTTTGTGAGATTTGTCGATTGTTGCACATTAATATATGTTGCATATTAATATATGTAATAATATTTACTGCATCTCCATTTTATGGGTATAGCACAATTGGTCATCTGGTTTTTTTTTTTTTTTTAATTAACTTTTATTGGTGTTCAATTTACCAACATACAGAAAAACACCCAGTGCTCATCCCGTCAAGTGTCCACCTCAGTGCCCGCCACCCATTCCCCTCCAACACCCGCCCTCCTCCCCTTCCACCACCCCTAGTTCGTTTCCCCGAGTTAGGAGTCTTTATGTTCCGTCTCCCTTCCTGATATTTCCCAACATTTCTTTTCCCTTCCTTTATATTCCCTTTCACTATTATTCATATTCCCCAAATGAATGAGAACATACACTGTTTGTCCTTCTCCGATTGACTTATTTCACTCAGCATAATACCCTCCAGTTCCATCCACGTTGAAGCAAATGGTGGGTATTTGTCGTTTCTAATTGCTGAGTAATATTCCATTGTATACATAAACCACATCTTCTTTATCCATTCATCTTTCGATGGACACCGAGGCTCCTTCCACAGTTTGGCTATTGTGGCCATTGCTGATAGAAACATCGGGGTGCAGGTGTCCCGACGTTTCATTGCATCTGAATCTTTGGGGTAGATCCCCAACAGTGCAATTGCTGGGTCGTAGGGCAGGTCTATTTTTAACTCTTTGAGGAACCTCCACACAGTTTTCCAGAGTGGCTGCACCAGTTCACATTCCCACCAACAGTGTAGGAGGGTTCCCTTTTCTCCGCATCCTCTCCAACATTTGTTGTTTCCTGCCTTGTTAATTTTCCCCATTCTCACTGGTGTGAGGTGGTATCTCATTGTGGTTTTGATTAGTATTTCCCTGATGGCAAGTGATGCAGAGCATTTTCTCATGTGCTTGTTGGCCATGTCCATGTCTTCCTCTGTGAGATTTCTCTTCATGTCTTTTGCCCATTTCATGATTGGATTGTTTGTTTCTTTGGTGTTGAGTTTAATAAGTTCTTTATAGATTTTGGAAACTAGCCCTTTATCTGATATGTCATTTGCAAATATCTTCTCCCATTCTGTAGGTTGTCTTTTAGTTTTGTTGACTGTATCCTTTGCTGTGCAAAAGCTTCTTATCTTGATGAAGTCCCAATAGTTCATTTTTGCTTTTGTTTCTTTTGCCTTTGTGGATGTATCTTGCAAGAAGTTACTGTGGCCGAGTTCAAAAAGGGTGTGGCCTGTGTTCTCCTCTAGGATTTTGATGGAATCTTGTCTCACATTTAGATCTCTCATCCATTTTGAGTTTATCTTTGTGTATGGTGCAAGAGAGTGGTCCAGTTTCATTCTTCTGCATGTGGATGTCCAATTTTCCCAGCACCATTTATTGAAGAGACTGTCTTTCTTCCAATGGATAGTCTTTCCTCCTTTATCGAATATTAGATGACCGTACATTTCAGGGTCCACTTCTGGGTTCTCTATTCTGTTCCATTGATCTATGTGTCTGTTTTTGTGCCAGTACCACACTGTCTTGATGACCACAGCTTTGTAGTACAACCTGAAATCTGGCATTGTGATGCCCCCAGCTATGGTTTTCTTTTTTAAAATTCCCCTGGCTATTCGGGGTCTTTTCTGATTCCACACAAATCTTAAAATAATTTGTTCTAACTCTCTGAAGAAAGTCCATGGTATTTTGATAGGGATTGCATTAAACGTATAAATTGCCCTGGGTAACATTGACATTTTTACAATATTAATTCTGCCAATCCATGAGCATGGAATATTTTTCCATCTCTTTGTGTCTTCCTCAATTTCTTTCAGAAGTGTTCTATAGTTTTTAGGGTATAGATCTTTTACCTCTTTGGTTAGGTTTATTCCTAGGTATCTTATGCTTTTGGGTGCAATTGTAAATGGGATTGACTCCTTAATTTCTCTTTCTTCAGTCTCGTTGTTAGTGTATAGAAATGCCATTGATTTCTGGGCATTGATTTTGTATCCTGCCACGCTACCAAATTGCTGTATGAGTTCTAGCAATCTTGGGGTGGAGGCTTTTGGGTTTTCTATGTAGAGTATCATGTCATCGGCGAAGAGGGAGAGTTTGACTTCTTCTTTGCCAATTTGAATGCCTTTAATGTCTTTTTGTTGTCTGATTGCTGAGGCGAGGACTTCCAGAACTATGTTGCACAGCAGTGGTGAGAGTGGACATCCCTGTCTTGTTCCTGATCTTAGGGGAAAGGCTCCCAGTGCTTCCCCATTGAGAATGATATTTGCTGTGGGCTTTTCGTAGATGGCTTTTAAGATGTCGAGGAAAGTTCCCTCTATCCCAACACTCTGAAGGGTTTTGATCAGGAATGGATGCTGTATTTTGTCAAATGCTTTCTCTGCATCCAATGAGAGGATCATATGGTTCTTGGTTTTTCTCTTGCTGATATGATGAATCACATTGATGGTTTTACGAGTGTTGAACCAGCCTTGTGTCCCAGGGATAAATCCTACTTGGTCATGGTGAATAATTTTCTTAATGTGTTGTTGGATCCTATTGGCTAGTATCTTGTTGAGAATTTTTGCATCCATGTTCATCAGGGATATTGGTCTGTAATTCTCCTTTTTGGTGGGGTCTTTGTCTGGTTTCGGAATTAAGGTGATGCTGGCCTCATAGAACGAATTTGGAAGTACTCCATCTCTTTCTATCTTTCCAAACAGCTTTAGTAGAATAGGTATGATTTCTTCTTTAAACGTTTGATAGAATTCCCCTGGGAAGCCATCTGGCCCTGGACTCTTGTGTCTTGGGAGGTTTTTTGGTTATCTGTTTTTATGTCAATGGGCATATGGGCTTCTTCCTCCAATTTTTGTAGCTAATTTTTATATAAATCTTCCCATGGACATAGGCTTTCATTTTTTTCTCAGGTAAATGCATTGGAATGGAATTAAGAGTCTTATTTTGCTTATGAATCTCCAGTTTGGACCCGGTTCAGTCTACAAGCTCAGCTCTGCTCCATGCAGTGTCAGCTGGGACATCCTGAAACCTGGATTGCCTTGCGTCTCGGGGTTGACATCATCAGAAGGCTCATTGGCTTTTTATCTGGTGGGTGACTTTGGCTGGTATCCTGGACCTTAGCTGCAGCTGATGTCCAGAACACTTATGTGTGGTGTCTCCTTAAGGATGCTTCCTCACAACATGCTGGCTGGTTCCAATAACAAGCATTCAGGAGGTAAAGGCACAAGTGTATGGTATTTTTATGACCTACTCAGAAATCACATAGTGTCATCTACCATACTCTATTGGTTGAGACAGTCACAGTTTCACCCAGGTTCAAGGATAGGAGGGCTAGGACTTAGATCCTATAGTCAATGGGATTATAGTCAAAATCTTGTAGGAATAATATGTGGAACACGGTATACTTTATTGATCATCTTTGGAAAATACAATCTGCCATAAAGCTCAAGAGATATTCTCCTATAAGGCAATATATACTCCCAAACTCAAAAATGCCTATTTATATCCTTTCTTTCAATCATCTCACTTGGATAGTATCCTAAAGGAATTAAGACCAAAAGACTCATAGATATACAATGGTTACAGAAATCAATTAGAAAACATATAAATGAAAATATAGTTATTTTATGTTGTAGCCTAAGTATTCTATTCCTACAATCTCTTTGATGCTCTTCCTTACCAGAGATGGAAACTAATGCCCCTTCCTTTGAGTGTGTCATGGGTCTAATGAGTCATTTGCACTTGGTATATCAATGTCATCAGTGTGACTTTGGAAACCGTAACATCAAAGTCTCTGAGACTTACTTCTTGCTTACTCTTTGCTTTCTCTACCTTAGATCTCTCACTTTGCAGGAAGTTGCCTGTCATATTATGATGAGAGGTCTATATGGTAAGCCATGTAAAGGAGCCCTCTTAGAATTGGATTCTCCAGGCTCAATCAAGTCTTCATGACCATTGCCCCCATCTGCAATGTGACTGCAATATTCCATCTCCTCTATGGAGATTATAAACCAGAACCACTCAGCTAAGCTACTCTCAGAGTCTTAATTTTCAGAAACTGTGTGAGATAGTAAATATTTGTTTTAAGCTCTATTTTTTAAGAATAATTTGTGATACTCCAATAGATAGCTGATAAATTTTACAACATTCCACTCAACAGAATGCTATGAAGCTACTGAAAACAATATTTCATCAGATTATTCTATGATATGGAGAGATATTCACAATATTTCTAATAATACAAACTGACCAATATATGTAGTGTTATCTCAATTTCTTTTTAAAGTATAAATCTATACAAAGAAAAAAAATTGAAGGAAAAGAGTAATTAGTACTTGATGAGATTTTTACAATGGTAAGAAAAATTATCCTTTATCAGTTGGTCTGAGATTGACTCCCACTTACTACTTGTGCAATCATATTATGGTTGTATAAATAAAAATCTCGAATCCTCATTTTACTCATCTATATAATGTAGCTTATATAATATTATTTAATTCATGAGGCTTGGGGAGAGATAAATTTTAAATGTATAAGAAGTACTTAGTTTCCAGATTGTGATAAGTACTTAACGAATGTTAGATAATTTTCACTATTACCACAAGCAATAAATAGTTATTTCTGTAATTCACATTTTCTAAAATACATTTATATTATCTTTATGGCTATTAAAAGTGCTCTTTAACAATGTTTCCTAGGATGTTAATTTTTGTAACCTTGTGTTCAAGATGCTCTAGCTCCTTCATCCCTTTGCTTACAGAATTGGAACATCTAAAGAAAAGCAGAAGCTCAAACAAGTAGCACTGGAGGGCCCTGCTGTGCTGTGACCCGAGCCCTCGATGTGCAAGTGAGGATCTGGAGAATCTGTCACATGGTTAGCTTGTGAGCAGTGGCAGCCTCAGAGAGAAGGCAGCCTGTGCACAGCACAGTCCCATCTGGTTCTTGGATAACAAGACCTAGCAGCTATTTCTGGAAAGTGAAGACAGCCCAGTCAATGAAACCTCTTACCATAAATCTCCTGGGCTGGTGGGGACACTTTTACATTTTTACATCTGACCTTTTTTTTTTTTATTTCTTCATGTGTACCATGGATGTGCACCACGTGCATCAATATAGTTGTATGAAAAGGACATAGTGTTAACACTTCCTGTTCATCTTTTAACCAGAACTTAGATGTCATGAAGGTGTGGATCACATCCCCTATTTCTGTAAATCCAACTTTTCATAATTATTTTTAAAAATAAAAATTGAAAGCAAACAAAAATAAACCTCATATTATAGAGATGGAGATATGCTACTTAGATTTCCTTGGAAAATGTAATTTCAGAAATTCAATTTTTAAAACGAAAGCATATTCAAGTTTAAAAATGAAAGGAGTACACTTGTTTATTTTTTAATTTAAATCCAATTTAATTAACATATAATATATTATATAATAATTAGGCTATTATAATAACATATAATATACTAGTTTCAAGGATAGAATTTAGTGATTCATCATCAGCTGCATATAACACCCAGTGCTCATCACATCATATGCCTCCTTAATGCCCATCACCCGGTTACCCCACCCATCTCCCCTCCAGCAACCCTCGTTTGGTTCCTACAGTCAAGAGACTCTTATGGTTTATCTCTCTCTCTGTGTTTTTATCTTATTTTGTGTTTCTTTTTCTTCCCCTATGTTCATCTGTTTTGTTTCTTAAATTCCACATATGAGTGAAATCATATGATATTTTTTTCTGACTGATTTATTTCACTTAGCATAATATCCTCTAGTTTCATCCATGTCATTGAAAATGGCAAGATTTCATTCTTTATGATGGCTGAGTAATATTCCACTGTGCATGTGTGCATGTGTGTGTGTGTGTGTGTGTACACCATATCTTTTTTATCCATCTGTCAATGGACATCTGGGCTCTTTCCATAGTTTGGCTATTGTGGACATTGATGCTATAAACATTAGAGTGCAAGTGCCCCTTTCAATCACTATGTTTTTATCCTTTGGATAAATACCTAGTAGGGCAACTGCTGGATAGTAGAGTAGCTGTATTTTTAACTTTTTGAGGAGCTTCCGTACTGTTTTCCAGAGTGGCTGCACTAGTTTGCATTCCCAACAGTGCAAGAGGGTGTCCCTTTCTCTACATGCTTACCAACATCTGTTGTTTCCTGACTTGTTAAATTTAGCCATTCTGACAGGTGTGAGGTGGGATCTCATTGTGATTTTGATTTGTATTTCCCTGAGGCCAAGTGATGTTGAGCATTTCTTCATGAGCTTGTTGGCCATGTGTCTGTCTTCTTTGGAGAAATGTCTGTTCGTGTCTTCTGTCCATTTCTTAACTGGAATTTTTGCTTTTTTGGGTGTTGAGTTTGATAAGTTCCTTATAGGTTTTGGATACCAGCCCTTTATCTGATAAGACATTTGCAAATATCTTCTCCCATTCCATCTCAAATACACAACCTAACCTTACACCTAAAGGAGCTGGAAAAAGAACAGCAAATAAAGCCTAAACCCAGCAGAAGAGAAATACTTGCTGTTTACTGATGATCACTTTTCCTTCTGAAAGTGGCTATGACACAACACGTCTGCAACGTCTGCCCTTGTGTACTCTCGAGTTCTCGTGAGCACTTTGGGATGACAGTCAGCTCTTCAGCAAAAATGAGGATGTGATGGAATTGCTTCTTGTCCACCAGAGACTAGCACAGGGTTCCAGACAGAGCCTCCCTAGGGTGCACGTGGATTTACGTTTATTCCTGTTTCATCCTTTTGTTTATCCACTGAGTTCAAAATGCCTTGCTGAAGTCAAGACACTGTGTATCAACAGCTTTCTCAGGATATTCCATTCCAGCAAGCCTGTCAAAACCCAAAAAACAAAAAGCCAGCATATGAGGTTGCTCCTCTCGGTTTTAATGACTATTAGTTACTAAAACTAGTGACTACTAGTTTTACTAATACTAGTAACTACTCTTTATGGCTGGGATCTGACCTTGTCCCCATTTACTTACTGGTTCTTCTAGAACTCTTCAGGGGACGAATTATAATTTTAAAAATCTTTTATGCCAGGAATTTAATTTTTCTTCATAAAAGATACTTAGCAAGATTTCAATGATTGCTTATTGTGCTCTGCGTCATATTTTAAACTTATTTCCACAGACCAGACTGCAGCTAATCTTCCCCAGACATCAAACGTTATCTTAGGATGTGCTCCTCTATTTTTAAGGTTCTTCTAGTGATGTTTATTCTGTCTTTCCTATTGGAAGTGAAAGACATGAGTGTAGATTTCACTAAGTGTGGTTTTCTTTTTCCAAGGGTCAAATCCCCTCTGTTTATGTCAACCTGTAGTCACTTCCCAGTACTTTCAAAAGTTGCCTATCACATTTTACACAAAGTTTATAATTGCTCTCACTGGAAAGGAAGTCCTTTAGGAAGGAGTTCTAAGAAGGAATTGAGAAGGCATATATGTTTTAGAAGATATGAATGTATGTATTTACTTAGAGACGTGTATGAGTTGGGTGAGAGGCAGGAGGATAAGGACACAGAATCCCAAGTAGGCCCCATGCCCAGCGCGGAGTCTGATGCAGGATTTGGTCTCATGACCTTGAGATCATGGCCTGAGCTGAAACCAAGATTGGCATATCTTCTTAATACAGTCTCTATCATACTTGTATTTTAAAAATATAACCATTGGATTAATATGAAAAATACAGTCAATTCTCATTGTTCTCAATAGTTACACTCTGTGAAGTGGCCATAAATACTGCATTAGTGAATACGGAATGCTGCTTCCTTGGCACATGCAGAGTTAGGTTCCTCTGAGCCTATATTTTCAGCAATCAATCAACACACAATCCTTTTGTGTCTCTAATAAAGACTTCTTATTTGATATACAATGTTGATTTCTTTAACATTAACATGGCCAACTACACCATAAGTCATGCCTGAATGAAGCCTACCTAATGTATGTATTTTCTCCATCAGGCACATCACAGCCTCTTTGAGCTTAAGAGTACAGACAGCACTTCTGCATTATGCTTGGGGGGTAATTTTAAACAGCAAAATCACCAACAAAAAGCACAAAATCACAATCATGACACAAAATATGTTACAAAGAGTACACCTGTTGTCAGTAGGAAAGCTAAAACCAAGGACAGAATGTTGTCTTATTCAGCCACAAGAGTGCTGTAAGTATTGATTTGGAAGTTATCAATAAATTTTAGTAAGCTCGTGTTTTTCTAGACTTTATTTTTCCTTATGTTTCATTTTGTATAGTTACTATTTTTATGTTCAAATTCATTGATTTTTTTTACAGTGTTTATTTTTTTGTTAATATCACCCAAAGAAATTTTCCCAATACTCAAAGTAGAGAATTTTTTAAAACATGGGACTTTTCATGGCTATGACTTGTACTCATTTCTACAAGTTATGTGATCTTCTTTATATCCTCAATTGTTCTTCTCATTGTATTCATGTTTTCTGAGCATAATATGAATACTGTTTTAAAGTCTTTTTGTGAATTTATAATCTCTCTTGTTTCAGAGTCTGCTTTTGGGTTTACTTGTCTCCTGGTAATGGGTGGGACCATTTCATGTGTTGGGCTTGAGTAGGAATATAACCAGTCACTTCACAATTTATGGGGCAGCTTGAACTTTTTGAATCTTGGTTTCAGGAATTTATTTGGAAATGTCTAGAGTAGCTTTCACTCCAGGGCCTTTTTAAAAAATATTTTATTTATTTATTCATGAGAGACAGAGAGAGAGGCAGAGACATAGGCAGAGAGAGAAGCAGTCTCCATGCAGGGAGCCCGATGCGGGACTCGATCCCCGGTCTCCAGGATCACACCCTGGGCCGAAGGGAGGTGCCAAACCACTGAGCCACCCAGGTGTCCCAACTCCAGGGCCTTTTTATCCCCACTCCTCTTTGGGTGACTTTTGTATGTTTACGGATTTTCTGGGATCTCTACAAAATTTCCAGTGCATTCAACAAGAGAGCTCCATACCAGCTGGTAGGGACACAAATAATTCTCGCCTCTGCATTGGTATTCTTCAGCTTACCTGGAACTGATCTGAACCTGGAGGTAGTTCTTTACCACCCCCCCCCCCCCCCCCCGCATAGAGTTTCTTCTCTTGCTTGAGGAGATGAGATTCAGCCAAAGACTCAAGGGGACACTCTCTCCCTCTACTCTGGTACTTACCCTGCATATACCAGGAACTTTGCCTCCTTCAGGTGCTAACCCTCTCTCTTTTTTTTTTTTTTTTTTAAAATTTTTTTTTTTTTTAATTTATTTATGATAGAGAGAGAGAGGCAGAGACACAGGCAGAGGGAGAAGCAGGCTCCATGCACCGGGAGCCCGACGTGGGATTCGATCCCGGGTCTCCAGGATCGCGCCCTGGGCCAAAGGCAGGCGCCAAACCGCTGCGCCACCCAGGGATCCCTAACCCTCTCTCTTGAACTCAGTAATTCTATGATGTTCTGCTTGGACCCTTCTCCCCAGACAAGTCTAGAAGTTTCCTGCAGGCAGAAAACGATGACAGGGATCTCTTGGGTGTTTCCTCCTGTTAGGGTTCACAGTTGTGCTGCCCGTGGTCCAATACCTTGGATGTGTTTTGTCTAGTTCTTATTTCTAGTTGTTTGTGGTGAATAGGTACATCCTACACCAGTTAACTTTACACAGTTGAAAGCCCACACTCCTTTGCAAATTTTTAGTTTTATATTTTATTTTTAGAGTTTTTGTCCTACTTAGCATTGGTCTTTGTATAAGGTATAATATAGTATTTAAATTTTATATATACTTTTTCTTTTTTTGGATGACTACTCTTCCTCATACTTTTTACCAAATATGCCAACATTTCTCTACTGACTTGCAAAGCTGCCTCTGCCATATACCAGTTTTCTATACGTGTGTGAGGGTCTATTTCTGGGCTCTCCATCATGCTCTCTTCCTCTCTTTTCCTACCCCAGTGCTAACATCACACTCTCAGTCACTTTTATTTTATAAAAGAAACTTGATATCTAAGTGTTTCTAGCCATGACACACTCTCTCTCTTCATCTAGTTATTTCTTATTTTATATCTTTTAATAATGTTTCATATTTTTACCTGCAAAGTTATTGCATATCTATTGCTAGACTTAATCTTTGTGTTTGTTGTTTTGTAGATAGTATTTTATATAATTAGATTTTACATTTGTTTGATGGTTATTTAGAATGCAACCCATTTTCATAGATTGGTTTTACATCTAGCAATCTTCTGAATTTTCTTTAATTCTGATCATCTAGCTCTAGATGCTCTAGGATTTTCTATGAATATAAATATATTGACTCTTCTGGTCTTTAGTATTTATTTCCTTATTCTTGCTTAATCGTTTTGTCTTGGACACCCAGAAAAAGAATAAAAAAAAATAGTGAGAATAGGCATTCTGTTCTTGTTCTGACATTAGAGAAAATTATGTCATCATTTTACAATCAAATATGAGATTCACTGTAGATTTTAGCAAATACTTATTATTATAATAAGGAAAGTTCTCTTCTTTTTAGATTTTAAAAAAGCTTTATTTTGAATATAATTGAATTTAATTAAGTATAATTACTGTATGTCTTAAATTAATTGTTTTCCATCTACGCTTTGAATCACAATAGATTTTATAATGTTTATTATCCTTGTGTTCTTGACATAAAACCACTATATTCATGATGTATTATATTTTTAACGTACCACTGGATTTAGTTTGCTAATATATTGAATATTATTGCTTCCATGATCAAGAGTGAAACTAGTCTACAACATCCTTCTCTTACAGTGTCCTTGTCCCTCCATTGAACAAATTTATCATTAAATTTGAGCCCAGCTTTTGTATCCCTAGTCTTTGGGATAATTTCTACAATGTTAGAATATCTGTGTTTTCAATTATTGGTAGAATTTTTACCTGAGGACTTTTTTTTTGTTTTGATTGGCCTTGGTTTTGGGTAAAATTTTTAAATACTGGTTCTGTTCTATTTATTGACAGTTATATTTCTACTCAGGTTGCTCTGCTCCCTCCTAAATTACCCTGTTACAATTGTGCCTTATGTCCGGACATTGTCTTCTTGGTTTCTTTCCTTAAATTTTGTTTTCATACAGTACCTTGTAATTTTTCATTTTTAAAAGCCTTAAGAATTTATGTTTTCTAAAAACTTTCTGCTTTATATGTTTCCCCAGATGTTTTATCTTTTTTTTCTCAAATAACTATCTTCTGAGTTTCTGTCTCTTTTTAAAAAATGTTATTTGTTTTATTAATTGCTGCTATCTTATATTATTCCTTCTACTTTATTGGTGCTTATTCATTTGCTTTTTTCTCTAATGTATTGATTTCAATGATAATGTATTTTCTGTCAATTCTCTTTGTTAATGCTAGTATAATTCTAAGTGTATAGGCTTTTTTTGAGAAGTCATATTTTTATTATTATTTCTAGATATAGCCTAATTTTTATTATACCATTTCCTTTGAGTCATAGGTTCTGCCCAAATTTGTTTTGAAATACCCTAACATGCATTATTGTTTTAATAAATTACAATATACTTGCACTATGGTCAGAAGAAATAGTCTGTGAAGACTGATGTGATTTGTTTTATGGTCTAGATAACAAAATCAATATTAACAAAGGTTCCAGTATTAGTCAATGTTCTATAGATGTTTTATTAAGTCATGATGTTTTATAATTGCAACATTAAGCTAGCCTATATCCTATTTATATTCTATATACTTATGTCTCAATTACAGGAAGATATTGTCTTAATAATCTCTCACAATAATCTCCCAAAATTTAATTTTCCACCTGTAGTTCTGTCAATTTTTGTCTTTGTATGTCCTAAAGCTCTGACGTAGGGATGTGCACATTGAATTTATGTGTTGATATTTAGAATTTCCTCAAGAAATTTACTATTGTCATTATATTGATATTTTTATCTTTGATGATAATTTTGTCTCAAAGTCTACCCTGTCCTATGTTAACACATTTGCTTTGCTTAATATTTCCTTTGCTTTGGTTAAACTTGGTTTAACTTTGTCTATCCTTGTACTTTCAACAGCTGCGTTTTACCTCATTCAAATGTAGGTACAGAATTTGAACAGAACTTTCTCTGTGGAAAATATACAAATAAGCCTGTGAAAAGATGTTTGACATCACCAATCACTAGGGAAATGCATATCAAAAATACTATGAGAGGCCACCTCGCATCCATTGGGATGACCACTCAGAAAAAAGGAAACACAAAGTAGCAAGTATCAGCCAGGATATGGAAGAGCTGGTACCCTTGCACACTGTTGGTGAGAATGTAAAATGGTCCAGTCGCTGTGGAAAATGGTACGATGTTTCCTCAAAAAATAAAAATAGAATTACCATATGATTCAGCAATTCTACTTCTGGATATATACCCCAAAGAATTGACAGCTGGGTTTCAAAGAGATTTTTATACATCAACGTTCATACAGTACTATTTATAATAGCTAAAATATGGAAGCAACCCAAATACCCAATGACAGACAACTAGGTAAGCAAAATATGGTATCCACCTACATCCAGTGTAATATAATTCAGCCTTAAAATGAAGGTGATTCTGGCACAGGCTACAACATGCATGAACACTAAGGACATTATGCCAGGTGATATAAGCCAGTCACAAACAGACAAATACTGTATGACCCCGCTTACATGACATACCCACATTAGCCAAAATCATGGATACAGAAAATAGATTGATTGAGGCTGTGGAGAGAAATGGGAAATTATTGTTTAATGGGTGTGCAGTTTCAGCTTTACAAGGAAGAAAGAGTTTTAGAGATGTCAGTGATGATCCTAACAACGTTATGAATTTAAAAATGGTTAACATGGTAAATTTTATGTTATATGCATTTTATAACAATAAGAAAATGGAAAAAAGATGTAACATTTCCCAAATTGATTAATCACAGAAATCCCCCAGATTAGGGTGCTAGTAGCACCTAATGACCATGGAGAGCTCTGAGAAGGTTTGGAAATGGTGCTTGGACAGGGACACTATATCCTGACCCTAAAATCAGGCCAGAACAATTTCTCCTCAAGGCCCTCAAGTGACAGCAATATATCTTACACTTTATGGGATTAGGGAGATATCCTCCCCATATCACCCTAATAAACATGCATGTGCACACACCCAGAGTCATTATTTCCTTTCCAAAGCAAGGAGTGCTATTTCTCTTAGGTTAACTACTTGGCCTTCAATTCCACAGGAGAGATGGTTCTTCTCCCCGCAGACCCCAAAGAGATTAGAGAGAAGTCTTGTCCTTCCTCAAGAGCTTCATCTCCCCCACATCAGGAGGCTCCACATATAAGTGAGCATTTGCACTGTGTCTTTCACAACTAAACTATAAGACATGTCCCAGTGAAGAACTACTGTGAATCCTGATGACATCACTATGCTGTCCCATATTGCTGATTTTTTAAGCCATCCTGGATACTTTGGTATGTATTTGGGTAAAACCTACTTGGATTTTTTAGTATTGTCATGTTTCCTGGGCAAAGGACATCTTCCTGCATGTGGGGCAGGTGGACGTAGTGGGCAAATGAGACCTCAAAGGCCTATCAGACAGATCCAGTCATCATTTCCTCCTCCCTACTAGCGCACACTGGGTGTGCACATGACTCTGGAGGGCTCTGAGGGAATTGCCACGGGAGGTAAATCCATGCTTCTTTGTTAAAGGGAGTGGAAAATCTAGAAAACCAAAGGGCAGAAACCCACTTGTGAGTCTGTTCAGAGAAACGAAACAACACACATCTTCCCAAGGACAAACACTTGGAAGGAGGAGAAGACAAAGGATGAGTGTGGGAGGGACTTAGAGTAATTGGGGACAGAGCTTAGAATGAATCCAGCGGGGGAGACGTGGTCTATCTTTGAATCTTTACAGAAGTGAGTTTTGGAAAAGGGAAGGCAAGCCTGTGGGGAAATCTGCAGAGGGATGCGCAAGACATGCAGATGGGAAAGAGAGACAGAGACGACAGGATTACACAGCAGGTTTCTGTGCTGGAATCAAATCACTTTAACTGCATTTAACAGAAGATTTTAGCGTAAGTAACGGAGGGTCAGTTAATAAGCCAACTCATAGCCAAGAGCTGGGGTTTTATTAAATTTTAGAGGCAGTACTGAGACAGTGCGAGACCCTGTCAAAAGAAGTCAAGATCAAGATGAGGCCTGTTGAAGATAATTCTTTCTGTCTTTGCCATGTCAACCGGGGCTCTGAAATATGAGAAACAGGAAAGGGTTTGCAAAGTCTGTCTGGCAACTGGTAGGAGCTGGGAGCTGGGGAGAGAATTGGCCATGAAAGAGGACACAGACAGAAGAAGTTCAAAAATAAACAATCAAATAATTGACAAATAGAGCCAAGTGTGATGGGTTAAGGACACCGAGAAGTCACCCAAGGATCCAGGATACAACAGTGACCTTCTCTGAGGACCTAGAAAGGCTTGTAGGTTGCTGGCGACATGGCTGGAGTTTGCGGATGGACAATGAGCCATGGATTCATTCGCTCACTCAGCCTTGTTGAGCACCAAACATTGCACGAAGCAGTAAAATACAAATGCATGTTACAAAAATAAGCCCGTGCCCTCTGGGTGTTCCCAGTCTAGAGGAACACACAGACAGGTGACTGGCTGGTGTGACAGCAGGTGTCTTCAGAGCTATGACCGAGCTGAGGGCAGGATCCCAAGGAGCCCCTAGAAGCAGTGCCTTACCAGGTGGGGAATAAGGGGGAGGAATGGGTTCCTTGGGCGCTAAGAGTAAGTGAAACCTAGCCCTCCCTTCTCTGGGGCGGTTGATGCCTCAGATTCTCCTCTCAACCAGGGCCCTGCCGCTGGTGCCCCGGGAAGGCAACACTCGGCCTTTGCAGTGACATCCCCAGCAAATGACCTGAACACTCATTTTCTTGGGAGGCATTTTGATAAATGAATGCAAAGAGATAAAGTCCAGTGAGCACAGAGTGGCGAGCATGGTGTGCTGAGGAAGAGGCCACAGAACCTGGAGCACACGGCAGTGCCAAAGCCAAAACCAGACTGCTGGATGTTGGGAGGCGGGATGGCGTTTACACCAGTTAATAGGTTAATATTCTAATCTCTTAGATATCTCACGATAGCAACTGACAGGCATGATTTCATTCCAGCCTGGGGTGCCCGAAAGGATCTGGGCTTCCAGTTTTCTCTTCTGCTGTGGTTTCTGTTCACCAATTTCCATGTAGAGTGGACTTTGGGCTCCTGATCCCTGCCCAGTGGACCCACTGGTCCCTGGGGGTGTGGCGAGTTCTAGATGCTGCTCCCTTCCCCTGCAGCAGCTTCTTCCCTGGATGCTGTGGCCCTTCCCTTTATTCCTGAAGCTCAGGTTCTCTAGCAGATTTTATTAGCACTGTTTCCCAGCTGCCACTTCTCTGCTCAGAAAAGCAATCCTTCATTTCTTTCTTTCCTAGCTCATTATTATCTCATTGACAAATGGCCCAAATTCCTCTTCTCATTCTTCGGCCTGCAATTGCATCGGGTCTTTTCAATTCAGTTCTTTATCACCTTCACAGGTATTTGTTCTGCACCTGTTACAGAACATATGAAAGAAGAAGGGGTTGCTGGCTTATCCAGAAACACGTACTGTATCCAAAAAAGAGCTATATGGTAAGAATAAATGGTGAAATATAGAAATGTCCAGAAGATGTTGGCGGTTGCTCTATTTTAAGTTCCCTGGAGGCAGGGCTTGAGTCAAGAATTCCAGCAGAATAGTCTATTTGAACAAAGCAGGAATCACTGCTAGCACTCGGGCGACTGAGAGGAGGTAAAGGAAGCCACTCAGCAAACTGTGCATCATCAAACGTGCTTAACCCCACGGAGGTGTCCCAGGAAAAGCTGTGGAACAGACAGCCGGGGGTGATCCCACCCAGCAGGGGGAAGAGACCTGCTGGGTGTCCAGGGATTCCTAGCAGCCATGATTTGAGGCATGTTAATCCCTTGCACTCTGCTGTCTGTGTGCAGAGTGACTCTCCCTCCATTTGGAAGGAGCTCTGGGGCATCCAGATGTGCACAGTGTGAGTGTAGTCTGGGGACGGGAGGGCCCTGGAAAGCATTGGCCGCATGGCTACCATGCACCAGGCCTGGGGAAGGCTGGCCACCTTGCCTCCCCCACCTCCTCCCTTACATGTGGGGGCGACAGGCCAATCCCCACACTTCCAGGGCCACGGCTTTCTCAGGGGAAGAGCCACACAGTCCTTCCACCTCTGAACTGTTGTGACAATCCATTTAACATGATGTATCTCTTCCTGGTGCTCTTCTCCGGCTCTCTGGGCTCCGTGTCTGCCACACTTTCTGAGGGCAGAATTTGTGTTCCCGCTCTTGGAGAACTGCTGCATTAAAAAAAAAAAAACCCTGAAAAACAAAACCCAAAAACAAACAGAAGGAATATGAGAGAGTCTCCTCCACAGTCAAATGTCACCCCACCCCTCTGCAGAAACATGGGCGCACCCACAGCTACCTTGTGACCCCTTGGCTGTCCTACCGGCTGAAGGCGCCCTTCCAGGAGATCAGCTTACTCTCCGACACCTGCTCTTCTATGGTCTCAGCCAGAGGAGTTGTGGGGTGTTTTTAGAATCACAATGTCTCTGTGGCTAGCAGGGTGTAGACGTGTGCCTTCACTGTCAGGCACGTGTGCCTCTTCGCCCCACGTCCCCAAACTTACCCTGCAGGATGCAGATGCACCATGAAAGGGCACATCGTCCGTTGCAGCAAAAATGCATTTTTTTTGCACTGATTAAATGTGTCTACTGTCTTGAAAGGGTCAGGAGAGTGACGCGTGGGTCAGGAGAGTGACGCGTGGGTGGCTCAGTGGTTGAGCATCTGCCTTTGGCTCAGGTCAAGATCCCAGGGTCCTGGGATCGAGTCCCTAATCAGGCTCCTCACAGGGAGGAGCCTGCTTCTTCCTCTGCCTATATCTCTGCCTCTCTCTTTGGGTCCCTCATGAATAAATAAATAAAATCTTTGAAGAAGAAAGAAAGAAAGAAAAAGAAAGAAAGAAAGAAAGAAAGAAAGAAAGAAAGAAAGAAAGAAGAAAGAAAGAAAGAAAGAAAGAAAGAAAGAAACAGGAAAAGTTAGTTTTGATCAGGGGAGATTGCCTTATGCTTCCTGGAGCCTCTCTCCATGCCTCCAGGGCACCAGCTAGACTGTGTTTCCAGCCTCCACTGCATTTAGGTGTGATCAGCTGACAACGTCCTGGCCATAGAGTGCTGGAAGTATAAGTGCCACTTCTAGGACTCACCCACAAATCTCTGTCCCTAGGTGCCCCAAGGAGGGCAGAGCCCCAGATGGAAGGAAGCTGTGTGCCAACTCACAGAAACATGTGATTGGACTTCACATGAGTGGGAATCACCTCCTCTTGGGTTAGGCCAGTGAGGTCTTGCGGTTCTGTCAGTTGCTGCATCAATGAGAGTCTGCAGGAAACAGATGGCACTCTTCTCTAAAATGATCTCCTCTGGGGGGAGCCTGAAGTTTCACGACCCACTAGGAGGTTCAAATTGGCCCACATGTCTGTGGCAGGGCTTCAGCACTTTATTCCCTTTGCAAATTCCCTTAATGCAAGGAAACTCTAAAACCCATCAGTAGGTTTTCACTTTTCTTGAATAATTTCTAGCTTTTTTTTTTATAAAGATTTTATTTTATTTATTTATTCATGAGAGATACAGAGAGAGAGGCAGAGACCCAGGGAGAGGAAGAAGCAGGCTCCTTGGGGGGGCCCGATGTGGGACTTAATCCCAGGACCTCGGGATCATGACCTGAGCCAGAGGCAGACACTCAACCACTGAGCCACCCAGGCGTCCCTATAATTTCTAGCTCTTAATCCTTCTTTTCAGGACCCATTTCAATTAAATTTGACTCTCATCCTGTGTTCATCCAATCTGTGGGTACAGGCACTAGGCCATCCGCAGAAATGGGAGAAATGGGGAGCCTGAGATTGCCTATTTCACCTATTGATTTTCTAGAATAGTGAGCATCTGTGCATAGCTGTTAAATAATGCAATTAACAACCTGCCTTATGCCAGGCTCTGCGCTGAGCATCGCGCTAGGTACTCACAATTAAAATTCAAATAAAACGTAGTCTCTCACCTTCAGGAGCTCGCAGTCAATAGTACACAGTGAGAGGCTGTCAAAATCTTGAGAGTCATCTTGCCCTGGGTTCAGACTTCGCCCCGTGCCTCTCAGCTGCATAACAGAACGGCAGTTCCATGCATTCTTAGGGTTCTTAATCTGTAAAAAGTGAATATTTGGGGGGAGAGCAATACTGTGATGAATTGTTTGGTTGTAGAATCAAACGAGGTAGAGTGGGCTTATGCACTCACACATGACAGGTGTTCACTGCAGGGAAAGTATGATTTTCAATAGTTGGGAAGGAGATAGGTATGAGCTGATATTCATGGCAGGAGAATGCGTGGAGGTGTTGAACCTGGCAGGGGTCACCTGGCCAGCATGGGGGTCAGGTGGCAACCAGAGGGAAGTGGTGGGGGAAGTCGAGTTCAGGAGATAAGCCTGAGTTAGCCAGAGGGAGGAAAAGGGATGAGAGAGGTGATCCCTTTACAAAAGGACAAGGTGAGGCCACTGTGAGGCCCATCACCCCTCGCTTGAGAAAGATCTGAGTAGATATCCTCTTAAAGTGGGTCCCAGTGTCCCCTAATATTGAGATGATGCTTGAAGGGTGAAGAGAATGCAGTAGGGAGACTGGTGGTGAGTGCACAGTCCAGAACTTTCGGAGGGCAGAGCTTTCCTTTGCAGGTCTGAGTTACTTATGTTTGCATTTAGCTCTTGCAAAGTTAAGGCTGGACAAGAGTGGGCACACCCTCCCAAAGTTCAGCCCCGTCCGGGGACCGAAGGCCACATGAGCAAGAATAAGATGTGCTCATGGCAGTGGGGAGGGCGGAGTAACAGTAATGGTAACAACTACAGCAGCAGTGATAAAATCAGTCAAGGCAACATGAGCGGGCACCGTGTGCTGGCTCTGCTCTGCGGCTTTAACGCGGTTATCTTACTCGGTTCCATGATGCTCTCTATTTTATGGTTGTACCTTTTTACAGTTTGCAGTTGGGGCTTAGTGATGACACAATTTGCTCAACCTCATGCAATTGCCAAGAGCAAGATTCATGTCCAGGACACAGTCACCAAACACCACTGCCCACTGCGTCCATGCAGACTGTGTGGCGAGGGCAGGGCGCCCTCACCAGGTGGTGCCTGGGAAGGCATGTGAGGGGAGCAGGTAATCACCAAACCCACAGACAAGGCACTGAAGCCTCAGGAACACTCTGAGATCCCAGCCAAACTTTCAGCACTTCCAAGAGCCACACCACCACCAACCAAACACTGTGGCTGAGGGCGTGTGGGCAGAGGTGCCCTCCTCTAGAAGGTGATTTATTAGTTCAGCCACTTTGCAAATGTTTCTTGCATGCTGTTGGCACTGTAGACTGCTCTGGGGAAGGGCAGGACCCAGAAGGACCACCCCCCCCAGGAGCTCAGAGTGCAGTGTGTCCAGCAGGCAGAGCAGCCTGGCCCCGGGCACGGGGCGGCTGGTGCAGGAACTGGGCCCCGGGGAGTGACCACAGGCTCTCCGAGGCAGCTCTGTCTGCAGTTCATGAGAAGCCGTTCCGGCGTCTGTCCCAGAAGCCAAATAACATCCCAAGGAAGCACAGGGTGACAGAGCAGCTTCAACCTGGAGTGCAGAGACCCGGGTGGGGGTGGGCAGGGCAGGGGACAGCTGGGGAGCAAAGCTGCGCGCTGGCTGTGGTCCCCGGCGCGCAGGATTTGGGCACAGGCGCTCAGCATTTGTCTGCGGCACCCGCCAGGGGCCCTCCCCGGGGGGAGGGGGACCCACACGGGGTACAGACCCCCCCCTGCAGGAGGACCAGCCCTGCTGGAGGCCGGAGGAAAGGAGACAGGACGCGGTGGACAGAGGGAAGCGCAGAGCAATCCAGAAGGGGAAGAGAGCTTGCGGTGGGAGCCTCGACACCCTGCAGGCACAAGGCAGGGTTACTTGGCTTTTTAAATCCAGCAACAGAACAAAAAAGAAATTTCTCGGCAGGCTCACATCCTAATCACTTCGAAGCTAGAGGCCCTTTTCACGCTGACGGTGGGGTGGAAGTGAAGACAGGAGATCCATTAGGCTACCTCCTGCCTGGGCTGCCTTGTGCCAGCGCCTTCATGCCTGTGAGCCCCGGGGCCCAGACCGCGGCTCCTGGGGCGACTGGGGGGCCCTCGCCCCCTCTGAGCAGCCTGCGGCTCTCGGCTCCCGGCGGGTGCACCTGCCCGTTGCCCTTCCGCCCGCCGGCCAGGAGCGCACATCCCTCCCTGCGAAGAAACGCAGGGCACGAGCTCTGGAGCCTCTCCCCACGGTTGTTGAAAAGCAGTTTCCAGCAGAAATAGTCTCCTTTTTTTTTTTTTTTTAATTACTTTGTTTTCATGTTTGTTTGTTGTTAAGGAAATACATGCCTGAAATGTGACACCGGATTTCACGGGCCTCCATCCGCCACCCCACTGCGGTCCCCGGTCCAGGGGAGATGCCCAGACACGCAATCATGGCTGGAGGGGCAAGCAGGGGCAAGGTCCAGGCACCTTCCTGGACGCTTCCTTCTGATGAAAGTCTGTGTGCAAACAGCACCTGGAGACTTCCTGTGAGACAGGCTGCAGAAAACCTTACTTTCTCCCCATTCTTCCCAGTACCTTCTCCAGGAAGCCACCCATCCATCACCTCTGTTCCTCAGACACCTTTCTCTGGGTTCCAGAGTGCAGCTACATGTGGTATAAACACGGTGACTTCTCTCACCTTGGACATTCATGGCAAACTGTGCACTGCTCTACGCTCATGTGCCAGGGACTCCCAGGACACTAAATAGGAAGCATTTGCATGAGGGTGGGCTGGAGAATGGGTCCCACGTGTAGTGAGAGCTCCCCTCTGCAGCCACAAACAGCAGGAGGGAAGGAGGAGGAAGCTGGTGTGGTTGGGCACATCCCTGGTGGTCTCAGATGCAGGACCCAAAGCAGTCTGAGGGGACAATAAATCAGGATGTGACCTGTAACGAAAACATATATCCCCCCAAGGAAGTTAAGAGTAAAAATCCAATATAAGCAAATGCTTACAAAAATACTCTGCCAAATAGAGATGGGACCAAATTAATAATAACTCGAACAATAGTAAAATCAATTATGAAAAGTAAACATAAAATAAATAATATAAAAAATCATTATCAGCATCTAAGACATTCCGAGAGCCAAAGCAATAGGGCAGGCGTGCCCCCGACACACACTCACCGTGTGGTTTTTTCCATCACGGCTGCTGATGACATCGGGGACATGTCCAGCCACGGCTGGGATGGTGAGCTCTGCAGACTCTGCAGCGTGACCTCAGGAGAGCTGCCTCACCTTGGTTTCCTGCCGCTGAGTGGGGGTAAGGAAAATGCACACCCCACCAAAGTGCGAGCATTATCGAGGGGATGTGCATGAAACAGTTGGTGGTCATATGAGAGGATTTCTTCTCCTCATTCTCATCCTACATCCCAGGAAGCATCCCAGCATCTCCATCAGCCCCCGAGGCCTGCTGCTGGCCTGTCTTCTCGGACTTCGAAGTCAGCATCCCTTTGGGGAGCACAGCTAAATGCTGGGACTGGTGTAGCTCGAGCCCTTCTGAGGCTCTGTGTTCCGGATACTCCTTGGGGGGCATTTGGGGTTTCACAATGCTTGGGGGGTGGGCATGGTGCCCACGTGCAGACTGCCCCTCACTCCTCCTGGCCTAGGCAGGTGCTTTGCTCCTCTGGGCCTCGGGTGCCCCCCTGCACAGTGGGCCAGGATACTGTGAACATGGTGACTAGGGTGTGGGCTTTGGGACAGACAGCTTCTTCAAGAACGGTTGTCTACAAGTACAATGATTGGCTAAGTCCCAGGGCAAGTTCAACAAAAATATCCCCGGTCCTGCCAACTCCGTGTATGATTCCTTCACCCCTGTCCTGTCTCCTCTAGCCCTACTGACAAGGCCCAGAGTCAGGCCAAGGTCAAAGGGCAAATGCACAATTTTGAGATCTCAGGTGTGCCCTCATTTCCTCTCTTACCTGTAGTGGGTGTTTTGGGAAATCGCTGGAGTCCCTTGAGGTGCCCACGATGCCAAGCACTCAGGATAGGCTTCACACTTCTTCCCTCTGAGTCCCAGCGAGGATCAGAGCACCTGTCACTTGCATGTCCCCTTCTGTCCTTTTGCTGACATGGATTGCTTGTTGGCCTGTGACCCAGTGTATCTGGTTGGGTTCCCTTCCCATCAAACAGCCTTGGTCCACTTACTGAAATAGCCTGGGGTACTCAACCCATAGGACCAGGATGTGTCATGGCAGAAGGACTTTGTCTCCATGACCCTCTTCTCTTTGCTCACCCTATTTCCTTGCTTGGAAAGTCATTCTATTCCCTAGGGCTCTGTCCTTCTAGGATTGAGATTCTTCCCCAGGCATTAACCTTTTTGTCAGTGTTTTGATCCTAGGAGCTGCAATGATTGATTAATAAGCATGAAGGCTATTTGGATCCTTGAGAACATAACTAAAGTGGGAGGAGTCTTCCTCTCCCTAAAAGGAGAACTATATTGCACAACCACATGTCCAATTGCAATTCTAAACAGCAAAGTGCTAGATCAAAAGACCAAGTATAAAAAAAAACCTCAAAATATAGTCTATCTTACAAAAAGTACAATTCCCTTTTATGAAACTGAGACACTCAGAGAATATTTCCACCTTTAAACCGTGGAAAATCCGACTTCATGCCTTCTGTGTCATACATCACTTCTGGATCTTGGCAGCACAAAGCCATTTCCAGCTTTGCACGTAATTTGAAAAGTCATTCTATTACCCCCTCACCTCTCACTCCCTTAAAATGACTTTTCAGAAAACATGAAGGAACCTGGAGTTTTACTTTTCACTAAAACAATAGTCAACTTTCTTAGCTATCCATCAATGTCATTCTACATGGGACTCAGAATTCAAAGCCACTTCCCTGCATCAGAGGAAAGTGGATTATGAATAACACGGGGGAACCTGCTCCTTCTCTCCTCACTACCATCTCCATCTTGTAGTAGAGCTCGGAGGCTGCACTCAGCTAAGGATTAGGAAGGGACCAGGGAGGGCTGTTTTGTGAGGCTGAGGAAGTGCCAGAGGAAGGCTGAGCTATCTACGGTGGCAAAAGGCATGTGCTGAAATGCCAGGAGTCTCATTTTCAGTGCACAGGAAGGAAGTGGGTCCCCTGCCACAGGGGGATGGCAATAAATAAATGTTTCTTGCTGGATGGAAGGTGGTAGGTCCAGCAGCACCCTGGTGCACCCACGCCCACATCACGTGGAGGGGACCACGCTGAGGTGTGAAACTCAAGAACCGTATTTTATTTTTGGCTGTGTGCTGTCATCTTGCACACGTTACTGAATTTCTCTGTATTTTCACTGCCGCTGATGAGCTCCACACTGCTCCCTATTAGAAGAGCTTTGGTCCAGGGGCAACCAGGGAGCAGCTTCAGAGACGGTCTGTTGTCCTCAAGTATGATTCAAGACACGTGGAGATGTGTGTCAACCTAACCCCTGCATGATGTCTTAGCCTGGTTTGCAGAATAACCCGAAGTCCAGTTTCCCTACCATTCTTGATCCCACTGATTTTTAAAATATTTTATTTATTTACTGAGGGGGGGGCAGAGAGAGAGAGAGGGAATGAACCCGGAGGGAGGGTCAGAGGCAGACCCCCTGCTAAGAAGGGAGGCGGATGCAGGGTTCGATCCTAGGACCCTGGGATCATGACCTGAGCCGAAGGCAGACACTGAACCCATTGAGCTTCCAGGTGCCCCTGGTTGTTTCTTTCTATTTCTTTCAGCTGTGTGGACACTCTGTTCTTCAACTGAGATGCTCAGATGAATGAGGAGAACAGGGCTCAGTCAGCCCCCGGGGCTGGTGTTCTTTGATTTCTAGTTAGTCATTTATCAATTTGTAAATGTATAATGTGTATGATAATATTTGCCTTACGGTATTGTACTGAAAATGTGGTGTTTGTCACAACAGTTGACGGTTCACAGCGATTCAAAATTAGAGTCAACTGATACACCCATTTTATCTTTCACGTGACATTCACGCTTTCACAAACAACCCTTCCGTGAAGGCAAACAAAGTTCCGTCTTTGTATGATTATAGAATTTCTTACTAAGGAAACGACTTTGTACAGAGTTTTCCATGAAGACATAGTTTAATTTCACCACTGGATTTTGATTAAATGTTAAGTACTAGGCTCATCTCCCTAAATCCCCTGTAGTTTTTTTTTTCTTTTTGTAAGATATCTAATGAGAGGAGAACTTTGCTTTCTCTGATGGCTTTCCTCTTTCATTCTTCATTTTAATAGGCAGGAAACCATGGCTAATATGCAGCAGAACTATAATGCATAGGATTTTTATATTAAAAACTATTGGAAATGAAGCTATGTACTTGTGACTTTTGATTTTACCTGTGAGCTTCTCTGGGATATGGGATGCTCAAATATTTATCAAACATTATTCTGGGAGTGTCTGTGAGGGTGTTGTGGTTGAGATTAACTTTGAGTAAAGTAGGTTGCTGTCCGTAATGTGGGTGGCCTCCTCTGATCAGTTGAAGGCCTGAATGGAAGGAAAAGATTGGTCTCCCCTGGTCAAGGGTGAATTACCCAGAAGAATGCCTCTGGACTTCATCTACAACACTGGCTCTTCCTGGTTCTACAGCAGATTGCCTTTGGACCAGAGCTGGAACTTTGGATCTCCTGTCTCCAGCCAATAAGACTGAGTTGGAACTTTGGTATCAGCTTTGGGTCTCTAGCCTGCTGGCCCATTCTGCAGATTTTGGACCTGCCAGTCTCTATGATCACATTAGCCAAATCCTAACTAACTAATTAATTAATTATATTATTTATAGATGTTATATATAAATAACATATTTTTTATATATAACATATAAAATATATGTAATATTATATGTTATTTACATACAACATATTATATTACACACACATCTTATTCGTGTTGTTTCTCTGGAGACCACTGACTAACTCAGCACCTTCACTTGGGAAAAAAAAAATCAGAAAACACTGTCTATTCTTATCCATCAGTAATTCTCATGTGTCTCATCGCCTGTGTAATTCAGGAGTCCTTACAAAATGCAGTGATAGGCCTAGTGCAGTCACAACTCTGAAGTAATACAGCAGTGCAGTGAGATAAATGCAGAGAGATATGAGCAGGATGGCATCTTAGCATAGCATCTAAGCATAAAAAATAGGTTAGTGAGAATGGCGATTTCATAGATTTTCATGGCATTCAGTATATGCTTTCTTTTTAAAAAATCATGCATTTATAAAAGAAAGTTAATGTTGCATTTTGGCTTCTAAACATATAAAGCTATGAGTTTTCTGATGCTGTATATTTAAAACAAACAAAATAGAGAATAGCAGTCTTGTTTTGAATGTTTCCAGAGGCTTCTGTTTTATTTATTTATCTATCTATCTATCTATCTATCTATTTATTTATTTATTCATGAGAGACACAGAGAGGCAGAGACACAATCAGAGGGAGAAGCAGGCTCCATTCAGGGAGCCTGATGTGGGACTCCATCCTGGGACCTCAGGACCACGCCCTGGGCCGAAGGCAGGCACCAAACCACTGAGCCACCCAGGGATCCCCATCCAGAGGCTTCTGGTGGATTAATTGAATGAGGATTACATGTTCAGAGACCAAATTCTGATCAGAAACTTATAAAAATAGCATAATTGAAATAATGGGGCAATATGTAAATATTGTACATATTCACAGGTTTACATATACATACATGTGACTTTCACGTAAATATTTTCTGTGTATATAGAACAAACAGACCTCCCTATAGACATCTCCCTCAGAGAGGGATGTGTCTGATTCCACATGGAATCTTCAAGACTTTGTGCAGGGGATTTGCTTAGGAACTATTTATTGAGAGGAGTTTCTATGTATTTCCACATTTTTCAATTTTTTTTTTAACCTTAAGTACTAGGAAGTAAGATTTAAAATGTGTGTTGTAAAAATCTGCTAAAATGCTATAGAATCTATTTTGGATTTGCTTAGTATAGCTGGATTTAGTAGGGATTCAATCTGAGAGGGAGTCCTTGACTCTATGTGGTGGGCCTGACTCTGGCCAGCTACACAGCCAGAGAGAATGAAGCAGATGACAGAAGACTCACTAAGTCTAGCTCCAGGAATGGGATGGCCCCTCCCACATGCTGCTTCGGTGATGGGGAGTCAGCCATGCCACTTCCTTATCTGAGGCTGGGGAGTTGCAGCAGGGCTGGGGTTGAAGTAGAAGTGGCCACTGGATAGTGCAGCCCCAAATGGGCCAATTCTCTTGCCCCAGGATAATCAAAGCCCCCTTCATGTGACACTTTTAGAAGGGGTCCCTGTGATCCAAAGGCTGGGAAAGGGCATAAAGTCATTACATTCATTGCCAAGTACATTTCTTTTCCATTAATATAAACTGATGGCGGGTCACTGCTGGGGACCATCCAGAGAACTTACCAAGGCAGTAACGGTTCCCAGGCATGTCCTCCATGCTGCCTCCACTGCCCGGTCACAGTCCCAGAGATTGGGTCAATCTACATACAAAAAGTCTTGTCTGTAAGATTTTGATTGGAAGAGCATTACATTTATAGATCAATTTGGAGAAAATTGCTGTTTTTCTGATATTGAATTTTCTAATGCATTAATCTGATATATCTCTCTACTTATTCATATCTATCCAACTAGTTAGCTAGCTATGTTAGGGGTTTTCGCGTGTGTTTATAATTGACCTGTCATTCTCCTTTCTTAAAATGTCCTTTTCAGATTTTATTATCAAGTTTAGGCTAGCCTTCTACATTGATTGGATAGCATTTCCTCTTTTTTCTTCTCTGGAAGATTTTGTTCAAAGTTGGTGTTATTGGGGATGCCTGTGTGGCTCAGCGGTCTAGTGCCTGCCTTTGGCCCAGGGCGTGATCCTGGAGTCCCAGGATCAAGTCCCATATCAGGCTCCCTGCATGGAGCCTGTTTCTCCCTCTGCCTGTGTCTCTGCCTCTCTCTCTCTCTATCTGTCTCTCATGAACAAATAAATAAAATCTTAAAAAAAAAACAAAGTTGGTGTTACTAACACTTGAAATGCTTTTAGAATATACTGATCAAGTCAACTGGGCCTTGAACTTTTTGAGAAGAGGTTTTAATTATGGATTAAATGATAGAAGACTATTCTTATTTCTGTTTCTTCTTGTGTTATTTCTTATACATTTAAAAATATATGCAAATACTCTTGAAAATTTATATTAAATGGGCAAAAAATATTACTGTAATGCTTTGTTGTTTAACCTTGAGATAAGCCAAGTTTTTCTTTCTTTCTTTTTTTTTTTTTTTTTAATTAATTTTTATTGGTGTTCAATTTACCAACATACAGAAAAACACCCAGTGCTCATCCCGTCAAGTGTCCACCTCAGTGCCCGTCACCCATTCCCCTCCAACACCCGCCCTCCTCGCCCTCCACCACCCCTAGTTCGTTTCCCCGAGTTAGGAGTCTTTATGTTCTGTCTCCCTTCCTGATATTTCCCAACATTTCTTCTCCCTTCCTTTATATTCCCTTTCAAGTTTTTCTTTCTTGATATTAGTTTGTTCCCTGGATCTTTGAAAACATTGGTCTAGTCTGCTTCACCCTTACTCTTTAGCCACACCACTTCAGATTCCCGACTGAAGATCTGGGCGCTTTAGGCAAGGATGCTCCTTCTCGACAAGCTCCAACTCCAGCATGGGTCCTTGTTGGCCATGGAGGCTACCTAAAACAATGCTGACTTGGGGGACCTTCCACTATTTCCCACCATTTGGCTTTTCTGTTCCTTGGGCTCAAATCACCAGCCCACTTTCACTAGTCAGCAATCATCTTGGTGCGAACACAATCCCGAGTGTTGGAGTTACTCTTGTGTTTTCCACCTTTCTCTGAGCTTGTGTTCTGATGTCTTCAAAGGCTAGGAAGCTCTCCGATGTCTTCTGGGAGACTCTAAATTATCCTCAGTTTATTAATGAAAATGAAGAAGAACCCTTAAATGACCCAAATATCACATGCTATGTCAGTCCCGTATCATTGTAGTAATCTTCCATCATTTTGCACTATCACCAAGAAAGAAATATGTTTAGTTACTCTACAATCAAGGAATTCAGGGTAAATTAAATTTGTTTATTTGTCTCAAACATATGCATTTAGTGGAATTTATGAATATATAGAAGTTAGGATGAACTTGAAAGAAAGTTGAGGGGCAAAGTAAAAAGAAAAAGTCTATTTTCATCTAGAAAATTCTGTGATTTGGAGCGTGGATATAGGGATTAGCTAAAGTCCATGTCAACTGGTAGAGTTTTTTACTTTAATTTATACTTGGCAGCGTTAATAATCTAAAAAATGTTTTGATAATTAGGAAAGCAAAAGAGAGGGAGGCATAAAAGGATGCAAATTGCCTTATTCACCCAATCACATAGTACTCACCACACTCCCAATGATGATTATTCACATTTTTATATGTCTGCCTGTTTTTCATGTTCCAAAGTGGCAATTTATTTCTCTGGCAAGATGAGTGTTTTGGTTAGTGTAAGTGGTAATGCAGGATGGGAATAAAGAAAAGCTGCCAAATGTTGGCTTCCAGAACTTAAAAGTTCTGACCACCTCTCACATGGGTGACAAAGCTTTTTAAGAAATTTCCACTATACAACTACTGTTTTGAGGGAATAAGCTGCTGAACTACCATTGAATCATGAAGTAGACTCTTGAGAACAAGATCTATTATATAGGAATAAAAAGAGCTTTCTCAACTCCTGGTCATACTTCAAATAAGCTTCCTTCACAGCCTTTCCAAGGTCAACGATGGTCTCCAAGTCACAAAGTCCACACACACTATTTAACCCCTGCAGCACTGGGCTTGAGTGAACAGTAGTGTCTCCTTCTTAGACACACACCCTTACTTTGCATTCTTCCTCAATGGCAGCTCCTTTACAACCATTTTTTGCTGAATTTTCCTCCCCTGCCAGGCTTCTAAATGTTGAAATGCCTCTGGGGTTTGCCCTCCACCTTCTAATCTTGTCTCTGCAATTCTTGCCTAAACGAGTTCATCTATCTCCCTGACTTTAAATATCACCTGTCAATCATCTCATGTTTCTAAGTCCTGTCTGGACCTCATCTCTGAGCTCCAGAGTCAGTCATCTGGCTGGAGACATAATGAAATAGCTGGACTTGTAATAATCACCTAGCACCTGGAGTGTTTCAGATACGATGCGCCTCAGACCGCACAGAAGGACTTGGAAGTTGGAGCCATCTTTCTAGGACTTGGGGTGATTTTATGCTGAGCTCTGTTTTTTCCCCAAATCCTGAACATATATTCAGATAGGCAACTGTGGTGGTGGCTGCTTGCTGTTCACCAAAATCCATCTTCATTGGTGGCATATACCACATCTACAATTTCCAGCTTGGGTACAGTAAGATGTGGTCCATGACTGGGTTCTGTCCAAGAGACGGAGAGCAGAGGGAACAGAGCACAAAAGTATAAGACAGCTCTGTGCTCTTAAATATGTGAGACTCAGCAACCATCTCCTTCATCCAGTATTTACTGAGAATGCAATAAACAACTGTGCTTGACGGGACACCAGCATCTAAAATGAACCATTTTATTCCTTGAAAGCAGCTTACTTGCCAAGATAATCTATTTGAACTACAAGGCATCCCTGAAGCTTCTAAGTTGAATAAATAATGCATAAAAGAAAAATAAAATAAAATTATTACATGAGTGTTTTGTTTTATAATATATCAACGGCAAATCACTTGGAGAAAATGAGCATGGTGTAGTCAAGAAAGTACAAGCTTCTGATTTACACTGAGGATAAAAATCTGGACTCTTCATGGCTTCATAGACTGTTCCTTCTTTGCCGTGTCTGAGCCACTGTCTCTCCACTGCCCAGCCTGAAGGATTTGTGGAGTCTGTTTGGAAGAGCTGCATGTTTCTTGTATCATGCACTCAAGGTTCCCACCACGCCCTCTCTAAAACCTTGGTATTCAGAGTTATCATTATGCTAAAATTTCAAATATTTAGTCTTGGGTTGTACACCCCTGAAAGATGACTTGTAGCAAAACAGTATTTTCAGGAGTGCCTTGGTGGTTCAGTTGGTGAACTGTCTGCCTTCAGCTCGGGTCATGATCCCAGGGTCCTAGGATGGAGTCCCAAACTGGGCTCCCTGCTCAGGGGGACTCTGCTTCTCCCTCCATCCCTCATCTTGTTTGTGCTCTCTCCCTCTCAAATAAATAAATAAAATCTTTTAACAAGTTTTTAAAAAACAGTATCTTCAGTATACTGTTTTGTTTTAAAAATACAAGAGAGTCCTGTATTAATTTTTTCCTTGGAACAAAATAGCATTATCTGAGAATGAGGCCTCCCAAATTTGCTCTCTTTCATGACACAGATCATTATAATTGAAAGCTAGGTTGTTTTTGTTCCGAATTACATAAACAGACAAGCTAGGCCAAGGGCCCTTGACACACATCATAATCATTACATTTTCTCCTATTCTTACATGATTCAGGTAATCTGAACAACACAAAGGCAAAAAAAAAAAAAATTGTCTCAAGAGTTAATGGAGGTTCAAGGCAGCATGCCCTGGCTGTGGATGTCAGGGGCCACTCAATGTTTCTGGTCAGGAGAGCACAGCCCAGACTGGTGTGGGTGGGCAGGTGGAAAGCGGGGGAGTGGGCAGTGTGGTGCTTTGGAAGGGTGTGGCTGCTGCACTTGGCAAGGGACACAATGGTAGATATTTGACTTTGACATTTTTTTAAAAATTTTTTTTTAAATTTTTATTTATTTATGATAGTCAAAGAGAGAGAGAGAGAGGCAGAGACACAGGCAGAGGGAGAAGCAGGCTCCATGCACCAGGAGCCCGATGTGGGACTCGATTCCGGGTCTCCAGGATCGCGCCCTGGGCCAAAGGCAGGCGCCAAACCGCTGTGCCACCCAGGGATCCTTGACTTTGACATTGATGCTGCATGTAGCTTCTGCGTCTTCATCATTCCCTGGTATTAACTGCTAGATTCTCACATGCAGAGAACTCATATTTATTTTGGTTCATTTTTGCCAAAGTCTAGGTCTCATTCTTCCCTTGAACAAATGGGCTCACGGATACAGAGGAGCTTTAGGAGTCATCCTAGGAGACTTAGGATGTAAATAAAATACCAGGCAGTTACAGAGCATGAAGGTGTGGGGCCCCCACCACATCCCAGCACCACCCTGTGGAGCTTTGCACTTCAGTGGATTGAGGGGCTGAAGCAGGGACGTGGCTGGGACAACCAGACGTCCTGGTACCTTCCACCCCGCATAAATGTGGGATTAGCTGCACAGACTCACGCAACCCCAGGGAGACCTGCATGAAACAGAGAGAGCTCCATTCTGAGGAGATAGCAGAAGCTAAGCTCCCAGGCCTGGGCCCCACCAGTCCTGCTTATGCCTCATCATGTCTCAGCTTCGAGGGCCTGGACAAGTTGCTGAGCACCTCTGAGTTTCAGTCTGATCATCTTCAAAATGGGGACAACCCGGCTTCTTCCAGAAGGGTGGTGACATGACCCAGCAAGCACAGCATCCTTAGGTGGGTCCTAACATATGACGTGAGGCCGAAACACACACACACACACACACACACACACACACACACTCATACACAGTTGTATATGTTGCATAACTTACTGGACCCATGTTTACATGCACATAGCCTTTCTCTGATAGAACTTGCCAGTGAGTCTTGGCGACGCATCTCCTGGCCACACTTATATAATGTGTGACTGGGTAACCGCATAGCATGGTTCACTATCAACTCAGACATTTGAAATACTAATAACACAAATATCAACAACAATGGCTACCCTTTATTGAGCAATGTGGTGTTGGGGAGACCCCGATCCCTGTTTCCTGCTGCTCACACCTTTGTGTAATCCCCCTTCGAGTGTGGGAGAGACCTGTGACTTGCTCCTAACCATGGAATATGGCTCAGGTGATGGGCAGGTTCCTTCCGTGATTGCATCCTATGTACACACATAGATAATTCAGCCCCAAGATTTCCAAACATAGTTCACATATAATGTTTTCTGAAGGTCAAAGTATGTATCCAGCGTAGGAATTAATAAAAACCATTTACTTATATAATCTATATACAGCTTGTATGTGTTTATATATACATTATTCCATGAATTTCACAGGCTTTACATAACAAAACTACTGAGCACCAAATGGGCTTAGATGCTAGGAGTGAGAAGCAAGGGTTACCCTGTCCTTCAGTCAGCACTGAGAGGGGGGACTGCTGACCTACATGAGGCTGACTTACCCAGGTGATCTTCTCTAAACCTGCTGATTGTTTCCATGAATCAGAGCCATGGGCAACAAGCGGCTGCCTAAAGAAAGGGTCATTCAAGTTTCTAGGACTGTAGCAATAAGGGACAAGCTGTGGCTTCTCTTCCACTGACTTTTCTTGGCAAATGTCAGATTTTATACACCTGGGACATCCTCCTGAGGGGAAGGGGTGATCAGTCCTGGGGCTCTTTCCTCAGGGCCAGAGAAGCCTCCTCTCTGGGAACATAGGAATGCACCTGGACGTTTTAGGATCTAGCCCAGCAAACCAGAGCACCCTAGTCTCTGAGGATACATAAAGGATTTCTTTTGTACATTTTTTTTTATTGGATTTTGATTTGCCAACATATAGCATAACACCCAGTGCCCATCCCGTCAAGTGCCCCCCTCAGTGCCCGTCACCCAGTTACCCCATCCCTCCGCCCATCTCCCCTTCCACTACCCCTTGTTTGTTTCCCAGAATTAGGTGTCTCTCATGGTTTGTCTCCCTCTCTGATATTTTCCACTCATTTTCTCTCCTTTCCCCTTTATTCCCTTTCACTATTTTTTATATTCCCCAAATGAATGAGACCATATAATGTTTGTCCTTCTCTGATTGACTTACTTATATATATATTCACACAAACATACACGTATGTATGGAGATAAGTGCATGTACATATATGGAGGATATGCGTATGAGTACGTAATACATCAGAGTGGATGTCTGTGTGTAAACAGATATATACATGTGTGCAAAATTGTGACTTATGTGTTTTATAGACAGTGAAACTTGTGAATGTACTGGGATGTATGGCTCTGTATATATAGAAACATATATATATATACACACATATATATGAAGATACATGTATGTGTATATATGGTAATATTTGCATAAAGATGATATAGATCTAAGTATAGCTTATATAAGTGCAGATAGAGATAGAGATCATATAGATACGTATGTTTGTGTATTTGGGACTTTATGGCTGCACATGCTATGTGCAGATATATGCATGTGTCTATATGGGATATGCATATGCATATACACGGGGATATATGTCTGTGTCTACATGGGAATCTATGCCTGTGTGTATATAGAGATATAGGTGTGTGATATTGGAGATGTATACATGTGTTTACATGGGTACATGTATGTGCATATGTCTCTACATATGGCAATAGACATCTGGGATGTATGCATATAGGGGGAGCTTTGCCTGTGTTCATGGGGAGCACGTATGTTAAGTTCACTCAAGAGTCCCATAATGGCTGTTATTGTTGAACTTGGACCTGCCTTGTAGCAAATGGTGTTCCATTAGACAAGTGAGGGACTACATTAATTCACATTTGAGATGGCTCAGTGTTAACTATGTGGCTCTGCCTGGACTTGAGAATAAGACTATTAAACATGAGGAACAAATGAGTAGCCATTGAAGTGGTTGGTGATGAAACATGGAGCTGGCCTAGGGCTGTGGGAGCATAATGGAGGGGAGGACACACACTGGGGATCCCCTGTAAGCACCTCGACAGGGAGTGCAATAAGCAGTACGTGTTTGATGTAGGAGTGGGGAAAGGAGGAAAAGGATGGTCAAGCATGGCTCAGGGTCCCTTGGGAGAGGGACAGGCAGGTGGGAATAGGGCCAGGTGCCTGAGCTGTGTGTCAGAAAGCTGTGTGGTGAGCCTGGGGCTCCTGGTGGTCTGCGATGGAGGCCACTCTGGGATTCCCTGTGGGGAGACAGGACGGTCTGGTCGCTCTGGTGTCTGGTGGCTCTGGCACAGGCCACAGAGTCCTGGAATATGGCTCTGATGCCTCCCTCCTCACATGCTACCTACAGGACCTGAGCCTTTTAACCTCAGGGCCTTTTAACCTCTCTTTTCTACAGGCTCAGAATTTGTAAAGGGATGAAAATAAGGGGGTTGTCCTGAAGGGTGACTTAGATGCTGACCCAGCGAAAGCATCTAGAACAGGGGCTGGTACAGGGAAGTGCTCAGTTATGTTTAATGACAGCCAACAGTGATGCAACGCTTCTTCAGAGTTCCAGCCCAAATCAGCTCCCGAGTGTACTCGTGATTTCTACCTCTGATGGTCAAAGTCACAGGACTTAGTACTGGCAAGAGAAGTCAGTGCCAACAGCCAAAGGGAAAGAAAGAAACTGGGGACGAGTCCAGTGCTTGGAGGGGAGATCCACAAGGAGAAACTGAGGCAGGCTAGTGAAGAAAAACAGAAACCAGGCATAAGAGGTGGCTGGAGGGGAGCGTCACCCAGGGCTGCTGGCCTCTGTCACAAGGGACCCTGGTCTCAGTCTTAGACTCTGTGACCAAAGGCTCCTCAAAGTTTAACATGCATGTGAGTCCTCTGAAATGCAGACTGTGATTCAGTTAGTCCGGGCTGCGGCCCGAGGGCGCCTCTCACAAGCCCCCAGGAGAGGCTAGAGCTGCTGCTCTGCACACCTCACCGCCAGGAGCAAGCATCAAATACTGGCAGTTGCTCTTTCTGTTGCTTTGTTTTACTGTAATAAGGAAGTCACACGCCACTCAGGTAGTGTCTCCTTCTACGGAAAATGCTTATCTTTCTCCACCAGCAGGTAGGGTCCCCAAGGGGCTGCCCTTACTCGTCTCTGCTCCTGGCTCAAGACCTAAAACTAACGAGCTCCCTGTTAGGCGTCTTGCTCTCTCTGGAGCAGTCAGCTTCAGTACATAGAACACACTAGGCCACACATGCGCTTAAAAACTCTTCTAGAAGGGGCCATTGCTGGGCTTCCATTGCTAACCCCAGAGCCTGGAATTCCTGGTCTCAGGACCTATAAACTGAATCTCCAAATCCCAAGGGCTCTGGAGGTGGAAAAGTCAAGTATGTGCATTCTGCCTTTTAATTCCATTCTCGAAGCCTCTACATTATATGCTAACTACATAGCCAGTTACCCGATTCCTGGCAGGACATAAATTATGAATGTAAAAGTCATAAAGGGAAATTTATAGATGGCTTCTGTTGCACTTAGAATTAGCATTTGAAAATTGCATCACATTCTGATTCCGCCACGGGGTCGATCATTTGCTTCTTGCATTAATTTGCTCTCCTAAGTGCCACAGGCTATTGCTTTCGGGGCATGCATACAACAATTTGTCACCACCTCTGGCAAAAGACCCACGCTTTGGATGCCTGATGCATCCTGTGTTGCAGAGGGGAGGCTAGGAGTGGACTTGGGGATGGGGAATGGGAATCAAGAGGTAATGAATTGTCCCTGGGGCTTTAGAGGACCGAGTCAGACTCTGACGTCCTTCTTTATGAAGCCTTCCTAAAGGAGATGCTTCAGGACACCCACTGATCCCTCATTTTGCCTGGACTATAATTAATCATGTCCTAAAGAAAGAAAATCTAGATCCCACTTATTCTAAATTCGTGCAGTGAAAGCCCACATAAATCCTAATACTACTGAATTAAAATTGGATTCCAGTGGTATAAAAATGAAGTGGTACAAAACATATCTCTTATCACAAAATCTTCTCAGGAATTCTGATTTTTGTGTTCCGCATTGGCACAATACCTGACTGTTCCCCTTTGACTTTTTATATCTGAGTGTCTTACTGAAAATCAGATTTGATTGCCCTGCCTCTGTCAACCAGAGAAAGGAAGGGAAGGACTTTTATTTCAGGCAGAGCCCTGAATAAACATAAGATGCCTGTAAGAACTGAATCCAAGGTGTTGGCAGGGTGCTGACCACGAATGATGGCATCCACACTCCCCAGAACCAGAGACAAAAAAATGAGCCAACCCTGATTTATAGGGTAGAGTAGGGGATGCCCTTGGGACAACCCAGATGACAGTCCCTTGTCCTAGGGGATCTGACCTCAGGCAGCGATAAAGAAGGAGAAGCAACTCTGTCTGCTGGTGTCTCTGTCTCCCTGCTGATCCTCAGACTTCACTGCTCATCCATACAGTGCCCTGGGCTCTGTCTACCCCACCCAATCTGCAGGATCACGGAGGGGAAGCCACCAGGAAGATACAGAAGACACCATTAAATGTCACTGTGATGTAGGGCCAAGTTAATGGAAAGTACATTTCTGTTTTTCCTCCTGGTTCCCATCCCTCCACTGTCAGATCTCTCTCTCTCTTCCCAGCACCTCTGCGCCTCCTCCGTCCATGGCCAGCTTCCGACTCCACTGTGGCACTGGAGTGGCCCTCCAGTAAAGTCACGGGGGACTTGTAGCTGCCGACCCTGATGGTGACCTTTCTGCCCTGCGCTTGCTGGTTCTTTGCTAGAATGGACGCTGCTCAAGCTCCATCCCACACGGATTCTGTGCTTCTGACTCTCCTGGGACATGACTCTCTGCTCTTCTGTTTGTCCGTTTGAGCTTGGCTTCCCTGTGAGCGCCTCTTCTCCTGGCAGACGTGAACGGTGGCCTTCCCCTCCCTCTGTGCTCACTCGGGATAACCCCTCCTGCTTTCTAAGGCTTAGACCTCAACTCGAGCGCTGTCCCGCTGAGGTCAGCGGCCAGGCGGAGCCAACCTGACCATGTGCCTGTGTGGGTCTCCCTCTAAATTATGACCTGGTGCCTCTGTGTCCACTGAAGGGCAGATCCAACTCTTAGGTCAGGGGCTACACTTCTATCCTCAGGCCCTGTCACTACCCCTCCCCCCCACTAGTGCCCTCGACACATCACTCACACTCCTACATGCCTGGTAACCAACCCCAGAGTCACATTCAAGACAGTTTACCTGGGAGGAGGTAAACCCTCCCTTCAAGACCCTCCTGGGAGGAGGCTGACTCATCAGGCAGGTGCTAGTCACTGGCTGGTAGGGGGCCCCGGAGCAGACTCCTGGGCCAGCTGTCGCCCTCTATGCTGCACACTGGAAACGGCAGTCCTGGGGAGAGGCTGGGGGGCGCATGCCCCTGAGGGTTCAGAGCTGGCTACACTAACACCCTGACTTAGTGTAGAAGAGCTTCCTACCATCTCTCCTGACCACCAAGCACATTCCCACCCTCAGAGCACTTGCTTTTGTCTTTTGTCTTTATTATACTTTGAAATATATTATAAATACAGTTGTTGTTTTTCTCTGTCCTGCTACTCTATGAGTTTGGTGAGGGCAGGACATGGACAATCACTCACCATGATATGTACACTTACCGTGTGAGCATGATATATAAAACTATCCTCACTAATCATATTTCAATTAAGGCAGAATGTTGAGGAGTTCAGGCAATTGGAAGACCACGGGCAGTAGGTATGATGGAAAATATGCAAGCTGGCCCCACATGGCCTGAGACTTGCCCCCACCAGACAGCACACTCACGTGTGACCTGGAAATAATCCCTTAAAACTTCCAAATCTCCAGATACACTAGAAATACCTCCCTCCATACCATGAAAGATTAATGTGAATATCAGATGGTATTAAGACCTTAAAAGCAATTTGTAAAATATAAAGTGATGACTAATTTTAGGACATCATCATTAAAATAACACTGAAGAATAGTGTTGGGCTTTATTAGGACTGTGCTCTTGAGTGTCTCATTAACTGCAGTTTGAAGAAGATGGCTTTAGGATTGAAGGAGCTTGACTCCACCAGGAGAAATATTTATCTCTTTCTTTCTCTCCTCCCCCTCCTCCCCTTCATCTTCTTCTTCTCTTTCTCCTTGTCTCTCTCCTTGTAGGAAGGAAAAATTCTTTCTGTACTCTTCAAGGTCTTCCAGCTGGAAAAAGAATGACAATTACATGAAATAGGTTAATAGGAGAAAAAAAAAACACATTTTATTACATTTCCACAGAGGCTCAATAATGAGATTGAGACCTAAAGAAATGGCCAAAGTAGACAGCTTTTATAGTTTTTATACAAAAGAATAATAACATGAGGCATTACCAGGATAAAGAAAACAGATGTTTGGAAGCTTTAATCAGTAAGGAATTCTAAGCAGAATTTGGGCAGAGGTAGTAGATCAGAAAAAAAAAAATAACAAGGTATGTTTCTATATCTTTCTTGGCCTAGAAGCTCCTGTCTCTGGTGATAAGGATGTCTTTTTATTTCTTCACACAGGGCAGGTACCTTTCATATGGGGCATTTACCTCCTGGTTTAAGGGGGATGGAGGAGGGCCTGAGTGTCCTTGCTGTTTCTTGAGTAACTTACTTAAAATAATCAATATGCCAAAGTGTCACATTTTGGGGTGGCCTGCCCTTGGTCTCTACATCCTTCTCCTTCTTTTTCTTAAAATCACATTGCTGTAAGATCCTTACCGTAAAACCCCTGAAAATATCCTGACAAACCCACGACATGGATTAGGAACAAAAAGCATCTTTGGTAGGCCAAGCTCACTTTTCTTCTGGATTCTGCCCTCAGACACACCTGCAGAGCTCTCACCCCGTGCCGTCCTCTGGGCAGTGGACTGGACAGACAGATGAGGAGGGAGGACTCTGCACACACTTGGGAAGCACTTCATGTGGCACAAGAGCAAAGCAGCCCAGAAGGAAGCTGAGAAAAGAGGCTCTGTTAGGCACCATCTTCTCACCAAAGTGGGCTCTCTGGTTAACAGAGAAGAAAGAATGTAAGAAAACAGTCCATGGCTGGTCTTGGTGCACCAGAGGGTGTAGATGCTTTCTGGGAGGTTTTGGTAGAGGGTTGGTACACCAATGCCATTGCCTACAAATTTAAGTATGAAATGTAGTATTCCAGGCTCTCTCTAGTTGATACATAATCTATTTTGGAGATGCTAATGTTTTCTCTGGTGTGAGGAGAGAGAAGTCTGACTATTATAGATATAATTCCTACCTTCAAATAAATGAAAACTGTCATTTTCTGGCTGAAAGATGGGTAAAGAAGGAACCACAGACATGTTAACATGTCAACTGCTCAGTGTGTCTATTCAAGCTTCCAGTATTAGAGTAATTGAGCCTAAACAGATGGTTCTATCCTTATTTTCTACAGAAGGTATACCTGCTGTCACTGAGAAAGGTCTAGGTGGCACATACAGCCCACTTTTATCTTGCACTCTGGTGAATGTCCAATAGTTACCTAATGTGAAAAGGATGCAAACCTGCCATCACAGACACGTCATCCTAAGAGCTTTCACATTGAGAAGATTCCCCTACTAACAAATTGTAATCCCAGAAAAATTCTCATTCCTATTGGTCTATCATTCCATCCCTAGCTTCGTAATGGATTCACTTTTCCTGTTTACTTTATTTGTGTGGGAAAATGGTACATCCCACTGGAACATGATATGTGAAAGCTTTACTGTGAAAAGTGAAATGCTCTACGTGAATAGCAGGGAGCATCCTTTCCTCTCAAAAAAGGCAGAACATGGTAATTCCTGTGGTTAAATGAAATTGCCAACCAAGGTGCTCATCACCAGCTGGTTAGCACCCGGGTTAGCTTGGCAAAGTGGTAAATTCCCAACAGCCCAACAACACTGCACTGTCTGCTGTAGTCTCTCTCTTGCTTTCACCTCATGCTGATTGCACATCAGTGGGGCACTGGGCTACAGCTCTATGTGGGGAAAATATAAAGATGTAAGTCTCATCTTCTAATTTCTGGAAACTCACAGTCAAGACAAGTGCAGAGAATTAGACATGTACACAATATGTGTCACATAACATATGATGTTGTTTATATAGGAAATATTATATGGCATATGTAAATACACATGTCATATTATATAATACATAATATACATGAACTTTGTGTGATGGTTAATTTTGTGTGTTAACATGGCTAGGCCATGGTGCTCAGATGTTTGATCAAACATTATTCTGGGTGGTGGCATTGTTGTCAAACGATGTTCTGTGAGAGTGTCTTTAGATGAGATGAACGTTGATATTGGTGGATTTTGAGTAAAGCAGGCTCCTCTCCCCCATGTGGGTGGGCCTGATCTGATCAATTGAAGGCCTGAAGAGAAGGAAAAGATTGGCTTCCCCTGAGTGAGAGGGACTTCTCCAACCCGTGGCCTCTGTATTTCCTCTGCAACACTAGCTTCCCCAAACTCCACAGCAGACTGCCTTTGGACTGGAGGGGGACTTTGGCTCTCCCATCTCCAGACTACTGGCTCCCCAGGCCAGCCTCCATGGTCACGTAAGACAGTTCTTTAAAATACATCTACATATACATCCTATTAGTTCCATTTGTGCAGAGCGGCCTGACCGCTGCAGTGTGACAGCGTTGGCCAGCAAAGGGAGATACAAAATGCTGTTCAAACAAAGGCAAGGAATCATGTCTTCCTGCATGGCTTTGTCAAGTGCCTCTGTTATGAGGGCAAGTGAACTGGATGGAGGGGTGAGGAGAGATGAGCCTTCCAGCAGAGACAGGGCTCCTGGCCTCTTCATTTACTCAGTTGCTCCTCTGCCCTTCCCTGTGCTCCTTCACTGGCTGAGGCTCAAATGTCATGTTCTCCCCTTTTACAGTGGACTGGCCTTCACCTGCCAGCTGGTGGAAGAGGACAGTGCATGGTGTGTGCACCCATTCTGGCTTAACTGTCTTTCTTAGTTTCCAACAAGTGTCCTCAAGATGCCTTCCTGCATAAAACTCTCCTAGTGGAGGGAGGGTGGTGAGGAGAGCAGATGTGGGTAGAGCCTGGGGATGGGCCCTGCTGAGTGTCCCAACTAAGCCTTAGAGAGGCCAGACCCTCCCAGGAAGGTGATGGCATCTCCCCCAGATATGTCTTCAGTCTCTACCTCAGCTCGGAGCTGCCAGGCTCCATAGGTCACCAGGAAAGTGACAGTCCCCCTCCCTGGCCCTTGGCAAATCAAGAAGGAAGGGCTCAGAGAGGGCTGCCTTTCTGTAGCTACCAGGAGAGAACTGACTTCTTAGTTGCTCTAAGTATATGCCTGAGGCTTCAGGAGTACCTAGATTTACTGGCTTAGAAGCAAATGGGCATTTTTTTCCCCTAATATAGTTACAAATAAATTTAAAAATCTTATCAGAGTTCTGTTGTTTTTCCTAACCTGCAAAATTAGGGAACTTTGTTCTTAGATGATCGCGGGGATTCCTTGCATGTTAGGGACATGGTGTTCTCTGATTGATACTCATGATTTTCCTGGGAGAAACCTAGAGTTCATGGCTTGGGGGCTCTGTGGCTTTGATGAGCTCAAAATCAGATGTTGGTAGGGCCATGATCCCTCTGAAGGCTCTAGAGGAGGCCCCTTCCATTCCTTTCTCCTAGCTTCCAGTGTTTGCTGGCAACCCTGGCATTCCTTGGCTTGCAGATACTTTGCTCCCATCTCCACCTGCCTCATCACATGGCATTCTCCCTGTGGGTGTTGGATCCCTGTCTCCTCTCATCTTCCAAGGACACCAGTACTGGATTAGTGCAGTCCTAATGTGCTATGACCCCATCTGATCTTGATCCCACCTCTAAAGAACCCATTTTCAAATAAACCCCCACCCACAGATACTTGGGATGAAGACTTCAACATATCTTTTTGGGGACACAATTCAGCCCACACTGGCATCTCAGTGTCCTTAATGACTGAGGACTTGTCAGCCAGTCTCATCCCTCTCTCCTTCCCAGTGAAGTGCTCTGGGCATCCTAACATACATCTACAAATTTACAAATGACCCTAACCAACCTTGTCAGGAGTGTTTGACCAAGGAATTATTTAAAATTAAGATTTATTACAAAACCTCCTTTGTAGAAATCAGGATAAAGAATCATTTCTCTCTGCTATTTTCACACAACTTGATGACAATAAAAATGCAGTTTATTTCAAATAAAGTAAATGAAGCCAAGCAGGACTTCAACACATCGCAAATATTAGCCAGCCACTTAACTCTGCATGGACTACTCCCTCATTTGATTTTCTTAAATAATTCTTTCAATGCCCCAATAGGTTAGAAAAAACCCTTATCTCATTATAACAGTTAGTTAATACAAAACAAACCATCAAACAACAACAACAACAAAAAGTCTGTTAGCTCCCAAAGTAGAAACCTATGTGAATAGGGGACATTTAAATTTGCAAAGTGTAATGAAGGATCACAAGTTAAAACTGATTTGGAGGCAGCCCAGATGGCTCAGCGGTTTAGTGCCACCTTCAGTCCAGGGCCTGATCCTGGAAACCTGGGATCGAGTCCCACATCGGGCTCCCTGCATGGAGCCTGCTTCTCCCTCTGCTTGTGTCTCTGCCTCTCTCTCTCTCTCTCTCTCTCTCTCTCTTTCTCTCCCCCCCCCCCCGTGTGTGTGTGTATGTGTGTGTGTGTGTGTGTGTGTGTGTGTGTGTCTCATGAATAAATAAATAAAAATCTTTAAAAAAAGCGATTTGGAAAAATCAGGAATGCCAGCTGTGGTTCACAGTATTCCCTGAAATCTCAACTGCTTCACTTCAGTTCAGCTGCCTGCAGCATTTGCAGGTGGAGCTTCCTTGAAGTGTGAAGGCTTCAGAGCCCCGGCCAACAGCGGCCACCAGTCATAGCCACTAGTTATCGCTAATAGTGTTTGGGAAGCAGCCATTCTCTGAGGGTTCTGGAACACTGGGCACTGCTGACTCACTCACCAGTAGAAGGCTGGTGGTCTCCTAGCTGACCATTGTGGGAGAGAACAGCAGGCACTGGCTACCCTGCTTCCCTACAGGAAGAGATGTGGCCTCCGCTATCTCCCACTGACAGAGGCCAGGCGTGGGTGGTGGTCAGACTGGCAAGTGGTGTGCTCTGTATCCCTAATTCACAAGCTGTCCTTGGAAAAATATTTTGACATCATTGCTGACGCTCTAATGCAAGGCTCATCTCAGTGTTTTGCCTTGGCAGGTGACGTTGACCCTTTTTACACATCCCTGGAAAATGGAAGTTATTTGACAAGAGCAGAAAAGGAAGCAGAATGTAAATGGTAGGCTTTGATAGATGAAACAGATAAAAGGATATGGTTTGACATTCTTTAAGATGGATCTTAATAATAATAGATAAATCTCCAAAGGGGCTCTTAAGAAATTTATACTCCTTAGGAAACCTACAGACACAACTGGAAGAGATGAGGTCTCGTGAGTCTCTTCCCATGTTTTCCTGAGCATTTAGGCATGTTCCACACACGTGATTGCAGGTGATCTCTGGGTCTAGGAGAGCAGATGCCAAAAATTCAACGTTGAACATGATCATCTAATATTTTTTGTTAAGACCATATCTATTTTTTTTAAAAAAAAACCACCAATGATGGGTCATTGACCCCACAGTTCTGAAGAACAAATACCATGTCAGGAAAAAGTACATGTTATAGGAGTTAAATTTATGGGAAGTCTGGGGTGTTCAGTGAGTCAGAGAAAGGGAAAAAGTGTGAGAAAAGCAAACTGCTATAACGAGAATACAGAATTCACTATAAAAATTCTTTTATCAAGAGTCCAATTCTTAAATGCAGCTTTTTAAAAAATTTTATTTATTTATTCATGAGAGACACAGACAGAAAGGCAGAGACACAGGCAGAGGGAGAAGCAGGCTCCATTCAGGGAGCCCGACGCAGGACTCGATCCTGGGTTCCCAGGATCATGTCCTGGGCTGAAGGTGACGCTAAACCACTGAGCTACCCAGGCTGCCCTTAAATGCAGCTTTTTAAGAAGTGTTGAATCATGCCTCTGGAAATCAGCAAGACAGCACTTTTTTGTGAAGTTCATGAGTGTGTATGTGTGACCTTCTCCCATAAATAACACAAGATCACGGAGACGGTTGCCTCGTCCCTGCTTCTCACAGCCTCTGCTTGCAGCCCTGACAACCACCTCCTGGTGACGTGCCCCCATTCTCAGGCTGGCACTGGGGTCATTGACACTGTTCTTACAGGTACTAAACTTATTTCCAATATGTTATTCTTCCCTTAATTTTCGCCTCGAATACCCAGGTATTGTGTAATCTCTGCCACATTTTATTTCCACATAAAAATAGTAGGCAAAATATTCCCAATTTCCCTAATCTGGAATCCGATCAGCATTACTTCATTTCTTACTCAAACCTCTTCACTGCACAGATATTTAAAAGAAGGCAAATCCTACAGCATTAATGGGGTGTTTAAGGCTTTACTGTGATACAGAGCCCATGTATCCCCAGAGATGGTTCCAGTGAAGATGAGAAATGGAGAAGAGCATTTCCTTAGGGCTGGATGGGCTGGACTCCGGGGCCCGGCCTCTGTACCAGAGCCCACGCCCTACACTGCTTCCCATAACCTGCCGAATACACGGGCAGGTGCAGGTGTCTTGGGTCTCCCAATGACAGACACACGGCAGGTACACCATGGACACATCATTTGCTGTGTTTTCTTTGATCACAGAAGCAAGACAGTCAAACCAGGCTTGATCACATCACCTGACACGAATCCATTCCCCGGGTGCCCCAGGCCAGGGTCCTTTCTGGAATGAATGCACTGCACCCGATGACAATGACTCAGGAATGATCTCCATGCACCATCCCGAATGAGAGACTACTGTTCTGCAAACCCTGCTGCACACCCAGCGCAGAGCCTCAATTCACACTGCTTCTGCATTAGCACTCAGGTCTTTCCTGCTGCAAATCTGAACCAACATTCCCGAGAGACACATTTGCAGGCCTTCCTCTTCCCGATCTCGTTTGGGTTGTGTGACATTCGGAGGTTCTGTGGCCTTTCTGGTCTAATCTCCCTACGGTTTAAGGTAGGTGCATGCATCACACGATTGTTCTGAGTGTAAAATATGAGAGAGGTCTTGTTTAATATAAACTGTAAGATCATTGCTCTCTTGCTACCTTTTTTATCTCACTCAAAGTTCTCCATCCAAGACCTCAGATGTGGTTGTGTCAGGCTCAGATGTGGAGAAAGGTGAATGGAGAAGCTCCGTGTCTCTGCATTTTCCGAGTCACTGTGGCGAATTCTCTCCCGGCCCTTTGGCTCTGGCACTGCTGTTGACAATGGTCGGCGTGCAGGTTCCCAAGTCTTTCACAAAAGTGAAGACAGAGGTTTGGACAAACACCACTGGCTCCACCCAGCCCCTGCCAGAAAATAGGAGTCTGGGAAGCAAGCACATCCAGGCAGATACCTGCCACCTTGTCACCCTCACTCAGACGAGAACCCCCCTCCAGATGTGTCCAGAGGGTCTTGAATGACTAGGAACTGGTCAATCAATCCATCTCTGTCTTCTATGGAAATTTCTGGTTTTCCATTAGAAGCTTTCAAAATTCAAGAGAATAGACAGGACTATGTCCAGACGTAACCTTTGACCTCTACTTAGAAAGCAGGGTTCTTGGGTGTCTCCTCCAAGGCCTGGCTGCTTTCTGTAGGTACCTGGCATCCTGGACGGGAGGCACCCATTGCGAGTGTGTACAAGTGTCCTGGCCCCAGGTGTGCTCTCATCCAGGCAGCAAGAGTACTCTTCAGATGCAGTGCCTCCCCTATGGCCGGGCATGTGGAAGTCCCCACAGCTGCTCCGTGAAGAGTGAGATGAAATAGACCACTGCTGTTCAGTGCCATTTCTATCTCCTACTGCCCAACGCTTGGTTGTAAAATGGAGCCAGGAAGCCATTCAGGAGGTGGGCCTTGCGCCTGTCCTTATCAGGTGAAACCATGCACCCACTAGACCAAACTCAAATATTCCAGGGTTCCTGCAGGAACACCTGTCACAGTATTGGGCGTTTGCCTCCTGAGAGCCTTAGCAACTAAGTGGGTTCAGCCAGGGTTTGTTTTCTGCCACCAGCACCAGTCAAAATTCCTTGTAAACAACATACACAAGCATTCCCCTTTGTCTTTAAAACCCCCTGACTTTTGCTCCCCAGGAGGATTTAATTCTGAGTTGCTGCCTGAACCTGTGCACCTCGAATTGCAATTCTGAGACCCTTAAGGAAAAGTCTCTTTTATTTCACTCTGAAACTTGCAGCCATTCTCCTGGGGCAGAGGCTTCACTCTGTGGTCCTGACCACGTGTGGGTGCAGAAATGGAGCACGTTTAAGGCATTAGATTATGGACTAGCATAGGTCAGAACCCGGTACAAGTCATAAACTTAGGCTGGTTTTGTGAGGCTCTTGTCGCCAGTACACATGCGTGATGCATGCATGTGCATGTGACAGAGAGTTGGCTGGGCACTAGCTGGATCTTTCTGGCATCACGTGTCCCAAGATAGCAACCACCTTGCGCAGTGACAGTGAACAAGGGGAGTGGGCTACACAGCATCCCGTCGTAGTGGATCAGGTCCTGAGATTCTGGGCTTAGCCCTCCACACTCTGTGGGCCCGGCTCCCAGGCGCACAGTGGCATTCTTCTCAACATTCTGGAAACTGGGCGCATCCTACAGTGGATTTGTACAATTTAAGTAGTTCTCTTTTGTTTGTACTCTGGAAATTCAATAGAATGTTTCAGAATTGTTGCCCTCTGAAAATCTACAAAGCCAAGTGTGTGCTCCCGGGCATTGAACATTAGGAGATAAAATGAATCCCAACGTGAAATAAATTCTACTTACCCCACAGGGAGAGAAACAGAGTGTCCTGCTCCAGGGATTCAAACCGTATTATCCACTTCAGAGGAGGATGCAGGTGGCCACCTATCCCTCTGCCCTGACAAGGAAGTCCAGGGAGCTCTAGAGCACTGTTCCGGAAGATCAAGATTCTGAAAATCCAGCTCTCCTCATGCCCCTGTGGCTTATACAGGCCACTTGTAGTTCAGTTCGATTCTATTTCAGCCTCTTCCTTTCTAAATGAGAGAACTCATTCAAGTGACTAGTTTCCTATGGTTGGAAATGCACTTCATTTACTTCATGGTTAATGACACAATAGCTAACTTGGTGTATAGTCATTGTTTTCTTGTTTTTTCTTTCTTTTTTTAATATATATATATATATATATATATATATATATATATATATATATATATAATTTAGTCAAGAAAGACGGAAGGAGAGAGGCAGAAACACAGATGGAGAAGCAAGTTCCCTGCAGGGAGCCTGATGCAGAACTCGATCCCAGGACCTCAGGATCACGATCTGAGCCAAAGGCAGATGCTCAACCTCTGAGCCACCCAGGTGCCCCTTATTTTTATTTTCTTAAAGATTTTATTTACTTATGTGAGGGAGAGAGAGAGAGCAAACAGAAGCAGGGGGGAAGGAGCAGAGGGAGAGGGAGAAGCAGATCCCCCACCAAGCAGGGACCCCGAGATCATGATCTGAGCCCAAGTCACTTTACCGACTGAGCCCAAGTCACTTTACAAGGCGCTCCTGTTTTATTTTTAAAATTGCTTTAAAGATTGCTTTAGGACCAGTCCTGAGACAGGGAGCTGCTGGATCAAGTTTAAAGTTCTTTATTCATGTTGCCAAACTAGCTTTGAAAAATGATATGCCGATTATAAATTCTAGCAGGGTGTGATTATACCAGCCTCACAATCAACTCATCAGCATTATTTATTTGGCTAATTTGAAAAGCATAACATATTGCAACACAGCTTTCTTCTGCACATTGATTGTTCCTTGGTTTGGCGTATTTCACATATGTGGCTTTACTCACTGTACTGGTTTTACTCAAGGCCCTCGGGCTATAGGATTGAGCAGAGTAGATATAACTTTTATCTCTGGGTCAGTCTCGGTCCCTGGGAAGCCGAAGTGAGGATGAATCTGGAAGTCAAAGGGTGTGCAGGGGGATGCCTATGAGGGACAGAGGGAGAAGGGAGCAGGAGGGGAGAGGGGAGGACCAGGCAGGAGGAGCCTCGGAAGGCTGGCAGCCAGGAGGGGGTCCCAGAGCAAAGGGTGACCTTAAGGAGAGACCTGTTGTGTCAGGGTAGGGTGTCCCCTCCAGCACTCCTCCATTTGTCACCATGTAACTGCAGCCTGGGGGAGGAGGAGGCATGAAGGAGGCATGAAGGAGGCACTGGGAGGCTGTCTGTCTGCTGCCTGCCGCAGAGAGAAGAGGGAAGTGCCTCCCTGGCAGCCACTCCTCATGGAGAGTTAATGCTCAAGGGACTTTGACTTTTATAGGAACTCAATAAATACATATTAATTAGCTGGGTTACTTACTGGAATCTGATGGTTTCAGAAGAATTGCATGGGTTTTTATATTGCATGGAATTTTCTGGAAGTATTTTATATACATGTTTGCAAATCTGATTATGGATATTTGGTTTTGTGCTTTGAAAACTTGAAAATATTTTCTGATATGTAAAGCATACAGGCATATCTCCTGGGTCATATGTAATTATGCCTTTTACAAAAGTTACAAGGGCAATCCATGGATACATTTTCTTTTCTTGAATAATAATTACAATGTCATAGCTGACACTATAGTCCCCTTTAAAGACCACTCAGAGTGCTACCTCCTTCTCTCTCTGCCAATATTATTACTATATGGTTGATAAACGTCCAGCCTTTTTTCTGTGTATTGATGCACATGTACACATATAAAAATATACAGTATTATTTGTGAGCTCCCATGGGTGGCATAGTTTCTTTGACCATTTGTCTATTGATGGGAATTTGGAACATTCCCAATCTTTCAAGAATAAAAACCTTGGGGATCCCTGGGTGGCGCAGCGGTTTGGCGCCTGCCTTTGGCCCAGGGCGCGATCCTGGAGACCCGGGATCGAATCCCACGTCGGGCTCCCGGTGCATGGAGCCTGCTTCTCCCTCCGCCTGTGTCTCTGCCTCTCTCTCTCTCTCTCTGTGACTATCATAAATAAATAAAAAATTAAAAAAAAATTAAAAAAAAAAAGAATAAAAACCTTGTCTCAAAGCAACCCTGTCTTGACATCTCTCCCTAACCCCACCACCCCCTTTATTTTACTTAGAGTCCTCACCACTACCCGACCTTATAGCACGTATGTATCAGTTTACTCCATTACTGCCTATCTTCACCCATTTGAACGCAAGCCCCCACACCAGCGGAGGGTTGAGTGGTTTGAATGGAGAAAAAAAACGATGGCCCTGCTGGCAGCCCGACTGGGATGTTTCTATCTGGACCATAAATAATGCTCAGGATGGCTACCCCATAACCCCATTGGAAGGACACAGTTCAGTCAACCCTGCAGCCCCAAGAATGACCAAAGTTTGCTGTCATCCAGTCTGACCTTTCTGCCTGCTGTGAGCCAAGGCTGCTCTTATCAGTGTCAACTCAGCTCTGTTTTAGTCCTCCCGCCTTGGAGATAAAAATAATTAAGATCCACAAATCACTCAATTGCCTTTGTTTCACAAGAGCATCTGGCCCTAGCTGGCTTCCTCACCAGTCCAAGCCCAGACCCACAAGGGACCTGGACCCTCTGCTCTGCTCACTGCATTTAAGGGGTGCCTTTCCCCTTGGTGCGGAGGCAGAAAAGCAGGCGGTGTTAGCACAGGTTTCCGGCGACTAGCAACATCCCAGGGCCCAGGATGGTTCTGGGGACATGCTTGGCACTTTGCAAATATTCTTTGAATGGATAAATGTATACACATCAGGATTTTAAAACTCCTGGACCACAGGTCAGAGGGGTTTTACACTATGGGAAATATTTCCAAATTACTCTCCGAGGTGGCTATGAAGACTCAAGTGTTTGTGAATAGCAATTTCCCTTCACATCCACTGACCCACATTATTATTAGATTTTCTAGATTGTCCAATCTAATGGGAACAAATCAATCTTGTTTTGTTTACTTTTCCCCAGTGAGAATCACCTGATGGGTAGTTTTTGATCACTTGCATTTCTGCTTATTGGAATTGTCAGTTCATATGCTTTCTTGTTTTTCCCATTGTGTTCCTTCTCTTTTTCTTATGTGTCTGTTGTAATCCCATTTTGTGACCCTCTGGACTCTGTGTCATCTGTTGCAAATATGACTCAATGTGTCACGTGACTTTTATTCATCATTTTTTGCTGTGTTCATTTATTTAAACAAATTTAGCTCTGATGGAGGCTGGGTTTCCAGAGATGAGAATTCCTGTGCTTGATTTCTTCAGAAATTGCTCCCCAGGGAGAGGGGGGCCCGGTGGGAATGTGTGTGACTTCGGATGAGGCCGGCTCCTGCAGATCCCCCCCTGCAGAGAGCGTCATCAACCCCCCAGGCACCTGCCTGCCCTGGAGTGAGGGGGCTGTGTGCTCACGGTTCTGCCAGCCAAAGTCAGGACAGAGCAAGTGCCTGCATTTGTGCGGTAGCCTGTGTGTGCTGGCGCTGCTATCTGGGAGCCCAGGGACGACGGACAGGATTCAAGGGCATCCAGGCAATTTCTATTTTGGTGAAGTTTGCTAGGTGAGACTTTTCCTGGCAGATCTGATCATTTATTCCAATAACAGCTCTGAGTCACCCTTTGCCTCTTGCTGCTACATTTGTTTATTGTCTGTCTGCTTAGCCCTTGCACTTCAAACTCTGACAAATAACGGTACGCCCTGCTGTCCTCTTATTAGCTTTCACGGGTGCGTGGTCCTGTTTGGCCCTCAGGTCAGTGTGAGGCTCTGCCTGCTTCCCCTCACAACCTGGCTGCACTTCTCCCTGATGGAAGAGAGCTTACAGAAAGTTCTGGAACAATAAGAAGGCTGAAATGCTGCCAATCTCCCATTTTTTTCAAGGACAATATTTTAAAATTGCTTCTGTCCAAATCAAATGCATTAATTTTTCTGTGACATGGCTGAAATGGATTTTTACTTATTTAATATACTTTGCGCACATGTTTAATTTAATATGAAATAAACCAATACACCCATTTAAAATATTAATTTTTCCCTTTCTCTATTGTCCCAGAAAAATTTTATGTAAGGTCTTCACATTGAAGCACTGTCTCCAGCATCACAAGAAATATGGCCTGTGTCATCAGAAACAGATTTCCAGAACACACTGTATCAGTTCTATTTAAAGGCTCTGAGACAGCCTTTCAGAATTCACTTGGTTGTTGACATACCTCCATTTCACAAATAAGGAAACCAACTTCTGCAGAGCGGCGAGGCTTCTCCAGATGCAGGTGTAACTCGAGGACTTGCTTCCAATTCTGGTCCCTGTGACTCCACAGCCACATTCACAGCCACCCAGGTAACGACTCCCTATGTCTTAGTCTTCTTTCTGTCAAAACACTCTTTGATTGTGTCTTCCTGATGAATCTGGAAACGCTTCCTTAATGTTCCATGAAAAATCATACCCAGACTAAGTGGAATCCATCTTTTAATCTGCTAAAAACTGACATCATCATATTTAGCTTTCATACCTAGAAAGTGGGATGTCATCTCTGTATTCAAGGCTTTTATATTCCGCAATAAACTTCGGTCACTTGTGTATAAAGGTCATGTATCCTTTCTTAAATTTGTTTCTGAATATTTTATGTTTTACTTTCTATTGTAAATAGAGATTCTTTATAAATGATTCATTCGAGGTTTCTGATGGTATGGAAGAGTGTAATTGATTCTAGGTATATTTATTTTATATCCTGCTAAACCATAAAATTTTTATTAGGTCTAAAGTTTCCTAACAGAAATATGTAAACTATCCAAGGGTGTGATTATATTTATCATGATACTTTTTTAATCTCAAATTTTTAATCTTATATTTGTTTCTTGCAGCCACAGGAGCATAAAGCAGAAAAATACAACAAGATCTACTGCAGCCCATTCTAGTGCCTGAATCATGTCCAGGGATTAAGGGATGTCACAGGGATCTCACAACAGGGATGGGAGTTCAGGCCTCATGGGAATCAGAATCCGAACCCCAGTGTGATAGGAAGGAACAGGTCCCCCAAAGATATCCAGGTCCTAATACCCGAAATCTGAGAAGGTTACCTTACATGGAAAAAGCTTCTTTGTAGATGTGCTTCAGTTAGGGATATTGAAATGGGGGGATTATTCTGCATTATCCTGCTGTGCCCTAAATATAATTGGAGGCATACATAGGGGCCAAGGGCTGGTCATTCAAAATGTGTTGCTTTGGCATGTTGATTATTTTAAATAAAAGTTACTTAAGAAACAGCCAGTACAAGGACACTCAGGCTCTCTTCTGTCCCCCTGAGAGCAGGAAGTAAATCTCCCAGGCAAAATGCACCCTCTCTGCACAAAAAATTAAAAACACATGCTTATCACAACATATAGGAATTTCTAAGCCAAGAAACCTATAGAAATAAACCCTGTTACTTTTTTCCTAATCTGCTACCTCTGCCCAAATTCTGCTTAGAATTCCTTACTAGTTAAAGCACCCAAACACCTGTTTTCTTTATCCTGTTAATTCCTCACCTGGTTATTATCTATTTGTCTAAGAAATATAAAAACTGCCTGCCTTGGCCATTTCTTTAGGTCTCAATTTCATTATTAGACCTCCGTGGAACATAATAAAACTTTGGGGTTTTTTTTTCTCCTGTTAACCTAACTCATGTGAATGTCCTTCTTCATTCGGCTGGAAGACTTTGAAGGGTAGAGGAAGAATTTTTTCCTTCCCTGCAGATAAAGAAGAGGGTTGAAGGGAGCATTCTATGAACAGAAGAGAGGAGAGCCAGATAACGGAAGCAGAAGGAAAGAGAGTTAAGTGTGCTGTCGGCCACGAAGATGAAGGTAAAGGAGGGCCAGGAGCCAGGCAATGTAGGGAAAGCATCTCCAGAGGTGGGAATAGACAGGAAACTAGATTATCCCCTAGAGCCTCCAGACAGCACACACCAGGCTGACACCTGGGGTTCCCCCATAAAACCCATTTTGAATTTGTGACTTCCAGAACTACAAAAGAATGAATCTGTTACCAAGTCTTTCATAACTTGTCACAGCTGCCACAGAAAGCTAACACACAGAGGACCAAGGTCCCTGCAGCTTTTCCTTGGGGCTTCCCTCAGGCTGCTCTGCTGCCCACTGAGCCTGCTGTCCATCCTCATGCAGCTCCCTGTGTGGATTTGCTTGCCAAAACTCTTCATTTACCTCTTTCCATCTATTCAGCTTCTGGCCCTCTTATTAATTCAGCCATGAGCACTAAAGATATTAACTCAAATTTATGAGACAAGAATTTCTTCTCACTCAATTTTAAGGCCAGGCCTTAGGCCTCAGTAGTAGGTCGACTGGCATCTTCGCTGCCTTGGGTTGGGTCCAAAGCCCAAACTGGCCACTGTGACTCCTTGGACCAGGACTATGCACAAAACTGATTTCCCATTTTGGAAGGAACTATGAGAGGAAAATCTATGTCATCTCTAGACTGGTCATTTTTTATGTTTTAGGTGCTAAGGAATTGTCCAAAACTTCCCCCAAATATTAAATAAGATTAGGAGAGAGAATTTACAAACAACTGACTTAAACTGGCTTAAGTAAAACTGGGAATTTCCTCCCTGGGTGAATTCAAGGACACCTGGAGAGCCGAGGACAGTGGTGAGATGTGTCACAGGAGGAGCTCTGAGCTCTCCAGGAGGCCCTTCTGCTTCTCCCTGACGTCATGTCCTCATTAACACAGTTCTTCAAGTGGCCAGGTGACGTCATCTCCAAAAGCCTCCTAGCTTAAACCTTTCAAATTCAGCCACAGAAGAGGGATCCACCTCCTGGCAGGTATCAACTCCCAGATTTAAAAGAAGGAAGAGCAGGAGAAGGACAAGGATGAGGAGAGGAAGAGAAAAACAATGGTCAGAAGGCTGGGGTCAAGGAGGAGCACAGGCAGCTATAGAGAACATTCATGGGGGAAGGGGCAGGCATGTGTGGGGGAAGGAGAATACAGGAAGTTTCTAGTTATATTAGGATTCCTAATATATGTCTGTAGTAATTCTAATAGTAACAACAGTCATAATATTAGCAAACACTTACATAAAGGTGACAATAATTATTATTGCTGGTTAAATGAGGAGGGGATTGGGCCTCAGGTTAATTAGCCATCCCAACATCAACTTGTTTGCTTTTGGTGAAGTCGGAATTTGAATCCAGGCCATCTAGTTCCTGAGCATATGCTCTTAACTCTACACCAAGAGCCACTCTCTGTTAGGCCAGCCACAGATTCCTCTCTTCCTATATTAAGTGGTATAATTTTAAATAAGTATTAAAAGATTTCCAATGTCTCTTCAACAGATACTGGAGTCTTTTTATGGGATCTATTTTGGGGGTGTATCAGGGTTCTCTTTGAGAAACAGAACTAACAGGATTTACAGATATAGATACATTATATACACAATGTATTATTTTATCTATATAACACATATTATATATAATGGCATACCACATATTATGTCTATATCTCTATATATAAAATAAGAAATTGACTCACATAACATGGAGGCTGAGAAGTCCCATGAATAATTTCCTTCTAAGAATTGATTAAATCAAGGGAAATAATAGTTCTACGGGTTGGAATTTGGCCCCTTTTTGGAGATAGACATTGACCTTGTGTCTTCATAAAGCATCTCCAGACATTTCTCTTAATGGAGAGGAGAGCTCAGAGCCTCTGGGCACATAGGTAGGTCAGGAGAAAAAGCTAGGAAAGTAAAACAGCATAGCTATGTGGCATTATTTAACAAAGGGGCAGCACCTTGATGGGCAAGCTTATTTGAGTCTTAAAATAACATAGCAAAATTTCTAAATGATCCATCTGTCACACCGTGGATTACAAATCACAAGTGATTTTCCTTGCTACAGATGAAGACAGAGCTGAGAGGCTAAGTACCGTGTGGAGACACACAGGTCACAGCAGGCTGGTGTTGCCCCTCCCCGAGGACCAGGAGGACACAGCTAAGGAAAGAGGCTGTGGGATGGAGAAGGGTCCCCATTCGTGAGGAAGAGGGGGCCGCCCGCTGACAAAACCGAGAAACCTACTCCTCAGCATCTCGGCCACAGACCCTAGAACACAGATATTGTGAGAAGCAGGAGGTGGTGATGGACAGCCTTTCCTCATCTCCCCATTAGAGTTCCTATGTCCACTCTCACAGATCCTTCAGGACCACACATATGGGGTGCTGAGAACATGAACACATGTGGGGCCTCCCAGCTGGGGAGGTAGTTCAAGCGGGACTCAGGGCAAGCTTCCTGAGGTACTGGTCCTGCTGGGTCCCCTCTGGCACCCAGAGCAGGACCTTCCACTGTCATCCCAGTAAAGGTGCCCAGGATTGGGCATCCTAACCCTCTCTGCTCAGAAGCACCACATTTTACCAGAAGTCTCCACAAAGAAGAGGGAGCCCAGCAGCAAGATACTAGCAGCCTGTGTGCCGTCGGTGATGATTCTTCCCAGAAGGGATGTGTGGAAGGGGCTGTACCAGAGTTCTGTGCACTGAATGTCTGCGTCCTTCCCAGAATTCATGTGCTAAATCCTAGCCCCTAAGGTGATGGTATCAGGAGGCGGAGGCTTTGGGGAGTGATGGGGTCATGAGGGGGAAGCCCTCGTGATGGGTCCATGCTCTTAGAAATGAGACCCCAGAGAGCTCCCTCGCCCTCCTGCCATCTGAGGACACAGAGAAGGCGCCCTCTGTGAGGTAGGAAGGGGGTTCTCAGCAGATACCACCTCTGCCAGTGCCTTGGTTCTGGACTTCCCAGGCTCTAGAACTAGGGGAAAGTCGGTTTCTGCCATTTATAAGGCACCCCAGTCCATGGCAACTTTGTGATAGCAGCAGGAACGGACCGAGACATAGAGGCATCAGCCCACTTTTCTTTGTGAGCCCACGTCAGGCTCTGGAAAGTGTCCCCCTGCCCTTTCTTCCCTCTTACTGTCAGATTCAGTTGTATTAGCATCCTTTGTCTCTTCTCCTCTACCTCTCCAGAAACCAGACTTCCAGAACCTTCAGACGGCAGGGTAAAGCCAAAGCCTCTCTGTTTTCCCACTCATGACAAACAGTTTTGTCTGACTGCAAAGACCGCGGTGGCTCCCCAAACAGGAACTCACCAGCTGCTCGCTGACTTGGGGCCCTGCGGAGTCCTGTTCCTTTTTCTTTTCTACAATATTCACGTGGGAGGGCAAGTGAAAGGAAGAAGGTAAAAGCAGAAAAGGCGGGAAATTTTAGTTGTTGCCTTTAAATCCTGAGGCCCCACTTCCTCTCAGCACCACTTTGCAGGTTTGCGGCTCTCACATCTAATTTTGACACGTGTGGAACTACAATAATCCAAACACAAGTTTACAAGCTCTGAATAAGTTATGTGTTTTACATTTCCCTTACCGAGGAAGCTTATTTCTGGAATCGTCAAAATGCATCCTAGGCTTTTTTTTTTTTTTTTCTTTTTCTTTTTTCATGTTCCCAGACAGCCACAGAAGGGAGGCACATCTGACTGACCCACTGGCTCCCATGGTGGGGGCCCCGTCTCTCAGGGTCGTTCCTGGTGTAATGCTATCAAGTGTGTCACAGCTGATACCAGACTTGAATGATGACACTCTGGCCAGTGTCCAATCATAAATGAGGGTGGACAGTACAATATTAGTCCATTCTGCCGCTTACTGCTGTAACGACCCCGAGGGCTTAGTGAGAGCAGAATCTGAAGAATACAGCAAGGGGGTGAATCTGAGACGCTGATGTGACCGTTGCTGGTGGGAGAGTGTAAAGGCCCCCAGGCTGGGAAGGAGGAGCCCGGGGGGGCAGGGAGAGATGGGGGTGCTCTCCTGATGAAAGCACCCCACCCGGGTCAGCATAAGCTGCTACCTTTGCAAAAAAGCCTAGATCACATTTCAGGATGCGCCTTCCAAGGCCAGGTTTGCTCCCCCCAGTGGAAAGGAAGGGGTCCTGGAGGCCCTGGCTTCCCGAGGGAGTGAGCAGGGGTGGGGCCTGGCTCCATGTGTCTATCATGTGCAGCGAGGAGCACTGATGCTCCCTGGGACCAGAGCACCCGTGAGCTCTTCTCCATCCATCATTCATGCCCCCAGCACTCGCCCACGTCTCAGCGACCCCAACCCCCAACCCCACCCTGTGGAATCAGGGTGAAGCCATCACACGATTCACTTATGAGGGGATGCGCTCCAATGAATGCATGGAACACTGGACTGAAAATAACTCGCTTTCAAGTCGTAGCCACGAGTGTAGGAGAAACACAGGACATCCTTAGGAAGAATAAACCTTCATCCCCAAGCCCTCACGCACACCTTGTGCTGGGAGAGTGGGGTCAGGCCCCGGTTCAGACCCCACGTAAGACATAGTCGTGCCTCCACGGCCTCTTCTCTGTGTTCTGTGTGCTTTACGTTTCCAGGTGATACTGTTTATCCGATTTTGGAGATGGGGTAACCATTTCTGGAAGCTCCAGATCCTAAGTGCAATGCTGCATATTTAACGAATGCTGTTGGGATAAAAGCCGTGCAACTAAGAAGCGTGCTGTCTGTTCTGAGCTATACAGCTCACGTGGCAGGTGCCTATCACGTGGAAGGGGTGGCGGAGCACAGCGCATGCGCTCACCCCCACCCGCTCCCCTTTGGGCTGCAGCCTGGGCTCAGCCGCAGATCTGGGCAGCTTCCTTAACCTGTCAGCTTGCTCATCTGCTCTTAAAGTGATGGATGGGGAAAATTCTGCCTATGCTAAATAAGACCCCTTTGCCATTACTAATAATATCACAGTGATTCAGAACATGAAGCCATTAGAACAGTAATAAAAAGAGAGACTGTCATTATTTCAACCACAGAGCAGAAAACGAGGGTATCTTCCATAATTATGGACATTTGCAGCTGCGGGGCTCCGGCTAGGAGGGGAGAGCCGAGAAGACCACCCTGCAGGACTCTGGTGTGGGACCCGGCAGGCCACCACGACGGCCAGGGGTGTGGGCACTGTTTGGTCCTGAGAAATAGGTATGGGTTTGGTCCTCCCTCGACTGCTCTCCTGGGCCTCTCTGGGAAGGAGGGCACTTCATATCTACCTTTCTACTCCATTTCTCATTTCTATTCATCAGACCACCTGTGCTGTGGCTCTGCTTCCATGGACCTCTACAAACCCTGAGTCCTACAAAACATCCCTTTATATTTGCAATTTGGAAGACTAGCAGCCATGATCAAATCTGATTATCAAGGCTCTGTTTACATTTCTATTATCAAGGTGCAATTTGATTCAGGAGAAGGTCCTCTTTTCATTTAATCCACTGGTGGCCTTTGTGTAGTGTTTTGACTTAAGAGTATTGTTTAACATGAGAGACTCTTAACTCTGGGAAATGAACAAAGGGTAGTAGAAGGGGAGGTGGGCAAGGGGATGGGGTAACTGGGTGACCGGCACTGAGAAGGACACTTGATGGGATGAGCACTGGGTGTTACACTATATGTTGGCAAATCGAACTTCAATAAAAAAATAAAAAATAAAATAAAAAATAAAGATACATGGAAAAACACTTAAAAAAAAAGAAAGACATTGGAACACTTACTATAGTATTGCCCCCAAATAAAAATATTCATGTGAATTACGTAAAAAAGAGTATTATTTAAAAGACAGCTTTACATTAAACTACTCAGCTGATAAAAGACTAACTTTTTTTCTTTTCATTTAAACATTAAAGGAAGAATTAACACAAATTCTTTGCAAACTCTTCCAAAAACTAGAACATGGAGTACTTCCAAACTCATTTGCCAAGGCTAGTAATACCTCAATACCAAAATCAAATAAAGGGATGTTACAATGAAAGAAGCATAGACCAATATTTCTTATGAATGTAGACGTAAAATTCCTCAATGAAACACTGTCAAACTCTATCCACCAATACTAGAGACCAGACATGCTGATCAGTGGGATTTCACCTAAAATTGTGAGGTTGGTTTAAAAACTGAAAGTCAGTTAATAGAATAAAGACAAGACCCACATGACTGTTTCATACAGAGAAAAATCAAGTGATAAAATTCAACAACTCTTCATGATAAAAAACATTCAAAAACAAAGCACTGAAGGGAAGTCTTCACCCTTCCCAGATGATAAAGGACATCTATGAAAACCTCATATAACATCACACAACGAAGCACCAAATGCTTTCCCCTAAAACCAGGACACGACACACATCTCTAACCACACTACTTCTGTCCAGTGCTGTACTGGGGAAACTAGCCTGGGCAGTTATATAAGAAAATTGTATATAATGCATGCAAATTAAACAGGAAAAAAATAAGATGGTTTCCCTTTGAAGATGATATAATCTTGTATATACAACATCTGAAAGAATCCAAAAATTATTGGAATAAAAACATTCAGCAAGGTTGCAGGTTACATACTCAATACACAAGAATCAATTTTATTTATGTAAACTGTAAATAAAAAAATCTGAACACAAAATCAGGAAAAATAATTCCATTTACACTAGCATTAAAAAGAATAAAATACTTAGGAAAATTTTAGGAAAAGTAGAGCAAAACTTACACTCTGTATACTATAAAATACTTTTGAAAGAAATGAAAGTAGACCTAAATAAATGGAAAGATAGTCCATGTTCATGGATCCCATTTAATATTATTAAGATGGCACTACTTCCCAAATTGATCCATAGATTCAGCAAACACAAAACCCCTATTAGGATCTCAGCTGACTCATTTTTTTTTTCAGAAACTTATGAGCTGATCCTAAAATTCATGTGGAAATTCAAGGCACCCAGGATTTCCAAACCAATCTTGAAAAGAACATCTCCCAATTTCAAAACTTAATACACAGCAAAAATAATGAATATTGTGTGGTACTGGCATAATGACCAACTTATAGATCAATGAAATCGAATTGAGTTAAATATTAAATCTTAACATTTTTATCAATTGCCTTCATACAAGGGTACCAGTACAACTTAATGGAGGAAAAAAAATCATCTCCAGCAAATGGTTCTAGACAATGGACCTCCATACACAAAAGAATGAATTTGGATCATATATATATATATATATATATGATCCCATAAACAAAAATTAACTCAAATGAATCAAAGCTTTTAATATAAAAGCTAAAGCTACAAAGCCTTTAGAATAAGCAGAACCTTGGGTTAGAAATCACAGCAAGAGCAGAAGCAACAGAAGAAAGTTGAGATAAATTGAACCTCGCCAAAATTTAGAAATTTTGTGCCTCAAAAGATATTTATCAATAAAGTAAAAAAAAATGAGCTGGAATGGAAGAAAATTTTTTGCAATTCATATTCTGATAAGGGATTTGTATCCATAGCACATAAAAACAGAACTCAAAATAAAAAGACAATCTGCTGTAAAAAATGGACAAGATACACAAATAGAAGTTTCTCCCAAAAGATACACAAATGACCAATAAGCACACAAAAAAATGCTCAACATCATTGCCATCAGAGAAGTGCAAATAAAAGCCACATTGAGATATCACTTTACACCCAAGAATGGCTAGAATCAACAAGTCAGATGATAATGTGCAAGTGAGGATGGGGAGAAAGTGGAACCCTCCCACATTGCCATTGGGAAGGTACAGTGGGGCGACCCCTTTGGAAGACAGCCTGGCAGATTCCTAAAATGCCACTGATAGATACAGACCTAATCAAAATGAAATTATGTGTCCACCCAGAATCTTGTACACCAATGTTCAGCAGCATTATTAATAATAACCAAAAAGTGAAAACAAACTGAATGTCCATCAACTGATGAACTGATAAATCGAATATGGTACATCCAGACAGTAGGATATTACCCAGCAATAAAATAAGAGCTGATACATTCCTCAACAGGAATGATCCTTCAAAAGATGCTGAATGAAAGAAGCTAATTTTAAAAGGCCACATATTTTGTGATTCCACTTCTGCAAAATTTCTGGAATTTATCATGATAAAAAGCAGATTCGCAGTTATCCATAGTGTTTAGGGGAGGTTGGGGGTGAAAAGTCACTGGCATTGCATATGGTGCTTCTTTTGGGAGAATAGAAATGTTCTAAAATTGCTGGTCACACGAGTCAAAATATACTAAATACTCTTGAACTGCACACTTTATTTTTAAATTTTTATTGAGATATAATTGACATTTATATTAGTTTCATAATGGTTTGCAATATGATCACCATGGTAAGTCTATTGAATATACATCACCATAAATCATCACAAAATTTTTTTCTTGTGATGAGAACTTTTTTTTTTAATTCCAGTATAGTTAAGATATATTATTATATTGGCTTCAAGTGTACAATATAATAAGTCAGCAATTCTATACATCACCCGGTGCTCATCACAACAGGTATACTCCTTCATCCCCATCACACACCTCACCCACCCCACCCACCTCCCTTCTGGGGACCATCCCTTTTTTCTCTAGAGTTAGGAGTCTGTGTTTTGATTTGTCTCTTTTTTTCTTTGTTCTGTTTCTTAAATTCCACATGTAAGTGAAATGGTATTTGTCTTTCTCTGACTGGCTTATTTCATTTAGCATAATGCATTCTAAATCCAGTGATGAGAAAGTATAAGAACTACTCTCTTTAGCTTCTTTTAAATATGCATTACAGTATTATTAATTATAGTTGCCTATGCTGTACATTATATCCCTTTGACTTATTTTATAATTGGAAGTTTATATCTTTACATTTTTATACCTATATATTTATAACTGGAACTTTATAATATTTCATTGTATATCATATATCCATCGTGTGTGTGTGTGTGTGTGTGTGTGTGTGTGTATTCTGTTTTTCCATTCATCCATTGATGAACACTTAGGTATTTTCCATGTGTTGGTTATCGTGAATAATGCTGCTATGACCGTGAGGGTGCAGATATTTTGTCGAATTAGTGTTTTCTTCAGATAAATACCCATAAGTAGGATTGCTGAATGATGTAGTAATTCCATTTTTAATTTTTGGAGGGACCTCCATACTGTTTTCCACAGAGGCTCCACCGGTTTGCATTCCCACCAAAGGTGCACGAGGGTCCTTTTCTCTGGGTCTTTGCCAATACCAGTCATCTCTTGTCCTTTGTAATGGCCATTCTCACGGGTGGGAGGGGACACCTTGTTGTGGTCAATTACACATTCTAAATGGGTGAAGTGTAGGGTGTGTGAGCTGTAGCTCAGTCAAGCTGTTATTAAAAAATAGACAAAATCTCGGGGAATCATACCATCTTTCAATCCTTCACCTCATGTTCTGTTGCCCTTTTATCTCTTCTTCTTCCTCCAAACTAAGTGTCAACTGTAACCCATTTATTCGAGGACTTAAGTCCCATCATACAACTCTCAGAAATGATTAACCACGGTTTATGGGGCTACACCTTTCCAGAGTAGTTACATTTTAAGAGTTGTTTGTTTGTTGAAGAAATAGAAAGCTCAACAAACCAGTTTCTGTGTATTTAATGGTAAAAGGCCAGCTGCTGTCAGAACAATTAGAAGGGAATGGGAAGTAAAAAAAAAGAGGACTCCTCCATTCACATCCTCGATTTGTAAGGTCAGCTCAATCCCAGAACAAAATAAAATGAAACATGCTTCATTAGAACCCTGGGCCATCTTGAAGGTGCCAGTCCAATCCCAGTGGCATTCCTGGACACTGGCTGGCTTCCGTAGTCCCTACAGCATTTGTGAAACCATCTCCATCTCGAGTTTGACTGGCTCATGACCTGCGAGGACCCTTGGGTTTGTTCCAGTCATTTCTGCCTGGTCCTAGTGTTTCAGGGAGACAAGACCCACATCTGTATGTCTGGGAGCAGAATGGACCTGGGACCTGGATTTAAATCCAGAGGTAATCCAGGTATCTGGGAATACAACCTGTTTCCTACAAGCTTCTCTGGATTTGAAGAGACTTGTGGAACAGCATGAGGTCCTCAATGCGAAGGAAAAGAAATGAAAATTTTATCTTCATACTTGCTGCTGTATGTTTGAAAGCTGAAACCACTAATGCTGGTATGATTTATGAACACAGGTCTCTAAGTCTTTGCAGCTTCATTCATTTACTTAGCTCATTATTGTCACCCATCATTTGCTTCTGGTGAGTACTCCTTGCACTGGTGGGCATGCCTCTGTTCTAGAATGTTGGGGAGCCAGCGGCCGGGGCATGTCCCTCAGGCCATCATCTTCTGGGCCCTGGCTGAGGCTGGGATGAGGGAAGATGAAGGAAACACAGTGATGACTGGATCCTTTCTCATCTCCACAGGCAGAACAAGATCAAGTTGCCAGCAGATCCAGTCACTGCTGGGGACTCCCTTCCCTGTTCACAGCTGTCCCCTTGCTCTGTCCTCAGAAGAAGCAGGGAGAGAGCTCTCTGGCACCTCACTTCTTTTCTTTTCTTTTCTTTTCTTTTCTTTTCTTTTCTTTTCTTTTCTTTTCTTTTCTTTTTTTCTTTTCTTTCTTTTCTTTTCTTTTCTTTCTTTTTTCTTTTCTTTTCTTTTCTTTCTTTTCTTTCTTTCCTTTCCTTTCCTTTCCTTTCCTTTCCTTTCCTTTCCTTTCCTTTCCTTTCCTTCTTTCCTTCCTTTCCTTCCTTTCCTTCCCTTTCCTTCCCTTTCCTTCCCTTTCCTTCCCTTTCCTTCCCTTTCCTTCCCTTTCCTTCCCTTTCCTTCCCTTTCCTTCCCTTTCCTTCCCTTCCCTTTCCTTTCCTTTCCTTTTTTTTTTAAGATTTTATTTATTTGTTTATGAGAGACACAGAGAGAGATACAGAGAGGCAGTGACACAGGCAGAGGGAGAAGCAGGCTTCCCGTAGGGATCCGAATGTGGGACTTGATCCCAGGACCCCAGAATCACGACCTGAGCTGAAGGCAGATGCTCAACCACTGAGCCACCCAGGTGCCCCTCTGGGGCCTCTATTCTCAGGTCCCATTTGTGAGGGCTCCACCCTCATGATCTAAGCACACCAAAGGTGCCACGTCCATCTCATAGGAGATTAGGTTTCATCATATGAATTTGGGAAGATAAGGACATTCAGGGTACAGCACACCCTTACCTCTACTTCCCATAAGTGGGGTTTCTGTCTAAAGAAAGGTTCTCGGGTGGGACGTGTGCTGTGTGGTTTTGGCTTCTGTCACCTGAGAGAACCTCAAGGAATAAGCAGGGGTTGGAATTTAATTGGAAAGCTAAGTTCATCTCTACTCCTGGTTGCAGCCTCAACAGCTAGATTTCTGCAAGCTCGCATGATATCATGGTTACTGCCAAGTGGAAAATTGGATTTTCTGTACTACTCCTTAGTGTTCACACTGGATTTTCTGTCTCTGCTAACATCTGATTAAAAACGATCAGTAAGAGTACAAAGGAAAGAATAATAAACTTGCATAGTGCTGCATATAATATTCAAACCATTATATGCAAAAAGCATATCTCCCAGTCATGTTAGCATCTCTGTAAAGCAAAAGCTCCCTAATGTTCTCATGAGAATCTTACTGTCAGATCAGGGGTTTTATGAGTCCAGGACAAAACCTCCTTTCCCTGGAGACCTACCTGGAACAGGACCGGGCAGTGCATTTAGCAGAACAGAGGGATGCGTTTCTGTCCCAAAGAGTGGAGGCAGATCCAGAGCTTGATGAAGCCCAACACACATCTCAGAGGACGGTCTGAGGAAACCTGTCTGGTTGGAATATTGCACATCACTGCTTTCCCTTGCAGGAGGCTACACAAAGTCCTGCAGAATTACTGGCTCCAGAACTGGTGAATTGTTATGGGGTGGCTGTGCTGTCCTCACAGAGAAATCCCCCCGTCTCCCTCCCACCACACATCTGCCCATCAGACATCTACGTCCTGTGGTCAGTCCTCTGGTTGAAGGGACAGTACATGAACTTGCACTTCCTAAAACTCTGTAGTTGTGAAAGTTCTTGCTTGTATATTGTTGTCATCTTCCTCAACAATCTCTCCAACACACTTCTTGTTTCACTGAGTCAATATGAGTCTCTCAAATCAGGAATTGTGCTATGTCTTGTAGCACAGCTATCACAGCACCACTAAAAGGTGTTCTTAGCAGTGATTTTCACCCCAAAAGTGCAGGTAGGACAGGAAAGAATGGGACAGGGTCATGCATTGTGTTGTTGTTCATAAGATGCCTCCGACCCAGAGGTCCTGTGGCTAGCCTGGGATTGGTTGCTCAGGCTGCACGGCCAATGCCCTGGGTTCCAGTATCTTCCAACAGCACTGTGGTTTCATAGGTTGGGAGCAAGTGGGATGGAACAAGTGGCACAATCCAGGACATATGAGGTGCTGGGTAGAACATAAACAGAAAGCAGGTCCACATCTTCTGAGTCTATATTCACGCCCCTGACCACTGGCATGTTGGAAAAGGCCAAGCCTCTTAAAAACTCATGTTTACACTGCTACTAAAGAAAATTTGAGTGTCTCTGGTTTACTCAGGGCCAGATGGTCTGCAGAGACTTGGGTTCTGTGAAGAGAGCCATATTTTCAGTTGGGATTGGAGAGATAGAAGAGGCCAAGCAGAGGAGATCACTAATTTTTTCACCAGAATAATAGTACATCAGGCAGGGAAGATCATTCTTTCAGAGAACATTTAGTGTCTGACAGACCTACAGCAGTCTTTATTTTTTTTAAATCCAGCTTAAAATATTTTATTTTTGTATTTTGTAAAACAACTGTCCCATCAAGAAAATGGTGCAGCATTAGATGTAAAAGTTAGTTTAATTGGCCTTCAAATCCTATGTTCAGAGAAAACATTGTGATCCATCATTTCCTTTCCCAGTTAGGGAACACAGAGGGTCTCTCCAGAGGGCATGAGATGCATCGAGGCTTCTAGATCGGTTCTTTGTGAACACATGTGCTTGTCGACTGTACCTGTTCCCATGAAGGCACATGCTGCCAGGTTTCATGTCATACTTCTCTTGGCTGTGTCTTTGGTGTCCCTTTGGGCTTGGGAGGATTAGAATGGATAGCACTGGATCAAAGTGGGAGGCTCAGACAGTGCAGCTGCATCTCTTACATTCGCACATGAAGAACTGCCTCCCCAAGCTCAAAATAGCCCATTTTCAGCTGACCTGGACTGGATGCTCTAGGGCTTTTTCAGAGATGTTATGCCACATTGGAGGGGAAAGGGGCCCATCAAGACTGCCTAGGAAAGAGCTGTTACTACCCAAGAAGGAAAATCCTATAGATTCTTCCAACTGCAAAGGAAATTTTGGAAGGGGAAGTAGATACTTTGCTGTGTCTTTCATCAACATGTGTTTAGCTGTATGTTCTTAGAGGCCAAAGGTGTTGAAAATTCCAAAGTTTACCTGTCACATTATAGGGCAACTGATTTTCATTGTTGGATGATATATATCATCATACAAAAAATGTATATGTAGATCTTAGAATTGGGTTTGAACCAGGAGTCTCATTTTAAACGTGCCATTCCATCATAAACCAACTGTTCTGCATTTGGTGACCAGGCCTGCACATGGAAAGTCTCCGTTCAAAGATCAATCAGCCTCCAATAAATTTTAGAATTAACTACCCATACAGGAAGTTTCACCATCCTGGGCACTCTCTTCTAGAATAACACTGGCTTGAAAAAGTCACTCTTATGAAGCAGAGCCCAAAATGACGAGGGCTCTGGGTGTGGCATCCTCTCCAGTAGTGTCTGTCCCCTGACAGTGCACCTGCCCATCATGGTCTCATCGTGGGTCTCATCTAATTGCACACAGGTCAAGGGCAGTGCATTGTTCCTTCATGCTGCTTTTCTTACCACAGGGGCTTCACATTTGCTGCCCCCTACAGAACTCGGCCTTCACCCCAGACTTACCTACTTAGATCAGCTCGATTATCATAAAACTTTCCTTGGTTTCTCTCATTAGGCCAATGTTCCTTGTTTTGCTTCATCCAGGCTGCTATCACAAAAACAAACAAAAAACCCTAAAAACCTCAAAAAACAAACACTATAGACTGGGTGGCTTACAAATTCATTTCTCTCAGTCCTAGAGACTGGGAATTCCAGGGTCAGTAAACCCGTAGATTTGGGGTCTGGAAAAAGTCTGCTTCCTGGTTCACAGATAGTTTTCTTCTTACTGTGCCTTCACATGGCAGCAGGGGTGAGGGAGCTTTCTGGGGTCCATCCTGGGGACTCACCTTCATGACCTCATTTAAACCTACTTACCTCTCAAAGGCCCTATCTTCCAACACTACCATATTGGTAGAGTTAAGGCTTTAACATGTGAATTTTGGAAGCGCACATACATCTGATCCATAATAGATAGATAAGACAGTAGTCATCTTGAATGTTCACCCCACTTAACTCAGAAGAAGCTCTGTAATGATTCCCATTAAACTGTTACAGAAACCCCTATTGGGGCCTGAGGCTGACACTGGCCAGACCATTGTATCCTCCTCAACCCCACACACCCTCCCACCTCATGATGGTGTTTCTGCTTCTGGATTGGCTCTGTGAAGATAGGAAACTCTGGAGCAGCTACGTAGCAAAGTGAGCAGGCCCTGGACACCTATCTATATAGTCCTGTGACTATAGGGAGCATGTTTTCCCAATGCAGTGTTTCATTCCTGCTAATTTTGACAAATCTCCCCTTTCCTACAGTTAAGAATCACTTGATGTTGGTAACCACAGAACTGAGAGTGAGGCCATCCCATGCAGGAAACCAAGGGTGAAGGGTTGTGGCCCTTCACAACAAGGGTGTTCCTTCACAACAAGGGTGAAGGAAGGTCAGTTAGAGACTTTTGCCACCCACTTCAGGAAAGAAATAAACTATGGCGCCTCTTGTTGTGGCCCCTCTCATTCTTGCACCATTTTAGAAGAGCCCTTCCCTGAATTTATAACCCAAAAAACTACATGCCCAATGTTCCTAGAATCAAACTCCTATTTCCAGCTTCCAGCCAGTTGCGGTTTATTCATTCAGTCCACGGATGTAAGTTGAGAGCCCACTCTGTGCAGTCAATGTGCTCTGTGCTGGGGATGGGCAGTCCACCCTGTCCTCCTCAGGCACTTGGAGGCCAGTGAGGGGAACAGACTTTCTACCAGTAATCACATGTGTCATCATTGAACAGGACAAGTGCTAGCTAGTATATGGGTTAAATTGTCTTATGTTCTCTTGTGTGTCCAAAACCATCTTGGTATCTGCTTCTAGATCCAGATTAACAAAAATCATAGACTTTCAGATGTACTTATGACCATAAAAAGAGACAATATTGTTCTGTGTGAATAGAGAAAAAAAAAAAAAAAAAAAGCTCAGGTCCCTGCTTAAAAAAAGAGCAAGCAAGAAATCAGAAATCCCAGGTAGGAGTGACAGTAGACCAAGAAGCAAGCTGGTTCATGATGTAGAAATCCAGAAGACCTGAGGAACTGAAGGCAGGCCCTGGCACTTCTGAACACAGTGATGCAAATGTTGGAAAGTTTTCATGAGAGGCAGTTAGACCCTTGGAGTCTCTCCCTCCTCTACCTCAGCAGGAGACTAGAGCTTTCCCAGGTGAACTGAAGGGTGCCAGGCATAGCTCAGCATGGAGCCCTACTGAAAACACAGAATCCAGTGAATGCCATACACATCTGATCCATAATAGATATATAAGACAGTAGTCACCTTAGATGTTCACCCTACTTAACTCAGCAGAAGCCAGGCACTCCTGCATTTACCTGTCAACATGCTGGTGGGCCTTCTTCCTGTGCCCAGGTAGAAGACCAGAAGACTTTTTTCCAGAGAAATTGGCTACTTCTACTGGAGTCAAGGGCTCCTCAGCTCAGTTGTCCTGCAGTGGAGTCTACCACTCTGCAAGCAGTGCCCACTGCAGAGTTCCAGGCCCACACACAGTGCCTCACTCTGAAACACAGCCAGCCAGCCACTGATTGAGATGTGTGCAGAAAGGCCTATCATGAAACAGAGCTCAGAAAAAAGCAAACAGGAAAAATAGAACTTAGAGGCAACAGACAATGCTGAAAGAAGAGGGAAAGAACATTATAATAAAACCCATTATACTTAATAGGTTTAAAGAGCTAAGAGGTTGCAAACATGAATCAAGCATGGTATACCACAAAAAGGGGATATTCAGAGAGCAAAAACAATCTCTTCGATATTAAAAATGTTATGATAGAAAAAGAAATCCAATTTTCTGTTTGAAAACAACAAAAAAAGTTGAGTAAGTTGCCCAAAAAGTAGAATAAAAAAGCAAAGAAATGGATAACCAAAGGGAAAGGGACAGAAAATTATAAGATTGTTTCAGAATATGTGACATCCTGCTGATAGGAGTCACAGAGAGTAATAACGGAACTGAAAAGGAAGGAATGACCAGAGAAATGTGGTTTCCAGGAAGCCACAATATTGAAAGGTCCCACGGAGTTCCCAAGAAGAAAAAGAAGGCACGCCCTTAGGAAGTTTCAGAACATTGATGACAAAGACATCGAAGTATGCAAAAAAGGAAAAAAAATGCAAATAAAGATAATCAGAATGTCATCAACTGCAACACTAGTGTCACAACATAATGAAAAAAATGCCTTCACATTTCTTCAGATCATTTCCAATTTAAAATGATATGTTCAGCTGAATGATGAGGTATTCACACTTGGAAAGAAATTACCTTGAAGGATTTTTCTTAGAATACAGTTAAGAAGATGCTCTATCAAAACCAGAGACTAATTTTGTTGTTGTTGTTGTTGTTGTTGTTGTTTTTAAGTATAAAATGTTTAATATGGGAAGCAGAATTTTCCAAAAAAAAGAAAAGCAAAGGCAATGTGGAGGGAATCACAGGATGATCATATTCCACTGGGGGTAGAAGTTTCCAGAAAAGAGAGATCTAAGAAAGAATAAAGAAAATGAGAGGGGAAATTGACATATGACTCGATGTGTCTGAGTATAAGAGAAGACATTCTACCTAGGGAGGAAAGCTTAAGGATCAATTACAGAAACTAGAAAATCCAGAAATAGAAATAAATGTAAGGCAATTATTAACTCGAGAAAATAAACAGCTGTTTAAGAAACATGATGTAATCACAAAACAAAGTCTCACTGAATTTTGACCTCATCTTAGTATTTTAAATACTAAGTGCTTTGTTGGGAGCAGGATAAGAAGGTGTTAAAGGGAAGGTTAAAACCTCATCTTTGGTAGCATATCAATAATTCAGAGCTCAAATGGAGAAGAATCAAGAAATAACTGTATATATCTGCTATTTTAAAATATGACTGCATCGTGGTCTTAAAATATCATTTCCCACAAAACAAGCCAAGGCTCCATGGAGAAATAGCAATTTCAGGTCTTTGGCGTGGGACACATGAAATGATACTGAATGACCATGTTGCACCATTGAGTCAGGGAGCTGCAGAAGACCACCAGCACCACCACGGTCAAAGAACTCAGTGGCAAATTTGAACTTAGAGGCTCTCACTAGCCAAAGATGGGATATTTGGAGGATCAGTAGGGTAATAACTGCAATAGAAAGAAACACTGAGTTCATAAAGATTCTAAAAAAGAAAAATGCTAAGTGATCGCTGTTGGGAGATGCTAAGGAACTAGCTGATTCCAGTGTTTACAGTTTTGAAAACTGGTAAACACTGGGAAAAATCAAACATCCCTTCTGACTTTCCATGCAAGATACATCATTGGACTTCCAAAGAGTGGAAAGGAACATTCTATGTGTAGAAACACGCTAGCTAATAAATGAAAATAGATTGATAGAATTATAATATCACCATTTGTCATCCCTAAAAAAATGAATAGATCAAATTATTGATCATCAATGGCTACTCACAGAGCAAAATGAAAGACACCCGGACACTGTGTGCCTTCAGATTGAAGAAGAGAGAGCCACCTTTGAAGTAGTCTTATGGGGAAAAAATCAAACCTGAATTTCGATCAAACCTCTAGCTCCATTTATCAAGTGATCAGAAACACAGAGGACCATGCTAAATGATACCATAGGTTTCAATCAATAAAATCCAGAGTCTGGGAAACTCAATAGGACAAATGTCCTGATTTCTTCAACTAATTCATTGAGAGGAAACAAACACATAAGAGATGAAGAGCGAGTTTATGAATTAAAAGAGATTTAAGGGACATTTCAACCACTCCCCCCTCCATCTATCTTTCAATCTGAGTTGAAAGTCTTACCTCCCTCTGGTGCAGGTGGACATAGGAGCCTACGATAGTGTGCTTCCAATGCCTGTCCTCAAATCTCAAATATGTCTGCCCACACGTGTGAATTAAGAGCTTGGATTGCACCCTCACACATATTCTCAGGTCAGTGATGCCATTGACAAGCATCTCTATCCTCATCTGTCCCCTGTGTTCTCATCTCCCCACTGCCTCCTGGAGAGTAGGTCTGCACAAGAACCCATGCTGGGACCCTTCTTCACTTCCCTTCTTCCTTCTCACTGTGTTTTTTCTTGAATATACTTCTCTCTCCCTATCCAGTTCCATGTGGGTTTCCTCTTTGTTCACACATTGCTTCACTTCTTAATAATCAGACCTCCAGAAACACTCTGTTTTCACCGTGAACACAATGCCTGTCTCTTTAGGTCTGGTGATTTTGAAGTGACAGGAAATGCACATGAGGAAACAGAGGCTCAGCTGATGTTGGAGTAGGAACATGTGTCTCCCTGTCTGTCTCTCTCACTCTCTCTCATGTACACGCATTTACATACACATTCAAAAAACATTCCTCCATGCACACAAATCATTCTGTTGTAAACAGACTCCAGGAGACCAAGAACTGATGGAATATTAAAATTATCACTAGGCACCAAGGCATGAGTATAGGAAAAACCATGATTTAAAATATGTTTACCTAACTGTTTATCCCCAAATAATACAGGGGTAAGAAAACACTTCCAAATCCTATACTTCAATCCAAAAGAGTAAATAAATAAAAGCTTTCTTTTGAAAAGGATCGAAAAAATATTTTTGACAAAGGTGATTCAGATATTTCATTTCAAGCGCTCAAGTACTGCAGGAATAGGGAAAATGAGGCATCCAAGGAACAGAATTCAAATCTCATTATTTTTAATACAGCATAAGTTTAAATTCGTTATTATGTTTCTTGAGAAATTTCCTTCTTCAGGATATTTGATTCAACACAAGTAAGTGTATGTGTGAACTAACGGTGCATATGAGTGAGGATACAGAATTATACCAGTGGCTTAAATGAAGAATCGATAATGGAGGGGCTCTAGGAAGCATGGGGAGGGTTCAAGGAGCAAATAACCAATGGTACATCCAGAAAGATCTGAAGTCCTAGAGGAAGGACCGACGTCCCAGCAGGAGCTGTAGTCACAGAGGACAGCAGTCTGTCTGAGATGCATCTCTGCATGTTGGGGGAGCAGGGAACAAACACCGACTCTCTCTTTTTCTCCCCATGGCTCTGCTTCCCCTTGGCTGAATCCAATCAGGATCCTGGTCTGGGAGCCTGAGAAATGGTTGTCTGCACAGGGATGCCCCCCTGGGGCGAACGCTGGACAGAGCAGGTGCAGCAGAGCCAACTGGGGAGCAGACTGGGAAGCCAGGGGAGAATCAACTGCTCCCAGGCTGCACATCTTCTCTTCCAGCTAAGCCTTTACACTTGTCTCTGGACCCAGTTACCTCAAAGTATCTGGCACTTGATTGTGACCATTACTGTTACCATTTGAGTCTACTAACCCTGCTGGAAAAAGCTGAGTGTTGTCAGTGTTTTAGAGTCAGTGTCCAAACGCAGCATTGTTCTGGTTAAATTTCTGGCTGTCATTTCAAATTTCTATCCTACAGGAAATCGAAGCCAAATTACCTTGGTGTAACATGAGCAGGTCTGTGGGGCAAAAGTCTCTCGGTTGTCCTGGCAGATCAATGGTTAACTAAAGATTTTAGATACAATGTTCTAAGGCTCAGCCCTTCCACTATTAACTATTCCCTCTGCCCTGTATGCCCTTCCCACCTCACAGAGCATATATGAATCATGTAAAAACCCAAACTATAGAAATTGTAGATGCTGAGCTAAATGAAGATTCAGAGGCAGATGCGTTAGAGACCACTCATCTCCCCTGAGACCGGGACTGCAATTTGACCAGGGTAGTAGCAGGTTCAGAACTGGTAAATTCTTAAACTTCCCAATACAAAGCTTTTTGTGCTTTATTATAAAAGGACACAGGATTGATCCTTAAGAAATGCACATCTACACTAGGCTCTAATCACAAACTCGTCCTTGCTCCCTGGCTTATAGTTGAAAAGAGGAGGAATCAATTTTGCCTGGGACAAAAAATCGCCTGCCTCTTCTCCCTCTCCCCATTTCCTGATGAACAAAAGGATGGCTCACCACACCTAGTTATTTCCCTCAACCCTGTCTCCTCTTGTGTCCTCACTACATCTCCTCAATTATCCTATTGTTTGAGTCAGCCCTTACGGGTCCAGGTGAGACCAATAAAGCTATCAGAACGTGTCTTCTTTTCATTCTAGATGTGACAGGAAGATATTGGAGGGTTTTAAGCAAAGAAAGAACACAATCTAATTTATGGTTTTACAGTATCGCTCTGGCTACTGTGCGGCAAATAGACAAGACTGGTTGGAGGCCATTGCAGCGGCGCGAACAAGAGATATGAGAGGGCTGCTAGGTAGCAGTGGAGGTGATAAATAGGAGCATATTTGCTATATGCCTTCAAGATAGAGTTAGCAAATGTGCTGTTGGATTGGATGTAGGACTTCAGGAACTAATGACATCCTGCAATCATTTGCCTGAACAACTTGAGGAATGAGCATATCATTTGCTAAAGTAGGGAATGAAGGGGACTCTCGCAGGAAAAATCAAGTTTTGTTCTAGACATTTTATTTATATATATATATATGTATATATAGATATTTCATATATGTGGGGGTGGCAAACGGAGAGGAAAGGACTGCTCAAACAGATTCTGCATTGAGCACAGAGCTCTACTCGGGGCTTGATCCCACAACCCTGAGATCATGACCTGAGCTAAAATCAAGAATCAGACACCTCACTGACTGAGCCACTCAGGTGCCCCTGTTCTGGACATTTCAAATGGAATCTCCTATTTAGGCATCCAGGTGGTGATGTCAGGATGTATGAGTCCAGAACTCAGGACAGAGGATGTGCATTTCAGAGTCCTCAGCTTGTGTAATATTTGGGCAGCGGAGTTGGACAGGGTCACCTGCAGAAAAAAAAAAATGTATACACGGCAGAGAACAAGTTCTAGGGAAAGAGCCCTGGAGGATCCCATAATTTAGGGACAAGGGAGCAAAATGATCTCGGAAGCAGCCTCCAGTGAAATAGGAAGGAACCTGTGTGCGTTTCATTTTTTTTTTTCCTCTAAAAATGGGTCCTGCGTGTCTCTAGAAAAGGGGATTATGAAACCCACCTGTGACTCACACAAACGATACGAAGCAAGTCCAGCGAAGCAATCCGGTACATTCTCCCCAGGAATAGCTCCGTGTTTATCTGTGGGTGCATGCGGGCGCCCCCCCCCACACACACACACTCAGGCCTGCCTTGACAGATGCAATGTTCAACAACTATGTGCGCTTCCATCCACCCACTGTCATGTAGATACGGTGACACGTGATTCCCGGCAAGCTAGTCTAAAGATAACCAGTCTGTTTTACTTTTCTGGGAGATCAATTTGACATTTTAATTATGTGTAAAAAAGTTCAACCAAATATATTACTATTGAATATTTTGACAAGGTCTTTCATCCTATGTTGAGATTCCAAGAACCCACTGCTCAGCAGTAATTACATAAAATGAGAAGGAAAAAAAAGGTGTAAGTGGGTCACTTGCCTACCAAATACCTAGAAGTAAGCCTTGGACTTCTGAGACCCTATACCTTTGGACAGAGTGTCAGTTCTCTATCCCGCCTAAGAAGTAGCACAGCGCTTATAGGGCTTTTATTGTTGTGGGCCAGGGGCTTGGAGGGGACATCGTTGGGTGCCTCTGGCCCAAGGCCTTCCGACGTCTGCAGCCACGGTGAGGCTGGGGGAGGACCCAGCTCCATGCTCTCTCTTGTGGCCCCCGGTGGCCTCAGGTCCACACTGGCTGTCGGCCCTGGACCTGGACTCCTTGCACCCAGGCCTCTCCGAAGGGCAGCTGGCAGCCTGGCCCTGGCTGTCCTCCAGGTACGTGTGAGAGGGCCCCCATGGAGGCCCAGCAGGTAGCCAGGGAGCAGCACGTCTGGACACAGCGCTAACAGACCGTGTGCCTCTGACAAGGCATGTGAAGCGTTTCAGATAGTCTATACCCATTTTTAGGCCCGCACAGCACACGTCGGGAAGTTGGCAGACGATGGGGAAACAATTATGCTCTGTTCCCCACTGCAGTGATCTTTTCCTACATCTCGTCTTCGTACAGCACATTTCAGCCGAGCAGCAGCCTAAGAGCGAGGAGCAGTGACTTGGCAGTGCGGGTTATTTTAATGAACACTTTCAAGTAAGTCTTCACCATCTGTTTTCTTTCCTAATTACAAACCTATACTCATTTGCAGCTACATCATTAAAAGTGAGATTCTGGCGGCGTGCTCTAGATGCTTGTCTAGCTTGTCCTCTTGGTTCTAAATGAATCTCCTCTGTTGTGATTTCTTGAAATCCAAGGCATCTCATTTGGGGTGAAGACACAAAAACCAGTATGACTGCATGTACGGGACTCAAATGTATGGGATTCATGTCTTGATCCTCGCTCTTTCCTTCTCTGTGTCTCTCGGTGTTTCTCTGTAATTCTATTATTGCAAACAGGAATTCTCTTTAAGAAGGATTTTACATTTCAAATTCCCCAAATGTCTTTGGTAATTTTAGCTTGCTTTAGGGATAAGGGGAGGATTTAAGCGGAAGCCCTTTAAACAGGAATTAAACTCATTTGCACAATTTAGACCTGCAGATCTCTCCTGAGCACGATGAGGCATTTTACAGAGTTTAACACTGCAAATATTGTTTTATTTCTCTGTTTTCCCTCCCTAAGGAATTATTCATCAAGATGAACTCTAAAACAAATCAAGAGATACCAAGAGATACATAGCTTTAAAAATAATCGGCTGAAATTCAAAAGATTGCCAGCGGTTTTGCATCTCAAAGGATGCTAGCATTTAAGAAAGGATGGATGCCAATCATCAAGACTACTGATGTTGCTGCATAGGTGAGTAGCAATGCATTGTGGGCCTTTTAAATATTGACAACCTGCAAAACGCCCCCCCCCCGCCCCCACCACACTGTAAAAATCTGCCAAACAGCCCTTCCACTTGAACTCAACGCTGGGAGGAGTGGCTAACACTGCAGCCATCCACTAGGTGCTGATGATGGGCGCCTCCTGCTGGCTGATATGGGTTTACGGAAGAAGTGGCACAGTTGCTGCAGGGCCTAGAGACCAATCACATGATCACATGCCTTTTCTTAAGCCAGCAGACGTTCCTGAAGGGTAGACAGGTCAGCTCAGGCATAGGAGGTGAGCATTGGGTCTGGGTGCATCAACATTGGGGTTGTTTCCTTGGATTCATCAGCCTTTGAGACCTTTGGTGTGGTAAAATTCATGGTCCCCTCCTGCATCAGACCCCAAAGCAGGGGTGGAAAGTGTCAGAGAACCTTGGGGAGCACCGTGATGGAAAAAGAGGCCCCGGGTTTCTGTGCGGGTTCAATGCTTTAATTGGAATGGATTGGCATGTCCCCCTTTGGTCTGGTTTGCAAAGATCCCCTACTCCTTTCCTTAATGTGCACCCGAGGACAGCCTGTCACCCTGTCACAGAAGACCACATCATCCTAATGTTCTCCGCCTGGGGCATTTTGCCTGCAAATCCCTGTGGCATGGATTGTGCTCCAAGAATCAGACCCTCTCCTTTTTAACGCCGCACTTAGGCAGAGCTCCTACATAATTTCAGCTAGGCTTCATTCTGTTCAAATTGGTTAAGAAAACAGTTTCACAAAAACTGCTGGTTACAGGCTTCTAATTTCCTGTCATTACAAGATGCTGGAGTTTTAAAATATCAGTCTTTGAGCGCAGAGGAGAAAAGCCACACCAGTGAGTGCAGGTGTGTCCAGACAATGCTTTAAGGGCAGAACATTCCAGAGAGAGTTTATGGAACAGATGTTAACTGAAGGGGAAGGGCCTATTATTTAAAAAATGCTGGGAAAGTTGATGAGCTTCTCTAAGCAATTTGCTGTGGGCTTTTCTCCACTGTGGGCAGGGGGAGAGGCTCCTTCCCGGGGGTGCTCGTATTTTTGCTGTAGAAACCGGACCTCTATACCTGAAGTGTCTTGAAAATTGTGTCGGATCATCTGGGGTTTGGACTAGAGGAGAAATAATAAGCATGACAAAAATTCATGAGTGGAAATAACACAGATGAGCACAAATTTCAAAATAGAAATTATCCATGGGGAAAAAAAACAAAGCTGAGGGCAGTGAAGAGATACACATGAAAACGGGTGGAAACAGCAGCTGCATTCTCTTTGGATCAAATACGATTATTTTAATGAGTTTTTTTAAACCTTTTGTTTTGTTTTGTTTTGTTTTAGCATAATGAGTGCTCCTAAGGCAATGGTGCAAATTCTTGTAAGTGTTCGTTTGTTCAGCTTTCTCCACCTTAGAGTCTTTGTGAAAGTTTAAGCCATTCAGTTACTATTTGGAGCTCGGGTGTAAATCGTTGTAGGATCTGGAGCCCTAGAGAGAGCTGGGTGTGGGGGCTCTTTTGATGATCTGAGGGCCCCTGCACTGAGCACAGGGCTGAGGGCCAGAGTCTCTTCACCAGATGCTGGCAGGGGTTCCACATCTCACAGCCACTGGACAGTGAGAAAGACCTGGAGACACTGCATAACTCATAAAATGGGGCCCAAACTAACTAGTATTTGAAGGGGTCATTGTGGAATCTGTCAACATGCACAGAATGCCCCATGTTGTATGGGTGCGAACTAACGAAAGATCTCAGGTTGTGTCCGGTGGGTGCCGTGCACTGGTGTGGTGGGTGAGAAGGTGTATCTGGTGGGGCTGTTGAGAGGCATCTAGGCTGCTTCAGCCTTCACATGCATGGGTGTCTACACCAGTTCCCACGTTCTGCATCCTTCTAGCCACGTGCTGAACGGTGTCTTAACAAAATCTCCTGTGCCTGAATAATGAGTCTCATGAGTGCTTGGCCAAGCTTCTGTCTTAACTTGATGGCAGAAACATTCCTGGTCCCAGCCTTCCTGTGTTCTAGAGAAGAGAGCTTCCCCGGTGCATCCTCTTACCCCAACTGCTCTAAGGAATACCGACCTTGTATTGCACCTTCCACTTTTGGTTCATGAAATGCCTTGGATCATCCTGTTGCAGGACCTGGAGAGCACAAGCTGGCCCACCCAGATGACAGTGGTGCAGCAGGAGCTGAGAACCCCCAGTCTCACCTGAGACACAGATGGCCCCACAGTCACACACACTTGTAACTCCAGCCCCTTGGGATGATGGAGGAATAAGACGTGCCCCATGCATTTCTAGGAGGCCCCAAGGGAGATGCACCATGTGCTCCTCAATCAGGCCAGAGCCCCAAGTGCCATCTGCTTGTCACCCAGCAGAGATCAGGCCGTCCTGGGCCCGGAGAGCCAGGCGTCCCAGCCTCAGACAGGCACAGGCAGTCCCGCCACTGAAGCTCCCCCTCTGGCTTGACCAAGTGACTCTTCCCCAAGTGGGAAGAGCAAGAACGAACACCACCTCCTTTATATTCGAATAACAATAGCTTATAAAAGTGGTCTGCTAGGGTCCCCTGTCAACTGTTGTTTCCTAGGAAATGGCTGTTTCAGGTTTTACGTGCAGCCCTTCCGCTACCTGGAACCTCTAAATGGGACATTACATATCTGGGGTCAGGGATGGATCAGTCTCATTCTTTGCCCCAAAGCAGAGGATCAGATCCCTCTTCTCTAGGGTGAATTAATTGCCAGGAGGCCCTCTGAGCTATCTGAGCAGCCCTCGGATGTGGCCACACATTCACCAGCACCCACTGGGGCCAGGGACAGGGAGCTGGCTGCTGCCTAAGGAAAGGACATCAGTCCCGAAGTGCTGGGAGCACTTGCAAGAGAGTACTTTGCTGTTTCATAATCCAGTGTAAGTGTCATGACTGGGCAGGGAGTTGTCCCTATCTATGCACGCATGACTTTTCCACTTACGTTTACTAAAGCATGAGGTATTTCCCTCAAAATTCCTTTTAAAATAAATTACCTCCATAATAGTAAAACCCAAAGAATCCATATTTCTTAGTGATGAGAGAAAAAAATTTAAGATGCAAACAAAATATTATAATGAGTTATCTAACATTTGAGTGGCAAAAGAAAATAGCCCTCACTGTCCTTGTAGAATGCAAATTGCTTTCTCCTTAGCAATAAATCATTCACTTGGTGAAAGATAAATATCTCATCATTATTACATGTCAGGTCCATGTAGAAAATGCTTACCTCAAATGGTCTGAGGTGTAAAAGATGCAGCTCTAGTAGAATGTGTGGCTCCCGCTCTCCACGGGTCAAAAATAAATGCAAATATTGACCGGCTCTAAAACTTATATAAGCCACAACGACAGATTTTTTTTTTTTTAATTAGCCCAGCAGAACAAGGCCAGAAACATAAGATCCAGGGTGTGTTCAAGGAGGCTTTGGAACTTGTATCCTCTGGTCGTGAAGTCTTTCCAATGGGGAGAGACAAGAAGCGTGGTGAACGGGCTTAGACGATGTTGGCACTGTCAGGAGTGGTAGAAAGGAAGGGTATTTTTGCTCACTTGCTCTCATTTCGCGCCTGGGAAGTGTTCCGAATGAGAGAAATCTGGTGGAAGAGACTGGGAGACTATTTAGAAATGCATTTAAAATAGCGTGTATCAATGTTTTCTAGAAGTCTGGAATGCAATGAAAATTTTTTCTGAAGTCTCATTGGAGGAGTTAAAAAGTATTGTTAGAAGTCGGAGGAATTCACCATAATGATGGCATGTGATGTCAGCCACTCTTTCCAAAATGGAAAAGGGAGAAGGATCATTTTAGGAGATCAGTGAGCCGAGACCACTTAGCTGGGGGAGCGCACTTTGAGGTTTGGATTCCCTCCAGGGATGTAAATCACATCACATGCTGATATTTTAATATCAAATATTGTGATAGGAGGGCCGGGATGGAAGCTGACAGGGTGCCAGTACCCTCATGAGGACATTGCTGCCATGGAAGGGAGAGCCGGGGGCCCATCCATCACCGCTCTATTTCTTAACAGGTGGTTGTATAATTGGTTCACTGTTTCTCTGCCTTTTCCCTGTGGTATCTTCTCAATCAGGCCTGGAGCCTGTGTGGGGGGAAGATGTGTCATACTCATCTTTCAACCCCCAATCCCTCACCCCTAGGCTGGAAAGCCACAGGAAAGGGAAACTCGGATCACTTAGGAGCTAAGTGAGTGAACTGTCCATGCAGAAAGGCCAATTACGATGCCACGCCTTGCAACATAATTTGCCAGGAACTCTTACGATGGTGACAAATCGCGATGACAAAATGCCACTGGATGAAAAAAAAAAAAAAAGAAAAGAAAAAACTCTATCTATCAAAGAATAATACATAATGTGAAAATACGCCTTAGAAGAAAGGTGATCTATTAATCAAAATTTTACAATTAGCACTAAAAATAGACTCTATAGTGGCCTCTGAAATGGGAAGATGGAGTAAGTCGTGTGGAGATGTTGGTTCTGGAGCTCCTTTGCTTCTGCAAATTCCTTTAATTCAACAAGCAACTTGGATGTTAAACACCTAACGATGACTTTGTGCCTGTAGCCTCCTCACAATAGTGGGTGAAACTATTTCAGATTGCTTTTATGGAATTCAGGTGAAGTTGGAAGGAGAAAGCATCTGGAGTTTTAATTATGGGGGACATATTACATAATCTCAGATGAAGCTCAGAGACGCTTTGTTCTTATTTACAATTATAGGTATTTTGCTACATTCATGTATGATGAGAGTTTTAGGACCGTTAACTGGGCTCATCTTGCGATCAGCTCAGCCATGACAAATCCCCGATATGTCATCGCTAATTGTTCGCCTGACGACACACACAGTGGGGGACGGGGTTGTTTAATCTTAGCCATCTATTTGCAGATTGTTCCTGTTGGTTGAGTAAAAATTATTTCGAAAACTGTCACTTTATCAGATCATACTTTTGCATTTTAATAAATGTGGTTCGGAGAGCTGCCTGGAGCTTGTGTGGTTGATGTACCAGTCTCCCCTGCTAGCGATAATCACTGCAGAGAAGCTAGTGACAGCGTCTGCACATGGGAGTGAAGCCATCATGTTTGGAAGAGTCTTCACTGAGCCATCTCTCCAACTGGGGAGCCCTGCCCTTATCAGGGACACTGTGGGTCAGTTAAAAGCCTCCCTCCTATGTTCTGCATAAGAATACCATACAGAACACTTGAAAGACATTTGGAGAAGCATCAGCCACAGCCATTCCGCATCCTTTGTATTATTATATGCCCTGCCTTCTGCAGGATCTCCACAGGCACAGATAGTTTTGAATTACAGACAAAAAGCTCTCAGATTCTGCCAAAGATCTGTGCCAAAGTGATCATGATTATCCATCTCTGAGTATTTGCTCCTGCCAGCAACAATTAATGAGATTGAATCACTCATGATCTTTGAATATATGAAATAAAAACAGAAGCAGGAATAAAATAATGATGAACAAGGGGCTTCATTATATAAGAAACAACAACTTTTGGTTGTTAAAGAAAGGCCATCTCAGCTAAAGAAACCAGGAGAAGGTTTGGGTGTCTCTAATCTTCAGGAACAGAGGATCCAGCCCGAAGCTGGCAACAGTGAAGTGGACAAGCTAAGCCCTCTGTGTCCATCAGCATTAACTCTTCCTGCCCCACTACTGTGGTCTCCATGGGTCAGACCTCTTGTTCTGTTTTTCCCCTGTGTTTCCTCTGACCACCTTGATGGGGACTGTGTTCATGAGAAACAGTGTGAGACCTTTCTCAGATAATCCGTGCTGCTTCATGACATGCAAATTATGTTTAAAATAGAAAATCTTTCTCCTAGGACAGAGGAATGATGATTAATTTTAACTTCTGGTGAGTGATCCACCATTGAAATAAATATAAGCGAGATGGTCAAGCTAAAATATGCTCCAGTTCCAGCAAGCTATTAAGAATCCATGTGAGTTTGGGCAATTTCTTTCTTTTCTCTGAACTGCTGTTTCCTTTCTCAGTGGTCACAGAGGTCCTCCGGGCTCTATGAATCAATGATTTTCTGAATGTTAAAGGGTAAACAAATTTCTTGAAATTAAAAAAAAACTGGGAAAAATATCTTCTATTGTATTATGGAGGATATGTGACCTCTATTTTCATTGTGCTCATCCAGTCATTATTTTAAGTTACAAGCAGATGGATACTTAGCTAGACAGATGAGTAGATGCATAGAATGAAAGACAAATAGAAAGTCAAGCGGACAGGAGGGAGCTAGGGTCATAGGTAATGCAAACTGGACATAGGACATGGTCCCTATTTTAAGGAGCCCGGAGAGGGAAGGACAGGTTCTGGTTGAATCTGCCACCTGGTCCATCATATTCATTAATATGAAAGCAAGTATGTGCAGGTACAGTTTAGGCCATCTGCTTGCATGCTGGGCCAGTGGAGGTGAGGGGAACAATCTTGTGTTTTTATAGATGAATTTCCGCTCTGATGGTTTTCCCCAGGAGAGCCACTTTTCCTTTGTAAAAAGAGAAGATTGTTTCTTACACAATTTCAAAGTAAATAAATCATTTCTCCAATTTATCAAACCATCCAGTTGTATATTAATTATTAAAAAATCATAAAAGTTTGAAGAGTTTAAAAAGGCCATTTAGTTTGTTTACCTGCCTCTAGGCAAGACTTACACATACCAACAGAGATAATTGGTATCCTGCCAAATGACTATTTTCTGGTCTAAGCAATAAATTTTTTTCCCTAATTAGTGTGTAGAATAAGAGTTGTTTCTTACAATTAATGAGGACGGTTACTCTTGAGGTTGTTTTAATATCACATTCAGTACATGGCATCTAGGCATCTTAACTTGGGCTGGGCCATTTCTTCAGTAGCCACTTCCCTGGAGCATCATGTCTCCGAGACCAGCCTGTGCCCGCTACAGTGAGGGCTGCTGTGGAAAATAATCATCTCAGATATTCACAGTGAAGCTTCTGTGTTGTTGTTAATTTCTGCTCTTTAGAAAGTCTCTCTGCTCTTGTATCATGAATGGTCCTGTCAGTCAGGCCCAGAGAGGCAAAGGCAAGGGACTGTGTTCTGGGACTCTGACCCAAGGCAAAGAGGCAGATAAGGTGTAGCCTGTAATGACAGCAACCGTGATGCTGATCTTTGCTATGGGTCCCTTTAACATGTCTTTTGTGTAGCTCTGGACACCAGTGTTGCAGGTGTCTGACATCAGCATGTGTTTCTACATCTTACTCTACTAAGAACTCGCTGTACTCAGTGCCATATCGAGATGATATTTAAAACCACAATATGCTCAATCAGCTCAGCCAAATGCCAGTTGCTCATTTTCCACATAAATCAGATATGATTAGTGTTTGCTTGGGCAAGTCATCACTAACACACAGCAGCCTCACACTCGTGTGTAAGTGCTCCGTGCTCCCTATCACGTGCTTTGGTGGCACACAGAGCAGCCTTCATCCAAATGTAAGAGCTTGACGGAGCCATTAAATGCAAGACCTTCTTAAGAACGAGTTTCTAGAGACAGCCAGACAGTCAATATCAAAATGTTTCTTTGAAGAAGGTCTAAGATAAACTTGAAATAAGCCAATTTAGCTTGCTGGGTAAGCAGCAATTTAAGGTATGATCTTTTCCCCTCCTCCTCTCTGTCTTCCTCCTCCTTCTCCTCCTCTCTGTCTTCCTCCTCTTCCTTCTCCCCTTCGTCTTCCTCCTCCTCCTCATCTTTCTTCTCCTATTCCTTCTTTAAATGTAACAAAACAAATCCTTAAGGATTATTTATGAGTAATATTCAAAATGAAGATTTGGTCAATATGTTTCACCAGGAGGTTTTAATGGGAACACTTTATCCTAGTTAATAATCCCTAGGAGCCAGGTTTGCTCTGCAAAGCAAACACTGAAGTAATAACAACAAGAAAATAAACACATTCCCAAACCCTTAAGCCTAAACGGCAGAGATTTGTGTTACTATTGTTCCTCTACGGGTCTGGCTCACATTTGGTGGTGCATTTTCTCTGAAAGGAAAATGACAAGGCTGCTCGGCTCCTCCTGGAGCAGCTTGAAGACACTTAAATCTGATGACACAGAACAAATCTCCGAAAGGAGTTACAGTCATGTAAAATAATGAAAGTGGAGACACGTAGAATGCAAACATCAGTCTTATGAGAAACAAAGCTGCATATAATCGGGTGTCATAAAATGAGTTGGTATTCCCTAGAAAAGGGGGGTGATGGGAGAGGGTGCCCCTCTGTCACTCGGTGTGAAGGAGGGCCCTTCTGCATCCCATTGGAAAGACAGGATCTGAGGACTGTTTCCCTTCAAAGATACAATAAATAGCCTCTTGTTGCAAACAACATTTAGTGGTTGTGTTTTCTAGTAAAAATAAGACTCCTGGATGAATTTATTTTTTAACTCCGTAAGAGGTAGAGAAAGAGAAAAGAAAATGAAACAAAGCAAAAGTAGCATAATGGAATCTAATGCTGACAGATGTAGACTCGCCTTGAGGGTTTTCAAAGAAGGAAAGGATGTGATGAACATAGCCTCTGTAAGGCTGACTGCCAGTATAGACAAGTCTGTCTCTCCTAGTCCTCACAATTTTCCTCATGGGAATCAGTGGTTCAGCTCCTCTCCACGGCAGCTCTTGGGATGCCAGCACACCTGTAGAGACCCATGAGTCTGGTCCTCACTAGGTAGAAAACAATTTTAGATTTGTAACTGTTTACTGAGCTACAGTTCCCTGACCCGAGTAGTATAGACACATTATCTCCCTCCCATCCTAAACGTGTAGCATTAGTGTTCCTAGATTGTGAAGAAAGACCTTGTCCAAGAAGACGTCCTGGACCAGGTCACTAAGGACCCTGATGTTCCTATGGCACACATAGACCTCCCTGGGCTTGGGTCTATCTAGGCTTTGGAATTCAGTATAAACTCACCTCCAGTTTTTAAAGCCAGAATTTGGAAGTTAGATCCACATACGCTATCGACACTTGCATATGCGTGAGAGTCAATGGCCTCATGGATTGCACACAAGACTTAATAGAGAACAAACATATTTAATTGGAAATTAGAGTTCTGTCCTTTATTTCAAACTAGCTTTCTTTGTTCCCTAATAATGGAAATGAGAATGATATATATTCTGATTATGTCAGTGATATTTCATCAATTAAAGAGACAGTAGGTGCGCATGTCCTGAACAGTCAGAGAGAATTATAAAGTGGAAAGGATTTTTTCCCCTAATATGGTCAGACTTAAAGAATGATACAATCTAAGTACTGAGAGAAAGCCAAAGTTTGCTGGTTGAAAATTGCTCTCAATTTAAGAAACTCTTTTATAAAGCCATTGATTTATCCATCCATCCATCCATCCATCCATCCATCCATCCATCAATCCATCTATCCATTCATCCATCCATCCATCCATCCATCCATTCATCCATCAATCCATCCACTAATCCATCCATCCAAACACCCATTCATCCATTCAATAATATATCCATATACCCAAATGTTTATTGAGAATCGGCTTTTCTTGGGACCCAGGATATTAAGTTTGGGTACTCAGTGATAAAATATGCATGATCTGTGCCCTTATAATTTTTGGTGAGGAAGACTGATAGTAAAGAAGCACTTTGAAAAAAAAGAAGAAATTAGGAATGATGGCAGCACCCATTAGTGGAAAGTATTGAGAATCACAACTGAACAGGGCCTAGAGGCATGGCATGCCAATGTCCTGAACTTGGACACACACTGTTGCACAACAGCCTTCAAATAATATCTGTTGCCAGTGAATATCAGTCAGTCAAAATTAGGAAAAAGAGTGGATTATCCAACATATGTTTTCAAAACTTAATTGTGATAATTTAACCAAAATTTAGTAATCCTTCTAGGTAAAGTCTTTAGAAGGTATGTTAATATCTAAGAACATTTTCAGTTAACATAAATTCACTTGTTTCTGGTGTGCAGCATAAATATTAGCCTTACTATCTTATTTATGTTATTAAATTCTTAGTATAGTAGAGAGAATAATGCCCCCCCCCCAAGAGGTCCACAGACTAATTCTAGGAACCTGAGATTATATTACCTTACTTGGCAAAATAAAATTTGCAGATGAGATTAAGATTATGGGGTCTTGAGATGGGGGAGATTATCTTGGATTAGCTGAGTGGATGAAATCTGATCACAAAACCCTCAAAAGCAGAGAAGTTGGAGATATGAAACATAAGGGGTCCTCAGCCCTCATTGTTAGCTTTGAGAAAGGAGGAGTAGGCCATGAGCCATGGGACAAAGACTTGGAAAGGCCTCAGGAAGCTGAGGAAGGCCCTCAGTTGACAGCTTGAAGATGGGGACCTGCGTCCCACAATCTCAAGACACTGAGGGGCATCTGAGTGGCTTAGTGGTTGAGCGTCTGCCTCTGGTCCCAGGACCTCGATCTGGGGTCCTGGGATCGAGTCCCCCATCAGGCTCCCACAGAAAGTTTTATCCCTCTGTCTATGTCTCTGCCTCTCTCTGTTTCTCTCATGAATACATAAATAAAATCTTAAAAAAAAAAAAAGTCAGATTATGTCAAGAACTTGAATAAACTGGGAAAGACCAGAAAATGGATTTTCCCCTGCAGCCCCCAGCAAAGAAGGCAGGCTGTGGACACTTTGATCTCAGCCCAGTGAGACTACTGTTGGACTCCTGACCTACAGAACTATAGGACAATGGATTTGTGTTGTTTTAAACTACTAAATATGTGGTGATTTATTATGACGGTGATGGAAATCTAATTGTCTTAGAAACGTAATGAGTGAGTTTCAGAGCAGTATAGGCCTGGAAACCAGAAAGACGATTTATCAGATCAAATATTCTTTACTCCTCCATCCACGTCCCAAAGTTCAGCAGGGAGTGAGAGGTAGACCAATAGCCACAGGACACAAGTCCTTTGACTTACAGCCTTTTGCCTCGGATTTCCCTGACAGTCCAGGGAAAGCAGCCCTGTCACTGTTTGTTTGTCTCCAGGATTGTCTCTGGAGGTCCCAGAAGGACCGAGGCCACTGCCATTCTTATGACATTTGAGAATTCTCTGCAGAAAATGGCAGACCACTGCTGAGGCACTTCTGTGCAATCCAGAATTCCCTGGCTTCGGAACTCACCTTTCCTTATTAACTTCCAAAGACTTCCATTGTCCTCCCGATGCTGCTGTCAATGTAAGCAACAGAAAGAGAGGTTTCAAGCTAACTCTAAGAAAGGATCACAATGACAAATGGCTTGCAGGTCAAGTGTGCAGCAACAAGTATGTTCAGGGAGTCGGGGTAGCAATGGAAATCCACACTGGCCCCAGAGTTTCAGGGTCGAGAATGAATTGGGGACCGTGGCTACAGACGTGGAACTTGCTGGCATTTCTCAGTGATGTGAGCCTTTCTAAGCCCTCCAGTTACGCTTTGCAAAATACCGCGCTTGCCTGCTCCAGCCACTGCTGGATTGTTCTGGTGGGATTCGGCTCATCCCCATGTATTCCCCTGCCTCTTCTGTTTGCGGCCTGTTTGTTCTGCTTTCTGGGCTGTGTCTATATCATTTCTAGGGAAAGGTGACACTGGATCCCATCATTCCCCTCTTCCAAACTCAGCTAAGCCTCAGGATGGAAATTTCTAAGTGCAGGTTTAATCAGTATTTATATCACAATAACTCAGAACACCTAAATTTCAAGCCAGCAGTCCTTTTTTTCCTATGAGCTTTCAAATAGAAATTTTTCATATATTTTTCTGATTCAGTTTTCCTTCTATGTCTCTGTAAATGCTTCTGAGGATAATCATTTAATATATGTTTTCCCAAAATACACTGATCTGCAAAATAACAGGTCATTATATCCTGCATCCCTGCCCTGCTTGGTGCCCTGCATTTTCATAAAGTCCCCTCTTCTGGATCCTAAGGACAACACTCCTTCCAGAGAGCCCAGAAGTCCAGTTTCCCTGAGCCAGGGGGAAAGTGTCCCTCAGAGGGCACCATCTGGAGGAAGAAGTGCAGTGAAGGGCAGGGCAACACAATTTTGAGTGGAGGAAATGCTCCTCATCACTTGCCATCAGGGAAATACAAATCAAAACCACAATGAGATATCACTTCACACCAGTCAGAATGGCTAAAATTAACAAGACAGGAAACAACAGCTGTTGGCGAGGATTTGGAGAAAGGGGAACCCTCTTGCACTGTTGGTGGGAATGTGAACTGGTGCAGCCACTCTGGAAAACTGTGTGGAGGTTCCTTAGAATTAAAAATAGACCTACCCTACAACCCAGCAATTGTACTGCTGGGGATTTACCCCAAAGATCCAGATGCAGTGAAATGCCGGGGCACCTGCACCCCAATGTTTATAGCAGCAATGTCCACAATAGCCAAACTGTGGAAAGAGCCTCAGTGCCCTTCAACAGATGATGGATAAAGAAGATGTGGTCTATGTATACAGTGGATTATTCCTCAGCCATCAGAAAGGACAGACACCTACCATTTGCTTTGACGCGGATAGAACTGAAGGGTATTACACTGAGTGAAGTAAGTCAATCAGAAAAGGACAATCATCATATGGTTTTACTCATACAGGAAATATAAGAAATAGTGAAAGGGATTATAAGGGAAAGGAGGGGAACTGAGTGGGGGAAATTAGAGAGGGAGGCAAACCCTAAATCTGGGAAATGGACAAAGGGTTGTGGAAGGGGAGGTGGACGTGGGGATGGGGTGACTGGGAGATGATGGGCAATGAGGAGGGCACTTGACGTTATACTATAACATGCTGAGCACTGGGTGTTATACTATATGTTGGCAAATTGAATTTAAGTTAAAAAAATGTAAAAACAAACAAACAAAAAAAGAAATTAGGATGATAAAGGTAGAACTGTTTTCAGAAACCACCACTCCCTGCAGCTGCCCTGCATGCCTGGTGGGGTTGCCAGGGGGCAGGAGGAGCTGAAAGGCTTTGCTGCATATCAGATCCTGTTGTTTTGATGAACAAGAAACAGGCAGGCAAATTCAGAGGTAGAACAAAGGTGAGAGTTGTGTCAGAACTAGCCAAATCAATTATGTGGAAATCCACAAGAGAAGTTTTAAAAAGAATAAAAGGGAAGTCTCATTTTCAGGTTTTTTTTTTAATTAATTTTTATTGGTGTTCAATTTACCAACATACAGAAAAACACCCAGTGCTCATCCCGTCAAGTGTCCACCTCAGTGCCCGTCACCCATTCCCCTCCAACACCCGCCCTCCTCCCCTTCCACCACCCCTAGTTCGTTTCCCCGAGTTAGGAGTCTTTATGTTCTGTCTCCCTTCCTGATATTTCCCAACATTTCTTTTCCCTTCCTTTATATTCCCTTTCACTATTATTTATATTCCCCAAATGAATGAGAACATACACTGTTTGTCCTTCTCCGATTGACTTATTTCACTCAGCATAATACCCTCCAGTTCCATCCACGTTGAAGCAAATGGTGGGTATTTGTCGTTTCTAATTGCTGAGTAATATTCCATTGTATACGTAAACCACATCTTCTTTATCCATTCATCTTTCAATGGACACCGAGGCTCCTTCCACAGTTTGGCTATTGTGGCCATTGCTGATAGAAACATCGGGGTGCAGGTGTCCCGACGTTTCATTGCATCTGAATCTTTGGGGTAAATCCCCAACAGTGCAATTGCTGGGTCATAAGATTTGTGTGGAATCAGAAAAGACCCCGAATAGCCAGGGGAATTTTAAAAAAGAAAACCATAGCTGGGGGCATCACAATGCCAGATTTCAGGTTGTACTACAAAGCTGTGGTCATCAAGACAGTGTGGTACTGGCACAAAAACAGACACATAGATCAATGGAACAGAATAGAGAACCCAGAAGTGGACCCTGAAATGTATGGTCATCTAATATTCGATAAAGGAGGAAAGACTATCCATTGGAAGAAAGACAGTCTCTTCAATAAATGGTGCTGGGAAAATTGGACATCCACATGCAGAAGAATGAAACTGGACCACTCTCTTTCACCATACACAAAGATAAACTCAAAATGGATGAGAGATCTAAATGTGAGACAAGAGTCCATCAAAATCCTAGAAGAGAACACAGGCAACACCCTTTTTGAGCTCGGCCACAGTAACTTCTTGCAAGATACATCCACAAAGGCAAAAGAAACAAAAGCAAAAATGAACTATTGGGACTTCATCAAGATAAGAAGCTTTTGCACAGCAAAGGATACAGTCAAAAAAACTAAAAGACAACCTACAGAATGGGAGAAGATATTTGCAAATGACATATCAGATAAAGGGCTAGTTTCCAAAATCTATAAAGAACTTATTAAACTCAACACCAAAGAAACAAACAATCCAATCATGAAATGGGCAAAAGACATGAAGAGAAATCTCACAGAGGAAGACATGGACATGGCCAGCATGCACATGAGAAAATGCTCTGCATCACTTGCCATCAGGGAAATACGAATCAAAACCACAATGAGATACCACCTCACACCAGTGAGAATGGGGAAAATTAACAAGGCAGGAAACAACAAATGTTGGAGAGGATGCGGAGAAAAGGGAACCCTCTTACACTGTTGGTGGGAATGTGAACTGGTGCAGCCACTCTGGAAAACTGTGTGGAGGTTCCTCAAAGAGTCATTTTCAGGTTTAAAAATCCTATGGCTGGGATTAAAAGGTGCCAGCTTCCAGTTGTAAAATAAATAAGTCTTGGAGATGTAATGCACAGATCAAGGAATATAGTCAATAATAGTGCAATGACTTTGTATAGTGACTGATGGTAACGAGAGTTTTCATAAGGGTCATTCTGTAATGTATAAAACTATTAAATTGCAATGATGAGCGCCTGAAACGGGTAGGATATTGTAGGTCAATTATACATCAATTATAAATAAACAAACAAACAAAAACAAACAAACAAATAGAAATCCTATTGTCAAAAATGAGTTGGGGAAGAGAAAGTTAAGGTTTAATTGAATGTGAAAATTTCTAGCTTTCTTAGGAATTTTCACTTTGAATCCAGGATATTGCGAATGTTTTCTGATATATTCAAATGTGATAAAGAAAAAATGCACATTGAACACAGGGACATTCCATCTTGCAAGAGCATCTGTTAATTAATTGCTTTAAATAGTGAGCTCACCCAGTTTGTAGAGAACGCGATTTCATTGTGGTGACATGTAACCACAGCATAAGTGAGGGACACCTACCCATAGGTGAGTGCTCTCCAGTGAGGAGTCTGATTTGAAAGAGGGAGTCTTGAAGCCAGTCTAAATAAGAGAGATGCCACCTCTAAATCTCTGTTGCTCTGTAACCAAAAATAAAGCCCTTTTGGAGAACAATGTTTTCTGGTGTGTGTATGTGTATGCGTGTGCATGCTCACGTACATGTTTATTCTGGAAAGCACAAGAGAGGGGCTGGTCTAGGGAGAAGATGAGCCAAGGGAAGCGAATGGCATAGATCTTTCCTGGGTCCACACATCTGCTCTGAGCCCTCCAGGAGCCCAGCCTGTAATCTGGAAGGCCGTGGGTGTGGGCCCCTGTCCTCCCCTGCCCAGGAGCAAGAAAGCCGGAGGCTCGGGTGTGTTGCCACAACTGCAAAGGCAAAGATGGTTAGGCACTTGGCAGCTCTAATGATCCTAATGAGCTTGAAGCCACAACTGTTCCTTTCTCACACTAAGCTCCCACCCTGCCCTCCACCTGTCTGTTTATAAACCTGTATTTCCTTCAGGGAGGGATGGAATGTAAACATCTCATTTTTAGTCTAGATATTCAGTTTTCTATAACAGAGTTCGCAAAACAGCACTTTTACCTCTTTTCTAAACCTGAGAGAGGGTGGATCTATATGTTCATACCTTAGAAATCACCCCAGCACAAACCAAATAGCTACCATTTTTTAAATTCCACTGCATTTAATTAGGTAAATTGTTGCATTTTATTAGTAAGTTTGAATAACTTTTCCTTCTTCCCTTTACTGTACACTCAGTAAGGCAAGCAGATCCTGTGATTATGATTTTCGTCTAATGCCAGTCATTTCAATTTCAAACAAATTATTGTTCCAATTCCATTTCCAATGAAAACAATTCAGGTCCATAGCCAATTCTATGAAGCATATGAGGATTCCATGTTTCAGCATAAATAGTTTAGAATGACAAATAGTATAAATCCTAAGTGTCCATCTGGTGATTCGAGATTATTCTAGAATGAATTTTCATGAGAAAGACAAACAGAAGCAGATAAAATAAGTGTGGCCTGAGAAAGTCAATGTTCCCCAATTCTATCAGTTCTGCAGCTCACCCCTTCTGGATGTGACTGAGGTAGCAAACTGATGACCTCAGTGACGTCCTCTGGAGTGTCTTGCTGCCGCCAAGATCTATCAGAGTTTAAGAATTCCCTAAGCAAGTGTTTGAGGAGCCAAGAAACCATGCTATTGCTGGTCAGTGTGGCAGGTAACCCCACAAAACACTTGCTACTTAAAAACACGTTCAAGCCTGAATTGAAGAAGACACCATGGAGGCATTTTGTACCCTTTTGGAGTGCGCTGACATACGCCAACAGTTCCAGAAGCCTGATGTGTCAAAGGAGCCATAAAGACATGCTGTCAGTCTGCAGACCCCACATTGCTGTATAAATCTACAGCTGGGAAGAACAGTGAGAAATGGATCAAAGTACTCAGATTTTCTTTTTGATATCAAAACTTGCAATTGGTGGTTTCATGTAAGGTATTCCAAATTCACCAAGGTCATTACTACTCATTAATAAATAGTATTGTATTGAAGTGCCTGCAGTTTGTTTCAAATTTCACATCAGACTCAGGTTCAATCAATGGCTATTTTGACCTCTATTTTGAAAGGATAAAAAAAAAATTGTTTAGACCAATAGATAAGCATCCATCTCAAAGAATACACTAAAACTTCATTCTAAATTTCAAAATTATTTATTCTTTTGTCTCTTTTATTTCAAAATTATTTATTTTTTTCTTAATGGACATTGACAGTTGCTGTTTTTTTTTTTAATTAGATTTCATCCACACAATGTGATCAAAGTTTCAGAAATTACACTTTTTAAAAAAATCACTCCTTGCTATGCAATCATGACTTTAAAAAATATTTTTTTGGTTGGAAAATATTCATATTTTAAAAACTGTTCCAAAGCTGCTGGCATTTCTGAAATTTACTTTGTAAACTATGATTGATGTTTAGCAATTTTTGCTGCCAAATATATCATTTATTTTAGTTTTGCAGGATGTGCTTGGCTTTTTCCACCAAACCCAGGAAGGCCCAGGCAGTCTGTTTCACTAACTTAAATAGGAACATGAGGCTAATTTGGTTCATCAGCTTTCAAGCCTGAAAATGGATCCTGGAAAACTCCTCTCCCAAATATCCATCCTGAGGCCAGAGGAACAGGTTGACCCTATGTGTGCGATACTCCTAGTTCTAAATTCAAACTGAAGCCTCAAGACTGAGAAATGTAAATGTTCCTATCATGGTAGCCCAAGGTAGATGGATTGATGAATAGACATCTTCGATCCCAGGATAAAGGGCATCTGGAAGAGAACCCACTATCAACACAATTGGTTCGGGTTCTGGCTTTTCTATATTCCTCTCCTGTTTTTCTATCTTCCTTCTTGTTTTTAATCCTTACTCCTAAATTTTCCTTGGGCCTGAACTTATTTATATCATTCCAACAAATTCCTCATTCTCACTTTCTGGTCTGCCCTGTGCCTGATTTTCTTCCCAATCATTTGGTTTACATTTGCTTCCAATATTACACCGACAGCAGTGCTTTTTGATCTCAGCTGGTTCTAACTGGAACCTCTAGGCTTTACCCCGAAACACACCACAGGTAAAGCAGCCACCTCCAGTTACCTACTGTTAAATCCTGGGAGGTCCTGCATCTCTCCTCTGATCCCCTGCTTGGTTCCAAGGGAAGGCTGTGACATATGTGACAGATTCTGCATCTATACACAGAATTCAACAAAACTATGGGTTTAGTAAAAGTAGAACCAGAGCACAGGTTTACTGAAACATGATCCATTCTCATTGCTATGGGAAGCAGCATGGATAGACTTCCCTGAAGTGGTTCATTTATTCATTATTCATTCAATTGTTCACTCAGTCATGTATTCATTCAATAATTCATTCAAACACTTGATCATTCATTTATCCAGTCCTTACACACTTATGGAGCATCTATGGTGTCTAAGGTGATGCTCTAGGTGATGGGGATGCAGCAATGAATAGAGGGGATTTAAACCCTTATCATTATGGAGTTTACTATGTCAGAAGGTAATAAGGGTTATGAAAAAGATGGGGCAGAAATGGCTAGGAAGGGGGCATGTTCAACTTTTAAAAGAGTAGGCTGGGAAGGGCTCAGGGAGAAGGTAGAGGAAACCACATGAGAACAAAGGAAAAGTCATCCTAAAGGATTGAAGGAGTAGTGTTTGATGGTTCCACAGAGCTGGGGGTGGTGACTGTTTCTATCAGCCAGGTCAAGAACCTCAGTGAAGAGATGACTGGACTTTTGTAAGACAGGAGGAAGGGGGCCAGAAAGAATATTTCAAATACTGTCTAAAAGATTTCAAAATTTGATGAGAATAATAAACTCACAGTGGCAAGAATCTCCATGAATCTCAAGCACAAGGAACATGACACATCATAACCGAATGGCTCAGAACCAGTGACAAATGAAACATTTAAAAGCAATCAGAAAGAGAATAAAACTGCAGATAAGGGTGACATAGATTTCTCATCAGAAATAATGCAAGTAATGAGAGAGTGGAATATCTTCAAGGTCTGAAAGGAAATGAAAAACTTTCCATCTAGAGTTCTTCATCTCACAAAATATATTCCATAAACAAAGGATAACTTCTTGGCATACAGAAAGCTGTGAGCATCCATGACTAGCAAACAGGTACTACAGGAAAAGTTCCATGAATTCCTTTTTGGAAGAATGAGAATGATGGCAGATGGATGTACGTAAAGGCAGAAGGAGCCCCAAAACTTCAGGTTAAATGTATAATAGAGCCTTTCTTCTCATTTCAATGTCTTTAAAAGGGGCACATGGCTGGCTCAGTGTGAAGAGCATGCAACTCTTGATCTTGGGATCATGAGTTTGAGCTCCATGTTGGGTGTCAGACATAACCAAAAAAATAAACTTAAAGACAAAAATCTTAACTCTCTATAAAAGATTATTTATTCTTTAAATAAGAAATATAACAATATAGTGTGGGGTTGGTACCATGTAAAACATATGTGAAGTGCCTGGATGGCTCAGTCAGTTAAGCATACAACTCTTGATTTGGCTCAGGTCATGATCTCAGGGTCATGAGATCAAGTCTCATGTTCGGCTCTGCGCTGGGCATGGAGCCTCTCCCTCTGTCTCTGCCCCTCCACTCCACTTGTGCTCTCTGTCTAAAAATACATAATAATAACAAAATAAAATAAAAGTAAAATGTGTGCTAATAATGGCATCAATTTTCAGGAAAGAAGAGACAGTCCATGGCATTGTAAGTTTCTTGCACAACACATAAAGTGGTGGACTATCATTTTAGGAAAGTCTGTGATTAAAGATGTGTACTGGTAACCCAATTAGTTATGGCTAGTAAAGAGATAAAATAGAATCAAAGAAAAGTACTCAATTAATTCAAAAGAAAATGAGGGGAAAGGGATCAGAGTAGATGAGAGAAATAGAAAACAAATAGGAAGATAACATTAAACTTAACCACATAGTGATTTCATCAAATATGAATGGTCTCAACATCTTTCTTAAAGGATAGTTCATCATACCAGATAGAAAAAGTGAGATGCAACTCTATGTTATCTAAAAGAAAACACTTCAAATGAGAAGACACGGATGAGCAAGTTGGGAAAATGTATACAATGTTAACACCAATCAAAAGACACCGGGATTGGCTGTGTCAATATCCTACTAAGTAAATTTAGAGCAGAGACTGTTAGAAGGCATAAAGAAGTGCATTTCATAAAGATAAGAACTACAAGACCCATTAGAAAATTGGAAACATACAATTACTGTCAGAGATTCTAATAGCTTTCTCTCAATAATTGATAGAAACAGTTAAGACACCAAAGATTTGAACAAAACTATGAACCAATTTGATGTAATTAATATTTATAGACCAGTCCATCCAACGACAGCAGAATGTATATCTTTTTCATATGCATGTGGGGCGTTTACCAACATAGATCATATTCTGGGTCATAAAACAAGTCTCAGTAAATTGAAAAAGATTCAAGTCCCACCAGAAGATTCTCTGGCCAGAATGGAATTACTTTAGAAATCAATAATGAAGAGACCTAAGGAGATGAGAGCATAAACATCTCGCATATTTGATGAAAGAACATGTGAGGCAGAGAATCTAGGAGCAAAAGCTCTGAGGCAGGAGAATGCCTGACATGTTTATGCAAGAGAAAAAATTTGGCTGGGATGCGGGAAGCAAGGGAAGAAGAGAGAGATAAAAATAACATCTGAGAGGTAACAAGAATGGGAGAAGATTTGTTAAGGCTTTTTGGAAATTATAAAAGTGTCAACTTACTCTGGTTGGGATGGAAGCTTCTAGAAGGTTATTTGTTTATTTATTTATTTATTTATTTATTTATTTATTTATTTATTTAGTAGAAGAGTTATAGGATCCAATGTATGTCTATAAAGGATCCCTCTGGCTATTATGTGGGTAATAGAAATAACAGAATCTGGGGTGGGCAAAAGAACAGAGGCAGGGAACCAGGTTATGGAGCTCTTATAATAGTTGGGATGATGGAGAGGAAGACCAAGGTGGAGGTAAGAAGTGGTCAACGTCTAGATGTATTAGGAAGGCAGAGCTCATAAGATTTTTCTGAATGAAATACGAGGAGTGAGGAAGATCAAAACTGACTGTGAAACACTTGACATGAATGACTTGCAGAGTAGCTGCCACTCATCGTGACCGGAGGGTGGCAGAGGGAGCTGGGGCCGGGGGGAGGGGCGAAGATTGGGCGTGTGGCACTGTCCGAGTCAAGCTGCCTACCCAACATCGAAGGGGAAGGGTCACATCGATTTCAGATACAGAAAAGGGCTTCCCAAGGTAGAGGCAGAAGTCTTCAGGTTCTCTGCGCGTAGATAATAATTATGTGCGTTAGACCAGATGTGTGGCCGAGAATATAGGAGTTCCGGGAGGCAGGGACCTCGAGCATTCTAAGTCAGAGGGACAAGGAGGGACCAGCAAAGGACCCCGAGTGGGAAAGGATGACTATGACATGACAGAGTCCTGGAGCCGAAGGGGGACTGTCTGAGGAACAGGGGGGACAGCTGTGCCCTGTGCCGCTGGGTCAGGTGCAAGGCTGGCTGTGCATGCATGCTGGGTGAAGGGCCGCGCTCCGGGTCGGAAGGTCTGTGTGAGAGGCTGGGTGCACCTATGTGTGCGCGGGAGTAAGTGCACACTCCCCGAAAACACAGAGGTGGCCCATGTCGCTGGGCCCCACTCGGGTGCTTGCTGGGACAGCCAGGTGTCTATTCCTCCTGCACCCCTCAGGGGGAAGATTGCCAACTCTGGCCAAAGCCATATGCCACTTTCTGGGAAGCCCCGAAGATGCTACTTGTGACTCTCCGTGTTCTCTGCCCTGTGGCAGTGACCAGGAAAGCAGGGGTCCCCGCGGAAGTGCCACCGGGTTAGAGCAGTTCTGGGTGTTACTCTGACACGAGGAGGAAGTGGCATTGGCAAGCCGGCTGGAAGGAACCCCTGGGGCCTGCCTGGGTGCAGAGACAGACCGAGGTTGGGTGTCTGTCACCTTGGCAAATTCGCCCTGTCCTGCCTGGTCCCATTCTCACAGGGTTACTGTGGCAGGTAGAAAGGAGGGAGAGCGTGGAAAACCCTGGACACAGAGCCACGGCCAGTCGCAGCTGGTCCCTCAGAATATTTGAAGTCCACGCCATGTGGGTTAATGTAATAACTGGGCCTTTGAGTCATTGGCTCAATGGGCGGGTCTGACACAGATGTCCTTTTTCCTCCGTCCAGCGACCCCTAGCAAGAGGGACCGTCACGCTGCCCCACGGGAGCAGCCGAGTGGTCGTTCCTGTGTCTCCCCCAGGAGGCTCAGCCCGTTGCCCAGGCTCACTCACCAGCGGAGCTCCTGCACCGCCGGTGTGGACACGTCTCCCCGTCCCTCCCTCATATCTCACACCTGTAACTGGCGGCCCTCGCACCAGCTCCCTGTTGCTTGCACGCACACTCACTCGCATGCATGCACAGTGAGCACGAGTAACGCCCCAGGACGCGCCCCATCAGCGAGCTCGCCACTGTCCTCTGCTGGAGTTGACTGGCCCTGCGGGACAGGGGGCGGGGGGGCTGGGAGGGCTGTCAGTCCCCTGCTCCTTGACAGAGGGGCTGAGAGGCCCCCCCCCATTATGGTGAGTCGGGTTCGAATGCTTCCTGTCTGTGCTGGTGCCAGTGACCCCAATCTCGGGCCACCCAGCCCGCGAGTCCAAGCAGTGAGCTCCCCGCTGGCATGAGACAGGCAAGCAGGTGGCTCCTTGGCCTTGCTGTCTGCGCACTGGGCTTCCTCTGAAGTGTCCGGCCACATCCCTTCTATCTGAACAATGAAGGGAAGGGAGGCTCATGTCTGTCGGTGGCCCTCGCCTCCAAAGGGAACGTAGGGAACGAAGTCACATCACCTTCACATCAAAGGTGAACAACCTCTGGGCACCCAGGGCCTGGGCCTCACACCACGGTGACATGGGCTGACTGTAGAGCAGTGGAGCAGGAACCCGGCGCCAGGAGATTCCGGGGGCGCTGCAGGGAAGCCCACTTACAACATCGCACACGGAGGGAAGCTAGCGCGGCCTTCACTTACTCATTCACGGCTGTTCATGCGTGGGCCACAGGCCGTTCAGTGGAGGCCGCACACTCAGTGTCGCAGCAGCCGTGCAGCACAGGGGAGGGGGCGAGGCAGAGGGGCATGGTGGGAGCAGAGGACGCAGGACACCCGATGCCCAGGGATGGCCATCAGCTGCCCATGAGGACAGTAAGCCAGGTGACTTGTGTGTGATGCGGCCCCGCCCAGCCATGCTCCGTCACTCAGGCCATATCACCCAGAGCTCAAGTCACCTAGGCCACCAGGCCATCTCCAAGCCTTGTACCGGCTGCTGCTGGCTGGTCCCCAGAACCTCTGGATGTCGGCATGCAGGACCACCGCCAGCTATATTTGTGTACCTGCAGCTTGGTTCAGGGACCATTAAAAGTACAGGTGTGAGAGTGAAGAATCCACATGGCAAAGTACGTCCACAGGTGCACACGGATATGCATGCACGCACATGCGCACACACGACAGCATGGGATGACTGGGAAGTTCCAGGAATCTATACATTGGAGTATTTTGGCCCTTTAAACACTGCCTCACCAAATATATATAAAGGATCCAGTGTGTGTCTGACCCACATCAGGATGGGCTATGCTGGCCCATGAAATGCCGCATCCTTGTGGCAGGTCATGGTTCCCTTCGGCCTCCATCAGCCTCCACGAGACACGGGCTCTCTGAGATAACACCTGACCTTCAGCCAACAGAAGGGCTAGGACATGTGGCCAAGGAGAAGCTGTCACTCTCCTTTAGCCAAACAGAAACAGTTCACATGGAGACATGCACATACGTGCACACAGAGCGTGCAAGTGTACTCTCCATATCTTTACAACATCCCATACCTGCCCTGTTTCTACTCCATCCATTTCTCAAGCTGAACATGGAGTCCAGGAGCATCTTTCATGTAGAAGTGGAAGCAGACAAAAATGATGATTTGGCTCCAAGGTAATGCCAAGGAGGAAAACTCCTAGGGGCCAGGCCCTGGGGACTTGCTCTAGCCAAATCCACAATCTATGAAGTGAAAAGAAAGATGCTCTGTTATCCAACGAGTTCCAGCCCTGTGTCCAGTTCATCTACATGATAATTCCTTGCTTCATCCACTCCCGAATCCCAGACCTACAAACAGTTGTCCAGAGAAGAGGTCTCACAGCTCTCCATGGCAGTCTACCAAGTTACAATGGATTTGAACGCACCTGCATACAAAAGGAAAGATATTATTATTATTATTATTATTATTATTATTATGAAATGTAACAGCAGGGGTGGGAAAGGAGACAAAGGTCAGAGGTAGAGAAGTAAGTGTGCCATGTTGCCATGCTGATGACACAGTTAAGATATATGTCGAAACTTTGAAAAAATTCTAGATATGTCTCTCTGAAAAATGTTAAAAATAATTAAACAGACCTGCAAATAAAGACCATGGAAGCATGAATTGAGGAATTGAGTGTGTGTAGTAAAAAGATGGGCGGGCACTGTCAATGAATAGAGGATATATAATCCAAACGACACGGTGACATATTCTGGATGTCAGGACCATGAATCGTGAGGCCTCCACCTGCCTTTTGGCTGACTGGTGGCATCTAAATTCATCGCTGTTTGGATTCTTCTAAATAACACCAGCCAATCTCCTGGCTCGTGGGGGGACTGTGGGGACCCTTGAGCTAACATGTCTGAGGAGCTTAATATTCTGGGGATGAAAGGATTCATATGAACATGAGATATTATCAAAGCTAAACATATTTTAAAGCCTGGGGACTCCAACTGAGTTTTTCTTTCTTGGAGGCCTGCTGCATAGTTTAAATGGCTCCAATGCGACTTTGAAGTTTTATTAAAGATTATTACAAGATCAAACGCATAAAATCCTAATGCATAGAGATAGTAGATTGAAGGGCAGGCTTTGGCCAAGCCACACTGATGCGACATTGTTTTGATTATTACAGATCCTTTTACAAGCTAATTTTATTTTTTTTTAATTTTAAAAACTGAGATAACTACCAAGAGTAGAAAAATAAAATCCCATATTCCTACCCTACCATCCATACTTTGCTGCTGACATTTGTGTATGCTTTGATTACGCTCTATTTAAAGATCTGAAATATCAAAGATATAGCTAACATCACTGTTAGCCACCCCCCCCAGGAGATGTCCTCTGTACCCCGACTTCTGTGCTAATGATCCAGCATCATTAGAAAGAAAAAAGTAGCTCTTCTTGTTTGTATACTCATAGATAATATATTGCATTTCCACAATTGCATACTATTTGTGTCTACTATTATTTGTGAGGACATGAGGTTGTATTTATTCATGTCCATTTTGCTGTTTTGCTCTATATTTTGTTTCTGGGATATGTCTATACTGATACGGAGAGATATATCTGGCGGTTGAGCCCTTGCATTACAACTGGTACCATCTTATTTATTCTCTCTCTAGCAGATAGACATTTGGGTTGTCCCCAAACTTGGAGTGTTACAACCCGTGCCCAATAAACTATCCTGTGGCTATCTCCTGGTGAGCATGTGCAATAATTCATCTAGTTTACCCATCCAGAGGTGGAATTGCTTGTTACAGGATATGCACATTGTTTATTTTTCAGCAAGCTCATGTACTACCCTACAGTCACTGAGCTAGCCAGACGCCCCGCCAACGGAGCAGGGAAGGCCAGATCCCATGTTTTCTGGCCAACGCAGTACTCCACTGCACTTCTGCTCTTTGCCCATATCTTTTTTTAGAAAGAAAAAAAACCCTTCCTTGCTGTTTTAATGTTCATTTCCCTGGTTATTCCTGAAGGTGAGCATCTTGTCAGTTAGGATATACATTCACATTTCTTCTGTGAGTTAGCTCTTCCTTTAGTTATTGATTCCTAAAAGTTCCTCCTTTCTTATACATGTCTTTCTTGCTCACTACATAAACTGAAATTATTCTCACAGGGTGCGTGGGTGGCTCAGTGGTTGGGTGCCTTCCTTTGGGTCAGGTCATGATCCCAGGGTCCTGGTATCGAGTTCCACATCAGGATCCCCGCATGGAGCCTGCTTCTCCCTCTGCCTGTGTCCCTGCCTCTGTCTCTGTGTCTCTCATAAATAAACAAAGTCTTAAGAAAAAAAACCACTCTTTCCCACATTGTTATTTGTATTTTAAGTATTTGAGGTGTCTTTTAAGATACCAGAGTTTTTATATTTTGAAATAATCACATTTACTTACATTTTTTATTGCTTGAGGTTGTTCTTGTGTGGTTTAAATAATTAGAACAAACCACAGAAGAATAACTTCATAACTGCTAGGACATAGAAGGATCTCCTAGGACTGTTGATGGTCTTGAGTGCATTCATAGAATAGTCTTTTTCCCACTGGCCCATGGTGCTGGTTCCCGTGGGCACAGCTTCCTCACTGGACACCTTTTGGGTCCTCCCCATGAGACCACACGGTTCCTGACAGCCTTTTCCTGCAGCCCCTTCACATTAGGCCTGGGACTTGCAATACCAGTTCTGACTGTCCAGAAGCATCTTATCCCTCTTATCTTCAAAAGCACCTTTAACTTTCCATACAAACTTCTGAATTAATTTGTAAGCTTTCACAAAACTATTTCTGCAGGGCTTTTTTTTTGTATTTTTTTTATTGAGCTCAATTTGCCAACATATAACATAACACCCAGTGCTCATCCCATCAAACGCCCCTCTCAGTGCCCATCACCCAGTGACCCCATCCCCCTGCCCACCTCCACTTCCACTACCCCTTGTTCATTTTCCAGAATTAGGAGTCTCTCATAGTTTGTCTCCCTGTCTGGTTTTTCCCACTCAGTTCCCCTCCTTTCCCCTTTAATACCTTTCACTATTTCTTATATTCCCCATATGAGTGAAGCCTTATGATGATTGTTCTCCTCCAGTTGACTTACTTCACTCAGCATAATACCCTCCAGTTCCATCCACGTCGAAGCAAATCGTGGGTATCCGTCCTTTCTGATGGCTGAGGAATATTCCATTGTATACAGACCACATCTTCTTTATCCATCATCTGTCGATGGACACTGAAGCTCCTTCCACCATTTGGCTATTGTGGACATTGCTGCTAGAAACATTGGGGTGCAGGTGTCTAGGTTTTTCACTGGATCTGTATCTTTGGTCTGCAGGGCTCTTAACTGAAATTGTTTTAAATTTGCAGACATGTTTGGGAGGAATTGATGTGGCTACAATCCTGGGTCTCCTTATCTAGGAAGAGGACAGTCTCTGCTTTCATTGGCATCATCTTTTTGTGACAGGACTTGGTCTCTTTAGCTCATGGGTTCTTGGTCATGCCACTTTGAAGAATGAAGAGGTAGAGCAGACAAAGAGTGGGGGGCAACAAAGTCCACTGAGCAAGAGTATAGAGCCCCCAGGGAGGGAGGAGGGCCATAGAGGGCTGCCCCAGTGTTTCCTAGTTTAGGGGTTTTTTGAGGTCCTTTGCAGAACTCCCTTAAGCAGTTAGGGTGTGCTGAGTCGTGCCAATCAGGGCTTTGGTCTCCATCTGCCTACCTATTAGGTTAATGTCCATGTGCTCAAGGTCTTTTTTTTTTTTTTTTTCTGACATCTGGGAGCTTAGGTCTTGCCCTTGACACTGACAAATGTCTTGTGGTTATTTGTCTTACTTTAGGACATTCTGTAGAAGTCATTTCTGCAAAGGCTGTCAAACAGAATTCTAGTGCAGTCCTGTCTAAGCTGCAAAACACGATGTCAGGGCTGTTTTATCTTAGCTGTCCTGGCTCCACATTTTTTTCTGGGGATCCTGGCCCTGACTCCCTAAGTATCCAACTAACTCCTAATATTTCTGTTTGTTTGTTTGTTTTTTGTAATTGGAGAATGAACACCTGGTGTTCATTCTGATTTTAAATAGGATGCTTCTAATATTCCACAGCAGTGTGATGGTCGTTTTAGGGTTTTTTTGCAGTTACTCTTTCCGTGTCAAATGCAGCCTCTCCATCCCTGGTTGGTTAAGGCTTGTTTGTCTCTTGATGGATGGCTGTTGACATTTATTTTATTTTATTTATTTATTCATGAGAGACACACAGAGAGAGGCAGAGACATAGGCAGAGGGAGAAGCAGGCTCCATGCAGGGAGCCGATGTGGGACTCGATCCCAGAACCCCAGGATCACATCCTGAGCTGAAGACAGATGCTCAACACTGAGCCACCCGGGCATCCCTAGCTTTTGACTTTTATGAAGCTTTTTTTTCTGTGTCTAAGATAAGAGAACGACCCATTTCCCCTTTAGTCTGCTAATGTGGCAAGTTACATTGGAATTTATCTTTCTATATTCATTTAAATTATTTTTTCCTTTTTTACCCAAATGGTAAATATGACATTTCAAAAATTTGGTGGACGAAAAGAAACAACAAAAGCTGATAGCAAAATACCTCACCCTCCTGCTGCTCCCTGCCCACCCCCTTTCTTATTCTAGAAAAACAGTCACTTTTAAGTTTGTATTATTCATGGTGAGATATCGATCTCCTTGTTTCTCAGTAAGAAGGGAGTTCATACTTGCTTTCTTGGTCTGTGGCAGGACAGAAACCCGAGGCTTCATCATGCTCTGCTGTTGAGCAGCCTATGTCCTGGGTCCCAGGCTCTCTGTTTCTTGGTTCTTGATGTCTTGAGGACAGGGCACAGGGTGTCACTAGGGCAGCCCTCACTCTGGGGCTGGTCAGGTGTCCCCTGCACTGACGACCTTGTGGGGAAGGCGTGTGACTGTAGCACCCCAGCCCTCTGCGCTCTCAACCTCAACCCTGCCCTCAGTTACTCTGTTACCCTCAGATTTCAGTGACTAGTAGGAGCAGTGCCTTTGCAATTTATTCGTTTTGAGTGTCAAATAACTGCATTTAACCCCTGAAACTAGTTAGTCTTTGGCTGGGTATAGAATTCCAGGTTGAAAATCATTGAATTTTGAATGACCTACTAAATTGTTTTCAACCTTTCAATGTTGGTGAAGAGAAATGTGAAGTGATCTTTTATTTCTTGACTTTTAAATATGAGCTAATTTTTATTTTCTTATTTTTATTTTTTTAAAAAGATTTTATTTATTCATGAAAGACACACAGAGAATGGCAGAGACACAGGCAGAGGGAGAAGCAGGCTCCCTGTGGGGAACCCGATGTGGGACTCGATCCCAGGACCCCGGGAACACAACCTAAGCTGAAGGTCAACCACAGAGCCACCAGGTGTCCCTATGAGCTAATTTTTAAATCAACTTCTGATTTATATGTTTTTTCAGAACACCCCTTATTCCCTGAAGTAATGAGATTTACTTTTTGGTGAATCTTTTTTTATTCAATTTCCTAGGCTCACACGAGAACTTTCCAAACTGTGGACAGTGTTTTTTTTTTTTTTTTTTTTAACCTTTTTGAAATCCTAGCAACCCCATATTGGACTCATGTACCACCCTTCACATTTCATTTGTTCATCCAACTTATTTTTTTGTCACTTTTTTTTTCCTGCTTGTTAGGGGTTATTCTGTGACCTCTCTCATACCCTCCTATTCATATGATATTTCTGCTTTGAATATATACTTTTCAAGAGCCTGCTCTTCTTTGGTTGTTCCTTTTTCATGGCATCCTGTTCTTGTTTATGGATGAAGTATCACTATGTTTTTTTCAGGATATTTATTATAGCCTTGTCTTTACTCTCCTGTCTTGCTTTGAAAGTTGTCTTGTTCCTTCCATTACACGTACTTCCTCTGACTTTCCCCCTTTACTAAGGCCTCTCTCTTGCATGCTAGGAGCTCTGTCAAAGAGCTGGTGCTCTCTGGATGTTGGTTCCTTGTCACCAAGGAGACACAGAAGTGATGACTAGATTCACTGTCAAGCAGGACAACATGATTTTTTCCATTTCCGGTATCCAAATACCATTTGGAGAGGGTTTCTCTCCACCTTTGGGGCTCATAGATGTCCCTATGAAGTATCCTCCACTCCTTACTTAGGGGCACACTCTGGGTTGCTCATCCAGAAAGCTGGAAATGAATACACAGAGTGGGATCCCCTTGGTTCTAACAGTGAATTTCATTTTCCCTTTCTATTTTCAGACCAGGATCGGGGCACTTTCCTGCCCTCTCCTTCTCTGATGTAGGAATTCAGCTGAAGTTTTCTCTTATTTTATCAGCTCAGCATCCTCTATATTTATTTCAAAGTATTTACTCCCTTGATTTGTCCTTTCCCATCACTTTGTCCCTCATGGGGAGATACACTTTTCAGAACTTTATTTGTTCTTTAATGGAGACGGAGAAAGGAGAGAAAATAAAAATGTGTGGCTTAGTCATGAAGTTTTCCAGAAGCATTCATAGATTTTTCTAATTTTTAACCATTCTTTGATTCCTCTTGTGAACTCCTACTGATGATGATGTATATTTATTACATGGTTGAATCCAATTTGCCAATATCTCATAAGGATTTTTTGTATCTATTTCAAAAGAGAATTTATGGGGCACCTGGGTGGCTCAGTCAGTTAAACGTCTGCCTTCATCTCAGGTCATGATCTCCGGGTCTTGGAATTGAGCCCCACATCTGGCTCCCTGCTCAGCAAGGAGTCTGCTTCTCTCTCTCTCTCTCTGCCCCTCCCCACTGTTCATTCTCTTTCTCTCTTTCAAATAAATAAATAAAATATCCTAAAAAGAGAGATAGAATATACTTTTTCTTATAATCCTTTATAAATTGAAAATCAAGTTCTTTGCATATTTATATTTGTAAATTCCTTCCTTGATAGTGAGGAACCTGTTTCCCATGATCCTCAATATGTTCATGTCCTTGATCATTCTTCTTTATACGAAACCAACACAATAGCCCAATGCAGGTGCCTCCTTTCCCACTCCCTCCCAAACCCTCCCCCCAGCAGCTGTCTTCCATGTCACACTTCCTAATTGCACCAGACCAACAACTCTGCTCCAAAATAGAAGCCAACCTGGCTTGGCTCCACCAATTGGCTTTTTGACTAAATTGTATACAAAAGCAGAAAGGTTGCCCAAATTTCTTCAAGAAAAGGAAGTAGAAGTAATTGAGCCACTTACCTCAAAAGTTATAAAGATTAAGATAGGCAGGAAATTTCTCCAAAGTCTTGCATATATCAGTATATTTGATATAATTATAAGCTGGCACAGGCCCTCTGCATTCTGCATTCTGATGCTCCTTGCAAGAGGTATCGTAAAAACAATGAGTCAGGAAAAGAGCAAGATTTATTGTTGGGGATAGGAAACAAAAAAATATATGTATATTCAGTATATATATTTTATATACATATATTATTATACTACACATAAAATATTACTATTATAATTAATTAGTTATTATTATGATAGAATATATATATATGTGTGTGTGTATATATATATAAAACCATAGTTCCTGAACAAACTCAAACATGGCCCTCCCCCACTTCCGGTGTGAGCAAGCAGTATGACTTTACCAACAATGGATGACGCACCCTCCACTTGCTTTCATCCCTGGATCGCTGAGCACTGATTCCACTATGGTTATAGCAAACAATAGTTATGTCTCTGTTTTCTCAGTGCTCTCAGTTTTAAAATTAGGAATTGGCTGAGAGTTGGCTATTATTATGCAAATTTACACTTTAATTGCATATTATAGTCCTACCAGACTAAAACCAATCTATTTCTTAGGGTGCTCAGCCACTGGAAATATTTTTTCCTAAGCACTTTTATCATTTTGGATCAGATTGCAATTTATTTTTTATCCTTCTGTTTCTTTTGGAGTTAGGTCTGTGTTTTGTTTTAATAATGCTCTAGTTGTTATGCATAAATTGTAAGCACTCTAAAAATGTAATTTAATTCATCCTCATGAGAGCCTGTGAATTGGTAGAAAAAAATATTTTAATGACTTTTATTTTTTTATTTTTATTAAAAAATATAGCAAGTCCATTATTAAACTTTTGTATACAAAAAAATACAAAGAAAAATTAAAATCATTTTCCCCTTCTACCCAGAGATAACCAATTTAAATAATTTGATATATAACTTTATCTTTTTTAATATAAGCATACACTTTATAAAATTTAGACTATGCTATACTTTAAACACACTTTGCTCTCTTCACTAATTACTATAAAATTAGTATTTGCTATGCCTATGAATATTATTTTAAAATTATAAATAAGCAGAACATTTTCCTCCGTCGCTAGAATAATCCTGTTCTTGAGTGTTTGCCTTACTGATCAATTGTCCTACTGATCAATATCATAGAGGGAAGCATGCATTTTACATGTTTGTGTACCCATTTATTATGTTTTTCATTATTTCTTAGAAAAGGATCTGAAAGGGAATTGCTTTGTGGCCCTGTGCAGGCATCTCTCTATTCTGTTTCTCTGTGCCTGCTAGGTGTCCAGACACATCACAAGCCCAGGAAATGTTTGCCTGATGAACAAGTGACTGAATGAGCAGGAATCAGAAAATCCAAATCTGAGATTCTTTAAAATCTCTCTATACCGTCAAACCGTTCTCATGAATGATGTCTCATGAATGATGAATGATTGCACTCCCCCTATAGGTGGTATCAACCAAGACAGCTTGACACATAGAAAGACTTCTCCTGCCCACATACCATGGTCATGGCAGGCACATTTTCCCTGACTACTGTCGTCCACAAAGAGCCTGAGACGAAGGTGACTGCATCTCAAATGTGCCTCTATCCTTGGCTGGGGAAGGTGGTCTTGCCATTTGTTGGTAGGATCTGAGGCTCCACCCACACGGGACACACACCACTCACACCTGTGCACAGTAGGCATCTTTTCCACACCTACCTTGGAGAAGGAGTGCTCCAAGGATAAAATCAGGAAAGATTTTATAATGATGCTAATTATTACCAGAAAGTGAATGGCCTTTGGTAGTACTGATTTTTATTTTAAAATCATTAATAAATTGATTGGCAAAAATTGTATTCATTAAGCATTTAGAGTTCCCGAGATAGAAGTGAGAATAAACATTGTTTCATGTGTTTTAGCCTTATTTTTCATGACTGTTGGACTTTGTATGTTCTCCCTGTATCTTAGGAATACTACTATTAACAATAATAACAATATTGATCCCAGGGGAATTCTATCAAACGTTTAAAGAAGAAATCATACCTATTCTACTAAAGCTGTTTGGAAAGATAGAAAGAGATGGAGTACTTCCAAATTCATTCTATGAGGCCAGCATCACCTTAATTCCGAATCCAGACAAAGACCCCACCAAAAAGGAGAATTACAGACCAATATCCCTGATGAACATGGATGCAAAAATTCTCAACAAGATACTAGCCAATAGGATCCAACAACACATTAAGAAAATTATTCACCATGACCAAGTAGGATTTATCCCCAGGACACAAGGCTGGTTCAACACTCATAAAACCATCAATGTGATTCATCATATCAGCAAGAGAAAAACCAAGAACCATATGATACTCTCATTAGATGCAGAGAAAGCATTTGACAAAATACAGCATCCAATCCTGATCAAAACCCTTCAGAGTGTTGGAATAGAGGGAACTTTCCTCAACATCTTAAAAGCCATTTACAAAAAGCCCACAGCAAATATCATTCTCAATGGGGAAGCACTGGGAGCCTTTCCCCTAAGATCAGGAACAAGACAGGGATGTCCACTCTCACCACTGTTGTTCAACATAGTTCTGGAAGTTCTCGCCTCAGCAATCAGACAACAAAAAGACATTAAAGGCATTCAAATTGGCAAAGAAGAAGTCAAACTCTCCCTCTTCGCCGATGACATGATACTCTACATAGAAAACCCAAAAGCCTCCACCCCAAGATTGCTAGAACTCATACAGCAATTTGGTAGCGTGGCAGGATACAAAATCAATGCCCAGAAATCAATGGCATTTCTATACACTAACAATGAGACTGAAGAAAGAGAAATTAAGGAGTCCATCCCATTTACAATTGCACCCAAAAGCATAAGATACCTAGGAATAAACCTAACCAAAGAGGTAAAAGATCTATACCCTAAAAACTATAGAACACTTCTGAAAGAAATTGAGGAAGACACAAAGAGATGGAAAAATATTCCATGCTCATGGATTGGCAGAATTAATATTGTAAAAATGTCAATGATACCCAGGGCAATTTACACGTTTAATGCAATCCCTATCAAAATACCATGGACTTTCTTCAGAGAGTTAGAACAAATTATTTTAAGATTTGTGTGGAATCAGAAAAGACCCCGAATAGCCAGGGGAATTTTAAAAAAGAAAACCATAGCTGGGGGCATCACAATGCCAGATTTCAGGTTGTACTACAAAGCTGTGGTCATCAAGACAGTGTGGTACTGGCACAAAAACAGACACATAGATCAATGGAACAGAATAGAGAACCCAGAAGTGGACCCTGAAATGTATGGTCATCTAATATTCGATAAAGGAGGAAAGACTATCCATTGGAAGAAAGACAGTCTCTTCAATAAATGGTGCTGGGAAAATTGGACATCCACATGCAGAAGAATGAAACTGGACCACTCTCTTTCACCATACACAAAGATAAACTCAAAATGGATGAGAGATCTAAATGTGAGACAAGAGTCCATCAAAATCCTAGAGGAGAACACAGGCAACATCCTTTTTGAACTCGGCCACAGTAACTTCTTGCAAGATACATCCACAAAGGCAAAAGAAACAAAAGCAAAAATGAACTATTGGGACTTCATCAAGATAAGAAGCTTTTGCACAGCAAAAGATACAGTCAACAAAACTAAAAGACAACCTACAGAATGGGAGAAGATATTTGCAAATGACATATCAGATAAAGGGCTAGTTTCCAAAATCTATAAAGAACTTATTAAACTCAACACCAAAGAAACAAACAATCCAATCATGAAATGGGCAAAAGACATGAAGAGAAATCTCACAGAGGAAGACATGGACATGGCCAACATGCACATGAGAAAATGCTCTGCATCACTTGCCATCAGGGAAATACGAATCAAAACCACAAATATCAGGAAGGGAGACAGAACATAAAGACTCCTAACTCGGGGAAACGAACTAGGGGTGGTGGAAGGGGGGAGGAGGGCGGGTGTTGGAGGGGAATGGGTGACGGGCACTGAGGTGGACACTTGACGGGATGAGCACTGGGTGTTTTTCTGTATGTTGGTAAATTGAACACCAATAAAAATTAATTAAAAAAAAAAAAACCACAATGAGATACCACCTCACACCAGTGAGAATGGGGAAAATTAACAAGGCAGGAAACAACAAATGTTGGAGAGGATGCGGAGAAAAGGGAACCCTCTTACACTGTTGGTGGGAATGTGAACTGGTGCAGCCACTCTGGAAAACTGTGTGGAGGTTCCTCAAAGAGTTAAAAATAGACCTGCCCTACGACCCAGCAATTGCACTGTTGGGGATTTACCCCAAAGATACAGATGCAATGAAACGTCGGGACACCTGCACCCCGATGTTTCTATCAGCAATGGCCACAATAGCCAAACTGTGGAAGGAGCCTCGGTGTCCATTGAAAGATGAATGGATAAAGAAGATGTAGTTTACGTATACAATGGAATATTACTCAGCAATTAGAAACGACAAATACCCACCATTTGCTTCAACGTGGATGGAACTGGAGGGTATTATGCTGAGTGAAATAAGTCAATCGGAGAAGGACAAACAGTGTATGTTCTCATTCATTTGGGGAATATAAATAATAGTGAAAGGGAATATAAAGGAAGGGAAAAGAAATGTTGGGAAATATCAGGAAGGGAGACAGAACATAAAGACTCCTAACTCGGGGAAACGAACTAGGGGTGGTGGAAGGGGAGGAGGGTGGGTGTTGGAGGGGAATGGGTGACGGGCACTGAGGTGGACACTTGACGGGATGAGCACTGGGTGTTTTTCTGTATGTTGGTAAATTGAACACCAATAAAAATTAATTAAAAAAAAAGAAAAGAAAAAGAAATAAAGGGTGTATAGATTGGGAAGGAAAAAGTAAAACTAAAGAACAAATCAAGAAAATTAAATATCACAGAAAATGTAAAAAAATAAATAAATAAAAATAAATAAATAAAAATGGTTTAAGAATTAAAAATAAAAAAATAACAATATTGACAAGTAAATAGTAACAATTTATAACAAATAACAAATATTAACAATGACAAACAAGTAATGAAGAGCTCACATTACTGCAGAGCACTTAAAATGCTGGACACCATTCCACAGAGGTGTCAGCATTACCGATTGATGTGTATGAGTTCTTGTATATTTAAAGCATATAAATTCTTTATCGAACATATAGCAAATATTCACCTAGGATGTTTTGGTCCTTTGATTTTGCCTGTGATGTTGACAGTATGATGAAAAACTGCTTTATCTAATCAAATCAATTAATTTTCACTCATGTATTTTCCTCTTTGGCTCTTCCAGTAATAAATTTTCCCCATCTTTAGATTAAATGTTGTTATTTTAAAAATCTTTGAAAATACTGTCTCATTTATAAATAAACTCACATTCAACTTCAGAATTTACCGTTTCTGTCTATTTGGGATTTTACTGCATGCACAGTGTGAAGTGACAATCTGTGGAGATTTTTCTGAACAACTAAAATATGTAAGCAAGTGATACAATATGTATGCACAACAATATAGCAAATGATCATGACTTTCTCCATGATTTGTAATGAGTCCTTTCCTGTGTGCTAAAATCTCCTATGCTCCAGGCTCTCCGAGTGCACTGATCTGATGTGCGTGCACTATTATCACATGGATGCGTGTCCCCTTTGAGGGCAGTTGAAAAATGGGAAGGGACGAATCCATGCAAGCCTTTGTCAGCTAGGTGAAAGTGATTTGTCTTCATTTCAAGGTCAACAGCACATCACAGGGGCTTTCCAGGGAACTGGATGGGACCAGAGGGGGAGGATGCAATGAACAGTTGTGAAGTAGATCACATGGACAAATGAACATATAAATGAATTCGCTTGCAGACAAATGTAAAAATGCTGTGGAAGCTCATCGTATGGTCTTAAAGGATACAAAAACATTTTCCGATAAGAGGGAGAGTATTTTGAAACCAAGGATGTTATCTAGGATTGCAGATGAGAGATGATCCTTCTCTCTCTCTCTCTCTCTCTCTCTCTCTCACACACACACACACACACACACACACACACAAACAATTTCACTACCAGGACGATGGTTTGTGAACATTTGATAGACAACTTCTTTACATTTGGGAGTATAAGGTTGGGGGGAATTGTGTGTTGAGGGTGATCAATGGGGGTTCTTATGGATAGAGACCTCCTTACACTCTTCCCACCGGCCCCAAGTCTTCTGCTGCAGGGCTCATCCAGGCTTTGTGAGAGAACTGCTCTCTCCTGAGGATCACAAGGGATTCAATGAAGTTTCACACTCACAGGGCTGTAATGATTTTGTAAGAATCTGGGTCTTTGCATTCGATTTTGAATGGGAACCTAGGTCAGGTTAACATTCTAAAAACAGGGATCCCTGGGTGGCTCAGTGGTTTAGAGCCTGCCTTCATCTCAGGTCGTGATCCCAGGGCCCTGGCATCGAGTCCCACATCCGGCTCCCTGCAGGGAACCTGTTTCTCCCTCTGCCTATGTCTCTGCCTCTCTCTGTGTGTGTTTCTCATGAATAAATAAATAAATAAATAAATAAATAAATAAATAAATAAATAATTTTTTTTTAAAGACAACATTCTAAAAACATCATTTGTTCTGTTGGGTGGCAGGCACAGTTAAGCAGTTTACAAGGAAAGGCAGAGTTGAAGAAGAAATTGGGACCAGATTGTTTTGTTTCCAGTGTGACTGTCCCAGGACTGCAAGCAGTGGGAGTAAAAGGTAGGAGGTGGGACAGACACTGGCCAGCCAGGTGACAGACTGGACAGGTAAGTAGATCAGGTGGTGAGGGGCATTCTGTGCCTTGTGAATCAACTGATGTTTGCCATTGAAGAGTATTGAGCTACAGGGTGTGTGAGTTGAAAAAATAGAGAGGCAACATAGGCCAAGATAGGCCAAGATAGGAACCAAAGAGACCAGTTTGGAAAAAAAATGTGTTACCGTGTGTTCCAGGAGAAATGGCTGTCAACTCAAATAGGGTAACATTGATGAGGATGAAGAAAAGTGAACCTGGTTCAAGAATATTGAGGAAATGGAATTCTTGAGAGTTGGTGGGTGACTTATGTGGGTGAGAGAGAGACAGAGAGTGTGTGTCCAGGAACACGGCTCAGGGCAGCTGGGGTGGGTGTGAGTCAGAGGACACAGAAGGGGGGACAACACTGGATCTCGTGAGGGAATGGAGGTGTCACATCCAGTGTCAGCATTTCAGACTTCCAGGGGCTGGGTGGTGGTAAAATCCAGTTGTCCTGTGCTTGTCTCCCTCCCCTGAGGAAGTCCTCAGAGGGAAATGTGGGCAGCTTCCCTGGTCAGACCTCACCAAGCAGCTGGCAAATGGCCAGGGACTCAGTCCTTGTTTCCTTGTTCAGGGATAAGTGAACAGGAAAAGCTCAGAAGGAGTAGAAAGGTGAATTCCCAAGGACAGTGGCTCTGAGTGCCTGACCCCAGGCCGTGACGTGGGTACATCCAGCCTCCATGGACGTGTGTCCTGACTGGCCAGGTTTGCCAAAACACCGGGATGCCTCTGGCCCTTCACCTATGGTCCAGAGAAAAGCCAACCACCATGCAGCATCACCTGCAGCCAGGTCCCTAAGCAGACCACGCTGGGTACCTTGGAAATAGAAAACGGACGTTGAGAAGCCTATGTTTTTATAGACCTTGGATAGTAGTCCTATATCTGATATGTCATTTGCAAATATCTTCTCCCATTCTGTAGGTTGTTTTTTAGTTTTGTTGACTGTTTCTTGGGCTGTGCAGAAGCTTTTTATCTTGATTAAGTCCCAATAGTTCATTTTTGCTTCTGTTTCCTTTGCCTTCATAGATGTATCTTGCAAGAAGTTCCTGTGGCCAAGTTCAAAAAGGGTGTTGCCTGTGTTCTCCTGTAGGATTTTGATGGATTCTTGTTTCACATTTAGGTCTTTCATCCATTTTGAGTTTATCTTTGTGTCTGGTGTAAGATAATGGTCTAGTTTCATTCTTCTGCATGTGGCTGTCCAATCTTCCCAGCACCGTTTATTGAAGAGACTGTCCTTTTTCCAGTGGATAGTCTTTCCTGCTTTGCCAAATATTAGTTGACCATAGAGTTGAGGGCCCGTTTCTGGGTTCTCTATTCTGTTCCATTGATCTATGTGTCTGTTTCTGTGCCACTACCACACTGTCTTGATCACAGCTTTGTAGTACAACTTGAAATCTGGCATTGTGATGCCCCAAGATCTGGTTTTCTTTTTCAATATTCCCCTGGCTATTCGGGGTCTTTTCTGATTCCACACAAATCTTAAGATTATTTGTTCCAACTCTCTGAAGAAAGTCCATGGTATTTGGATACGGATTGCATTGAATGTGTAAATTGCCCTGGATAGCATTGACATTTTCACAATATTTCTTCTTCCAAACCATGAGCATGAAATATTTTTCCATCTCTTTGTGTCTTCCTCAATTTCTTTCAGAAGTATTCTGTAGTTTTTAGGGTATAGATCCTTTACCTCTCTGTTTAGGTTTATTCCTATGCTTTCGGGTGCAATTGTAAATGGGATTAACTCCTTAATTTCTCTTTCTTCAGTCTCATTGTTAGTGTTTAGAAATGCCACCGATTTCTGGGCATTGATTTTGTATCCTGCCACATTGCCTAATTGCTGTATGAGTTCTAGCAATCTTGGGGTTGAGTCTTTTGGATTCTCTAGCTTATTAAACTCAACAGCAAAGAAACAAACAATCCAATCATGAAATGGGCAAAAGGCATGAACAGAAATTTCACCAACGAAGACATACACATGGCCAACAAACACATGAGAAAATGCTCCACATCACTGGCCATCAGGGAAATACAAATCAAAACCACAATGAGATACCACCTCATATCAGTGAGAATGGTGAGTATTAACAAAACAGGAAACAACAAATGTTGGAGAGGATGTGGAGAAAGGGGAGCCCTCTTGCACTGTTGGTGGGGATGTGAACTTGTGCAGCCACTCTGGAAAACTGTGTGGAGGTTCCTCAAAGAGTTAAAAATAGATCTGCTGTATGACCTGGCAATTGCATTCCTGGGGATTTATCCCAAAGATACAGATGCAGTGAAATGCCAGGACACCTGCACCCTAATGTTTATAGCAGCAATGTCTACAATAGCCAAACTGTGGAAGGAGCCTCGGTGTCCATCGACAGAAGAATGAATAAAGAAGATGTGGTCTATGTATACAATGGAATATTACTCAGCCATCAGAAAGGATGAATGCCCACCATTTGTTTTGACATGGATGGAACTGGAGGGTATTATGCTGAGTGAAGTAAGTCAATCAGAGAAGGACAATCATCATATGGCTTTACTCATATGGGGAATATAAGGAATAGTGAAAGAGATTATAAGGGAAAGGAGGGAAAATGAGTGGGAAAAATCAGACAGGGAGACAAACCATGAAAAACTCCTAGCTCTAGGAAATGAACAAGGGGTAGTGGAAGGGGAGGTGAGCGGGCAGACAGGGTGACTGGGTGACAGTGACTGAGGGGGGCATTGATGGGATGAGCATTGGGTGTTATACTATATGTTGACAAATCTAACTCCAATAAAAAAATATACAAAAATAAAAGGGAGAGAGAAGCCTATGTCTGTTGATGCACCCAGCTCAAAGAGAGCAACAGGATCTCATGCTTAGACATAAGGAACCAGAAAGGGAACTGAATTCAGGTTCCCTTATCCTTCACCCATGTCCCTAATGAGGGGCTATCTCCACCCTCTGTAACACCAGCCAATGCTGTAAGCAAGAAAGTCACCATCAGAAGGGTTTGACCGATGAGTTCTTTTTTTTTTTTTTTGAAGATTTTATTTATTTATTCATGAGAGACACAGAGAGAGGCAGAGACATAGGCAGAGGGAGAAGCAGACTCCATGCAGGGAGCCTGATGTAGAACTCCATCCCAGGACCCCGGGATCACACCCTAAGCCAAAGGCAAATGCCCAACCCCTGAGCCACCCAGGCACCCTTGATAAATGAGTTCAATGAAGGGACTTCTTGTGGACGCATAAGTAGCTAAGGTGACCAACAAGGGATTTTGAGTCACCTGTGATACCCACTGCTGGGGCCCACTACCTGCCATCAGCCTAAAGAGGCAGGGGAAGTGTCACCTGAGACAGGTGAGAGCTGATGCCATTGAGAGGGTTACCCAGCAGGTGTTCTCAGCCCAGAGGGTTGAAGCCAGGCCACAGCCACTGGGGCTGCAGCAGAGAGTGGGAGAGAGTGGCCCATCGGGCTCTGTTAGGAACTTGTTCTCTGTTGATATTACCATTGACAGAAGCCCAAGAAGGAGGAGCTGGTAACTTCAGGCCTTCATCCCCTTAGAGCCCAGGCAGGATGGAGGCTGGAGGAGACTGAACCTGGAAGGGCAGATAGGGAATGACCAGCACAGGATACAGAGTTGTTGGTCCAACCAAATGTGCTGCTTTGAAAATGCACCTGCCTGGGACAGTGGCTATACCCATTCTGCCCTTCTCTGGTGCCAAGGCTGCCTGAGGGTCCTCTTTCCAATGGAAAGGGGGACATGGAGAGAGAACAGAGCCAGTGAACCAGACTATAAGGGTGATGAATGGAGTTAGAAAGGAAAGCAACGTGAAGGAAGAGGTGAGAGGCGGGCAGGCGCTGCCCTTGGTGCTGAGTGTTCCTCCAACCATGACCTCTCCACCACCTGCACCGCGGCATGGGAAGCAAGCTTGCTTGCCGGAGGGCCCCCCAAGTGCCAGCGCATAAGCAGGCTTTGAGTCTTTATTGGCCATTTCCAAAAGATTATCAGACAGACGCCTGTATCGAGACCGGCTGTGTGTCATATTGATCTGTTGTCATGGGACAAGCGCTGAATTCTCTCTAAAGAGAATGAAACTACTGCTTAGAGTTCTGCAAGTGACAAGAGTCACATTCTAGCAAGATGGTGGCAAAGGTGTTCAAACCCATCCTCACGCTGGCCTGGCCCTGCCAACATCTCTGTCCCGCCATCCCCGGGAAGAGAACACAGCTAGGCCAGCTTTGTGCGCCAGCCCTTTCCTGCCAACTCTTCCTCCTTATCACTAAGTGTGTGTCTGTCATGGGTCCCTCAGACCTTATGTTAGCTGAGAACCAGCTGAGATTTCCCACCCACTTGTAAAACACACACCCAGACACGCCCACACACACGAAGGAAAAGTTCTGGAAATGACCCATGTGGTCTCAGCCCTCTCCGGAGCTGCTGGTGTGTGATGCTGGCTGGCAAGCTGGAGAACCATTAGGATTCTCTGCGTCTGGCTCAGGCCTCGTTCCACCCCAGGCACAGCCCCGATCAGGTGGGAAGCTGACACGATTTGTCACATACATATAATTTCTAGCTCCCCATTAACCAATCTGATCTTTCTGACAAAGATATCTCAGTTCAATCTCTGAGCTAAATTTAAGGGCATTCTGGTGACGGTCTGTGTTTTATGGAAATGGTCTACGGTACCGGGGACCGAAATGTCACTGATTCAGAAGCAAACCAAAGCCGTTTAGTGGATTTGTGTAGGCAGGATGAGTCATAATTCATAGTGAAGGCAGAGTGATGAAGGCATGTGTTCCTGTAGTAAATGCCTTCAAATAGCAGGCGAGGGGAGCATCCCACACAGCAGCTAAGGAATTGGGCTCGGTCACCTCCTTAGGAGCTAACATGGCATTAGCTAGTCAGTGAATTGCTATGCGATTCCTTTCTCTGTCTTCCTCCTTTTCTTTTAAGGAAAATCACTGTTTTAAGGAAAAGACATGCTGAATACCTACATTTATGTTATCATTCCTTCCCAGCAGTAGAGGCCCAATGGAGTGTGGAGGTTGTGTATGAAATATTTAGTCTTATAGGTAAGCATTTGTAAAACATTTCTTTTTCTCCCCAAATATAAAAGTGACTGTACATTGGTTTTGGAGGACTCGGACAACACGCAAGGTTACACACACATATACAGGCACACACTCGGGCAGCTCTCCCTTAGTCCATGTCATGCGGGGGTGATCATTAGCATCTTGTATATTTACTTTCATCCTTTTCTGGATAGGTGAGTAGTGGATGATAGACCAATCGGATAGACAGATGATGGATGGGGAGATCAAAGAATGGTAGCGAGGTGGGCAGATACAGAGGTGGATTTGGAGCACTTGTAAAGACAACGATGAAGTCCTCCACAGAAATTACGACAAAAATGATGCTTTCCCCTGTTTAGTTAAGTAAGCACCTGTTTTAGTTTGGGCTGCCCCAGAAGCAGACCTTGAGGCCAGGTTTGGGGTGAAAGTGGTTCATTTGGGAGGCATCTCCAGGAAGCAGTGGTAAGAGTAGGGAAGCCAGAGTGGGTCACAGCAGTGGGAAACTGAGACCCCACCCCCCAGGCGCTGGGTGACTGTAGACTGACATGTGGGCTGAGAAAACATGTATTTACCCGTTCACCCCCATCCTTTATAGTCTAGAGACTGCTCCCAGGCACACCAACTTACTGGTACTTTCCACCAGTCTCACGGGGCATCCTACGACCAGAGCCAACAGCCAGGAGTGCAGCCACAGGTGCTTCAGGAGGAAGGCAATGGTGTGAACCAGAAGGCACAGGTATCCAGGGGTCTGGCAGGACTCCATCGGCTTCAGGGGGACCCCCCTACGTCCCCAGCCATGTCTGAATCCTCTTCCTCTGTCCCCTGGAATGCCCTCTGACCTGCCCCTCCCCTGAGCCCGGATTAGCTCTCTACCATGTTGTACCTAGAATTTCCCTAAGTGTTATCCGCAGAACAGAAGTCCTACAAGATTCTTTGAGAAAAAGGACTTCTGGGGATCAAATAACTTTCTTTTAAAGATTTTATTTACTTATTTATGAGAGACAGAGAGAGAGAGAGAGAGAGGCAGAGACACAGGCAGAGGGAGAAGCAGGCTCCCTGCAAGGAGCCCCATGTGGGCCTAGGATCCTGGGATTATACCCTGAGCCAAAGGCAGAAGCCACCCAGGCATCCCTCATAAACTTTTGTAAATTCTGCCTGATGTTTCTCCTAAAAATTCAAAGCCACCGGGGCACCTGGTGGTGTAGTTGGTTGAGTGACTGACTCTTGGTTTTGGCTCAGGTCATGATGTCAGGATCGTGAGATGGAGTCCCACACCCGGCTCCAGGCTCAGCATGAGTCTGCTGAAAAGATTCTCTCCCTCTCTCCCTCCGCCCCACTCTATTCCTCTCTCTCTCTCTCTCTCTCTCTCTCAAATAAATAAATAAATAAATAAATAAATAAATAAATCCTAAAAGAAAATTCAAAGCCACCAGTTTAAAAAAATGTTTAATTTTATTTATCCCTATTATTGTAATATCTTTTTTGTAAGTGATATAACAATATAATATTAATAACCATGGATCCCAACTGAGGACATGCTAATCATTGGAACAGCTTGACTCCTCTGTCTGTGGTCGCATCCCCCTCCGAGTCACATACCATGCTTTTTATGATGGCATTCAAGCTTCTTCAAACAAGATTTCCATCTTATAATTCCCAAATATCCCTTCAGATATCTTATACTTTAGCTGAATCATACTCAGTTTAATTTCCCATCTGCGACCTATGATTTTCTGCATTCATTCATGGTTTAGTATTTATTCATCTATACATTAATGAGTATTTTCTAACTCAAAATTATTCCAGTGTCTAAAAGAGGTAAAATATTTTTCTTTAATTTTGAGAATTTGGATCATTTTAAAAATATTTTTCATCATAATAAGTGTAATCTTTAATTCCCATCACTTAGTTTCCCCATCCCTCCACCCCCTCCCCTCTGGTGACCGTCAGGGTGTTCTCTACTGTTATGAGTCTATTTCTTGGCTTGCCTCTCTCTCCTCCCCCATGTTCATTTGTTTTGTTTCTTAAATTCCACATATGAGTGAAATCATATGGTATTTGTCTTGTTCTAAGTTACTTCAGTTAGCATGATACTCTCTAGCTCCATCTACATCATCGCAAATGGCAAGATTTCATTCTTTTTGTGGCTGAGTAATATTCTATCGTGTATACATCACCCCTCCTTTCTCCATTAATCAATCAACGGATACTTGGGCTGCTTCCATAATGCTGTACATAATGCTGCTATAAACATCAGGGTGCGTGTATCCCTTTGAATTCGTGTTTTTGTATTTTGGGGTAAATGTTCAGCAGTGTGATTACTGGATTGTAGGGTAGCTCTATTTTTACTTTTTTGAGGACCCTCCATACTGTTTTCCACAGTGGCTGCACCACTTGGCATTCCCACCAACCGTGCACGAGGGTTCCTTTTTCTCCACATCCTCATCAACACTTGTTTCTTGTGTTTTTGATTTTAGTCATTCTGACAAGGGTGGGGCAATGTCTCATTGGGGTTTTGATTTGCATTTTCCTGATGAGGAGTGATGTTGGGTATCTTCTCGTGTTGGCCACCTGGATGTCTTTGGTGAACTGTCTATCCCTGTCTTCTGCCCATTTTTAGATTATATCATTTGTTTTGGGAGGTATTGAGTTATAAATATCCCAGTTTCTAAAATAAGTAGAATAAAATCTTGACTCACCCTTTGTTAACATTTATCTTTGCTCTGGCTAAATAAACCTGTATTTCCTGCAAACATCTTAAACTTGGTTACCCACTCTTATTCATTCAATTGATATTTAGGTGCCAAGAGAGCACAGATGAACCACGAGTCACATTTTTATTTAAAAGTCTTCAGTAGCTTTATTCTCAGATCAGCCTCTAGGGGCAGTTCTGTTTTGCACTGTGGCATTGATGGCATGGAAGCACCTCTGTCCAACATCTACTGGCCAGAATAGATTGAGATCTGCCCAAAGACAGTGGGTCCAGTGTCTCCAGATGGAAGAAAGAGCATATGATTATCACTGGCTGTAGAAGGTGCCTTCCCATACTCTGCCGGTGACCCCCTGGTTGGCTTTTAAAACTGGGGACCCAAAAGAAATTTTTAAAGGACCCATTAGTCTGGTAACAGGTGCCCAGGACCTGTCATGAGTAGGAACAGTGATGAGAGGAAAATTAGACAAAAGTCTCATTTCCATTTCTTATACTCAGTGGGAAATGAAAGGAATAAGATATAATAAACCCTCAAATGCAAGAGAGGTACTGACTCTTTGGCTCATTGAAAATGGCTTTCTAACAGATATGACCATTTCTGTGCATATAATGAGGGAGAGGATGAAATGCTAGGCATTTTCTCCCCAGGGACAAAGCAGGTGTACTCTACGTATGTATTTCTGATGCCACACTCAGCTCCATCCTCTCCTCAATCTGCAGATCAACCAAGCTGGGGGCCAGGGGAGCTCTGTAGAGCAGAAGAATAGATTGCTGGGGCAATAAAAGAAATCTTACAAACACACAAAGAGCATGTGCTGGACCTGGAGCAGGCTGAGCAGGGGTGTGAGTGCGTGTTGAGCAGTGCCGTGTCACAGTCCCGTTATGGCACCTGTGGCGGTCACAAATCCTTTGCTCAGTGTCCAATCAGAACTGTGCACTTGGAAGGGCTCCATGGAAGGTGGGCATGGACTAGAGGAGGGAGGTCTCAGGTAAATTCTGTGTGGAGAGTTTCCCATCGTGGTTTGTTAGAGATGCTCCGAATGCAAATACCGTAAACACATCCTTATCTGTGCAGCTGGTCATAACCGACAGCTCACAAGGAGACACCACGTTGGGTCACTGGTGTTTTGTGAGACTTTCAGCCCTGGGATAGTCCCCAGGATAATTGAGAAGCTGAATGTATTTTCTTATGAGTTTCTGACAAATCACCAATCTGGCTATTATACTATTTGTATGTCTCTCACATCCCTTTCTCTAGAGATAAGGAATCTGGCTCTTCGTATGAAATGGATGCCTGCACAGGATCATAATGAGAAAGCTAATAAAGAAGGAATTTTTAGCAGGATAAGTGGCTTCTTGAATAAAGGATTCCTTTATTACTTCATGAATCATGGTTAAAAGCCAATGTCATGAGGCCAAGGAATTGTCTGCAGTGAAAAAAAAAAGAGAGAGAGAAAGAAATAGGAGAAAAGTAGAAAACTTTGCAGACTGTTGGCTGTTGGTGTATTTAATAGAGCTGACCCAATAAACTGACCGATACTGAGCCTTTGTCTTAGGGACTGAGAAGCCCCAGTGTCCCCTACATGTCTGACATTGACACCCAAGTTTCTGATGACACCAGTGTGGTGTTTGCAGCAAAGTTTTTGCTAAGAATAGAGACAAAGCAATGCTTGGGGTATTAATCACATTCATATGATCACATTCATATGATCCAATTACTAGAGATGTGAGGATGGGAAAAACCAGGAGAAGACTAACCAGCAGAAACAAGCAGTGGGTGAGGAGCCTGAGTAAGGAAAAAGAATTATTGGTGAGGCTCTGGGTGGGAGGGTGGGGGGGTCGGGGGGTGGTCTAACCAATGATTCCATTCAGATTCTTGGCTCTCTGGAGTTTCCAAGATCTGCACAAAAGTAATCAGGGGAGCAGGTTGCACGCTTTCTGAGAAATGGGATCCAGCGGGGCACCCACAGGACCCATGTTTAGTGGCAGGCGGGATGACTCAGGGCTATGGGGTGTAACTATGGCACCACGGGGAAGCACCTATAAAATTGAGTGGCCCATGGGAAGCCGGTTCTGCTACTCAGCGCAGTAATTAGTGGCTCTCAGGAGGAGCAGTCCACGGGGCTCCCTGGGGTTCGCAGAGCATGCCCAGGGCACAGCGTTGAGTGGCACGCGCAAAAGGCGGTTGGCAGATGCCACCACCAGGTGCAGGGACGCGGGGCCAGGAGCCACACGCGAACCGCCACGCGCTCCCTCTGCTGGTGGAAACGGAAGCCTGCTGTCCTCGGCCTTGGAGGGCCGCCCGCCGGACTCTCAGGTGTGAACAAGAGAGCAAGGAGTTTCTGTTCATGTCTTTTGCCCATTTCATGATTGAATTGTTTGTTTCTTTGCTGGTGAGTTTAATAAGTTCTTTATAGATCTTAGAAACTAGCCCTTTTTCTGATACGTCATTTGCAAATATCTTCTCCCATTCTGTAGGTTGTCTGAGTTTTGTTGACTGTCTCTTTTGCTGTGCAGAAGCTTCTTATCTTGATTAAGTCCTAATAGTTCATTTTTCCTTTCTTTCCCTTGCCTTCATGGATGCATCTTGCAAGAAATTGCTGTGGCCAAGTTCAAAAAGGGTGTTGCCTGTGTTCTCCTCTAGGATTTTGATGGATTCTTGTCTCACATTTAGATCTTTCATCCATTTTGAGTTTATCTTTGTGTATGGTGCAAGAGAGTGGTCTATAGTTTCATTCTTCTGCATGTGGCTGTCCAATTTTCCAAGCACCATTTATTGAAGAGTCTGTTCTTTTTTCAGTGGAGAGTCTTTCCTGCTTTGTCAAACATCAAAAATTTCACAGAGGAAGGCATAGACATAGCCAACAAGCACATGAGAAACTGCTCCACATCACTGGCCATCAGGGAAATACAAATCAAAACCACAATGAGATACCACCTCACACCAGTGAGAATGGGGAAAATTAACAAGGCAGGAAACCACAAATGTTGGAGAAGATATGGAGAAAGGGGAACCCTCTTGCACTGTTGGTGGGAATGTGAACTGGTGCAGCCACTCTGAAAACCGTGTGGAGGTTCCTCAAAGGGTTAAAAATAGATCTGCCCTACGACCCAAAAATTGCACTGCTGGGGATTTCTCCCAAAGATACAGATGCAGTGAAATGCCGGAACTCCTGCACCCCGATGTTTCTAGCAGCAATGTCCACAATAGCCAAACTGTGGAAGGAGCCTCGGTGTCCATCGAAAGATGAATGGATAAAGAAGATGTGGTCTATGTATACAATGGAATATTACTCAGCCATTAGAAATGACAAATACCCACCATTTGCTTTGATGTGGATGGAACTGGAGGGTATTATGCTGAGTGAAATAAGTCAATCAGAGAAGGACAAACATTATACGGTCTCATTCATTTAGTGACTATAAAAAAATAGTGAAAGGGAACAAAGGGAAAGGAGTGAAAATGAGTGGGAAATATCATAGAGGGTGAGAAAACATGAGAGACACCTAAGTCTGGGAAACGAACAAGGGGTAGTGGAAAGGGAGGTGGGCGGGGGTTGGGGGTGATTGGGTGACGGGCACTGAGGGGGGCACTTGATGGGATGAGCACTGGGTGTTCTGCTATATGTTGGCAAATCGAACTCCAATTTAAAAAAAGAGAGAGAGAGCAAGCAGAAGCAGGTTTTCCGTTTGCTGCAGTGGATCCAGGGCAGCTGCGTGCACGTCCCGGACCTGCCTTGTGTCTCTTCAAGAGCAGCCTCAGAGGGCATCTGCACATCGTGTTGACCCTGATGATGGTCTGAGCGCCTCCTGCACTGGGGGAAGAAACCACGGTGTCCCACTGGCCCCCACATCTTGCACGTGGCTGAATCCATCCTTCCTTCTCCCGGGAACAGATGGCAGTGGGGACTCTAAGTTCACGAGGAATCTTAAAACCAGAAAAACTATCTAGGTGACCCGAGGCCCCCTAAATAAAGGATACACATCTGCCTTTGGAATACCCTCCCTGCATTGAGAGCCGAGGCGGGGACTTGAGGGACAGAAAGTCCTACCCCCCCTCCCCCCGCCCCACTGCCTTGGCCTCTGTGCTGCTTCCCCCACCCACTTGTTCACCACAGCAGGTGGCAGGCTGCGCATGGCCCCTGCTCTGCTCCAGGCATGGACCCCAGGGCCAGGCCTAGGCCCATGGGCCCCGAACAGCCTCTGGCCGGCCTGCGAGCTCATCCAGTTCCCCAGGGAGGGAGCAAATAAGAGACCGCACAATGTGGGAGACAGAGGGGCATGTGAAATAACAGGGGACTTGTCTCCCACACAAGTCTTACTGGGAAGTCTCCCAGAGAATGAGCCTTGAGACCAAGCCCCACATCCTGGGTGGATTTGCTTTGGAAGAAGAGTCAGGGAGTGGAGGGAAGGAGAGAGGGTCTGCTGACAGCAACTCTCAAATCTGCTTTAAAACGATGTCTTTGGCTGACATGGGAACTCCCGCCCTAGGCAGCACCTGCATTATCTGCGGGGCTAGGGGTGGGACCCAGAGTCACAGCACAGATGAGCCATGATCCCCCTTAGGCTCCCCCATCTGTCTCCTGTCCCCATCTCAGGGATCACTCTGTAGGCCACGGGCCCAGCAGGTGAGGGCGAGGGGAGGGACCCCACATGACGAAGCTCACTATGTCTAAGTCCTAACCTTTGAAGGTATTCCCTCATGAGGAAGCAGGGCCACTGCTGTGGCATCTGGGTTTGGGTGCCCAATGGCCATGGGTGGAAGCCTATGTGGCAGCCAGGGTGAAGCTGAGGGTACAGGTGCACACGGGGCTGAGGGGCTGGCCCCCTCTAGAAGCCCCTCCAATGGCTCCTAAGGCCTGGCAATCATGGATCCCAGTGCCCTTATATCTCCTCCTCTGCTATCTTCTCTACCACAGCAATGCAAGGACAAGCCAGTACAAAACCTAGCTCACCCTCCACCTTAGTCAGTCTCAGTGCCATGATATCCCTTATTTCAATACACCTTCCTGGACAGCCTACCCCTTCCCCAGCTCTGGGGACACGAGACACAAGACCGCACCAGTCTTGTCATGCCAACGCCCACTTTGCTGAGTCCCTGGGACCCTCCTGTCCATGTGACAGAAGCACCACGTCTCCAGCCTCACTGTCCCCCAGGGAGTACATCCTACTCACAGATGGGAGACACCTTGAAAACAGGATCAGTAAAAAATGTTCTCCCTCAAATGCAGCTTGGTATTTGAAAGTAAGAGAACACAATGATTTTTTTATTTTTTATTTTTTTATTTTATTTTTTTTTTAAATTTTTATTTATTTATGTATTATAGTCACAGAGAGAGAGAGAGGCAGAGACACAGGCAGAGGGAGAAGCAGGCTCCATGCACCGGGAGCCTGATGTGGGATTCGATCCTGGGGTCTCCAGGATCGCGCCCTGGGCCTGAGGCAGGCGCTAAACGGCTGCGCCACCCAGGGATCCCCACAATGATTTTTTAAAAAGAATAATTAGAAAGGAAGCCAGTTTAGGCAATGTTATTGGAAAGATCTAGGATTTACTATTCTCCCCACAGGAGGTTAATATCAAAAACTTACCTGTACAGTAGGAGTCTGGATATGAAAGACTGGGGGAAGGACGGAATGAATGACTGGGGTACAGAGAGGGAGATGGAGGGAATGCTTGGATCTGGGCGATGGCCCTGTACCCTCAGGTTCAGTCTTCCCTGTGTTGATAGAATGGTTGAAATTTCCTAGAACGTTGGACAGAATTTGGTTTGTCTTTTGTGCTACACAGTGGGGCAAACTCTTTGGATCCATTTGGGTGGTCATGGGGGGAAATCCGGATCCGGAGCCTACATAGTAGAGAAGTGTTGGCTACTGGCTGTCAGCCACCATGTTCTTCTCAGGGAAAGTCCTGGAAGTTTAGTTGGACACTGTTGGCACACTGGATAGATTGGGATAAGTGAGCAGTTTGCTGGAAAGAGTTTCCCAGCAGGGCCGTGGCCCCGAGCTCTGACTCCTATAATGAAACCAACCAACTACATCTTGCAAACCGCCTCTCACCTGCCCCCACTCTGGGGCCTTTTTGTTCGATACCTACTCGGGTGAGTGAATACCTGTGTGGAGCTGCTTGGCTGCTGCCCATTGGCTCAGCTGAGATCTGGTGTCGGTGGACATGGGATCAGGAGAGGCCACAGCCCTACAGGTTTCTGCTTCTTGATCAGCTGCCAAAGACCCATCTTCACCTCCTTCACCAAAGAGCAGATGGAGACTTTGCATGCCATAAATAAATAACAGAAAACTTGACTTAAAAGGGTACCATGTGACTTTAGCCTCCAATACGAGCCAGAAATGACATTTCTGCCTGAAGCATGCAGGCAGCCCAGTGCCAGAATCAGAGCATGTTAGGAATCGGCCAGGGTGGATGCTCTGCACTTCATCAAACAGCTAGGCCGTTGAGCTGCTTGCCCAGAACCTTCCACACCAGCTGACGGTCACACACAGGCTGGGAGAGATGACTTTCCAAATGGAACCCTGGCACCTCGAACAATCTCAGGCATGGGCTTGGGCCAACTGTTAGGTGTCCTGTAATAATTATCTTCTATTTCTGGCCGCTGCTGAAGTAGCTTGTTGTCATTATCCATCACATGTATTGAAAGCATACATCCCATCCAATTACTGCTCCCCAAATTCCACACCTTGCAGGCTGTTTTTGCATCAGTTTCAATAATAACTTTAAAATTAAGTGTTGCCTCTTAATGCAATCCAAATTGTCAGATCCATCTAGGCTAAATATCCCAGTTATCCTCTTGACACTTTAAATCAGTGCAAAGATGCTGGTTTGTCCAATGAATCGAGTCTAAACTCCCAGCTTGCACTGGGTACCTACTGCAGTGTGGCCAGACTTGTCTCCACTGCTTGGACATGACACTCTGGTGCCAGGCTGCTCATCTCTCCTGAAGTACACACCCCTGTTCCTTGGGGGGCTCACTCCTCCCCTCCTGCCTGATGATAGGGTGCATGTGGACCTGGAGGTGCTGGAGGGGAGGAGGTTAATGGAGCTTGTCTTCCCCTCTGGGAAATACTACTTCTCAAGGAAGGGAGCATATCATATTTGTCCCGTTAAATACAGCACCGCGCCTTGCACATAATCAGTCTTTGCCCAATATTTGCTGCCCAATTGCTATTTGTTGGCTGAGTGACTGGATAGATGGATGGCCATCTGGGAGACCATGAGCCAAATGCATAAATAAGTATATTGCATTCATAGCGATAAGCATTTTAATTGATACTGTCCTTACCCATATTTGAGGAAACGTACAAAGCTTTACCAGACAATTGTCTATAAGAGAATTTCTACTGAGTGACTGTTACAGCCATAATGTTTTTTTCCAAAAAGGCAAATCCCCTAAGATTTGACATAGAGATTGTTCCCTCAAAAGACAACTACTGGAAACACTCTTATTTTGCAAAATAATTTACTCCAAAATTTTTTTATTAGTAGTTACTTTTATATACTCAAAATATGATTGATATCCAAGACAATTTGTATATTTTCAATCAAGTGGACTCAAACTGCAGAAATTGTTTTCTCTTTTAAAAGGTTTCTTGATGGAGTTCCTGGGTGGCTCAGTGGTTGAGCATCTACCATTGCCTCAGGTCGTGATCCCAGGGGTCTGGGATCGGGCTCCCCACAGGGAGCCTCTTTATCCCTCTGCCTATGTGTCTGCTTCTCTCTGTGTGTCTCTCATGAATAAATAAGTAAAATCTTAAAAAAAAAAAAAAAGGTTTCTTGCTGTTTAACATGATCTACACTTTCCAAACGAAACACACACAAACACACACTTTGGCCAGTCCAATGTGTTAATCTTAAACAACTTTAATGCCTTGGGTTTTATTACTAATAATTTCAGGTTTCTTCGTTTCGCTCAAATGTTGTTCCTACTCAGTGGGGGTCACCTCTGTTGACTCTGTTTGGGTAAGTGAAATACTGGTAGTGGCTCTGTTTTCATGATTCAGTCAATAAATACTAACTGCCCTGTGCCAGACAACACTCCAGGCACTGTGATGCCCTTGCGAAGTAACCAGACAAGGCCCCTGTGTGGAAGAAGCAGACGGCACGTCACACAAATGAGTAAAACATACAATAGCCTGGGTGATGTGGATTGCGTGGAGAGGGTGCAGACAGCGCCGGGGAGGTGGTTGCAGATTTAAATCAGTGAGTCGGGCAAGGCGTCCTGAGGAGGGGCCATCGGAGTCATGGCATGAAGACGTGAGCAAGAGAAGCATGCAGGGCTTGAGAATAACAGTCCAGGCCAAGGGAACAACAGACAAACCGAGTGACCTTGGTGACCTGATCAGAGCTTTCTGGCGGACATCTCCTTGCCTTTCCCACCTGCTCGCCGCTGACCACAGCCATTGCACGCAGGAGGTACCATGTTAACTGCCTCAGGAGGCCCCACGACAGAGGCCACGACGTCTGGGAGCCCCAGGACCATGACGGCCTTCCACGCCTTTGCTGGAAGCTCCTCGGATCTGAGCCATGGTCAAGGATGGCTCTTCCCCCCACGATTGCCAGGATTCCCTCTGAGAACCCCCAGGGACAGCTTCCACCAGGGACTTATTGAGAGGCCACAGGGCCTCGTCTAGACAAGGGTCCTATCCTTTCATGGTGGCCAACGTGTAGATCTTACTGCATCCCTCAAGTGAGACGGCTTTCCTTTTCTTCTATATAATTCGACATTTAAAACATTATAAACACTTAAAATTACCCAGTGACATCCACTGCGAGATCCGAGTGGGCAAGGTGCTGAACACGGCTGTAATCACCGCCTTGCTACCTGGCAGATTCTGCTCCACGTTTATGCCCACCCTGTGAAAAGTAAACTGAACCTCTGATTCCACTCTAGTATCTCCTGTACTTAAAAAGCAGAGCCCTCCAGGAGAGGGATGGAGCCCCGTGACTGACCTTGCCTTTGTAACGGCTGCCTTGGTGAGAGGCTTTAAATAATCAGTGAACACGTCCCCCTTCCACTCGAAGACCATTTTCCTACGTTCTTTGCTCAGTGGGCCCCTCTCCTGCACCTTTTCTCTCAAGGACATAAACCTAACTTATGTCACCATGGCCACGTCATGCAAAACTGTCACCCTCGTTTCCCTTTTCTGAGTCTCTTCATCCTATTTTTGGACACTGGTGACCATGGATCAGGCTTTTCTGACCCAGGGAAGACTCTGAGGGAAAACATGCCTGTCACTAAGCTGCAAGGAATGTCCAGATGATTTAAGCTAAGGAAGGCCTCTATTTAAATATTTAATGCAGGCTGTGTCATTCCCAGTGTGACAACCAGTGGCAGGCCTCTGAGCACACACCTTGGAGGGGATCCTTCCTGTCCCCCACTGTCTCTAGGACACACCTGGGGCTACTCTGGTCACCTGGACAGGAGGTCACAGAGCTGTCCTGCAGACAGCCTGTGGACAGTGGATGTTTCTCTCCAGGGGGCTGAAAACCCTGCTCAGCCCTCATTGGTTTCAAGCTTTCTGAGGCTACAGAAACTGTGGCCTAGCAAGGATCCTTCTGCTCCCCTAAACTTCAGTTCTCCAGGAGCAGATGGAGCTGCCCTTCTGCAGAAGCCTGGGACTTGGATCTCTTACATACAGGCTGCTCAGACTCCCTGCTTCCTGCAGGTGCCAGGTACTCCCTGGCCGATGGGGTTCATTGAGTACAAAGGCAACAGCTTCCCTTTCGTGGGCTCCAGGGAAGTGAATTGTGGACCATCATGCTCCATGTCACCCCACAGTCTGCCTACCTACACGAGAAAAGCACATTTCTCTTTCAGCACATGTTCTTTCAGGAGCATGCATCGTGAGCTGGCCAAGATGCAGGAACCTGGGATCCCCAAGTCATCCTAAATGGCACATAGACAAATCCGGACAACTTACAGGGGATGAAGAATCTTGTCCAAAGTGGCAACACTTGAATCAAAATCCAGGTTTCCTGAAGTATCATTTTGTGTCTGTTTTTGTTTTTTCTTAAGATTTTATTTATTTATTCATGAGAGACACACACACGCAGAAAGAGACAGAGACACAGGCAGAGGGAGAAGTAGGTTCCCTGCAGGGAGCCTGATGTGGGACTCGATCCCAAGACCCCAGGATCATGACCTAAGCCGAAGGCAGATGCTCAACCACTGAGCCACCCAGGTGCCCTCATTTTGTGTTTTTAGTAGGCTGTATTGAAAATCACATTAAAAACAAGAACAAAAACAAAGCAGAATGGTCATGACATTGCAAGAATAGAAATGGCAGTCAGTGTGGCGAGAAGTGGCCATGGGTCAGGGGCAGCAGAAGGGTGTTCAGAGTCTCTAGGTGGGCAGGGCTGCCTCAGAATGCCCGGCAAAAAGATCAGGGTCTGTCTTCTCACAGGGCTGTTTTCTGAGTCACACGAATGTGCAGTGTTACACTCTGCGTCCCGGACCCATGGGGCGCACCTGGTGGGGGGTGGGGGGCCTGGGAGTCAGCTCTGGGAGTGGCAGGAGTCCGGACAGGTGGCTTCTGCATTGACTTACCTCTTAACACCCAGGGCTGAATGCACACTCCGGGGGCTGTTGGCCTGCCCCGAGGCAGGAGGGGACCGTGCCGGCTGGGGAGCCTGTCCTGCTTCTTTCCACAAAGCCAGATCCATCAGCATTGGACTGATACCAACAGCTCATTAAGAGCTTAATTTCCAGTTTCAACACGTAAGAAGCAGTGTGTGCAGCAACATCCCTACAGAGGGACTCTGTGTGTGTGTGTGTGTGTGTGTGTGTGTAAAGTAAAAGAAGAAAAGACAAGAAGAAAGAAGGAAAGATATTTAAAAGTCATCAAGGTAAAAGAAGACAGAAATCACCCCAGAAACAATAAAAGTAAAGGGAGGAAATAAATCAAAGGAAGCAAAGGGGAAAATCGGGAGGGAGAAAGGAAACAGAGTCCAAAAAGGGGAAGTCGGCCTGCAGCCTCAGCACTGCAGAGCGGCCCCTCTTCCCAGCTCCCTCTGGGCCGTGGGCCGTGGGCTCACCGTCGAGGTGGCCGCAGGGCTGGGAGGGGGCCACCCTCTGCCTGGGTCCTCGTGGAGGGGCCTCAGCAGGAGGAAGGCATTTATAGAGCCACAGTAGTGCCTCCTGGCCGCACACGCACTGACTCTCTTCTTTGGCAAATCACGTAAGCTCTGCAAGCCTCACTTTCTTCCTCTGATCAGTATGAAAGCAATAAGTGCTGCTGGACTGTGCATGTCAGTGCAGACAGCGTACAGAGACATAACCTAATACGTGCCATTCACCACCATTCCCTGATGGCAGGTATGCCTGGGATCTCTGTTTGATTAAAGAAAATTCATAGGGGCACCTGGGTGGCTCAGTTAGTGAAGCATCTGCCTTCATCTCAGGTCATGGTTCCAGGGTCCTGGGATGGAGCCCCATGTCAGGCTCCCTGCTCAGCAGGGAATCTGCTTCTCCCTCTCCCTCTGCCTCTTTCCCTACTGGTATGCATGCTCGCTCTCCCTCTCTCTCAAATAAATAAAATCTTTTTTAAAAAAGAAAATTCATGATTTAGATACAAATAAATAAATGATGTGTGCATACCAAGATGACAAGAAGAAAAAAATTTTGTAGCTGTTACACGGGTAGTGTTTTAATTTTAGTCTGAAACCCAATTTGTTACCATTAGAACAGGTCTCATGGAAGTTATGTACTATCTCCAACTACCAAACAGCAAAGTTCAGAATCCCAAAGGAAACTTGGAGAGATTCACTAATGTAAGACAGTCCCAAATGTGCTGCATTTGGAGGGAGAGGAACATAAAATGCCACAAAAGAGAGAAAATGCACGAGGAGACAGTGATTTGAAGAGCATGTCTCAGACTTCCAGGTGGGAACCAGAAAACCCCCTGAAGGATAAAGGGAGGTGGACAGGATGAGGAACTTTAGTGCTAGCAGGATGCAGGCTTCTGGAAGCTCAGGGCACACCAAAGAAAGGGTGAGAGCCTTGTCAACCACCTGCCCACCAAGAGCCAATTCCCTGAAGAGCTGTGGGGTGAGCCCAGGGGCCTCCAGGTGAGGGACAGCTTTCACCTGGGGTCCAGGGGTGAGCAATCATTGGGTGTCCCCGTCCTGACAGCACCCAATGCTGCCTTGGGTTTTTTTGAAGGAGTAATGGGAGAAGAAAGACAAGAAAAGAAAAGGAAGAGGGACCTCAGGTATGTATTTATTCCTTTGAAATACAGGTGCCCAGAAGCCTCACTTCTATGTCAGGTGCCTGGACAGGTGTGTGAACAGCTCGTGCAGAGTCAATGTGACAAGTTCATGGGGCCAAGTAGCAGGTGGGACCAAATGAAATCACCCGATGCAGCCTAAATGAAGAGTATACACTTCATAAGTGCAATCTAGTGTAGACAGCTTATTCTTTGGCCCCTGAGTCCACACTAAAATGAATTGTAAAGCCTGGCCAGTAGAGGAGAAAGTTGGTTCCAAACAGAAAGGAGGAGAGAGGTATAGGTCATGGTGGGAGGTGTGAGATGGCCTGATTCCAGGAGGAATGTGTGGTCCAAGGATGGACACATGCTGTGGGAGCTGCCAGGGGTGTGTGTGTGTGTGTGGGGGGGTAGGTCTAACAAGCCCAGATGGCAGGTGGCACCAAGGTGGCATTTGTCACTGGTGGGTCATGGAGATCCACCAAGCAGTTTAAAACACAAAAGTGGGGCTTTCAGGCTTCTGGAAACATGGTGGAGACTGTGGCTTCTTTCTATTTCTCACTTGAAGTATGTTTTCACCAAGAAATCATAGTTGGCACAACCACTTGGTTGCCACGTGAGTCAGAGCAGACAAAATGCACATAGATTGCAAAGTGAAAAGGAACATCACTCAAAAACAAAAGAATTATTGAGAACAATGATTAGCAATAATTTAGGACAATCATTTAAACTAAAGAGAACAAGCTACTTGCTAAATCGTAGACTCCGGTGTGCTGTTTGGTTGCGCGTTTTGAGGGGAAGCATGAGGGGAGGTGGGAGAGGCAAGGGCAGTGCCGGCAGGGCTGGGCAGATGTGGGGGAGGGGGTACACACAGGGGGCCACCCAGCTTGTTCTGCACGTGGGATCCACCTCTCTTTATCCTCAGAGGCAATTTTCCCTCCAGTAATGGCAAGTCACCCCCCCCCCCCATGCAGTGAGCCCTGATTTATCCTTTCAGCCTGGATTAGGTGCCTGCACTGTGTTGGAGACAGAAACAAATGCTGGAAATGGAGTATTTAAGGCACTCTCTGGCTGTCCTCCAGAACTTTTAGCTATATTTGCTAAAATGTTCCAACGGCAAATAGGCAAATAACCAAGAATGACGAATATAGGGAACTCTGAGCATTCACAGGACCTTCAGTTCATAGGGTCGAATGCAAAGACCAGAAGACCTTGAGAAAGAGTGGGGCAATTAGAGGGGTGGTATCAAGATGGAAGCAGAGTATTAAAGAAATGCCTGGGGAAAGTGGGAAGAAAGGGGAGAGAGAGAGAGAGAGAGAGAGAGAGAGAATAAATAATGGAAGGTTCACAGATCCCCCAAGCCCCAGATTCTGGTGATACACTGCTGCACTCCCATAGTCCAGAAGGTAGACACCCTAAGACAAGCCCATTGGGGTAGGGCAGGTTCTCTGACAGCAGAGCACCCACCGTCTGAGCCCAGACACAGGCCTGTAGGTCGCTGCTGAGAAGATGGGAGAGCTCGGGGAATTCGCCCGCAGTAGCTCACCAGCTACATCACCATGAGAGGCAGCGGCAGGCTGCTTGCGTGACTGTGCTGCGTTCAACCTTCCGGTTGTTGTGACAGATGACTGGCAAACAAGAGCCCGAAGAATTGTCCCCACTAGTCATTACGAATCCCTGTAAAGTCACATCGAATTAAACATCTATCTGCAACTACGTTAGAGCCACCCAAATCCAGTCTCCTACATCATCGATATGTTTGTCGCTGAGATATAATGAAAATTCAATGATAAAATAAGTGGAAATATGCCTTATTCAGGGGGCCATGATTAGTTTAGGGTTGTGGTTTTCAAAATCCATACAGTCTGAGCAGTGGTACGAGTCTGAAATACTCTTTTTCGTTAATACTTTATACTTAATCCTTTCAATCTAACTTTAATGTGACATGTGAGCCCTGATAGGTGCAAAATAGATTTTGTTGGGTTTACAGCTATAAGCCCAACAAAATAAACTCCATGTTTGGATGCCAAAGTTGCATTATAAAAGGAAATGCCAAGAGAACACTTGGAAACAGAAAGATTGCAAACATGATGATGACCTTCCATCTATGAACACAAAATGTTCACTCAGCTATTTTCAATTGCATCTATTAATAGGAAAATTACTGAGATCAGTTATTGATTAAGTATGTAAACAGCAATAAAAACATTTTAATAATAACAGGCTAGATGATTTGGAGCTGTTTTCATGGAGAACAAGTAGAAAAGCTGGAAAATATATTTTCCGGGGGTCCTGGAGCTCTCCGACAGTGGTACAGGGCTTGTGTTATTCAGGTTATGGGATGAGACAGGAGAGAAGAAGGAAAACAGACAAGGGAGCCCAGCACTTGAGCTCTTTTCCCTCGATAAGGATCTGCTGGTTCTGGAGAGCTGAGAGGTGAAGAAACTTAACAGAGCTTTGACATTGTTCTTGTGGGTCTAGAGGACAAAGACAGGAACTGAGGTCTGCTGTGGGTATGAGGGCAGGAATGCTCCGTGCCCTGAGTTGGATATGTTGATCCCACCCAGGCAGTCCTCATGGACGCCCTGCCCTTGTTTCAGTGGGGCTAAGGATCCAGACCTGCCACTGCCCCCCGCAATGATATCATGATAAAATCAATTTTGATGTGCTCCTCTTGCATGGGGAAATGTTGACTTTAACAGCATTCATCTCAAATAGCTAGAAAAACAAAATACGTTAAATCCAAATACATTGAAGAAAAAAAATAACTGAGTGAAGACGTTAATGAAATATGAAACCAACACATATAAAGTTTAGATGAAATTAAGTTTCCAGAAACACACCACTTACCACATCATAAAGTAAAAAGTGTTAAATTTTAATATTCCTGTAAAATCAAAAAGATGGAATTTAAAATCTTCATATGAAAAATATTATAGTCTCTGCTATTTTACCTGTGATGCCATCGAACATTGAAAGATTATGGAAGTAGACAACTGTGTGGCTCCATCGGTTGGGTGCTGACTCTTGATTTCAGCTCAGGTCACTATCCTAGGGTCATGAGATGGAGTCTTGCATCCAGCTCTGTGCTAAGTGGGGTCTGCTTGAGATTCTTTCTCCGTCTCCCTCTGCTCCTCCCTGCCACTTGCATGCATTCTCTCTCTCTCTAAGAAAAGAAGGAAGGAAGGAAGGAAGGAAGGAAGGAAGGAAGGAAGGAAGGAAGGAAAGAAAGAGAAAGAAGAAAGAAAGAAAGAAAGAAAGAAAGAAAGAAAGAAAGAAAGAAAAAGAAAAAGGAAAAAAGAAAGAAAGAAAGAAAGAAAGAAAGAAAGAAAGAAGAAAGAAAGAAAGAAAGAAAGAGAGAAAGAAAGAAAGAAAGAAGAAAGAAAGAAATTGGTTGTAGAAGTATGGAAGTGACAGCATCAGTTTTATCTAAACACTCCAAATCTGTTTCGAGAGATAGAGAAACTAGCCCCACCCACCCCTCTGGACACAGGGATGTTTTCCAGCAGAGGCTGGACATGAGCAGGGTGGAGGTCTCACAATGTGTTATCAAGATATGTAGGCATCCGATTGGCCACTGGATGTCAAATCCACATCAGACCCCAAGTAAGGAACCTACAGACTCCGAGGGAAAACAATCACAGGTGCACCCAAGGGACTCGATGCCTTTCAGGGCGCTGTGTCCTGGTCCTCGGGTGTCCTTGAAGACTGTACTACATCCCTTGATCATCTTTCTGCCACGAAGATGGTCCATTCAAAAAAGTGGTTGAAATCTGTCAGTGCTGTTCTTTATTGTTCAAATGCAATATTAAAACAGTGAATGTTAGGGGCTTGAGTTCAGCCTCCTGGAAGAGGAAAAAGCACCCTGGACGCTCGGGCACGTGTCACAGTCAGTCCCTAATAGGAGGGAGGACGGTCAGGCCCCGAGCAATTGGACAGGGTGTGGTTTAATGTACTTCCTTATCTAAAGAAAGTAGGTATCAGTTGGACAAGTTCAAAGGTGGTGTGCCACCCACTAGCAGGCTGCAACCTCGATGCTCTGGCGCACAGGATCGCACAGCTGGAGGTCAGACCAAGTGGTTTTTTTTTTTTTTCTAATAGGGGCTCCCTGCCCTTGGCCTGGGCTCAGTTTTTATTCTATTGTGGGGCATTCTGGGACATTAAGCTGTAAATAGCTAAGGTTCCACACCTGAACGGGCGAAGTCATACCGTCCCTATTTGCTGAAGACTCGGTACTAGAAACAGGAAACCTGAGAGCCTCCACCAAAATCTGTTAGAACCAAGGAGTGAGTTCAGTAAGGTCACAGGACACAAACTGACCCGACAGAGCAGAGTCGCCTTGCTGTGTCCCGATCATCAGCACAGGAAGGAAATGAAGGACGTGATTCCCTTTTCAGGAGCCTCACAGAAAATAAATAATGAGACTGAACCCAAGGAACACAAGATGTGTGCAATGAGCCATACCAGGCTCTGGGTGGCTGTCCTGAGCTTGTGGGGTGGGAGCCTCATCTTGTGAAAATGTCCGCAGTTCCTCAAGCCGCCCTCAGATTCAATGTCATTCCTATCAATATCATGGTGGCAGATCTTAGATATACGAAAAAAGGAGGTCAGGAGAGGAGCGGGTGTGACAGGCAGGCCTTCCAAGGTGGAGCTGTGAGTGACACAGGGGAGGTAGAGCAGTGGCCTCCAGGCCTGGTGTTTTAGAGGCGCCGGGACGGCCCACCAAAGTGCCAAAGAAGGGGGAGTACTGGTCCGCCTCAGCGTGTCGTGCCCCCACTGTGGGGTATAAGGAGCCTCTAGCTGGGGACTCAGAAAAGCATGTGCTCATCATGTGCTCCCCCAGCCCACTGCCATCAACCAGTGGTGTCTCCTCTTGTTCTGGTGGCAGGTGCTGCAAGCCTGCTCTCTAATGAGCCTTCGGATTCGCTTTCCTACGTGGATCTACTCACAAGGAGAAAATGTGCCGGTTCTGCCAACGGGAATATTCTATTCTGAATAACAATTAGATTGTTCCTATTGTAGAATTAGCCATCTGGTCTTCCGGTCTCAAGTGTCGGTCTCAGGAGCTTGGTTTACAGGAATGTGACTCCAATAGGATGGACCTTTCCATGACAGTGGGGCCATGCTCCTGGGGTGTGTACTCCTCAAGTTGGACTCTAACCTGACATACCTTCACCAGGGTCACCCGCACTGGAAGGTGTGACAGGGCTCTGCACCATGTCTCCACCTTGGGCCAGGCTCCAGCTTCTCCGAAGAGTCAACATGATATGCTTGGGAGCAAGGGGGAGCACTGTCAATCTCAGGGGACCACTTCCGGGAGACACTGTACAGTGGGATAAAAGAACCGCAGAGAAAGATGTTTCATGCTGGGCCTATTATTGGTAAAACAAAAACCGAGCCATAAGGATTTCTTTATACGAGGAGAAAAAAGGAATTTTGAAAATTTTCTATGAAGCAAGAGATATCAAGTACAGTCATGATGATTAGGAACTGGATTGTATACTTCATCATGAGTAATATCTTTACTTGGTGTCTCTTAGGTGTCACTTTATGTCAGTGAAAACAAATATATTTAAGAAATCTCTCCAAGTTCACTTACTGAGGACCCCACCACCCTCCTGATTTTTCATATAAGGTCATGAACCCTTCAGTTGTGAATTTTCCTACTGGGATTTTCAGCATTTCAGCCAAGCTGGGCAAAAAAGTTACTTTGAAGACCATTGGATTGTTGACCAAATGTAATTTTTTCTTTGCCCAAATGAGAGGACTCCCTCCCAGTTAATTCAGTCCATCAAAAATGCAAGGTAATAACCAAGGTTACATAGTAACACAGTGAAACATCTGGGAAGCTGTGACTTTTCTTTTATCCCAACTAAATCATGTCTCTCTGATTTTATCAGCTCAACATGCCAGTTGCTGGAGGCTTAATACTCCTGTCCCTGGAGAGGGAAAAAGAAAGTACAAAAACTCAAGAGTACCAGTTATCTGAGGAAGGAACAGGACACTGTGATGAGCTGGTGTTTAGCTCTGACCTCTTTCAGAATGGCAGAAAATAAAACCCTGCAAAACAACCCTGCATGAGAGCTGTCCTGGAAGGCAGTTTGGAGCTTCACAACACCATGGCCCTTGGAGTTCACATGCTCATTTCTCAAGATTTATCCTAAGCAGCGACCAAGTCTGTAACTGCAACCAGTTGTTCATTTCATGGTCCAAGCCGTGCTCCTTGCTCCCTGCCAGATTTCCAGGTGTGAGGGGCTCCCTTTCTTCTTACAAGAGCCAGGGGAAGGGTGGCCAGTTGGCTCAATGCAGGCTTCCTGATGGAGGGTGTCTGGCTGAGGAGTAAAGCAGACAAATCAGCCAGGGGAGGCTGCAGGCAGTGGTTCAGGCTGTGAGCTGGGAGGAAAAAAACACAAAATATCCTCAGTGCTCAGAGAGGGCAAGGGGGTCAGGAGGACTGGGACGTAGATGGGGGTGAGAAGGAGAGGCTGGGAATGGGAGTGACAAGAGGAGAGGCTGGTTCTCAGCAGATTCCAGACCATGAAATTTCTTTACACTCTGCCCTTAAGCTATAGAGAAACACTGAGAGTTTTGTTTTTATTTTTTGAAGGAGGATTGACAAGATCTAATGTGTATTTTGGAAAGATCTCTGTAGGACTCGGGGAGAGAAGTTTAGGGACAAAGAGAGCTGGCTCTTGTGTAGACAAGAGCCACGGTGGCCAGTCCATGGCAGTGAGGATGGAGAAAAGAGTATTGTCGGAAATATTAGGGATGTGGGGAGGCAGGTGCTGCACGTGCATTACTGGCTTAGGAGCCGGAAGGCAGGTGATGCTCCTTACAGAGCTCGGGGACTCGAAGGGCCATTCTGCCCACTAGCATGCGGTGCTGTCTACAGGGCAGCAGGGCACATGCATTGGGTGCTCTGGGGGTCACGAGCACACAGCCACTGTCATAGAAGTGGAGGAGCCCATCTGTTCACAAATGGGTGGCATGAAAAAGGGTGATACAGAGCTCTGGGGTCTGGGCACAGTGGCCAACATGCCCCGGAAGCAGAATGCATTGAGAAGCAGGCACAATTCAACAAAGGGGACTTGGAGGAGGGGACAGGGCAAGGTGGAGGGTCAAGGGAGCAGTTCCCCAAGTGAATTCCTGAGAAATGAGGAGTGAGTATTATTAGATTCAGCCTGAAGAAGTCATTGATGACCCAAGGGAGAGGGGATCCCAGGCTGCACTTGGAGTGGAAGCTGCCCTGGTGTGTAAACCTAACGGCAGATTCCTGGCGAGGAAGAAGCCTGCTGGTCAAGGGCGACAGCTGTGGGGGGCATAGCACCACGGGCCGGGGGATACCCGAGCACCACTTGATGCAGAGGGAAGATTCCAGGAGCAAGGGAAGCATGGACCACGTAAGCCGAGGGCTGGCTGGTGGAGAAAGTCTTTGAGGAATGGCTAGGTCATGGACTCCCAGGTCACCCAGGCAGGATGGACAGGACGGTCCTGGGAGTGAAAATGGACCTTTACTCCCTCTGAAACTCTCATGGGGCTCACTTTCTATTTTTAAAAACAGATACTTGGAAATAACTTGAAGTATATGCCTGGATTGACAAGTAAGTTTATGGCCCATAACGAATGTGATGAAAGGTCAGCAGAGATTAAATGTCATAAAACATCATTTTTACCATCCTTAGTTGTTGCTGTCCCCTAAAGAATTGAAAGGTTTGTACCAACCTGGCTTGGCCCATCTGGTCTCTGCCCCTCGCCACTGTCCCCCACATTTAATGACCCTGCTCAGCCATGTGTCCCCGGAGAGACACACATCTCCAAGGAGGTCATAGCAACCAGGGACATGGAGAAGCAGAAGGATGTACTTAAGGCCAAACTTCAACAGCAGGAGTCAGCCAACATTACTGTCCCTCCAAACTCACATCTCGCACCTTCCACCTGATTTACACTTCACTATTGTCACCGCCATCCCGAACACTTGCTATCAGGCTCCCATCCCTCTGCACTGTTTCTCGAGTTAAACTTTTTCCATGTTCACAGCCACTGCCCTGATGTGGGGCCCAATGGCTTTGCACACAGACCTCCAGGCTGGGCTCGTCATGATGGACTTGCCCCCTCCTGCTCTCTGCACATCCCATCCCTGCAACGTGAATGGGGCCAGACCTCCTGTACAGCTCAGCTGGGAGGCTTACGCCACCAACGGCGTTAGTTTCTGATATGGGCAGGCCGCCTAGCCCAACAGGTTTCCGTCTCCTAGAGGGATGGACTGTGGCCCACGGGTGTTTCTAAAATAGTTGAATGTGTTGCTAAATCACAGAATGCATGGAATTACGTACATTCCCTAAAGCGGCAGCACCTCGCTGTGGAGAGGAGGTGGCGACGCCTTTCACAACACGGTGCCCACCGAGGAGGACTGGCCTAGGCACGGGCGGTAGAGGACAGAGGACTTGACAAAGGGCACACGCAAACCTAACCATTCTCTGGTTTGAACCCCAAAACCACCTGTGGACAGCAAAAGGACCGTGCAAGGCTGTTTTGGTCTAGGTGGCCCAGGGTGGTGTCAGCACATCTAGCTCCCTGCTTCTGGGCCCGAGATGGGAGCACATGTCCTTCACAGGCTGCGGCAGAAGGAATGTGAGTCGTGACACTCGCAGCAGAAGGAATGTCCCTCCTCCTATCCTTCCTCCCTGCTGTGGGTGGAGGCTGTGTCCACCAGGGATCACAATGAGCGGAAACCTCTGGATGAGGTTCGAGCAAAATATTGATGTTTGCACCAAAAAAATAAAAAAATAAAAAAAAATAAAAAGGCTCTGTGGTTTGGGGTTGTTTCTATAGAGTAATGTAACTCTGCTGACTGGCACATTGCTGACTTTTTTTCTAGGTCCTTTTAGATTAGATTAATGGCCCCGATGTGAATCTTTCATATACTGCGGAGTCCCTCCCCACCAAGGGAAGGATGAGGCTATTTTTTTTAGTAAAATCATGTACAGATTATTCATTAGCTGAATCAACGGGTGATTGATCCTCTGGGCTTTAATTTTATAATTTGCATAGAACTGAGCTCCTACAGAACTCGAATCACTAAAATTCACTTAAAATAGGAAATAGGGGGATATTTCATGCATAGAATGTGAGGAATAGGATTGTTCCTGTTGTCTTTATAGAATTTGAGCTGAGTAACCTAGGAATCCATGTTCTGTCAGTGAAAACAGGTCCACATCACTCCATGTAAGTAAATATCTGAAGTTAGCCCAGTTCCCAACTGCTCTGTGCCGACACCGTGTCAAGCAAGGCCTCCTGGTCACAGGAGGCCTCACCTAGTAGAACCCGTCCTCCTGGGAGCGTGTCCTCTCCACCTACAGACCCAATGGACAGCATAGCCGATAACATGTAGCAGGGGAAAATTCGTGCTTCCTGAATTATCCATGTTTCCAAATTCATATTTTATATTTTAAAAGGTAAAACAGTGTGCAGTAAGCACTGAAATAAGTAAACCTGTGTCCATATCTTTTGAATGAGCAGACAGTCAAACAGAAGACGGATATGTTAGTCTAAAAGCACTTCGCCTCAGAAGAAATGGTGGAAAGCTCCGCTGGATTTTACATCTCGCCCAGGGGCCATTATGACAGCTAGTGATACAGATGGGCCAAATTTTTCTGCTAAAATATTTGGCATGCCAATTATATTAACATATAATATATTTTAATATTTTATATATATATGTATATATATACAAATTTAATCAGAAAGAATAAAAAAACTGGCATTAAATGTTTGAAACAGAAGTCTAATCACATACATATATTAGTTTCAGAGGAATTGTTCTCAGGTTAGAAACTTCCCACTGTTTCAAAATTGTAACATCAAAAATTGAAAAGTCAAGAAAGTCGAGGCCCATCCCTTTTACAAGAAGTTTCTTGTATATTTTTAATTACTGGGTTGTATAGAAGAATTTCAAGAGAGAAGCTTCAACCCTTTCTTCATGACATCAGCTGTGGTTTCAGCGTGTCTGATTGCCTGTTCATTACAAGTTCCGCTGCGTCGTTTCTCTAAGCTGCCGCAGTGGAATGCCAGCCTGTGGGAGGAAGGCCCTTCTGGTATCATAGGAAGGAACATCCAACCAACAGCTCGGAGGAGTTAGTGTCTCATCCTCCTGGAAGCTGGAGGTAAGCTGTTTCGTGGCTGGTGAGTTCTGGTAGATCTGGGTCATCAAGCACCTCGAAAGTTCCATTCCTCTGTTGGCTTTAGTTATTAGACTTTTGCCCTGACCATTGAAACTTCAGGACTGCAAAAGGAAACCATCTCTTCAGACACCACGTCCTTCTCCAAAGGAGGAAAGAGAATTTCTTCTCAAGTGTATTTTTTTTTAAATCAGAATTAGATTTTCCCAGAGTTGGAGAGCAGTCTTAACTTTCAATTGTTTATTAAGACTTGGCCAACATTCCTGCCCTGTATATGCCCGTCTTTCATGTCCTGAAGGGGCTGGACGTCTGAAGCTACATTTCCAAAACTTCCTTCCACCTGGAGTCCCACATGGTGAGTAAGACAGGCTTGTATGAAATGTTAAGGTTTGCCCTGGGATGAGATCCACCTGCCTGATGTCGTGGCTACCAGAGGACTCCCAGGAGTGGACTCAGTGGCTGAATCCATATGCCAGTGTCTACAGGGAAGTTCAGGTGGGGTGGTTGGGGGTCCCATGAGTGGCAGCAGCAGCTGTCCCCTGCCCTCCTCATGGCTCATCCTGTGCCATTGACACTGTCCCAAGGTGCCTCCTGCCTTCTGCTACCCCTGGCCTTCCGATGATGGTGGAAGCAGCTCGCCCCAGTGTTACATGGCATTCTGCTCCCAATGCCTCCCATGGAAAGTGCCTTAGAGCAGTTTTCATGTTCCATATACACCTTTATATCTCTACTCAGACCAAAAGCATGTTTCTGCCAATCTAATTACCTTTGATTAACTTGCTTTTTAATTTTAAAAACCTACTCTGAAAATTTTTTATTTTATAAAATTTAGCTTAGGTTGGCAGTTAGTCATTTCCTCATATAAAATATATTTCTGTAGGTGTTAAGAATGCCTTCAAATATCTTTCATGTCACATTCTATTTTATGGGGAAATGATAAACTCTGACTTGTTACTTTTTGCTGACTTGGTAAGACAATGGAGTCCAGCCTCATTCCAGACACAACCTTGGAGAAATGCACTAAGGACCTCAGTCCCCTTCTTAGTGACGGTGGCGGCAGGACCCCATGGCTGAACTCTGTCCTGTTTGCCAGGAGATCTCGTCCTTGACCCTTCCCTGCTCTACCTACAGTGCAGGTGCATTTGCTCCCTAGGCCACACCTCCCCATCCCCATGTCAGCTGATCCCCACCAGCTTGGACAAGGACAAGCACGGGAAGGGATTAAAGATGAGAGGAAGGGAGAAGACAGGCTACTTCTGGCTCGCCCTGTTCATCTGGGTACCATCTCCATAATCCCATATTGTCGTCTGTAGCTCAAGCTCTTGGCCAGAAAATTCCATCAGTGCTTTCTCTCTCTGCATCATGACCTCAGCCCCTGACCCTGTGGCACCTCCTACTCACAACATTCAAGCCTTGAGAAATTCTGTGTCGATTCCTCCCATTACATCACTACTCCCGGTCAGCCTCTGAGCTCTCGCACTGCTGTGTTAACAATCCCCTTGATGAACTTCTCTGTGTTTTAAATTGTAGAGCAGTTCCTCTTGGTGTCATCAGGCCCTGTTTGATGCCCACATCTTATCCCCAGACACAGACAGATGGAATTGAAAGTGCTTAGAGGTTGATGGTCTTCTGGAGGAGGCAGACTCAATAAAACAGAGGCACCTCAAATAGATTGCAATGAGTAGCACAATCTGGGGAATTTTGAAGCCAAGAAACATTCTTCACATGGCCAGGGAAGACAAGAGTGAGGAACATCAGTCAAAATAGAGAAACGAGCAATTGTTCACTTGCGCACTGGGACAAGGGGTGTTTGCCAGCTTTGAGGACATAGGTGAGGGCAATCAGGCCTGTGACAAGGAAGCACCCACGTCTCGTGCATCATGAGCAGAATCTTCAAGTATCTTTTGAGTAAAGAAAAGTGGATTTGGACTCGGATGGCATTTTGTGATCATCATTAGAAAACAACTCTACCCAGCAGCACCTGGGTGGCTCACTGGGTTGAGCATCCGACTCTTGATTTGGGCTCAGGTCATGATCTCAGGGTCATGAGATGGAGCCCCATGTTGGCTTCTGGCTCAGCAGGGTGTCTGCTTGCTCGAATCCCACTGCCCCCCCCCCAACATAGTGTGCTCTGTCTGCCTGCCTCTCTCTCTCAAAAATAAATAAATAAATCTTAAAAAAGAAAACAACTTTACCCGCTGTCTTTCATTGTACTTGAAATATCACCCCCAGAAATTGCAGCGCCGTAAAACCATCTCTGCTATTACCCTGAAAAGACTTAGAAAGCCATTTTGTAAAATAAAACAGTAAACTAAGGATGAGTTTTGGTAGTTGGCAAGCGAGGATCATATGGAACAGATTAGACACCTAATGGGGCATGGTCTCAAGAAGAGATATACGAGTGAACTTAGAAAAATAGTTACAAAACATGCCTTTTTCGTGATGCTGTTCATGGCCAATGACCCATGCAGGAGACTGCTAACTGAACTCCACACCAAATTGCCAGCGGACAGAAAAATAGCTTAGTGAAAAGTTATATGAACTGTTTTGTCTTGTGTTTACTTAGGCAACACATACACTAAAATTGATACTATTTTTTCTTCTCCTTTTTTTTTTTTTTTTGCATGGATCTTCTAAGTTTAACATTCTCTTTTTAAATAAGAGTCATTTTGACATCAAACTGCTGATAACTAACATGCAATTCTCCAAAAGAAGTTATAATTGGAGAATTGTGGTGTGACCAAGGTAACAGGTAAGTTGGCAGCCACACAAACCCTTAGCTTGTTTCTCTGTTTCTCTGTATCAGTTTTCTTTTCTTGAAAACACTATTGGGGCACCTGGGTGGCTCAGTGGTTCAGCGTCTGCCTTCAGCTCAGGTCATGATCCCGGGGTCCAGGGATTGAGTCCCACATTGGTCTCCCCGCAGGGAGACTGTGTCTCCTTCTGCCTGTGTCTCTGCCTCTCTCTCTCTGTCTCTCATGGATAAATAAATAAAATCTTTAAAAAACCCACCGTCATAATTTTTAAACTGGTGGTGATCAGAAATATAGATGTGTATATGTGTATCACATCCGTATGTACATACGCACACACATATGCATACATATATACACATATATTTTTGCTATTTCAAACTACTCTTCGATGACTTAATTAGGGTAGGAGGCCATGTGGAATTGAATCAGATTTCCCAAGCCCCCTTCCTTCTACTGAAAATGCAACCAATAAAATCCACTTGTTAGTGTTGTCATGAATATTGAGACTTTCCCTATGTGTCAATTACTCTTCCCTTTCTTAATAGAGATAGCATCTGGCACACACAATTATTCTCCTGCCTTACTTTGCTTATATCTTTATTTCCAACCTCTGTAAAACCAAAAGAAAGCCCGATTCCACTGTAAACTTTCACCATTGGAGTAGGGGAACCGACTGGTGCACTTCATCATTATCCGGAACAGTTGCAAATCTTAAATGAACACGTCAATTATTCATGAGTCTAAGGTCCTGAATGCCAACTATAAATTATTAATCAGCAGATGTAAATATTTAAAAACCCTGGTGAGAAACACATTCTGTGCAAGCATTTCTGCGGCAGAGTAGATAAACACCAATTTTTAAAGCAAAGGGTGGTGGTCACCTAACAGCATTTATTCCAAACTCTACACAATAGGGTTAAGTGCGTGATTCTGAGGCTCCTTTCATTCCGCCCTTATGGTGTGGGACCGAGTTTCCAATGTCACAGCCAGCGCGCTGAACCTTTGCAGGAATCAAATCGACACTCGATTCTTTTCATCTTGAGTCAGCTGTGTAATTTCTTTTCATTTTTACCTTGAATAAAAATTTTACTTTGGATTGAAATCATTGTGATTTCATTGACACCGAGAAGTGCTTCCATTCTCTCCAAATGTTTCTTTGTTGAAGTGAAAATGTCTTCTCTTCCTGTCCTTTTGTTGTTCCTTCTCAGAGGGGTGCTGGCCTCCCTGCCCCCATCCACACAATCCCACTCAGTCTTTAACTTCCGGCTCTGCCCTCTGTGAATATTTCTCCATCCTTCTTAGTGGGAATTAGACATTCCTGCCAATTATTTTCTTTCCCTTTCCCCAAATGAAGTATTAACTCTGCAAGGACTGCACCTTCTTCAACCCCACACAACTGTGATTGGTAGCACCCACCACGCAGGAGTGGCTCAGGTAAATGAAGGAACATGGTCCATATCTTAAAATGCAGGTACCTGCATTGGCTCCAAGGTTAGGCTTTTTTCTTCTTTTTTTCTAAGGAAGCAATGCATCCTAATGGTCAAGAGCCATGGCATGGAAGCCAGGATAGATGTGGGTGGCATTGGGCTCTCCTTGAAGGGCTGTCCTGAGTTTTCCATGACATGCTGTGAGAGAAGCACAGCACTGTGCTTGGTCCCCAGGAGGTGCTTGAGACGTTGCAGTGATGCAGTGATTGCTGTTTGTGCATTGCTATTATAATTTCTGTGAAGGCACACTGATGGTGACAACAGGAGTAATAGGCATCTGTTGAGTCACTTAGATCTTGGTCCTTCTGGAGACCTCAACTCTGTTCAGCTCCTCCCCCGACTTCTGTTTCCCTGGCAGGGATGCTCAGAGCTCACTGACCCTGGATGCAGAAGTAAACAAAACCCTAAAAGTCCTTCCGTTGTAATGCCAACATTTTGCCAGCTAGATCTGGAATTTCCATGACAATTTTCTCAGTGTTTCTCAATGCTGAAAGAAGTAATGTCTTATGTGAGAAAAAAGACAAAACCTCCCACACTTCTTGCTGTTTCTCATTGCTTCATTGAAAATTAAAAGGTTGAATACAGATTAAGTTTTAAAATATTTGTGGGGGTGCCTAGATGGCTCAGTAGGTTAAGTGTCTTAACTCTTCATCTCAGCTCAGGTCGTGCTCTAGGGGCATGAGTTTGAGTCCTGTGGTGAAGCTTACTGAAACATAAGTTTAAACAAACTATCTATATCTATCTATATCTATATCTATATCTATCTCCGTGGTTAGGCAGAGAGCATAGCCTTGCAGTTAGGAAGGCAGACCCTGGGTCTGAATCCAAGCCCACCACTCACCAACAGGGCGACCCAGAGAGGTCTTTCACTTTTGGTGCTTCCACTTCTTCATGATAAACAATGGAAGCCATTGTTAGTCTCTGGCTTAGGAGAACACATGAGGATGAGTCAAGTAAAATGACTGGAACAGATCCTGGTGCACAGCATGTGCTACAAAAGGATTTGCTTTTGTGATTCTTAATGACTGAAATTCACAAACAGGAACTGTTTGTGTGTGAACCAGGTGGGATGATCCAGATCCAAGGGCTTTCAAATGTCCTTTGAATCTTTGTCAAAATTCTACTGAAATACTTGGAAAAACAGTAAAAGCCTTCTGAAGGGTCAAATTCTCAGTTTAAAAGGAAAGACTAGGTTTGAGTAGAATGTCCCATCTTTGCAACCTACATGCCAATGCTATGGTCCCCAGGGTCCCTCATTGCCCAACTGAAGTAAATCTCCTGCTTTATCTCATATTGCCTTTTGTCCAGCTGAGTATAATTAACATTTTTCTAATATTTCATTTAGAACTTAAATTTTTTCCCCCAAATTTCAAGGAAAGTTGAAAATCCCCAAAGCTACACAGCTCTGGTCCATTTCCCAGTAGAACTGACTTAATTGGAGACCTGTCAGCTTAAATCTGACTTTCATCAAAGGGTTATACAAGAAGCAATGCTATGGGGGTAACCTTTGAATTTTATATCCAACTTTTATCTAAGAGGTCCCATGTGCTTCTGAGGAGCCCACTGGGTACCTCTTAATGAATTTCTTTTGGAGGGTGAAGTCAAGAAAGTTTTCAAATTTTTGGATATACTGGTGCAACTCCTAAAATAACTTAGTGCAGATTCTGAGAAAGCTGGAGATAAGTTTTGTGTGCTATTCACTGAAGCTCAATATTTCCAGTCTCCCCCAAATCCTCCCACCCCACATACTGATTTCTTGACTTTGGGGTTATTTCCAACATTGTTGGACAAGCACTGCCTTCATTTTGTATTGATTAATTAACTATTATTTAATTCTCAAAGCAAGTGCCATTAGATAGGTTTTTCATATTTAAGCTTTTCAAGCAGTTGAAGTATTTTGGACAATATACCTTAGTGTAAGCCTGTTCCAGACTCTCTAGTACAGAGACAATATAATTAGAGAGAATAACACAGAGGGGGTATTGAGGGCAACATGGCTTGGAAAGCCAGAGCAACGTGCCTGCCTCTGTAGGCTAATAGCAGGAAAGGACCAGAATTATAATAAATGTCCCTGCTCCTACTTAATATAGAGATTCTTGATTTAAGGATATTGATTCTGGCCTACCACCTGAGACTAAATAGCAAATGGCATCTGATATATTAAGCTCCTGCCTCTTGACGTGGCTAAGTAGCAGGTGGCAGCTTTGAATCAATAGCTTATGTTCACACTGGAAACTGTTATAGCACTTGGCTGGGATGTCTTACGTGAGAAGAAATAAACGTCAGTAATTTTGTACCTTGTCCTTACCTCTGCTGCCATTGATAAACTTGGTCCCCAGAAATATGCCATAATTCACAACCTGGTTAATGCACAGATAAAAAAAATCAATAGAGCCCATTTTCACGGCTTTTTAGGGGGTGAGGCATGATTCCTATGAAGAGAAATCAAATTAAGGATTTGTTTTCTCAGAGCATGAGAAAAATCACAAAATAATTGTCAAAGATTTGGCTGACAATGCAGATGACAAAAATATATTTCCTAAGTGTGATATTAATCTGGAAAGTTACCAATTACGTAACAGAAGAGCTGGACCTGACTCCCTTCTGCCAGGCCAGGCTACTCGAAAGTGATGGAGGCATCCTGGGTACAGACGGTCCTGGTGTCCCCAGCACTTCTGAAAAGATAAGGTGACAAGTGCCTAGATCAGCTCCCTCAAGCTTAGATGCTTCACTCGTGGCCATTTGCAAGGCTAGAGAAATCAAAGTGAGTATTAATATTTATAAAGAGATGTTTTTAGTTAAGGGTCAAGAAAGTAAGATCTGAGGAAGATTTAGGACATTAAAAATATATATATATATTTGAAAGGCCATTTGGAGTGTAGATATTTATTCGCTCCACTAAAGGAGGAGACCTGATGCGTTCCAGTGATGAGTGCAATGGGAAATGTTCTGGAATCTACCGGAAACTATGAAGCAGTCATCCTGGAGACACATTGACTAATAACTGCAATATGGCACAGTATATGTCGCCAGCTATAGGGAGGGCACTCACAGGCAGCTGAAGAACTTTGGGGGCAAACTATCCCTTTCCAGAATTTCTCCACAACAAAAGCACAGGATGGAAGATGGGGGGATTATAAAAAGAACAAGACAACTTCTCTTTTTCACATGTCTTCTCCTGTCAATGTTGAAATTATTTTCAATAAAAAAGAGCCAACGACAACATCATCTGTAAAAGCATTGGCTTCTCTCCTGGTTGTGGCCTGCTCCTTGCTTCCATGCATCTCTGTGCACAGAAATTCTGCTGTCTTTTGCTTGAGCCAGAAGTATTGGACTGTCTTCTTTCTTTCTCTTGCCCTCCTATTGAGGCCATCAGCAAGAAGAATGTCTCTGCATTCAAAGCACATCTAGATTCTAACTAGTGGTCACCTCTGTTCATGTCTCCATCATCCGCTAATGGGGCGCTCCTGTGGCCTTACCTGCTTTGTCACCTCTGATCTGCATGACCACAGGCTCTCAACACAGAGTTGTCTCCTCAAAATGAGGGTCAGAGCCCATCACTCTTGGAGATGCCCACCAACGCTTTTCATCCCACTCAGGGGAAAACCAATATCTTAGGTTGGTCAATGAGGTCCCCAACCAGAAGGTGATTTGCTTCTGCTGTTGGCTCTTCCACACTTTCACCACCTCCTTCAGGCCGAAGGGTCTTTGTCTGCTCTGCCAAGCACGTTCCCTGTCTCAGGGCTCTTGTATCTGCTGTTCTTTACACTTGGTGTGCAACACTCCCCACATATCTATCTGTTGACATGCGGTTGTCTCCCCGAGGCCTTCCCTGACCATCTGAATGGGAAAGCAGCTCTCCCAGCAACTCATCTCTTCTCACTGTTCTGTTCCCTGGAAGCTTTCAACACCTGACACATCTGCTACCTGCCATTTGTCATTATTGTTGAAGGATACATCCCCTGCAGACAGGAGTGCCTGGCACGTGTAAGAAATTAAGTAACCTGGGTTCTGGGAATAAATAGAAGCAGATACTATTCTTAACAGCCTGCATGTTATTTAGAGAAATGATCTGCCAAGAACCTTGCAATGTGGCAATATAAAGTTCTTATGTGCGTGTGCACACGCGAATATATATATTTGTATATAGGCAGATATGTAGATACCACTTCATGGTGAGCAATATCTGAACAAATGATTATTTCCTACTCTATAGGTACACTTGACCCAAAACATATTATAAGTAATCCCCCAAGGGTGTGTTGCAATTCCTCTTTAACAGATCTTAAAATCTTTCTCAGTATTATCTACCTTTATTTCTTCTCAGGTCTTTTATTGGCTTTTGATGAGCATACTTGATTCCATGTGAAGTACAAACAACCTCAGAGATACAGAATATTTTTAAAGATTTTATTTATTTATTCATGAGACACACACACAGAGAGAGAAGCAGAGACATATGCAGAGGAAGAAGCAGGCTCCCTGCGGGGAGCCCCATACAGAACTCGATCCCGGGACCCCAGGATCACGACGCGAGCCGAAGGCAGACACTCAACCACTGAACCACTCAGGTGTCCCAAGATACAGAATATTATCTTTGTATTTGCCTCTTTGTATTTTGCCAAATTTGATGCTCCGCCTTCTGAATGTATTGTTATAAATTTAGACTAATGCAATGAAAACAATGATTTCTCTGATGGTCCTTCCTATAAGAAGTCCCTTTAATATCCAGATTTAACTCATCCTACCACATCTGTGAGCACATAGGTGAACATGACAGATGAGATGTTCCTACCCACATGCTGTAGATGAGAAAGATGGGCTTAGAACCAAGTGTGATGATAAGGAAATGAGAACCCGAGTTAGAGAAGGAGCATACTCTTGGAGAGAAAGGGCCTGGGGAGGCTTTCTTGAGGATGTTACATCAAAGTTGAGACTTGAGGAAGAGCATGAGAAGGACAACTTAAAGGAGAAAACGGGAGGTGGGTTCCTGCAGGGAGAGGCAACCATATGCCCTGAGTCGAGAGCAAGCTCAGTAAGAAGCTGGAACTGAGAAAAGGCTAATTGGATGTGAGACAGTGGAGTGAGGAAGAAAGTAGAAGGAAATAGGAAAGGTAGGCTGATGTGAATTTGCCCAAATTTCTACAAGGATAAAATATACTTTTATTGTCTTCTAAGCACATTGTGAAACCTTTGAAAAGTTTCTAGCAGGAAAGTGAGATCTGATTTATATTTCAAGAGGTTTGTCTAGTTAGGGAGAACGTATTGAAGAGGGCAAGAGGAAGAAGATCCAGCCTGAGGAGCTTCTTTCAGGAAGCCAGGTGAGAGGTGGGTGCAAGTGGGAGCAGGGCATTTGGAAGAGGGGAAGGATGAAAGAGCTCACTGCAGAGCCTGATGGGATTATCGACCCTGGGACGTGGAGAAGGGAGGGTGAAGCAGAAACCAGAAATAAGCAATGGCTTAGTGGTCATGCGATTTCCAGTAATGTGGAAGTCTGCAGAGGAAGTAGTGAGGGAGGAACTGAGAGTTCAGTACCTGACAGATTAAGGTAAAATGCCCAGGCCAAATTCAAATGGAGATGTCAAGGAGGCCCTGGGAGGAGATCAGATGAAAAGTCTATATCTATAGACTATTACAACTGAAAGTCGTTGCCCTGGAGATCATGGCTAAACCCACAGCCATAAAGCAATCCAGGGTGAGGGAAGTATGGGTGTAGGACACATGCTAGAAGAGCCCCACGGGGGCCAAGAGGGGCCCAAGTGTGAAGCAAGGAGACAAGAAGGGGGTGGCCACTGGAGCAGGATGAACCCTGGCCACATCCTTACTGAGGTCAGGAGAGAGCATTTCTACAGCAGTGGGGTTGTCAACCAATCCAAATAATGCTGAGAGGTCATGTGAAATGGAGACAAGGGCCTGGGTGGGATGGACAGCAGAGCAGTTGTTAATGACCTTGAAACTGCAGTCCAGGTGGGTGGGACAAGGGCAAGCCAGGTCAGATGAGGATGAAGGAGACTGAAGTCCATGGGCAGGAGGAATAGACACCTCGTTAGAAACGCTTGGGCCAGTGGCTGAAGACCGAGACCAGGCCAGGCAAGATGGTGGAAGAGAGAAGCGCATAGCATAGAATAGGAGTGTTCAGGAGAGTGCCGACCACACAGGGGCGAGTGGGGTTCACTGAAGGAGAAATGGCTTTGAGAGATGGAGATGAGTCAAGGGACTAGCCTTTGAAGAAGGAGTTTAACAAGATGGACCCAGTGCAGATAGAACAATGTGAGGGGGGGAAATACGTAAGCTGAAAAATAAGGATATCTACTTTGCAGCGAAGGTTGCTCTCATCAACCTCCGACGTGCTAATGCCTCCCTGAGAGTCTTCTTCCTGCAGAATCAAAACCTTCGACAGCAGGCCAGAAATTCCCATCAATGCACGGTTGGCTCTCGAGTGTGTACCTTCAGCCTTCAGCTCGTCCTCAAGCTCCAGCCTGTCTGGGCCTCCTCTCAGCCTATTTCCTAGAATAGACTTGGTGGGTCTGATAAAGACCTTCTGGTTCCCCCTCTCCAAACCCAGTGGTCCAACACAGTGACTTATCACCGTTCGGTGAGGGACCAAGACAACACAAAGTCATCACCGTTGACGTGGACTTGACATTCACCTACAACATCAGCCTTGGTCTATGTCTTAATCCTTATAGGCCTGACTTCTGGGTTTGACCACCCATTTATACACCTTCCATTTCATGGACTGTTTCTTCCTGTTCTCATTTATAAACACCCTGAGAAGTGACATGCACAATTAAGTTTTTAGTTCATTTTTCAGGAAGATGAGGATGAGGAGATTTCTTTAGAAACGACATAATTATTTTGACGTTTGTAAAAAACAGAACAGGTAAATGTTTTTTTAAAAATTTCAAAAGGTGTTAAACAATTAAATGCTAAACTATTATTTTTGTGGTTTGCATGCTTTAAACATTTGGAATTATAAATAATGATACATTCTGACATCATTAATAATCATAGCAAACAGGGACACCTGGGTGGCTCAGTGGTTGAGCATCTGCCTTTGGCTCAGGGTGTGATCCTGGATTCCCAGGATCGAGTCCCATATCAGGCTCCTTGCATGGAGCCTGCTTCTCCTCCCTCTGCCTGTGTCTCTGCTTCTTTTTCTGTGTTTCTAATGAATAAATAAATAAAATCTTAAAAAAATAATAATCATAACCAACAGCTTATGGTGTTTTTTTCTGAGACCTCCATTAACTGTGTTTGTTTTTACCCAAGTAGGAGAAACAGAATGGCTCAAGTTCAGAGCCCCTTCCTTCCTTGTGAAGTGCTGGCTTTGACTTTCTTCTGCATCTTTGAGGACAACCTTTACTGCAGTAGTGCCCCAGAGGGTTTCTGTTGAGGGTCATCAATCAGATACTAGATGCTGAGATTGGCCTTCTAGAAAACTCAAGAAAAGATTCAACAGTGTACCTGTTTACTTCTGAACACAAAGTCTTTCTGAAGCTGAAGCTCTTTTTTTAAGATTTCTTATTCACTTAAGCAAGAGAGAGCACGAGATGGGGGAGGGGCAGAGGCAGAGGGAGAAGCAGGCTCTCTGCTGAGCAGGGAACCCCATGTGGGACTCGATCCCAGCACTCTGGGATGGTGACCTGAGCCGAAGGCCAATTCTTCACCAACTGAGCCACCCAGGCACCCCTGAACCTGAAGTTGTAAAGGAGTTTGCTTACACTGCAGATTTTGTAAAGTTATGGATTCTTACAGAATCCATATCCAGTATTTGGGGGCAGCCCGGTAGCTCAGCGGTTTAGCGTTGCCTTCATCCTGGGGTGTGATCCTGGAGACCTGGGATCAAGTCCCAAGTCAGGCTCCCTGCATGGAGCCTGCTTCTTCTTCTGCCTGTGTCTCTACCTCTCTCTCTCTCTCTCTGTATGTTTCCCTGATTAATAAATAAAATCTTAAAAAAAAAAAAGAAATATCCAGGATTTGGGCAAATTTCCTTAATGCTAGCTTGTTTTGCTCCTTTGTATTGAAAATGTGTGTGTGTACCTTTAAATACCTTCTCTTGTAAAGCATATGTTTACTTTAGTTGGGAAGTAACTAAAGAGAGGTAAAGTGGTTTCATCACTCATACATTCTACTATTTAGAGTTTGATTTTGGGACACCTGGGTGGCTCAGCAATTGAGCGTCTGCCTTTTGGCTCAGGGCGGATCCCAGGGTCCAGCCACATCGGGCTCCCCACAAGAAGCCTGCTTCTCCCTCTGCCTCTCTTTCTGTGTCTCTCATGAATAAATAAATAAAATCTTTAAAAAAATAAATAAAAAATAAAAAAAGTTTGATTTCACACAGGGTTACTAAAAGGGTATTAGTAAATTCCCAATGACTATATTTTCGTTCTGCTATTTGCTACTATTTTATAATCCATACACTGTAACCAGACACAACAGGTATGAGCTCCATGTGAAATGTTGATTTTCTTTTGTGTTATGAAGAGAATGAGTCTACACTTTCATATTTACTATATTGATTTCTGAGAAGTGTGGCTAAAAACTCCTACGAGGACTCTGGATGTGTTCATTCCTCTGTATTTTCCCATCAGATTGTACCTTATGTACATCAGTTTCGTGAGATCCTGAGGTTTGGCCCTGGCTGGGGATAGGTGACAAGGATGTCACCCCAAATGCAGATGGGGTTGATCCCTGGCTCTCTGCCAACACTGTTCTAAGGGGTTACCTGTGTTAGCTTAATCTGTGTGCGACATCACAGAGAGGAACTTTTATCATTTTCACTTTTAATCTGGGGAAATTAAGGCACGGCAAGCTTGACTGGCTTATTCTCAATAGCACAGGCAGTGGAGACACTGAGCTGTCGTTATTAGCCTTCTGTCACCCAATGTCCTCATTAATCACTGCATCCATATCATTTTTACTTGAAATATCATGCCTAAGCTCCCATCATATATTTCTCAGATGTGACAATCAGCTCAGTGGAGAAACATTCATGTACGTACATGAATTCTATGGTGCCATCCAGTACACACACACTACTCACTTGACTGTAGTATCATTTTATATACATTCTGATAAATGTATGTATGTATAAATACATGTATATATGTGTGCACATGTGTGCATAAAAATCCTAGACGTGGCCCAGGTAGGGAGCCAATGGGCATTCATTCCCATGACTCTCCGGCAGGACACACCACTTAACCTGGGGGAAGGTCTATATCCCAAAACTGATGACAAAAGCATATCTGTGTGGCCATGTCAACTCTTAACATGTCACATAATTAAAGAACATTCACGCATTTGTTCTCATATTCATTCACAAGCTTGATTGACAAGGTGTCTGCCAAAGCCTTTGACGTGGGGATGCAGAAGTGAATGTGCCAGATGCCTGTGCTTGGGGGGTTGAGGGGGCCAGAGAGATCTGTGCTCTCCTGTGCTAGGTCCCTTTCAATGCTTTTCCATACTGCATTTTCCCTCAAGGAGAATCTTCTAAAAAGCAATCGCAATGCCCATTAGGAGAATGACAGAGTTTAGGGGGTGGGCTGTGGGTAGTGAGGCTGCTGTTTGAGCTGTAATTTCCTGAGTTCTGATATAAATACTGGAAATTGCATCACATAAAATGCATTTGTGAGTAATGGATCTTTTAAAGTTTGGGTAAGTGCTATATAAAAGAGGTCCTTTCACCAAGTTTTATGTCTGCTTTAAAAGAACTTTAATTGTATTTTTGAAAATAATCACTTTAGGTTCTAGGCACCATAAAATCAAATGTCACTGAAATAATTTCGATGTGCTGACATATTTATTGACCAAGAAGGGGTTAACCAGGTCAAGCTCTGTTTGATGTTGCCAGAAACGTGTTGTATAAGCGTGTCTTTGCATATATATGGCCATAGATGAGAAGCACATTTTGCAAGTGAGTTTTACTAAATATATGGCTGTTGTTTTTGCATCAAATGTTGACTGCTCATTCTGAATCCCATTTTCATTACTGAAACGTTTATATGTTGTGTACACAGCTGTAAAGTGGCCCAAACTCTTTTCCCCCATGGGTAGCGCCGGTTTTTATATCACCACTAATAGCTTGAAGATATCAGTGGTATGACATCTGTTTTCAGGCTTATACATGTTTAACAAAGAGAGAAACAAAACATCATTTTCCTTTTTTTTTCTTTTTTGCAAGAGGAATGATAAAAGCACAGTAGTGCTTTCAAAATTTATCTATTTCTTGATCATTCAAACATGCTCATTTCTCTTTTCCTGATCTTCTCAACATCAAAGACAAGAAAAAGTGACGTAACATCAAGTATAAATCAACTATGCAATAAACCGCCGCTTATTTACCATACTCATTAAGAACCCACTGTAATTTGAGCTGAAACCTACCTTCTGTGCATTTCTGTGGAATAAAAACAGGTTTAAATGGAATGACAAGGATAGGGTTTCTATGGCTAACTATATCCCATATTGAGCAAAAGGAATTGGTTTTCAATTTACAACTGTTTCATCTATTTCTGTGTAGTCAGCAAAACCTATACTTGACAGATTGTTGTCAATTCTCAACCAACTTATCCTGTACATTTAAAACAAAACAAAACAAAACAAAACACCAACAACTCTATTTTCTTAGGTGAATTTTTGTAGTACAATACACATAAAATTAATCACTTTAAAGTGTATACTTCAGTGGCTTTGAGTACATTCATGACGTTGTGTGATCATTACCCCATCTACTTCCAGAACTTTTCTCATCACCCCAGTCAGAAACCCCATTCCTATCAATCAGTTGCCCCCACGTCCCCTGCCCTAGCCCCTGGCAACCATGAATTTGCTTTCTGTATCTATAAATTTGTCTAATCTGGGTATTTCATATCAATAGAATGATAAAATACATGGTCTTTTGTGTCTGGCTTCCTCCATGTGGCACAGCAATTCCACTCCCAGGTACACACACACAAATTTAGCACATGTGTCCCAACACAATCTTGTACCCTGATATTCAGAGTGCACATAATGGCCAAAAAGCTGGAAACGACCCTGGTGCCAGTGGGTGAATGGATAAACAAAATGTAACATATTAAAAAAACAACAAAATATTATTTATCCATAGGAATGAAGTACTGATAAATGCTACAACATGTAAGGGCCATGAAAGCACCATCTGAAGTAGATTTTATGGATCAAACTTCTCACCCATCCGGCTTCTTCTCCGCATGGACTCCGGGTCACTGCTCGCAGCTGTTGCTGGGAAGAAGGCCTACTGGGTCTGCAGACTCTGTGACTCATCCTTCATGCTGCCGTGCTCCATCGCCTGACACCCAAGGCCTCCTCGGCACCTGTCTGGGGCCCCATGGTGGCTCTAAAAC